>NC_064924.1:233172760-233797760 GCF_023897955.1 Schistocerca gregaria
TGCAACATCAATCTTACAGGTGCCAAAGGCTTACTGGGCGATCTAATACGTCACAAGTGCCTGAACATTTGTTGAGCATCAGTGCAGCCCGTGAGCAGCATTGAGTGAAAAATCACCACTAGTCACTATTTGCGACATCACAAATGAGATACATGACTATGACATCAACCATATAACCGACTTTAATTTCTGCCTACTGGGAAGGGTGAAGTCATCCGTCATACGATGACTCGGGTATAGATGATTTGAAATTGGTTTTTGAAGGCTAAAATGCTTTTCCACTTCATCTGATTGGTCTTGAACACATAATTTCATGATTTTCAGTATTATTTAATAGAAACATTCCTTTATGACGTGGATGCGCAAGGGATTAGCGTTTCAGCGCAACCACAAAATGTAGTGTGACGTCATTTACATTTTGTAAAGATGGAAATATTACGCAGCGGGATTCTCAGTCATGGAAGGACTCGTGTAAGGATACACGGCACCTATTGGAATACGACAGCCCAGAATTGTGTCATTTTTAGGCTGTGGTCTGCAGTTGCACGATACTGCTGTTCACGTCGGTCAGGATCACGCAACAGTCTTGCAATACGAAATCGAATCGTTCAGGAGGGCAGTACTCTACTCCAAGCTGAACCCAAACAGGGCCCTAGCGATTAGCGCCCAAGAGGATAGACATATTGTTTGCTCGACTGTCCAGCACAGAAAAGCAACGCCACGTACCTTGGGTCAGGAAAGAAGCTCGTTTGTAGCAAGAGAAGTATCCACGTTGTGCCATGTCGTCCGGAGCGACAGGGGCTGTCACGCACTGGTAACGCAAACAACATCACGGGACATAAGGATGGTTTTCAGACGAATCCAGATTGTGTGTGCAGCGTCATAATGGATGTGCCATGTGTGGAGATTCCGAGAATAATGAACGTTGCCAGATGACATTTGTCGTCGTCATAGGGTTCCGCAAACTAGCGTGATGGTGTGGAGATCCATTAAGTACGCACTGCAGTCTATTTCACACATATGGTAATGACAACAGCTTTAGTTACGTCGTAAGGCTGGTGACTGTTCTCTATTTTCAACATATCCATGAAGTTCTCTTTCAACAAAATGTCACAAGACCAGAAGTGACAGGACCGCATGTTGCCCCTGCTGTTCTACCACGTTGTAGACGATGCTTCAAGCTGCCCTGCCTAGAATATTCTCCGTATCCCACACCCCATAATAACATCTGGACACGGATTGCCGAGAGACTGGCGGTGTAGCATTCGCCAGCCATTACGACTGATGAAGTTTGACAGCGTGGACTGGCACAGCCGTAATTATCCTTCGAGCTCATTTCGATTTGGTACACACTCGGGCTAGAGCCGTTGTTGATACCACAGGTGAGAGGCCTTTATACACTACTGGCCACTAAAATTGCTACACCAAGAAGAAATGCAGATGAGAAACGGGTATTTATTGGACAAATACACTCCTGGAAATCGAAAAAAGAACACATTGACACCGTTGTGTCAGACCCACCATACTTGCTCCGGACACTGCGAGAGGGCTGTACAAGCAATGATCACACGCACGGCACAGCGGACACACCAGGAACCGCGGTGTTGGCCGTTGAATGGCGCTAGCTGCGCAGCATTTGTACACCGCCGCCGTCAGTGTCAGCCAGTTTGCCGTGGCATACGGAGCTCCATCGCAGTCTTTAACACTGGTAGCAGGCCGCGACAGCGTGGACGTGAACCGTATGTGCAGTTGACGGACTTTGAGCGAGGGCGTATAGTGGGCATGCGGGAGGCCGGGTGGACGTACCGCCGAATTGCTGAACACGTGGAGCGTGAGGTCTCCACAGTACATCGATGTTGTCACCAATGGTCGGCGGAAGGTTCACGTGCCCGTCGACCTGGGATCGGACCGCAGCGGCGCACGGATGCACGCCAAGACCGTAGGATCCTACGCAGTGCCGTGGGGGACCGCACCGCCACTTCCCAGCAAATTAGGGACACTGTTGCTCCTGGGGTATCGGCGAGGACCATTCGCAACCGTCTCCATGAAGCTGGGCTACGGTCCCGCACACCGTTAGGCCGTCTTCCGCTCACGCCCCAACATCGTGCAACCCGCCTCCAGTGGTGTCGCGACAGGCGTGAATGGAGGGACGAATGGAGATGTGTCGTCTTCAGCGATGAGAGTCGCTTCTGCTTTGGCGCCAATGATGGTCGTATGCGTGTTTGGCGCCGTGCAGGTGAGCGCCACAATCAGGACTGCATACGACCGAGGCACACAGGGACAACACCCGGCATCATGGTGTGGGGAGCGATCTCCTACACTGGTCGTACACCTCTGGTGATCGTCGAGGGGACACTGAATAGTGCTCGGTACATCCAAACCGTCATCGAACCCATCGTTCTACCATTCCTAGGGAACTTGCTGTTCCAACAGGACAATGCACGTCCGCATGTATCCCGTGCCACCCAACGTGCTCCAGAAGGTGTAAGTCAACTACCCTGGCCAGCAAGATCTCCGGATATGTCCCCCTTTGAGCATGTTTACGACTGGATGAAGCGTCGTCTCACGCGGTGTGCACGTCCAGCACGAACGCTGGTCCAACTGAGGCGCCAGGTGGAAATGGCAAGGCAAGCCGTTCCACAGGACTACATCCAGCATCTCTACGATCGTCTCCATGGGAGAATAGCAGCCTGCATTGCTGCGAAAGGTGGATATACACTGTACTAGTGCCGACATTGTGCATGCTCTGTTGCCTGTGTCTATGTGCCTGTGGTTCTGTCAGTGTGACAGTGTGATCATGTGATGTATCTGACCCCAGGAATGTGTCAATAAAGTTTCCCCTTCCTGGGACAATGAATTCACGGGTTCTTATTTCAATTTCCAGGAGTATATATTATACTAGAACTGACATGTGATTACATTTTCACGCAATTTGGGTGCATAGGTTTTGAGAAATCAGTACCCAGAACAACCACCTCTGGCGTAGTAACGGCCTTGATACGCCTCGGCATTGAGTCACACAGAGCTTGGATGGCGTGTGCAGGTACAGCTGCCCATGCAGCTTCAACATGATACCATAGTTAATCAAGAGTAGTGACTGGCGTATTGTGACGAGCCAGTTACTCGGCCACCATTGACGAGACGTTTTCAATTGGTGAGAGATCTGGAGAATGTGCTGGTCAGGTCAGCAGTCGAACATTTTCTGTATCCAGAAAGGCTCTTACAGGACCTGCAACATGCGGTCGTGCATTATCCTGCTGAAATGTAGGGTTTCGCAGGGATCGAATGAAGGGTAGAGGCACAGATCGTAACACATCTGAAATGTAACGTCCACTGTTCACAGTGCCCTCAATACGAACAAGAGGTGACCGAGACGCGTAACCAATGGCACTTCATACCATCACGCCTGGTGATACGCCAGTATGGCAATGACGAATACACGCTTCCAATGTGCGTTCACCGCGATGTCGACAAACACGGATACTGTCATCATGATGCTGTAAACAGCACCTGGATTCGTCAGAAAAATGACGTTTGCCATTCGAGCACCCAGCTTCGTCGTTGAGTACACCATCGCAGGCGCTCCTGTCCGTGAAGCAGCGTCAAGGGTAGCCGTAGCCATGGTCTCCGAGCTGATAGTCCATGCTGCTGCAAACGTCGTAGAACTGTTCGTTCAGATGGTTGTTGTCTTGCAAACGACCCCATCTGCTGACACAGGGATCGAGACGTGGCTGCTCGATCCGTTACTGCAATGCGGATAAGATGCCTGTCATCTCGACTGCTAGTGATACGAGGCCGTTGGGATCCAGCACGACGTTCCGTATTATACTCCTGAACCCACCGAGTCAAAATTCCGCTAACAGTCATCGGATCTCGACAAACGCGAGCAGCAATGTGGCGATACGGTAAACCGCAATCGTTGTGTGAATGCTCTGATAAGCTAATCATTTGCATATCACAGCATTTTCTTCCTGTCGGTTAAATTTCGCTTCTGTAGCACGTCATCTTCGTGGTGTGGCAATTTTAATGGCCAATAGTGTATTAATTTCGCAGTCTGCTAGACTGTATGTGGACAATAAGTAAAATTCTGTTATTTGTCGTCCTACGGGTGGTTTTAGTCTTTATATCGACAGAATCCTACAAATATCTCCTTTTAAGTGCATGGAAGAATCTCTGAGCTGCATATAAACCCTTTAAAAGTGCATAGCGACCCAAAAATCCCTTAACACATGAAAATGCGCTTATTCGCGAAGAGTGTAGGTAGAGAGGTAAAAGTTGATACCTGTGCGTGAAATGTCATAAGGTTTTCTTGAAACGAGAAACCAGTGCAAAAATTATCCAACAGATGTTGCTACACATCAAGAAGTCAGTGATGCTGCATGAGAATTGAATATACGTCGTAAAATGATCAGTAGTGAGAGGGCGAGTCAGATCATCCGTAGCGTGGCTGGAAGGTATGGCTTTTATGCTCCTCGCCCCATATCGTGCACGTAAGTTTGGTGAAGATTTCTTGATTAGCCGCCATGTCCGTCGTGGTTGGCCCCTCAGGTTTCCAGACCTCAGTCCGTGTGATGATTGGCTGCCAGGTTATCTGAAGTCACAAGTCTAACAAGATCGTCCGACCTCGTTAGGGATGCTCAAAGACAACATCCGGCGGCAATATCTCACTATACTTATTGATGTGCTGTACAGTGGTGATCACAACATTCTCCCATGATTACAGGTGTTGCTGACCAGTGATGGCCGACATGCCGAGCTCTTGTTATTAAGAACATCGACTTCGGTAAAAATCATTTGTAAACGTAATTATTGCTAACAGTCTGTTGTTCATTTTGTGTACTTCTTGTCATTTCAACCACGTGTTTCAATTTTTACCTCTCTATCTATTGCGTGATCAAAAAGTCAGTATAAATTTGAAAACTGAATAAATCACGGAATAATGTAGATAGAGAGGTACAAATTGACACACATGCTTGGAATGACATGGGGTTTTATTAGAACCAAAAAAAAAAATACAAAAGTTCAAAAAATGTCCGACAGATGGCGCTTTATCTGATCAGAATAGCAATAATTAGCATAACAAAGTAAGACAAAGCAAAGATGATGTTCTTTACAAGAAATGCTCAGTATATCCACCATCATTCCTCAACAATAACTGTAGTCGAGGAATAATGTTGTGAAAAGCACTGTAAAGCATTTCCGGAGTTATGGTGAGGCATTGGCGTCGGATGTTGTCTTTCAACATCCCTAGAGATGTCGGTCGATCACGATACACTTGCGACTTCAGTTAACCCCAAAGCCAGTAATCGCACAGACTGAGGTCTGGGGGCCTGGGAGGCCAAGCATGACGAAAGAGGCGGCTGAGCACGCAATCATCACCAAATGACGCGCGCAAGAGATCTTTCACGCATGTAGCAATATGGTGTGGAGTGCCATCCTGCATAAACATTGTGCGTTCCAGCAGGTGTTTATCAGCCAGTCCGGGGATGATGCGATTCTGTAACATATCGGCGTAACTCTCACCCGTCACGGTAGCAGTTACAAAACCAGAATCACGCATATCCTCGAAGAAAAAAGGCCCGATAACGGTAGATGTCGTGCAATGGGGCTTCCACGACAGTTCTAGGATTTTCGGTAGCCCAAATTCTGCAGTTGTGGGAGTTGACAGACCCTCAGAGCGTGAAATGAGCTTCTCTGTCCACAACACATTACTCAACCAATCGTCATCTCCCGCCATCTTTTGAAACGCCCACACTGCAAATGCCCTCCGCTTCACTAAATCGCCAGGTAACAGTTCATGATGCTAATGGATTTTGTACGGATAGCATCAGAGGGTACGCCTCAGTGGCAACCAAACAGTAGTGTGTAGAATCCCGGTGCGACGTGCGACTGTCCGAGCGCTGACTTCCCCGTGCATAGACGAACCCGCTACAGTCTCCATTTCTTCTTGAACTGTCTCGGCAGCATTACGCCTTGTGCTCGGTCGGCCACTACGGGGTCTATCGTCAGAAAAACCCGTGGCTTCGAACTTCCAAATCATTCTCGCCACAGCTGCATTTAACCGTTCAAATCCCCTTCCTATGGCGATAGGATCGTAACGATAAACTAGCACATTCCCCATTCTGATAATACAGCTTCACTAAAAGCGCCTTTTCGGGTAACGTCAACATGCTGCGACTGCTGGCGCATCTGATTCCCTCTCTCATTACAGCTCCTTTTATACACGATTGTCATGCGTAGTCACTGACGTTTTGTTGTCCAGCGCCATCTGTCGGTCATTTTGTGAACTTTGTTGTTTTTTGGTTCTAATAAAACCTCATGTTATTCCAAGCATGTGTGTCAATTTTTACCTCTCTATCTACATTATTCCATGGTTTATTAAGTTTTCAAATTTATACTGACTTTTTGATCACCTGGTACATTATTCTCTGAGGTGTTGAATTTTCAAGTGTTAACGGACTTTTGGGTGACCCTGTACGTTTATCGAGCAGCAAGATCTCGCCGAACGCTTTTTTCTCATGGATATTCAGTGGGTGCAGCTGTGTTGACGCTTTCTCGAGAATCCCACACCGGCTCGAGGGAGAACAAATCCCGCCACCAAGTGCAGTCAGGTCACGCAACAGCACAGTAGCTCAGCCGAGCTTCCCTGCCCGTCCTCTCGGTACGCACTCACTTCCAAGCGTCACTTTCGTCATAGTGCGCCTGACCTCGCACAGAGGTCTCTGCTCTGCGGCGGCGCTGCTTCCTTTGCGCGGCTCTATATCACTTTTATAGCTGTGCTGATTGGCCGCTCCCTCACCAATATCCGGACTGCGGATTATTATGCGTGCCAGTGGCGGGACTCAATTTAATACTTCCCTCCGCCTCCCGCCACTCTTCCTGTGCCACCCACAGGCAGTAGGAGGAAGTAGTAAAAGGAGTGGTTGGGGGTTGAAGGGGAGGGTGGGGGGACGTAAGGCACGGCGCGAAGCCGAATATCCACTGCGTGCGCCCTGCGCTGCGGACCTCCTTCAAACTTTAAGGGGATTCTGCAAATGGAAGGCTTCCAAAAGGAATAGAAGATTACTGGCACATTACTCATACCGATCCTTGGGGCCGCGAATTTATATTAAAGGGGAGAAAGGACCTTTCGCTCTCGCTTCCTCCCTGAAGATGTAGGGCGGCGGAATGGTGTCTGCAGCGTTTTATGGGCATCCCCAGAGGAAACGCTTACAACGCATTCTGCCCGTCTGAGGCTTTGTTCTGTCTTCCCGACATGCAAAGTTTGCCGAGTTACTGCAGGCGCCGTCGCGTGATAACGTTTGGGAATTTCTAGGAGGGAGCGTTCACGAGTAACCAACGAACACCCCCGCCGCACGATTCCTACGCTATAACTGTCTTTTGTCACCTCATCTGGAGTTAACTGAGATACAGCAACAGTACAAACAACGTATTGGATTTCATAGACGAAGATCATCTACTAAAATCTTTTGTACCGTTAGTCAAAAATGTTCAAATGTGTGTGAAATTTTATGGGACTTAACTGCTAAGGTCATCAGTCCCTAAGCTTACACACTACTTAACCTAAATTATCCTAAGGACGAACACACACACCCATGCCCGCGGGAGGACTCGAACCTCCGCCGGGACCAGCCGCACAGTTCATGACTGCAGCGCCCAAGACCGCTCTTCTAATCCCGCGCGGCTACTGTTAGTCACATAGTCGAGAAGATCAGTGAAAAACTAACCTTTTCTTAAACAAATCCATTATGATTTCATCTGGCACACAGAGGTAGGGAAAATATATGTTATATGAAAAAGTCCATCGACTGTATATCGTTTTCGCAGGTTACTATTTCTGATACGTATTTCGGAGCAAAAGATCGATCTTCATGGTTTTTAAGATCCGCTCCCAGCAGACGCACCTGAAGGTGATGATGTTGTTGCATAAATGCAAAAATTTATAAGAGCTAGTAAAGACACGAAATACAGCGCTGTAAATACCTGCATAAAGCGGAAAACCTAGTTCACCGATGGTCAGTGCTGAAAATCGTATATATCGTTGCGAAGATGAAGTACTGAAACGTTGAGTATAAATACCCTGTATGACCACAGATATTTACTTAAAGTAGTTCTATTCTACAGACATGACACGTTGGTTAGATAAGATTGCTATGCAATACAACAATTTTCTTGCAAAAATGAGAAATTATAATAAAACTAAGTACAGAGCTTTTAAACATTTAAATTTTTTGACGAGCTGATTTTTAAAGAGCATAAGATGTGATATTAGGACCTTTTAATGGATAGGATAGTTTTAGACAGAATTTGTTGAGAGGAGAACTCTTGTGCATTAGCTGCCGTCTTTTCGTTAAGTAGGTTTTGCGACTGCGTGATTTCGTGCCTCAAAGTATGTAAATGTTTTAGGATTCTCACTTTTCGGCTTTTGTTTTGTATAGGTAGTATTCCATACAATATGTAACAGACCTTCTCTTTGAACAACGCTTGATCAGGAAATAATGCAAAATCCTGTAAAACTATGGAGCGGTAAGCTCTACGGAAATGAAAATTTTACAAGTAGAATATTGGTCGTAACGTCCTTCAGAAATGTTACTGAATATATGATCGATTTCATTGACTGAACTGCAACCATTTTTGTTTCCGTGATGGAACTACACGTTGTAAGTATCTTGAGCTTTATCACTACACCCAACTTCCCACACATGCAGTAAGGTCGTAGTTCTAACATTCAAAACTTATTGATGGAATTAGAATTTTAATAAAGTTACAAATACTGACATTAATTACAGTACAATTGTGTCACTATGGCGTCTAACAACCCATTTATTACTCAGGGAAATGAGATGTGTAAAATTTTAGTTTCACATTTACGAAATATCTATTTTTAACAAACACAGAATTAGAATTGAAAAATGTTCAAATGTGTGTGAAATCTTATGGGACTAAGGACAAATACATACACCCATGCCCGAGGGAGGACTCGAACCTCTGCCGGGACCAGTCACACAGTCCATGACTGCAGCACCTTTTTTTTCGCTCTATTCATTTTTTTTGTTACGTAAGAAAAAAATGGGGTAAAGGTGATTTGAAGCTCAGACTGAGACTTCAACGATACTCTCTTTTTTTAATTTTAAATTTTTTTATTCTTTTATTGTTGTTTTTATTTTATTTTTATTTTTTTCCAATGTCAGACTTACAACCTTTGCTGACATACATTTTATTGTACTACTGCATAAATAGTGTCTACAATGTCCAAATGTTGACAAATAGTGGCTTCTTAGAAAATAATTAATTAAGGAAATGAATAAAACTGAAAATGTCCAAATGAAGAACATGAAGACATTGCGGTAGTACAAGTACAAAAGAAACATGCTCCTGTAGCAATGAAATGAAATTCGTGTCGGGGGCGACATCTGCTCACGACCCGACGTTCGATAGAGCAAGAGAGCCATCTATCGACTCGATCTCCAGACGTTGGTGTAAGACTGGGTCGTCTTCTCGAAATTAACTAAGGGTCCGTAAGTGTGATCGATGTCTATCTCTTCTCCTTCGTCTATCTCATCTCTCACCCATCACACCCCATCTGGCCGGCGGGTCGGTAAATGTAAGTCGTAAGTAATTAGCGAAGTCTTGCCCATATTTCTTATGCTGTTGCAGCTTCGTGTGTCCATCCAGCAGAAAATGCCTAAAATCCATTTTGTCCTTTTCCGATTCGTTATAGACGTAGCCCACCAACATTCCCCGTACCCATGTCACTGCATTGGTTTTTTTGACCGGAAAACAATATTCATAGGAACAGGAACGTCAATATCTGTTGTGCCAATGGCCACACTGGAGACGTCCCACTACATGCTAAACGATGTTCATCAGTGTCCACTGTTGCGCAGCCTAAACATAGTGGAGTGTCTGCCAAATGAATCGCGTGCCGCCGTTGATTCGTTGCGAACTTCCTATTTACCACCACATACCATGTTGAGCGTACGGACGTTGGGAAGTGAAAGTTCCGTATAACGCGCCATATCTGTCGCCAGTTCTTGTCTGGGTACTTCTTCTCCAGGGCATTCCTGGGGCACCGGCGCAGTAAGACTCGGTATACATCTCGCGTCGTCGGTAGTCGTGTCGTTGGGAAGGATTCTCTGACATAGCTAAGCTCCAAAAAAAAAAAGACTTGAAATGTGACATCTTCGGTGAAATATGGCCCACATTGACTGGGGGCAGCATTGAAGTGGGTGCTAGTACATCGGCCAACGCACCCGAGATATTGCGAAATTGACCGCGCCACTGTTGTAAAATCGTACTGACGAATAACGCCCGTGCCTTTTCATATACGTTCA
Organism: Schistocerca gregaria; assembly: GCF_023897955.1. Taxonomy (NCBI): domain Eukaryota; kingdom Metazoa; phylum Arthropoda; class Insecta; order Orthoptera; family Acrididae; genus Schistocerca; species Schistocerca gregaria. The sequence continues at coordinate 233,183,095 of NC_064924.1, forward strand.
CTAGACCAAGTCCACCCTCTCCAGGTGGGGGCGTAAGCGTTGTGTATTGGATCTTAAACAGGTGTCCCACATTCGCGTAGGTTCCGAAAGTTGCTTGTATCCGTGATGCCATTGTGCGCGTTAAAGGCAGGACATGCGCTACGTGAGTGAGTCTCGGTGCTAGGTATACGTTAACATAGGTCACCCTCTGAATCATATCCAAAGCTCTTAATTTCTGTAACAGCACCATTGTCCGCATCAGCTTCAATATGCGTCGGTAGTTATCCGCTGCTGTGCGCTGCACATCCTTGTGGAGCGTAACACCTAGACATTTTATGGTCTTAACTAACATGAGCGGGCCTTCCTCCCCCGGTTGTAATCCTCGACCGACATTCATGCAGCGTGACTTCTGTAGATAAGCACGCTTCCTGCCGCCATCCCGTATCGCTGTATCCATGCCAACGCCGTACGTACTTCGTCGCCTGTCTTTGCCACCAGCATCAAATCGTCAGCACAAGCGCGGCAATGAAATGACAGTTGTGGCAACGGCACTGCCTCCAGCCGCCTTCGGAGACCATATAGACAGGGTTCCAAAGCCATTGCATACAAATATATCAAAAGGGGGCAACCTTGACGAACTGACCTTGAAATAACAATGTAGTCAGTTCCCCGCCCATTCACCGAGACCTTTGATCGCACGCCGTGTGACAGTCGCATGATCACTAGAATGAAGGCCTGTGGGATTCCCAATCTGCCCATCACTGCGTGCAAAAAGATACGATCCACTCTGTCGAGCGCATGATCGAAGTCAATAGCGTCTAGTGCCCTACGAACTCGGCATGCCGCTGCTAATGCGATGATATCTCGGTAGACACCGAGCGCCGTATGTACGTTACTCTTACCGCCGACGCAAGGCGAGCCCCAAGGATGCGCGCGAAAATCTTATAGTCGCAGTTCGATAGAGTGAGTGGTCTATAATCTCCTGACCTTCAGCCACGGCGTGGTTTGGTATTGGGATGATGATACCCTCCGTGAATTCGGCAGGTATCTCAGGAGGAGGAGGAGATTAGTGTTTAACGTCCCGTCGACAACGAGGTCATTAGGGACGGAGTGCAAGCTCGGGTGAGGGAAGGATGGGGAAGGAAATCGGCCGTGCCCTTTCAAAGGAACCATCCCGGCATTTGCCTGAAGCGATTTAGGGAAATCACGGAAAACGTAAATCAGGATGGCCGGAGACGGGATTGAACCTTCGTCCTCCCGAATGCGAGTCCAGTGTGCTAACCACTGCGCCACCTCGATCGGTGGCAGGTATCTCAGTCTGCGATAACAGGAGTTCGTTGTACGTCTGAATCCAGGTCCGTCCCGTGAGGTATGCAAAGGCGGGGTAAAATGCAATTGGGAAGCCGTCCTGTCCTGGGGAGCCCCACTGGCAATTGTGTCTGACAGCTCGTCCTCCGTTATCACTGTGATGAAAGTCTCTGCATCCAGTGGTGGTCCTCTGTCTGGAATTTCCGAGATGACGTCATGTAGTGTCTCGTGATTCACTTGTACAGGTCCAAATAACTGGTGAAAATAGTCAGTAAACACATGTGCAATATCACGCTGGTTCACAACTCGCTGGCCAGTTTCAGAGATTAGTTCCCTGATCTATGTCCTTCGTCGTCGTTGGCGTTCACGTACTACAAGGTGCATGGAGGGGGTTTCGGCAGCAACTGTGTCCGCCAATCTCTCCCGGACCATTATACCTTCCATTCTTAGTCTCATCAGCTGTAATAAATTGGCATTTATCCTGCGCATGGCCGTGTGCCTTTCTGGTGATGCTTGGCTCCCTCAGGGCTGTAAAATAAAAATCAGCCATCGTGCGGTTCCACTGCGATTTGTCCTGCCCGTATCGTATCAGCATTCTCCGTAACGTTCGTTTTGTGAATTTGATCGTTGGCGGCGGCGAACGCAGGTCTCCCAGACCGCCTCTATCGACCGGCGACATGCAGCGTCACGTAAAAGTGCACTATTCATTTTCCAGTGACCTTTACTCCGCCATATCTTCTGATGCGTTAGTGAAATCGTACAGACGTACGCAATATGATCCGTAAAAGCCGCCGGCCAGATTTCGGCATCCACTATCGCCGTCCGTAGAGCTCGTGTCACATACACTCTATCAAGTCTACTCACCGAGTGTCCCGTTACAAACGTATAACCCGGTCTGTCACATGCTGCAGTTCCCAGGTATCCAGAAGCGCCATTTCGGTAATCAAAGCACGCAGTTCCATGCATGTCGACAGCACAATTAAAGTCGCCGCCCACTATATAGTTATCATAGCGTCCAGCGAACAACGGTGCTACCTCTTCGGTGTAAAAGGTCGCCCTTTCTCTTCGTTTTGTGGAGCCAGATGGCGCGTATAGATTGATGAAACGAACGCCGTCGACAGCGATCGCTATGCCACGTGCCGAAGGGAGAGACATGACTTCCTCCAGTCCTTTTCTTTCCCTGGTGAGGATCGCCACACCGCATCCACTTTCATCGTGCACTGAATAATGTGCTTCGTGGCTGTAGAACTCTGGCGGCGATGTGAAACGCACTTCTTGTAGGAGTACAATACCCACGTCCCCAGCGCGTAACATATCTTTCAGCATTTGAATTTTAAGCGGTGTCCGAATGCCATTAATGTTCATCGTTGCAATGTGGTACGCTTGGCGTGTATTCATCAGTTGTAGGGGGGTGTCATCAAGCGATGGTGTTGAAGACCAGACTGCTGTCGTCTATCGGCACCCCCGGCGCTCCTCACCACACTACGTTGTTCAACATTCCCCGGCTCCTCCCGGCGTCTGGCCAAGACTATCCTCAATCGTCGCGTTCGTATTTTCAATCTCTTCCTGTTGGTCTTCCTCCGTCTTGGGCCTGGCCTATCACGCTCTCGGTGGAAACACTGGCAGCCACCACGGATGAGCCTGGAGCGGCCGTCAGCTGCATCTCTTGTGTGGTGTCCTGTGTCTGCTGTGGTGGAACCGGTGGTGGGAGTTCCAGTCCGTTGGTGTCCATGTTCTCTATAGGGGGCAGCCGCTGGGGCCCATCGGTAATCTCCCTCACGTCGCCTCTCAGGGCATCCACAAAGGTCAACGGTAAGACAGTCATCTGTTGAGGCGTCTGAACTTCATCCCGCGGGGTTTGCACTAAACGTCGCTGGAGGCATTCCGAGCGGACGTGACCTTCTTTCCCGCACATCGAGCAAGTGCGAGGTTGTCCATCATAGATTATAATCGCTCGACAACCTCCTCTGTACAAATAAGAGGGGACGCGTGCTTTCGCCGTTCTATCAGTATTTGTCTCACCCCATTTAAAACGGGGTACGTGGTAAAACTCGTCCATTTTTCGGCCACATGGGATAGAACTGTAGCGTATGGTCGAAAGGCGCCGGTAACAAGTTCAGACGGGACCTCAAACGGAAGTTCGAAGACTCGTATAGTGCGGATCCCCATTCCCGCGTGATCTACCGTAACCACACCGACATTCCCGTCGGCATGACAGAAACGATACCCGTTCGCAAGCAGCCTCGTCAACAAGCTTGACATAGACGACGCTTGAAACGATCGATAAATTGATTCCCACGATTTCCTGTGGATCGATTTTTACCTCTTCTCTTAAAAAAAACGTTCAGTCTCGTGTGCCTTTAGTCGTGCATAGTCGTTCGCAAAACTGAACTTCAAAGTCGTTTTTCTGTGCGAGTATGCCATCTCGTTCTAGACTCACAACACCGCACACGCGAAGCTGCTCCGGCGTAAACAAACAGGCGCGCGCACCACAGCGCGGCCGCAGGCAACACGGTCCGCACTGTGTCACTGCAGAAGGCAGACTGCCTTAGACCGCTCGGCTACTTAGACTTAAACACAGAACTAGTTCTTCAGTTACATTGCTAATATGTGTGGTATAATTCAGTATTTGGTTAATTCACGTCGTGTGCTTGTCTTTGATTGAAATTACTTAGGAACTGAAAATATGACAGCGTTTAAATTGCTAACACAACGAACTTTTACGTCATATAAACCTAGGTGGCAGAAGTCATGGGGTAGCGATATGCACATACACAGACGGCGGCGGTATCGGGTACACAAGTTATGAAACGACAGTGAACTGGCGGAGCTGTCATTTATACTCAAGTGATTCATGTGAGAAAGGTTTCCAACGTGATTACAGATTTTGAACGCAGAATAGTATTTGGAGCTAGACGCATGGGACATTTCATTTCTGAAATCGTTAGGAAAGTCAATATTCCGAGATCCACAATGTCAAGAGCGTGCCGAGAATACCAATTTCAGTCTTTACCTCACTCAAGGACAACGCAGTGGCCGACGGCCCTCACTTCACGACAGAGAGCAGCGGCGTTTGCGCAGACCTGTTAGTGCTAGCAGACAAGCAACATTGCGTGAAATAACCGCAGACATCAGTGTGAAGTACGACGAACGTATCCTTTTTGACAGTGCTACGAAATTTGGCATTAACCCGCTTTGGGAGCAGACGACAAACGTGAATGCCTTCCCTGTCGACATCGCCTGCAGCGCCTCTTCTAGACTCGTGACCACTTCGGTTGGACGATAGACGACTGGGAAACTGTGGGCTGGCCGGATGAGTTCCGATTTCATTTGCTAAGACCTCATCATAGGGTTAGAATGTGGCGTAGATTCCACGAGGCCCAAGGACACTAGTTGTCAACAAAGCATAGTGCAAGCTGGTGAAGACTCCATAGTGGTGTGGGCTGTGTTTACATCGAATGGTCTGGGCTCTGGTCCAACTGAACCGGTCGTTGACTGTAAATGGTTATGTTGGCCCCTCTGAGCTATTTGTAGTCATTCACGGACTTCTTGTTTCCAAACAACGGAGTTTTTATGGATGACAATACGCTATGCCACCAGGTTAGGTTGTTCGCATTTGGTTCGAAGAACATTCTGGACAATTCCAGGGGACGAATGGCCACTCATATCGCCATGATATCATCGAACATTAATGGGGCGTTAATCGAGATGACAGTTCGCACACAAAATCCTGGACCGGCAACACTTTCGCAGTTATGGGCTCAATATTTCTGCAGGGGACTTTCAACGACTGGTTGAGACCATTCCAAGTCGAATTGCTGCACTAGTCCGAAAGACTAGGCACCGAACATATATAATTGAGGCGATGACGGCCAAAGATCGCTTCACTGCAGACGCACACCAAGTTTGAACTCTTACGGGAATTGCCGAAATGCCGTATGTAATGACGCTAATGAGCCTGGCCACTACATCAGCAGCGTGTGGTGTAAGCCGAGAATTTGTGTCTGACGGGAAGAGTGCTAGGGTAGTCCGTCACTGAGTCTGGATGGGGTAGTGCTCAGCGCATCTGCCTAGTAAGCCTGGGTTGGAATCCCAGTATGGCAAAAACTTTCAAGAAGAGCAATTGATATAAAGCACTGCCCAGTGGCAGCTAATGTCTTTGATTTCTTTGTGTCTTGATCTTTAACGTAATAGTCTGATAACAATGTTCTGTATTCTGGACTAACGATCATGGTTGAAATGGCTCTGAGCACTATGGGACTCAACTGCTGAGGTCATCAGTCCCCTAGAACTTAGAACTACTTAAACCTAACTAACCTAAGGACATCACACACATCCATGCCCGAGGCAGGATTCGAACCTGCGACCGTAGCAGTCGCACGGTTCCGGACTGCGCGCCTAGAACCGATCGGCAACTCAGGCCGGCTTTATTTAGATTTTTGTCTCATATATGTAATATCCCCTTCAGATCGCTACGCAACACAAAACACACATGTGAATATCTACATTATATTCTTGATGTAACTACATATATTGGTGAAATATACGCCAATTAACGTACATAAAGGCAAATAAGACAGTAATGAAATAAAATAATTGTAGATAACAACAGCTGTGGAATTTGTATAACATATTGTCAGTTGTATAGGATCACACTTGGATCTTGTCACACTGATGTACTGACTTAAACAGCTGACAATAAACATCAAAATAAAATGTATAAAGTACAACTTGAACGTAAGTGATTCTAGTTGGAATAAATTTTAAAATCTGGTTGGAATATTATTGGCGGATGTGCCAGATTCTGTTTCATTGCAGCAACTGGAGGCCTCAGTTTGGAATAGGTTTCACATTGCAAAAATCTTGTCTCTGTCAGATATATAACATATACTACGGCTATGAAAGTAGAAAATTATAATACTGTCAATATTTTAAAATTTTTGAATATGGCAAACGCGCTAGCGGAAGTGAAACACTCCAAAAGGCGCATCGAATCAACGATCCATTTTACGGAGGGAAGCTGTGGATCGCAGTTGATTTCACGGAGTAAATTCAGATGAAGGTATGAATTAGGTCAGCCGTTTCTCTGTAACGCCATTTTTTTCAGCACGGTAATGTCATCACACAGCTGGATGTTACGACTTTTTTTAAAAGCTATTCACAGCCTCCCTGCTGACGGCGGGCTGGCAGCAACCATTCTTCAGCAGTTCTTCATTAACACAAAACAGGTAATGGTGTTTACAACAAGATGATGGTGAGATTCATTACGGGATTGAGGTCCTGGCAACTACGAGTAGAGATTCGGATATGCAAAGTATTTGAGACGATGTTGTAAGGGAAAAGATGTAGGATTATGTGGGAAGGAACCACTGAGTGGTATATACTCGTAGGTATTAGATGAGTGATACACCTGATGGACAATGGAAGGGTGGGTTGGAGCATGCATTTGGGATGGGGTGGATAAGGCGGATTTAAGCTGGAAGGATGTTTAAATTTCAGGGATGAGTTCATGGTCTGGGAGGAGACATGGAGTGCTTGCAGATGAAGAGAAGGTGGACGTGTTGGTGGAGGAGTGGTAGCAGGCAGGGTTCTCAAGGATGGGGGAGACTATGGCGTGTTGGGACTCAATTTACAAGTGAAGGTGGTGTACGTGTTTTAGAAAGTATGGGAAACTTAGAAAATGGTGCACGGCACGGGTGGGAGAGAGTTTCCGGATATGGAAAGTGAAGCAAAGTTCAAGTCGTTACAGGATTCGGAGAAATTGATAAAACTTGAGAGGAGCGGAAGTCCATGTTGTAATGATGTAGGTAATGATGGAACCGATGAGGGTACTATGTGTGTTGTTGACGGTCGTGAGACGTAACAGGATGTGATTACCCTGTTAGTGGTTAATAGGAAGCGGCTCGCATTACACTTACTCAGCTCCAGGGAACTTGTGGTATACGAGTAATATGCAAACGGGGCGACTGTGGTCCGCGTATCGTCGCGTAATATTCGAATCGCGTGTACCTCGAACCGCTCATTAGCGGCTCTCACCGTCACCACTTAAACGGAAAGCGCTTCGGTCACATCATAATGGAGCACATCATCTAGCAGTAGAAATCGAAAATCACTGTTACATAATTTGTCCAAACTGAGATACGGCTTACAGGAAACGTTGAACGTAACAATAACTGCGAATCGTGTTGAGGTTGGGGTAGAAAAATATTAATATGGGTTTGTTCTTCCCCTCTTTACCTTTACAAGTACGTGGGCAGCGACGTTAGTAGACTGCTGGCCATATTAACACGTCATAAATTTATCATGAAAAGATGTTGTAAAAGAGGTTTTCTTTTTGGCTTGAGACACGGACCGCTCATTGTACAGTTTAGTCATAATGTCCTGTTACCCCTCTCTTTACTGGTCGTGATATATATACACCGTTTATTGCAATATGCTTCGGACAACAGTACATTTTCAGGCAGACAAACTTGAAAAATTACAGTATTTACAATTGTCAACAACAGATGGCGCTGCGGTCTGGGAAACTCTATAGTACGATATTTTCCACATATCCACCATGAGTAGCAATAATGTGGCGTAGTCTCTGAATGAAATTACCCAAAACCTTTGACAATGTGTCTGGCGGAATGGCTTCACATGCAGATGAGATGTACTGCTTCTGCTGTTCAATTGTTTCTGGATTCTGGCGGTACACCTGGTCTTTCAAGTGTCCCCACAGAAAGAAGTCACAGGGGTTCATGTCTGGCGAATAGGGAGGCCAATCCACGCCGCTTCCTGTATCTTTCGAATAGCCCAAAGCAATCACACGATCATCGAAATATTCATTCAGGAAATTAAAGACGTCGGCCGTGCGATGTGGCCGGGCACCATCTTGCATAAACCACGAGGTGTTCGTAGTGTCGTCTAAGGCAGTTTGTACCGCCACAAATTCGCGAAGAATGTCCAGGTAGCGTGATGCAGTAGTCGTTTCGGATCTGAAAAATGGGCCAATGATTCCTTTGGAAGAAATGGCGGCCCAGACCAGTACTTTTTGAGGATGCAGGGACGATGGGACTGCAACATGGGGCTTTTCGGTTCCCCATATGCGCCAGTTCTGTTTATTGACGAAGCCGTCCAGGTAAAAATAAGCTTGGTCAGTAAACCAAATGCTGCCCACATGCATATCGCCGTCATCAATCCTGTGCACTATATCGTTAGCGAATGTCTCTCGTGCAACAATGGTAGCGGCGCTGAGGGGTTGCCACGTTTGAATTTTCTATGGATAGAGGTGTAAACTCTGGCGCATGAGACGATACGTGGACGTTGGCGTCATTTGGACCGCAGCTGCAACACGGCGAACAGAAACCCGAGGCCGCTGTTGGATCACCTGCTGCACTAGCTGCGCGTTGCCCTCTGTGCTTGCTGTACGCGGTCGCCCTACCTTTCCAGCACGTTCATCCGTCACGTTCCCAGTCCGTTGAAATTTTTCAAACAGATCCTTTATTGTACCGCTTTCCGATCCTTTGGTTACATTAAACCTCCGTTGAAAGCTTCGTCTTGTTGCAACAACACTGTGTTCTAGGCGGTGGAATTCCAACACCAGAAAAATCCTCTGTTCTAAGGAATAAACCATGTTGTCCACAGCACACTTGCACGTTATGAACAGCACACGCTTACAGCAGAAAGACGACGTACAGAATGGCGCACCAACAGAATGCGTTGTCTTTTATATCTTTCACATCACTTGCAGCGCCATCTGTTGTTGAAAATTGTAACTACTGTAATTTCGAAAGTTTGTCCGCCTGAAAATGTACTCTTGTCCCAAGCATATTGCAACAAACGGTGTATTTCTATCGCCGCTCGTTTAGTTTTTATTGCCGTTTCAAATATACTGGTCATTTTTGAAACACCCTGTACATGATAAATGTTGATACTTTACGTTCCAGCTTGTTTAGTGGTGCAGAACAGCAGTATGGGCACCAACACTGTCGCGGCACAAAATGATGTGGCGCCAAGGCCTCCATGAAATTTCCCGAAACATAGGCAGGGTGATTTCATTGAATGCCTCCCTAATGGATTGCGCCAGTTCGTCAATTGTTTGGCATCGTTGTTTTGCGACATGCCGCTTAATCATTCCCCACAGGGAATTTTCGTATGATGTCAGATTTGGACTCCTCGGAGGCCACTCGACCGGCTCTGACAGATGCTCTGATCCTCTCCATGTCCACCTCTGGGGAAACACTTCACCCAAGAATTCTCGAATACGGAGAGCGTAGTGGACGGGAGCTCCATTTTGTTGAAGCCAATTGTCACTAAGAATCTCCAGTCTCTGGAGCTCTGGAATAAATCATTCTCGCAACATTTGCAAGTAAGAATATTGATTCACCGCACTGTCGAAGAAATACGGCCCTATGAAGTACCTATTGGACAGTACAACCGATATCTTAGCATGTCAGGGTTATTCTCTATCTCTTCATAATAATATGGGCTCACCTAGTTCGAGAAAAAAAATCGCTATTGTGACATCGATAAATTTCACATGCTTCTGAGGAGAAAACTGCCCCACTGCTGGAGCGTCAAAAACAGGTCGAATAATCTCGAGCAAGCTTCATGTCTTCGCCGCATGCCCTTATCACTCAACTCATTTACGAATGTTGGCCTAAAAGATTTTGGTTCCAGACCTTTTTCCATGTGTGTCAGCATTGTCGTTTTTGGAATCCCAGGTTCAGTAGATCTATTCCGCAATGATTTCGTGGGAGATCTGGTCACGAACTCCGCCACTGCTGCACACGTTCGTTGTGGTGTTGATGATTGCCCTGTAGTCTTTCTGATGATGATGATGAAGTCCCGTACTCCTTGACAGAGAGTAGGGGAACGACGCGGAAGACTCTCACCGCCGTACTAGGCAAGGTCCTAGTGGAGGTGGTTTGCCATTACCTTCCTCCGACCGTAATAGGAATGAATGATGATGAAGACGACACAACACCACTCAGTCATCTCGAGGCAGGTAAAAATCTCTGACCCCGCCGGGAATCGAACCCGGGACCCCGTGCTCGCGAAGCGAGAACGCTGCTGTGAGACCAAGAGCCGCGGACGTACTTTTTCTATCCAAAATATATCCGGTTCTGAAGAGTTTCTGTTGCCATCGCAGTATCGTCTGCTTTGTTTAGAATGGCGGTAATAAATTGTATACACAAACCTTCTACATGAATCACCTGTTAACCTTTTCAGACGATGTGGTTAAGTTTGTAGCCACCTACGACTTTCTTATTTTGTGGCATATGCGTAGTAGCTACGTCTGTAGCCCCCCCCCCCCCCCTTTAGTCTACCCTCTAACGGCTGCAGCTTTAAGTATGTCATATCTTAGCAGTCAGAAGAGGAAATGCAGGAGCAATTTTTTTATGCCGTGCGCCATTACCTTTGTTTCGAAATTTTGACTGAAGCCGTCCGCTGTGGCGGAGCGGTTCTAGGCGCTTCAGTCCGGAACCGCGCTCCTGCTACGTTCGCAGGTTCTAATCCTGCCTCGGGCATGGATGTGTGTGATGTCCTTAGGTTTGTTAGACTTAAGTAGTTCTAAGTCTAGGGGACTGATGACCTCAGATGTCGTCCCATAGTGCTTAGAGCCATTTGAACCATTTTTTATTGAATTTGTCTGTATGGGCCATGTTTTGCGCATGGATTAGGTACAGAAAACTGTCCTGCTCAAATTTATATTCTGCATATTCCGACAATAATTAAATTTATGTATTTATTTTCTTAAGTATTGCAATAGTTTCTTTTAAAAGCACTGTTGCTGTAAGGATAAAATGACTAGTTGTGATAAGAAACTTCTTCGCAGGTCAAAAACTGTGTGCTGGACCGAGATTCGAACTCGGGACCATTGCCTTTCGCGGGCAAGTGCTCTACCATCTGAGCTACCCAAGCACGACTAACGACCAGTCCTCACAGCTTCAATTCTGCCAGTACAACGTCTCCTACTTTCCAAACTTCACAGAAGCTCTTCTGTGGCAAAGCCACGTCTCCGCAATATCCTTTCTTCCAGGAGTGCTAGTTCTGCAAGGCTCGTAGAAAAGCTTCTGTGAAATTTGGAAAGTAGGAGACGAGGTACAGGCAGAATTGAAGCTGTGAGGACGGGTCGTGTGTCGTGCTTGGGTAGCTCAGATGGACAGTTCCGCTTGGGACGCGACAGCGACCGGACGTATCGGTACCTCTGCGTAGTCGTAGCACCGAAAGCCGTGTTTATAGAAATGTACCGTCGTACACGCGCTTTTTAATTCACTCACAGCGGTCTCGGCCGCTCATATAGTGCAGTTATGGCTTCCACTGTACCTCGTAAAATACACCCTGTGTTTTGAATTTGAGAAATCTTCCAGGAATGTGCAAGCGAGCTCTCTAGAAATCCATGACTGGATAGTAGACATTATTGCCATCACGTTCAACAAGGTCCATACAGCATATTATGACATGGCGGAATACTGTTTCCTTGGAAGTTTTTAGACTAGATACAACTGGAGAAAATTTTGGTAAATACTGGTGGGAAAGAACAGTTCCGACATCGTGATCAGTCGGTGAGTACAGTTTCAATAACTAAGGCTGACATTGACTAAAAAACAAATGCGAGTGTTCCGTTTGCCACCTGAGGTTGAGAACTGTTTTCTTAGAGATGTCCTCACCAAATACGGTGACATCCGACAGATTAGAAACTAAAAATGGTCGAGCCGTCACAAACTCCAATGTTATAGTGCGGTTCACTCAGTTGACATGCCGTTAAAGTGAATATCCTATCCTATATAATGGTTTTTGGTTATAACACTCATGTCATTTACGATGGACAAGCAGGCCCTTGTTTTATCTGTAACACGAGTGGCCATTTACTTCGAAACAATCTGCAACAACGACAGAGATTAACATTGGCTGATGTCCTAACTCAAAATCAGACGCCTTTAGTGACTGACTCCCAACCAAGTGCATCTGTGTAAGAGGACAACGATCTCGGTAACGGCACCTTCCCTCCCTTACCTCAGAAACCCTGTGGCCAGTCACCCCTTAGCCGCCGGTGTTACATTATCTGCCTGTCGGTAACAAGCGACGCCGTACTAGTAACGGTAATGGCTCCGGTGACCAGAGCGTAAAAAATCAAACCGATGACGCGGAGCCACGGGCCTCCACACGGGACACGCATATGTCGGATGGCTCAGTTACGAGCTGCCAAATTCACATTGAAACTCCCGAAGCTGCAACTGTCAATACGACTCCAGTCTGTTCTATGCCGCTTTTCGACTCGCCAGAGGTGGTAAACACACAAGAGGCGGCAGTCAGTCAACTGCAAATCGTAAACACCGAGGACGATGCACGCGGTGTAGAGCATAACATAAACACCCGCCACCTCGGAACTGCTTCCAAACAACGCCACGAACCGGAAAGCTATATACAGACGGCCAGTGTGGCTCCAAACAAACTCAGTGAGCCTACTGAAGCCGCGTCTTCGGACTTGGCGTCACCCGTTCCGAAACAAGGACTGCTTACAGCCATGACTCGCCGACAACGTCGTCTTCTATGACATTTCGGACGACTGTGCGACGGCAAAATAAAGTTAAACCAAACGACTCCGTGGCTGGGAGTAAGTCAAAAAGTGAAGTCAGCACAAAACCTGCGGATGTAGGTTCGAAGTCCGACGGTGAGATGGACTGGGCTTCCTACGCTTCCCAACACCTACACGTCTCTGACGATCATGAGTCGAGCTTATGAGTTTTTTTAGGACAGATTCAAAATTAGCAATGCTACGGCAGTTTACCTATGAGTCCGAAGCTGATATAGTTCTGTTACAGGAAGTGTCTAACTTTAAGTTTTCATGTATCAGGATTTGCAGCAATCGTAAACACCGCGGCGGACGGGGGTACAGGTACGGCCATTCTGTCACGAGACGGAATCCCAGTGAGCAATATCGAAATGTTGGACTCCGGTAGAGGCATAGCTTCAAAAATTTTTGACGTCAACCTCGTCAAATCCATGCTCCTTCTGGAACGACCCTAAAATTAGAAAGAGCTAACTTCTTTAAACAAGACATCATCCACTTGTTACACCGAAAACCAACCCAGTTGATAACTAGCGGTGATTTTAACTGTGTGATCCACAGGAAAGATCAGTCGCCAAACTTTAGTCACTGTAGGGAACTACATGATCTGGTGCGTCACCTGCAGCTGAAGGATGCGTGGAAACTAAAATTTTCTACCCTGGTAAAGCACACGTACCTGACCGCCACCGCATGTAGCCGTCTCGACCGTTTGTACATCTCTGAGAACATTTGCCAACATGTTCTGGACGTCGATGTAATTCCGGCTAGTTTCTCCGACCACTGCGCCCTCAGTGTCACGATAAATCTGGCCAACCAGCATACTAAATGGCATAGGATTGCGTGGAGCCTAAATGTTTCTATTCTCGCCGATGCCGCGCTACAAGATGTCATCTCCACGACATGGGCGGATTGTCTCAAGCAATGCTGTAGATATCCGAGCAAGATAGCCTGGTGGAATGTTGTAAACAAACGGAAAATGCGATTATCCTTAAGAAACTACAGTTGTCAACGGACGCAAGATGTCAAACGCACGAATGATTTTTACCAGGCAGTTCTGCATCGCTGAATCACCCCATAAAACATCGTGCCAATCGCAAGCGAGCTTTTATCGGGGAGCTGGACACAGATGGTGGACTCCTTCTGACCCGACAGAGTGATATTCTTACTGCAGTTTACCGGTACTTCACGGATCTGTACTCGGAATGCGATACATAAGGTGATGACGGCGGCGATATCGTGCGTGCTCTGCCCACTGCAGTCACGCCTGCGGAGAGCTGGGCGGTCGTACACGATTTTGCTCCAGACGAAGTCCTTGAACTGATTTCTGGCTCGCTATCGCACACGGGAATTTTATGTGCGTTTCTGTCCCATAATCGGACACGCATTTACAGATGTTCCCAATGAAGTGTTGCGAGGGAGTGACGTGCCGGCCGAAATAAAGGAAGGTCGAATTATATTGATACCAAAAAGCAAACATCGAAAAACCTTAGATACCTTCCAACCGATTACTTTACTCAATTTTAACTACAAAACCTTTGCAGAGCACTCAACAGCAGATTGTCTCCATTAATAAAGCAAGTGATTCACTACCATCAATCACGCTTCCCTGGTCGCACTATTATGACGCCCCTTTCGGAATATAGAGATGTAATAGCCACAGCGTCAAACGTGAATCTCGCATTGCTGTTTATCGATTTTTGCAAGGCATTTGACCGCGTCCGCCACGGGTACCTCCTACAGGTAGCGTAGCGGTGTGGTTTTGATCAACGGGTTATTAATGACGTGCAACATTTCGTCACGGGCATTACAACCAGTCAGCGTAAATGGACAGCTTACTCAACCCACTGAGGTCCAAAGAGGAGTACCGCAGGAGAGCCCTCTCTCCATGATATTTGTTTTATCGCTCGAGCCGCTCTTACGCTCTATTCATGACAAACTTGCAGGCCTTTCGATAGCTGGGACGTCCTTCGTGGTTCGTGCTTACGCCGACGGCGTCGGAGTGTTACTGCGCAACGACGGAGACGTATCAACCCTCAAGACCGTGGTGGACGATTACTGTCGTGCTTCCGGCGCTAAAATCAACGCCGATGAATGCACCTTTGTTAACATTCGAGGATTCGACGCAGTTATTGTACCTTGGGCGAAGCATGTCGAAGCCCACACCACTCTGTGGATGATAATCGACAAATGCCCGCTAAAAATGAATGCAAAAAATGGAAGCAGGTCACCAATAAAATGCAAGGTGCCATCTATGAAAACAATTGGCGGTCCGTTGACATTCTCCAACGCATACGACTCCTCAGCAGCTATATATTCAGTAAAACGTACTATACGGCCCAAATATTTCCAGTCCCCAAGATGCAGGCCAAACAAGTGATGAAACTCTCTAATAGATTTATCTGGCAAGGGCATCCGTTAAAAGTGAAATACACCACGCTGACGTCTTTCAGACAGGCCGGCGGACTCAACATGCCCGACGTTAACCGAAAGTGTACTGCATTATACATTAAACGAATCACCCACATGTTGGACAAGGCACCTCTCAGCGTCACCATTTGGCTCTTCCGAACCTTACAACCCACCAATATGCACCCACCTCTTGATGTAGGTAAAATTCGTTACAAACTACAACATGTAAAACAGTTTTTCCTTGAAGTAAGCTATATTGATGGACATTATTTCACGCAGGATTTACCGACGACGCGCCTGTTATTAAAAAAATGGACATCTCCAATAGTCCGGAATCCCATTGAACTTAAATACCCGAGTGTTCATTGGAAGGCAGTTTTGGACAACATAAGTTGAACCGTACATACTGCTGAGGTGGCGTCCATATGGTATAAAGTGGTAAATGATGTTATACCCACTAATGAAAGGTTGCATAGAATCGGCTTATGTGAGAGTGACAAATGCGTCCGCTGTAGTCTGGTCGACACCTCACGCCATCGCTTCACTTGTGGGGGCCATCTCATTAACTGGAAATGGGTGCAGCAGAGGCTGCACCTGATTATCCGCAGCAGCCCAGCCAGCCACAGCACTGACATCCTGCTCTGGCTGGACACGAAACATTTTCCCGCTACCAAGAACAACGCCGTGATGTGGCTGTTAGAAGAGCTTGTGACATATATCATCATCCACGATAGTGAAGATAATCTCATTAGTTTCGAGGCTTATATCAGAACGGCACGTTGGAAGATGTAACGTTACCCAAATTTCCGGACTATGTTTGGTAACATGTTACACATAATTTTAAAAACAAAGCGTAGGGTAATTCTCGACGCCGGTAAGGACACAAACCACGTGCAAGACTATGTAGCGAACAAAATACACAACGATAAGGGGTTACACCTGTTTCTAAGACTGCTACCGACTTCTCAGTGGTGTTATTTACTTCATTTGACGTTTTCCTTAATTTATGTTGCCTGTGCATGTCTTTGTTATCCGTTTGTATGCTCCAAATGACTTTCTGTGAAGAGTTTGGACAGTTGTGAGTTATTGACAGAACTGCAACTCTAGTTTCTTTAATATGTTTGCGTTTTGGTTCTACGTCTCTGTCTGGACTGAAGATGCTATTGTCAGTTTATACTTTTCTTCTGTTTTGTAAGCTTACAAATGGCACTATATTGAAATGTGTTCTTCAGTCAATTGTAGGATACAGTTCCAGTACTTCATTATTTTGTTTTTATGCTTATGTGCTTATATGATTGTTTTAATAAAGAAAAAAAAAGATGGTAGAGCACTTGCCCGCGAAAGGCAAAGGCCTAAGTTCAAGTCTCGGTCCGGCACACAGTTTTAGTCTGCCGGTAAGTTTCATATCAGCGCTCACTCCACTGCACGGTGAAAGTCTCATTCTAGCTGAGATATGTTGTTGTATTTCCAGATGTACTCTAGAAGAATAAAGGAAGAGGAAATTCTGGCATGTCTTTGGGAACGGATTTTTTCTGATGCCGACCTAGAGATTTACTGTAGCAGTGAAAGTGCAGCTGAAGACAGCGATCTCGATTTGGGATAGTATCAGTAGCGGCTGTTGTTTAAGAACACAAGAGCAAGAGAACACCCTAATTTTTGACGGCTTGAAGATTTATTGGGAATTTTTCTTTGAATGCTATTGAACATATTGTAGACGTGGTAGTCTGAAATACACAGCACTAAATCTACTACGCCGTGTTGCATTTCTCCTCTGGACTCGGTGAAACTTCGCGAGCACACCTTCACCTGAGCATGTTTTAAGGAGATTCTGTTCATGCGCAACTGGAGTGACGTAATTGCCTTACGGGCCAAATACATACGGATTTTATAAGCAGGTGCGTGGACTGCTAGGCCTTACTACTTAGTTACAAGTTTACATCAATGCCACTAGGTGGTAGCACACTGCAAAAGATTTTTATCCACATTCTCTTGGCATAGATACCGCTAGGTGGTAGCACAATCCACAGATATCCGAATTCACTCACTGTATAATAAAATTAGATCGGACATCAGTGTATGTTATACACTACTGGCTATTAAAGTTGATACACCAAGAACAAATGTAGATGATAAGCGGGTATTCATTGGACAAATACATTATACTAGAATTGACATGTGATTACATTTTCACGCAATTTGGGTGCATAGATCCTGAGAAATCAGTACCCAGAACAACCACCTCTGGCCGTAATAACGGCCTTGATACGCCTTGGTATTGAGTCAAACAGAGCTTGGACGGCGTGTACAGGTACAGCTGCCTATGCAGCTTTAACACGGTACCACAATTCATCAAGAGTAGTGACTGGCGTATTGTGACGAGCCAGTTCCTCGGCTACCATTGACCAGACGTTTTCAATTGGTGAGACATCTGGAGAATGTGCTGGCCAGGGCAGCAGTCGAACAATTTCTGTACAGGCCCGTACAGGACCTGCAACATGCGGTCGTGCATTATCCTGCTGAAATGTAGGGTTTCGCAGGGATTCAATGAAGGCAGAGCAACGGGTCGTAACACATCTGAAATGTACCATCCACTGTTAAAAGTGCCGTTAGTGCGAACAAGAGGTGACCGAGACGTGTAACCAATGACACCCCATACCATCATTCCAGGTGATACGCCAGTATGGCGATGACGAATACACGCTTCCAATGTGCGTTCACCGCGATATCGCCAAACACGGATGTGACCATCATGATGCTGTAAACAGAACCTGGATTCATCCGAAAAAATGACGTTTTGCCATTCGTGCACCCAGGTTTGTCGTTGAGTACACCATAGCAGGCGCTCCTCTCTGTGATGCAGCGTCAAGGGTAACCGCGGCCATGGTCTCCGAGCTGATAGTCCATGCTGCTGCAAACGTCGTCGAACTGTTCGTGCAGATGGTTGTTGTCTTGCAAACGTCCCCATCTGTTGACTCAGGGATCGAAACGTGGCTGCACGATCCGTTACAGCCGTGTGGATAAGATGCCTGTCATCTCGACTGCTAGTGATACGAGGCCGTTGGGATCCAGCACCGCTTTCCGTATTACCCTCCTGAACCCACTGATTCCATATTCTGCTAACAGTCATTGGATCTCGACCAACGCTAGGAGCAATGTCGCGATACGATAAACCGCAATCACGATAGGCTACAATCCGACCTTTATCAAAGTCGGAAACGTGATGGTATGCATTTCTGCTCCTTACACGAGGCATCACAACAACGTTTCCACAGGCAACGCCGGTCAACTGCTGTTTGTGTTTGAGAAATCGGTTGGAAACTTTCCTCATGTCAGCACGTTGTACGTGTCGCCACCGGCGCCAACCTTGTGTGAATGCTCTAAAAAGCTAATCATTTGCATATCACAGCATCCTCTACCTGTCGGTTAAATTTCACGTCTGTAGCACATCTTCGTGGTGTAGCAATTTCAATGGCCAGTAGGGTAGTTTTACTGACAGAAGAACCTATTTTGTGGAATTCTGAATGAGATATTTAATCATCCATTTGAGGCGCTGAGAACCATGTAGCACATCATCGTTTACTCTAAAACTGTAGCATTTATTCCTGTTTGTCAATCGCTGTTGAGCTTACGGTGGATGAGGTTTACCTCTGCTGTAGGCCCACGTTGTACGTATATCTCAACATTCACGAAAAGGTGTCTCTCTGGTTTCTCTGCTGTTCACTTAAGTATTGGAATCAAAGACGGTGGGGTTTTGACCCTTATGGCTCTCAACGCCTCATTTGAATTCTAGTCAAGTGACCTTGTTGGTAGATAATGCTGCATCTTTAGTAATTTCCGCAAACAGCAGTTTGTGTTTGGAGCTGACAACCAGCAATCGGCTTTCCTGAGCAGTGTAAACATGAACTCTGTTGAACCTCTATTAAGCGCTAACAGAAAAGAAAATTGTCAAGAAGGCCTCGCAGACCAGATCCGCTGTCTGAGAAAGTGACGAATTCAAATAAGAGTGATTACGAGCGAATATTTAACAAAGATGTGTGTAATAAGCGTACGATGTTGTGTAGGTGTAAAGTAAGAATGCCTGATTTTCAACCCTGTAGCTAGTTCATTAACTAATACATGAATTAGGAATTCTGTGCAATTGTCCGAAAAAAATGAAAGAGTGCGAAAACTCCTAATTACTCAAAAATGCGAAACGGAGAGTAGCGAAATCTTAAACTCTATTTCGTTCTAGCTGTAAGCTGTTCGTAATTATGTTTGCAAGAACGAAATTCCGCAAAAACTATTCTTTCTTTCTCTCAGAAAAGTTTTCAAGTGATGCATATTATTATTACTATTCTTATTGACAGTGGCTGAAGTTGTATAAATATGTTGGTAAGCATAACTGTTATACAGCAGACGCCATTAATTTCGCCCTCTCATATTTATCTGAATTTAAACATTTGTGAACACCCAGAATGTATACCTACTGTTGTGGTTGGCAGGAGAGCCAACACCGTGTTACTAGAGGAGGCCGAAAGGCACGTGATTTAGCTCACGCAGGCTGGCGTGAGGTCTGGAACAGGACAAGGGAATTAGAATTGAGAATAACGGACGTAGCTGGTGGAATACTTAACTTTAACCCATTATTTACGAACGTCGGTCTTGACGGTACATGATTCACAATATCAATAATAACTGATAATGGCGCCTAGCTAGGTCGTAGCAAATGACGCAGCTGAAGGCTATGCTAAACTATCTTCTCGGCAATTGAGAACGTAAGTATGCAGCGAACCATCAGTAGCAAAGTCGGCTGTCCAACTGGGGCGAGTGCTACGAAGTGTCTCTAGACCTGCCGTGTGGCGGCGCTCGGTCTGCAATCACTGATAGTGGTGACACGCGGGTCCGACGTATACTACCGGACCGCGGCCGATTTAAAGGCTACCACCTAGCAAGTGTGGTGTCTGGCGGTGACACCACACCTACGACCCACCACTGGACAGTATGCTACAGCATACAGTTTTCGAGACTAATCAGAAAGTCCTGGACGTCTGAGTACAAGACTGAGACGTGCGTATTGCTTGGCATCTTGTAATTGCGGTTATGGCATCTCGTTTCTTATTCGATTTACTGGCGTCACTAAGTTGTTGGCTTGCCTGCCCGTGAGTGGCAGCAGCAGCGCTTAACGATACGGGTACTGTGGTACTATCTTTGGAGCGCCCGCTAGTATTTCCGGGTCGTGTTGTGAGGAGTGGGGAGTTGCGAACGGACATCAGGTCTGTTGGGGGGCGCAGGAGCGAGCAGGTCCGTCCAGTGCGCGGGCAAGCCGGAGCCACTGCCGGATCAAGGAGGGGTAACTGTGAGAGCGACGACTTCGTTGCACGCCGAACCCTGGACGTTTGAGTGAAGAATTAACTGCTAATTCAACCTCGACTATTCTGAGATCTCGCCTTTGGTCGGCGGGTTGTTCCTCCCAGGGCTGCTGAGCCTGGCGGCAACGAGTGAAGTGCTTCAAGGCGGTGAAATATTGCAGCCATCTTTCTCTATTGGTTATTCATCATTGAATTTAGTATTATTCTCATTAGTGAAGTGCAACATGCGATATTTTCTGCCTTCTAGCCGCTAACGCCAAAGTTGCCTGCCCTGGAGGTTAGCGTACTTTTCCGTCAGTGTACCTTTCCTCGCCGTGTTGGCGTTGTCCGACACGGCGTGTAGTTCGACAGCCTCTTGTATTGTACTGTGGACTTTTTTTTCTTTGGGAGGTTTACCTTGCTTCT
The DNA here is from genome assembly GCF_023897955.1 of Schistocerca gregaria. NCBI lineage: Eukaryota > Metazoa > Arthropoda > Insecta > Orthoptera > Acrididae > Schistocerca > Schistocerca gregaria. The sequence goes on from NC_064924.1 coordinate 233,204,101, forward strand.
AGTGATTCCTTCGGCCTTGGGTGTTTTCTGAAGACGTAGTGCTGTGTCTGTTTTCGCCCTTGCCCAAAAATATTCCATCGTTGTACCGGTGATCCGACGTTAGGCGGATTGGTTAGTCGGTCCGTCGGCGCTTAAGCAGCCCCTAGTTGAGTTGCCATCCTGTTACGTGAGTATAGCTCTTGGCTGCCTGTCTCACCTTACCTTATGTTTCAGTTACATTCCCAGGCTGACACTTGGAACACTTGCTTAGAACCGCTTGTCCTGATTCCTTAGATTGTGATGTATGTTTTAAGGATATTTGTAATTTTCTAATTATTGTCGGTTTGGCCTTCAGCCGAGGAATAATTTCACTTGTTTCGTCATTAGGCCTTCAGCCGTGTTACAGTAAGTTTTTTTAAGCAAATTTGTTTTAAAAGCAAGGTATTTACAATCCTGGACATTGAAATAAGAACACCGTGAATTCATTGTCCCAGGAAGGGGAAACTTTATTGACACATTCCTGGGGTCAGATACATCACATGATCACACTGACAGAACCACAGGCACATAGACACAGGCAACAGAGCATGCACAATGTCGGCACTAGTACAGTGTATATCCACCTTTCGCAGCAATGCAGGCTGCTATTCTCCCATGGAGACGATCGTAGAGATGCTGGATGTAGTCCTGTGGAACGGCTTGCCATGCCATTTCCACCTGGCGCCTCTGTTGGACCAACGTTCGTGCTGGAAGTGCAGACCGCGTGAGATGACGCTTCATCCAGTCCCAAACATGCTCAGTGGGGGACAGATCCGGAGATCTTGCTGGCCAGGGTAGTTGACTTACACCTTCTAAAGCACGTTGGGTGGCACGGGATACATGCGGACGTGCATTGTCCTGTTGGAACAGCAAGTTCCCTTGCCGGTCTAGGAATGGTAGAAAGATGGGTTCGATGACGGTTTGGATGGACCGTGCACTATTCAGTGTCCCCTCGACGATCACCAGAGGTGTACGGCCAGTGTAGGAGATCGCTCCCCACACCATGATGCCGGGTGCTGGCCCTGTGTGCCTCGGTCGTATGCAATCCTGTTTGTGGCGCTCACCTGCACGGCGCCAAACACGCATACGACCATCATTGGCACCAATGCAGAAGCGACTCTCATCGCTGAAGACGACACGTCTCCATTCGTCCCTCCATTCACGCCTGTCGCGACACCACTGGAGGCGGGCTGCACGATGTTGGGGCGTGAGCGGAAGACGGCCTAATGGTGTGCGGGACCGTAGCCCAGCTTCATGGAGACGGTTGCGAATGGTCCTCGCCGATACCCCAGGAGCAACAGTGTCCCTAATTTGCTGGGAAGTGGCGGTGCGGTCCCCTACGGCACTGCGTAGGATCCTACGGTCTTGGCGTGCATCCGTGCGTCGCTGCGTTCCATTCCCAGGTCGACGGGCACGTGCACCTTCCGCCGACCACTGGAGACAACTTCGATGTACTGTGGAGACCTCACGCCCCACGTGTTGAGCAATTCGGCGGTACGTCCACCCGGCCTCCCGCATGCCCACTATACGCCCTCGCTCAAAGTCCGTCAACTGCACATACAGTTCACGTCGACGCTGTCGCGGCATGCTACCAGTGTTAAAGACTGCGATGGAGCTCCGTATGCCACGGCAAACTGGCTGACACTGACGGCGGCGGTGCACAAATGCTGCGCAGCTAGCGCCATTCGACGGCCAACACCGCAGTTCCTGGTGTGTGCGCTGTGCCGTGCGTGTGATCATTGCTTGTACAGCCCTCTCGCAGTGTCTGGAGCAAGTATGGTGGGTCTGACACACCGGTGTCAATGTGTTCTTTTTTCCATTTCCAGGAGTGTATTTTAAAAGTGCTATTTGGAATTGTTCTCCTGACGTCTAATTCAGGCCTTGTTTGAGGTTGTTTTTTGGTGCCCTTCGGCCATGAAATTGTGGAATTTTTTCCTGTGCTAAGGCCCTCAGCCGTCATACAGTCAACTGTTTTTTTAAGGGATGTTTTTAAAATTTTAATTTCTTTAAATCAAGTTCAGGTATTTTTTGTGCAACCTAGAGTAACTGATTATGGCCTCGTCCACAATGGTAATCTTATCCTGTCCCATCCTGAGGAGCCAGCTCTCAATCATCAGAACCATTAGCAAAAAAATTTAAGACTGTTCTGCCAGTCGAAAAACATACAACCCAAAGCGAAGCATCTACTGACACACAGTGCAGCACCTCAAGGCACTGTGTACACGTTAGCACAATAAAGGAACCTCCCAGAATCAGATGGACGTGTGCTCCCTTTCAAGTAGCCCTATGCCTATAGGAAGAAAGGAACTGCATTTTACCTTACCACCAAAAGTAAACACATTTCATGCACACTGGCTCCTTTTGAAACCATCTCTTATGTGTTCAATTAATGTATGTAATACTTGTTTTTCACATTGCTTTGCCTCAATGTGTGTTTAATAAACCAATAAATAAAACCAAATTTCCAAAAAATTTGATGTTTAATATTTCGAGTCTGAAAGATTAATAAAAAAAACCATGTCAAAGTACATTCCTGAAATTATCTCTTATGTACGGACAGAAAGAGGCGGCAGGGTACCTTAATTTATAATATGTATAGAGGAAAAATATAGGCAGATGTGTAGATTTTGGTAATATTAATTTAGTCTAGTTTAATGGCCTGATGCAAGCCTTTCAAGTGGACGCCACTTCAGCTACTTGCATTTCCTTACTCTACCCCAGTTATGCAGCTGAGGAATAGGAACTACAGTTTAATGTGGAATTCGAACCACGTTTCGTTTCTGTCGAATTTCCGCGTCATTGAGAGGGGAATTATAGATTAAAGAGTAGGCTGAAAATCCCGAGGTACGACCGACCAGATTCCATTTTATGAGTTTTCGGTTCCCAGGCATGCGTTTCACTACCAGACATCCACGCCCGGCACAGATTCTGATGATGCTTCGCTGCTCTCTGAAGTTGCGGTGCGGTTTACTGTACCAATATGGTCACCAGACACCGCCTGCTCTGTAGCTGACCATGGCGTAGTTGCATCATTGCTACGAGATGTCACGACCCTCGCCAGGTTAATATAAAACAGAAACAATACATACAACGATATCCAGGTGCCCGTACTGCTGTTATTTTATGCAATCCATAATGTTATAGCTGCCCTTCAAAAACCACACGTTCGATTTTCACGTTCTCTTGCTACGCGCAAATAATTAATTCTACAGAAAAAATTTGCAAGACCTTTTTCTAGGAAATTTAATGCAGTTAAATTTTATAACGGGATACGTTTACGATGGAGGCTACGGTTTTCGAGTTATTTAAGAAAAACATATAACAGTGAGCTTCAAATCCACCTCCACAGCATACTCTTCCCTCACCATTTAATATTTCTAGAATGTTGTTTGTGGCATTCTCTCTTTTTTTTTCGTCACCAGTCTATTGCATGAAAATTTCAAAACATGCGAACTATTCCCGATATTCGACCTTTTTGGTCCTTATCGATTGTTCTGTTATGCCACTAGCATAGTCGGCTATTTCGCTAATATTATTAATTTAAATGTGCCCGTGAGGGTAATGATCGAGAAACTACTTTTGTAAACGTTACGCTAAAAAAAAAAAAAAAAAAAAAAAATGCGTTGACAATTCGATCCAGACTTAATCCTTACAAAAACAGTAATCAGAAGGCCTGACAAATACAATGACACTTGAAACTTCCTGGCAGATTAAAACTGTGTGCCGGACCGAGACTCGAACTCGGGACCTTTGCTTTTCGCGGGCAAGTGCTCTACTAACTGAGCTATCCAAGGACGACTCACGCTCCGTCCTCACAGCTTTACTTCTGCCAGTACCTCGTCTCCTACCTTCCAAACTTAACAGAAGCTCTGCTGCGAACCTGTCCCGAGTTCGAGTCCCGGTCCGGCACACAGTTTTAATCTGCCAGTAAGTTTCACATCAGCGCACATTCTGCTGCTGAGTGAAAATCTCATTTTGGAAACAATGATACTTATTTTATGCTGTTCAAATTCACAAAATTGTTAGGTAAAATCACACAGACGTGAATTTTACAGCTTGTAAGTGCTCGGATAATCGGATAAGTCGGTGGAATAATCAAATCAATAAAGGGCAAAACATTTCGAATTTGGGAAATAATTTCTGTAGTCGCTTTTTTTTGTTATAGTTGTAGGAGGTGTGAGAGTGGGTGTGTGTTTGAAGGCCTCTTCCGTACGTTTCTCTTGAATAACTCGAAAACTACAGCCTCTAGTGAAAACATATCCCAGTACAAAATTTAACTACATTCAATTTCTTACGCAAAGGTCCGGTGGTGAGCGTAAATGAAAAAACTCGAGTGTGGTTTTCGAAGAACCGCTCTTACATTGTGGAGTGTATAAAACGACAGCAGTAGGGACAACTGAATCACCGTGTATGACACACACTCATCATTACTTAGTGGTAATAAATCACATACACGAACTTTCCTCCTGAATCAGTATATCTATTAGTGGAAACCGTATCAAAAGTCCTTAGAGCAGTTCCTGAGATTAGCTTTCTCATACAGAGAAATGGCAGCTGCGGACTTGAAATTCTAAGTGATACAGATATAGTGTGGATGGAAACTAAAATTCGAAAGTGAGTGCAGAATGCATGGAAAAGAATATGTATCAAATGTCTTTCATTAAAAAATTTTAAGTATATCAAAAGAAGACAGATTTATTTGACTATCGCTTTTTCTTCCCTAAAATCAGATATTCCCGTTGTCTTTATCAATCTTTCCAGTGTTTTCTATCTAGAACAGAAAAAACTGTCTTTGCTGCACACGGTAAGTTTATTTAATCTTAACATGTGACGTGTTTCGTCTGTTCTAAGCATCATCAGACAATCTGTGGAAACCACAAACTGGTATCAATATAAATTGCTATTAAAGACAATAATAAATAAATAAAATAATAACAAAAAAGGAAGACATACACAGACCGCACTATGGATCACAGGGCACGTTAATGTTTCATGGGGTGAGGAAGGGAATAAATCTCAGTTCATAAAATATTGCATCATAACTGCCCTTGTTGTTGTTGTTGTTGTTGTTGTGTACTTCAGTCCTAAGACCGGTTTGATGCAGCTCTCCATGCTACTCTATCCTGTGCAAGCTGCTTCATCTCCCAGTACGTACTGCAGCCTACATCTTTCTGAATCTGCTTAGTGTATTCATCTCTTGGTCTCCCTCTACGACCCCTTGATGCCTCAGAACATGTCCTACCAACCGATCTCTTCTCCTAGTCAAGTTGTGCCACAAACTCCTCCCCAATTCTATTCAATATCGCCTCATTAATTATGTGATCTACCCATCTAATCTTCAGCCTTCTTCTGTAGCTCCACATTTCGAAAGCTTCTATTCTCTCCTTGTCCAAACTATTTATCATCCATGTTTCACTTCAATACATGGCTACACTCATTACAAATACTTTCAAAAACGACTTCTACACACGATGGTAACAAATTTCTCTTCTTCAGAAACGCTTTCCTTGCCATTGCCAGTCTACATTTTATATCCTCCCTACTTCAACCATCATCAGTTATTTTGCTCCCCAAATAGCAAAACTCCTTTACTACTTTAAGTGTCTCATTTCCTAATCTAATTCCCTCGGCATCATTCGACTTAGTTCACTACATTGCGTTATCCTCGTTTTGCTTTTGTTGATGTTCATCTTATTTCCTCGTTTCAAGACGCTGTCCATCGCGTTCAACTGCTCTTCCAAGTCCTTTGCTGTCTCTGACAGAATTACAATGTCATACGCGAACCTCAAAGTTTTTATTTCTTCTCCATGGATTTTAATACCTACTCCGAATTTTTCTTTTGTTTCCTTTATTGCTTGCTCAATATACAGATTGAATAACATCGGGGAGAGGCTACAACACTGTCTCACTCCCTTCCCAACCACTGCTTCACTTTCATGTCCATCTACTCTTCTAACTGCCATCTAGTGTCTGTAAAAATTGTAAATAGCTTTTCGCTTCCTGTATTTTACCACTGCCACCTTCAGAATTTGAAAGAGAGTATTCCAGTCAACATTGTCAAAAGCTTTCTCTAAGTCTACAAATGCTAGAAGCGTAGGTTTGCATTTTCTTAATCTATCTTGTAAGATAAGTCGTAAGGCCAGTATTGCCTCACGTGTTCCATTACTTCTCCGGAATCCAAACTGATTTTTCCCGAATTCGGCTTCTACCAGTTTTTCCATTCGTCTGTAAAGAATTCGTGTTAGTATTTTGCAGCCGTGACTTATCAACTGATAGTTCGGTAATTTTCACATCTGTCAACACCTGCTTTCTTTGGGATTGGAATTACTAAATTCTTCTTGATATCTGAGGGTCTTTCGCCTGTCTCATACATTTTACTCACCAGATGGTAGAGTTTTGTCAGGACTGGCTCTTCCAAGGCCATCAGTAGTTCTAATGGAATGTTGTTTACTCCCGGGGCCTTTTTTCGACTTAGCTCTTTCAGTACTCTGTCAAACTCTTGACGCAGTATCATATCCTCCATTTCATCTTCATCTACATTCCCTTCCATTTCCATAATATTGCCCTCAAGTACTTCGCCCTTCTATAGACTCTCTATATACTCCTTCCACCTTTCTGCTTTCCCTTCTTTGCTTAGAACTGGGTTTCCATCTGAGCTCTTGATATTCATACAGGTGGTTCTCTTTTCTCCAAAGGGCTCTTTAATTTTCCTGTAGGCAGTATCTATCTTACCCCTAGTGAGATAAGCCTCTACATCCTTACTTTTGTCCTCTAGCCATGCCTGATTAGCCATTTTACACTTTTTTTTACGTTTGTATTCCTTTTTGCCTGCTTTATTTACTGCATTTTTATATTTTCTCCTTTCATCAATTAGATTCAATATTTCTTCTGTAACCCAAGGATTTCTACTAGCCCTCGTCTTTTTACCTACTTGATCCTCTACTGCCTTCACTACTTCATCCCTCAAAGCTATCCATTCTTCTTCTACTGTATTTCTTTCCCCAATTCTTGTCAATCGTTCCAAAATGTTCTCCCTGAAACTGTCTACAACCTCTGGTTCTCTCAGTTTATTCAGATCCCATCTCCTTAAATTCCCGCATTTTTGCAGTTTCTTCAGTTTTAATCTACAGTTCATAACCAATAGATTGTGATATATCACTACACCCGAGTTACTTTTATCAACCCTAACTAGAACAGCATCACCCTCTGCCGTTTTTTGTTTGATACCTCTTAAGATTCGGTATTCTTGTGAATAAGATGTTTTGATTACTGCTCTGTGGACAATCTCACTCACTTGGATCGTTATGTGGATAGCATCGTCTTTTTCAGTTGAGGCTTTATCCAAGGCCAATTGAACATCAGTGACGAGAGAGGTAACCACCTTATTATCTGACTGTGGTGTTAACTGACATTTTGGTTCAAATGACTGTAAACAATATGGGACTTAACGTCTGATGTCATCAGTCCCCTTGGCTTACTACTACTTAAACCTAACAAACCTAAGGACATCACACACATCCAAGCCCGTGGCAGGATTCGAACCTGCGACCGTAGCAGCAGCGCGGTTCCGGACTGAAGCGCCTAGAACCGCTCGGCCACAGCGGCCGGCCCCTCAGTCCCCCAAATTCTCCAACTTTGCTTATTCACGAATCCATTCAAATGAAAGTGGGCTTCGTGGCTCAGCCAAATAACAAAGCGCATACTAATTCCCAACATGCCCCGCGACCAACTGTTCACTTCCGACATCCTAAAGCAATGAGTTCAGGAGGTATGACGATTTTATTTTATGTTGTTCGATAGTTGTCACCCCGTATTTTTTCCGTAGCCTTTGAGAGAACCTTATGAGAGAACTTAAAAATCATTTATGAGACTTGGTCAATAGTATCAATATAAAGAACCGCAAACCACTGTCCCGCCATGAGGAGAAGAGGTTCCACAAACGTCTGCGCTAGCGTGCCAAATGTAAGCCAACACGTAACTCTGGTAGGTGTCGTGTATTTATTGTAACGGCTCAAAATGTGGACCTTGAGCGTTGCAGCACTCTATAAAGTGATTCTGGAGGAACGATACGGCGAGTTGATTTTCTTCTGGAGTTATCGGCAGGCTCGTGTTTGCAATACATTTCACGCCGTCGGGGGTTGTCGGTGTTGTAATTTTCACCATAGGTAAGAGTATATACGAGCTCAGGTTGGTATGTGCGTAGACCATTTTGCGTCTCCTGAACGACAGTTACAATGTTCTCCAATTGTTCTCTTAAAAGTATCTGTCATTACATGTGCAGAATGGGAAGGGACATTCGTCATGTTGGCATCACAGCGACTGCCGTATATATCCTGTGGGATGTCTTCCAATAAATGCGGTGGCAGCACATGTTAGGAGCTCGAGATTCAGATTTCCGTTAATAAAAGAGGGACCAGCGATACTGGCTTTTAAAATCACGCATCAAACGTTCATAGACGAAGAGCGTTGTTTTTATCCACTTTTTTGAGTCACTGTTGATTCTCAACGGATAATTAGTGCATATTGCGGATCGACTTGCTCATGGTTTGTAAACGATTCTTCTAGCTTAGGCAAAATTTTGCATAGATACGCCGCATCACTTCGCACTTTTCGTAGATAACATTCTGAGAACTATGACCAATTCTGGAAATCATTACCATGAAGCTTTTGATGCAGCGAAATGTGTAGAGGATGAAATGCGATGGCACACTTGTTTGGTTTATCTTTCTCGTACTCCCGAAACGCTTCTTAGTCACAGTGTCTATTACTGGTACTAAAACGTTAAATTAATTTCGTTTATCAGTTGTTCTCCTATCCTTTGGCGTATTTTATTCTCCGCACTTCCATTTTTATAACCTTTTTCATAACGTTTTGCAAAGACAGATCCCGAGTGCTTGCCACGACCTGAATACTCTTCAGCGTATAACCGCACCAATGCTCTGGTATTTTGGCGACATTCGCCATAAATGATTATCACTTTTTCCACTGTCGTATACATTATGACTGTCGCAATAGTTTTACGAGCAAGTTATCTGATAGCTACATCAACAGAACGCAGACTGATGGACTTCAAGTGCATAGGTAAACATAAAAATCGTACGTGAGTTACGTGTCTGCTTACATTTCGTATAATAGGGCAGACATTTGTGGAACCTCTCCTCCTGACGAACGGTGGTTTGCGGCGCTGTTATCTTGATACTGTTTGATCAATTCCCATCAATGCTATGACGTTGAACTTCACTTAGAAGAGTCTTTCAAATGCCACAGAGAAAATTGTGTGGTACAATTACAAAAAAGGTCGGTTCCGTAATTCGGCGGCTATAAACGATAAAAATACTTTCTATCGTTAAGAAATTCGTCATATTGTCCGCTAGACTGGGCGAAAATCGCATATTAATATATTTATTCATTCTGGATATATCTGAGGTGACCTGCCTTATCTACCTCACCCTTTATATAAAAGATCACTTAAACAGACATGAAATTTGCCAGTTTGACTTAACTTCTTCGGTGACACTTTAAGCCTTTGTTTAAGAGCGTTCATTATCACTGGCTGTATGTAATGCTTGTGAGATTAATAACAAGTTCAACAAACGGGAAACTTTACCGATACACATCGGTACACAAATGTAATTGTGGCCGAAACCACTGAAATTATACGTAAATCCTTTAATGAAAAAAGGGCCTTCTTAATAGAGGAAGTCAACAAGATCACTGGCCACCTGGAAATATTAATTTCGCATGGTTACTTTTCTTTTAAAAATTTCTTTTACAAATAGAAAAACTACCTCACGATGGTCAATTGCCTATCCGGTTTCCTGGACGACGCGTTTGTGACTCACGATGACTCTGAATATTTTAAACGAAAATCTCCCATTAGTGAAAAAATAATCTTGTGCCAAAGATATATGGATGATATTCTAATTATGTTCAAAGGCACTTGCGAAGAGATTGAGGAGTTTAATCATTGCACCATAAGTTCATCTTCACCCACGAAATAATGGGCCATGATGGTATCTTAAATTATCTTGATCTCTCTACGGGTGAATGATGGTAAAATTACCTGCGACATTTTCAGGAAGCCTTCAACCAGTGTTACAACAGTGCACTCCTCTTCCAATCATCCGAGGAGCCATAAACTCAGTTATTTTAGAGCTGCTATAACACGAAAGTTTGAACTCCCTCTCTCTGGAGGCGATGTAAATAAAGAATTAGACAATCTCCATAAAAATAGATATAGTCCTTCGCTGGTGAACCGGTTGTATGATGAACGAAAAAACGCTGTAGTCTCTCTCTGAATTAGATCGTCGCTTAAACCCGAGGTGTGCGAAAACACACACGTGTGGCTATCCCATTCATTGGACCTTTTTCATATCACTTGCCTAAGCTATTTTCTCATACTAATGTTCAAGTTGTTTTCGAAAGGCTCTCCCCCTCAATACACGCAGGAATTTATTCTCTAAGTCAGATATTTACTAACGGGACTGAGGCGTCTTTTCACGGTAAGCGTGGCTTCCCTCTGTCGGAGGTTCGAGTCCTCCCTTGGGTAAGGGCGGGTGTGTCGTCCTTAGCGTGAGTTAGTTTCAGTAAGATTAATTAGTGTGTAAGCTTAGGGATCAATGACCTCAGCAGTTTGGCCCATAGGACCTTACCACAAATTTTAAAAATTTGTCTACAAAATTAGGTGTACAGAATGTTCCAATTTTCCACCTAGAATAATGGTCAAAAATGGAAATCTTTCGCTTATAGGTTTAGCGAGTACCTACTGACAGAAAAGAAAAGGTGAAAACATTTTCGCTCTTTACCTCGCACCCCAAATCTTCTGACCATCGGTCCCCCAGATCTAGGAAACCTTAAAGTCCTTCACGTGGCCAACAAAGGCAATAAACTGAATTTATTCGAGGAGTTTGAAATAAATGAAAAATGAATTTACTTTTTGAAGAATCAAACATTATTGGGCATAACGATGCGTAACTTTAACTGATGGTTGCCTCCTACATTACTTATTGATTATTATACACTACTGGCCAATAAAATTGTTACACCACGAAGATGACGTGCTAAAGACGCGAAATTTAACCGACAGGAAGAAGATGCTGTGATACGCAAATGATTAGCTTTCAGAGCATTCACATAATTTTGGCGCCGGTGGCGACACCTACAACGTGCTCACAGGATGAAAGTTTCCAACCGATTTCTCATACACGAACACCAGATGACCGGCGTTGCCTGGTGAAACGTTGTTGTAGCGCCTTGTGTAAGGAGGAGAAATGCATACCATCATAATTCCGACTTTGATAACGATCGGATTGTAGCCTATCGCGATTGCGGGTTTATCATATCGCGACATTTCTGCTCGCATTAGTCGAGATCCAGTGACTGTTAGCAGAATATGGAATCGGTGGGTTCAGGAGGGTAATATGGAACGCCGTGCTGGATCCCGACGGCCTCGTATCACTAGCAGTCGATGTTACAAGGATCTTATCCGCATTGCTGTAACGGATCGCGCAGTCACGTCTCGATCCCCCAGTCAACAGATGGGGACGTTTGCAAGACAACAACCGTCTGCACGAACAGTTCGACGACGTTCGCAGCAGCATGGATATCAGCTCGGAGAGCATGCCTGTGGTTACACTTGACGCTGCGTCACAGATAGGTGCGCCTGCGATATTGTGCTTAACAAGGAACCTGAGTGTACGAATGCAAAAGTCATTTTTTCGGATGAATCCAGGTTCTGTTTACAGCATCATGATGGTCGCATCCGTGTTTGGCGACATCGTGGTGAACGCACATTGGAAGCGTGTATTCGTCATCGCCATACTAACGTATCATCCGGCGGTATGTTATGGGGTGCCATTGGTTACACGTCTCCGTCACCTCATGTTCGCACTGACGGGACCTTGAACAGTGGACGTTACATTTCATATGTGTTACGACCCGTGGCTCTACCCTTCATGCGATCCCTGCGAAATTTCTGCAGGATAATGCACGACCGGATGTTGCAGGTCCTGTACGGGACTTTCTGGATACAGAAAATGTTCGACTGCTGCCCTGGCCAGCACATTCTCCAGATCTCTCATCAATTGAAAACGTCTCGTCAATTGTGACCGAGCAACAGGCTCGTCACAATACGCCAGTCACTACTCTCGATGAATTGTGGTATCGTGTTGAAGCTGCATGGGCAGCTGTATCTGTACACGCCATCCAGGCTTTGTTTGACTCAATGCGCAGGCGTATCAAGCCCGTTATTACGGCCAGAGGTGGTCGTTCTGTGTACTGATTTCTCAGGATCTATGCACCCAAATTGCGTGAAAATGTAATCACATGTCAATTGTAGTATAATATATTTGTCCAATGAATACCCGTTTATTATCTGCATTTCTTCTTGGTGTAGCAATTTTAATGGCCAGTAGTGTATTTAATCTTTAGCCATCAGTTAGATAAGTTTCAGCGCGCCACCTTGTGCAGCTTTTCTCTCCAAGCCTTCACATTTGCTTGGCATGACAACACTTACTCACAGTGTAGTGAACAGACTGTATTTGTGTTCATGGTGTTGCCGTTGCTTCTGGCTTCGTTGCTTCATATTTTTAATAAAAAAATTCTGTTTATTTATTCCGATTAGTGCCCATTCATTTGCCAAAGGTTTATTAGCCTAGCCATTATATTGCACTCATAAGCTTTTTCTGCTTACTAATTATGCCTATTTGCCTAAGTTAAGTAATCCCTGCACGTTACGGTAGCTTTCTTTTTCCTACTGTCATTACTTTTTTTCATGTTACTTCTAGGTGATGTAATGAAGCATTGACAGTGGCTATCTGGCTGTTACCTTCCACTTGTTTGGGACTCTTAATTACGTTTAATACCTCGGTTACGAGGAGAAAGAATTTTATAAACGGTGTAATGGAGTATTGACAGTGGCTATCCGGTTGCTACCTCCCAGTTTTATGGAACTCGGATTTAAGTTCGACGCCTAGGTTACGATTACCAAGAATTTTTATCTTTAATCTCAGTTATGGTGCAATATTTTCTGAGATGAAATTTATAAGTCTTATCAGTCCCTGAAACACAAATGTGGCCCTGTGCTCCATGTTCCCAGCGCTGTACGTCTTTCCCTTGTTAGTACTAATTTATTCATTTATTATGGCCTTTAATAGCAATTTATACTGATACCACTTTGTAATTTCCCCAGATTGTCTGATAATGCCTAGAACTGGCGAAGCACGTCACATGTGAAGCTTAAATAAACCTTTATGATGCAACAAAAACTGTTTTTCCTCTTCTAAAAACATGTTACGGTTGCTGTACCAGTGCGGTATTTATGGGGAGGAGGGGGGGGGGGGGATTTTCAGTGTTGTCTGTTCAAGATGATTGTGTGTGTATTGAACCGGGCACCTAAAAACGACGGAGAGACTTGGTCTCGCCGTAGCCCTCAGTGGTTCATAACCCCACAACAGGCCACAGCAGTCCACCCACCTCACCGCCGCCCCACACCAAACCCAGAGTTATTGTGTGGTTCGGCCGCCAGTGGATCAGCCCTCCCTTATCGTTGTGTACGAAGCTGTATACAACAAACTACAAGTAAGTGTCAAGTCTTGTGAATGACAGTGGGTTCCAAACACGAGAGGGTTCCTTGCTAAAAGTGACTACAGGTCCATGTCAATCAGTTTCCAAACACTGGAAACATTTGGAATAGGGTACCTCGAAAAAGCGCTATTGCTCGAGGGTGAAAATAAAGATACAAGCTTCTAATGGGAAAAACAACACAGATAATGGACTTTAGCTGACTGGAAACTTGTCGCGTGGTCCAACGAGTTGCAATTTTGCCTCTGTTCAAATGACGCTAGCCGTCGACTGCAGCGACTATTCAGTGATCCGTTTAACCTGGTGTGTATGCGTGGTGCAGTTCAGAGCAGAAGTACATCTGTGATGTTTTGGGGGCATTTTTCGTACCATGACTTGCCTCCACTAATTCAGGTCATCGTGAATAAGAACGAGGATGTTTATTTCAAAATTGTCTGTGACCATGTGCCCCTTACGATGAGTACGGTGTGCACACTCCCGCCTTCTAAGACCACAACTATCATAGTCACAAAGCCTCGTTCAGGCACATCGCAGTTCGACTGGCCTACTAAATTTCTCGATCTTAGTCCATTGTAAAATATGTTGGACTGTCTGGAACAGTGGGTGAAGCGTTGCAACCAACAGCCTTAAAATCTGTAGCCCTGCGGGAGCTGATCTAGGATGGGGAGATTATGCCCCAGTGAATTTCTAGATAAACACTTACATGGAAGGGATTGACACAAAGATTATTCAACAGTATTCACCATTTAATTTCACACATAACGTATATCTGTCGTAAAATTCAGAAAACATCCAATTTAGTTAAACAATAGTCAGTTAAACCAATAAATTAAATCAGCTCGCGCTATTCGTCCACGAGACTCAGAGGGCCATAGGCTCGGGTTCCCAGGTAGATGCCGTGTTTCTTGATTTCCGCAAGACGTTCGATACAAATCTCCACAGTCGTTTAATGAACAAAGTAAGAGCATATGGACTATCAGACCAAATGTGTGATTGGACTGAAGAGTTTCTAGATAACAGAACGCAGCATGTCATTCTCAATGGAGAGAAGTCTTCCGAAGTAAGAGTGATATCAGGTGTGCCGCAGGGGAGTGTCGTAGGACAGTTGCTATCCACAATATACCGGGTGATCGAAAAGTCAGTATAAATCTGAAAACTTAATAAACCACGGAATAATGTAGATAGAGAGGTAAAAATTGACACACATGCTTAGAATGACATGGGGTTTTATTAGAACCAAAAATATTGCTAGACGCGTGAAAGGTCTCTTGCGCACGTCTTTTGGTGATCGTGTGCTCAGCCGCCACTTTCGTCATGCTTGGCCTCCCAGGTCCCCAGATCTCAGTCCGTGTGATTATTGGCTTTGGGGTTACCTAAGTCGCAAGTGTATCGTGATCGACCGACATCTCTAGCGATGCTGAAAGACAACATCCGAAGCCAATGCCTCACCATAACTCCGGACATGATTTACAGTGCTGTTCACAACATAGTTCCTCGACTACAGCTATTGATGAGGACTAATGGTGGACATATTGAGCATTTCCTGTAAAGAACATCGTCTTTGCTTTGTCTTACTTTGTTAAACTAATTATTGCTATTCTGATCAGATAAAGCGCCATCTGTCGGACATTTTTTGAACTTTTTTTTTTTTTTTTTGTTCCAATAAAACCCCGTGTCATTCCAAGCATGTGTGTCAATTTGTACCTCTCTATCTACATTGTTCCGTGATTTATTGAGTTTTCTAATTTATACTGACTTTTTGATCACCCTATACATAAATGACCTTGTGGAAAAGATTGGAAGTTCACTGAGGCTTTTTTGCGGATGATGCTGTGGTATATCGAGAGGTTGTAACAATGGAAAATTGTACTGAAATGCAGCAGGATCTGCAACGAACTGACGACGCATGGTGCAAGGAATGGCAATTGAATCTCAATGTAGATAAGTGTAATACATAGGATACATAGAAAGAAAGATCCTTTATCACTTAGCTACAATATAGCAGGTCAGAAAGCAGTAAATTCCGTAAATTATCTGGGAGTAGGCATTAGGAGTGATTTAAAATGCAATGATCATATAAAGTTGATAGGGGGTAAGGCAGATGCCAGACTGAGATTCATTGGAAGAATCCTAAGGAAATGCAATCCGAAAACAAAGGAAGGAGGTTAGAGTACACTTGTTCGCCCACTGCTTGAATATCGCTCACCAGAGTGGGATCAGTACCAGATAGGGTTGATTGAAGAGATAGAGAAGATCCAACGGAGAGCAGCGCGCTTCGTTACAGGATCATTTAGTAATCGCGAAAGCGTTACGGATATGATAGATAAACTCCAGTAGAAGACTTTGCAGGAGAGACGCTCACTAGCTCGGTATGGGCTTTTGTTGAAGTTTCGAGAATATACCTTCACCCAGGAGTCAAGCAGTATATTGCTCCCTCCTACGTACATCTCGCGAAGAGACCATGAGGATAAAATCAGAGAGATTAGAGTCCACACAGAGGCATACCGACAATCTTTCTTACCACGAACAATACGAGACTGGAATAAAAGGGAGAACTGATAGAGGTACTCAAAGTACCCTCCGCCACACACTGTTAGGTGGCTTGCGGAGTATGGATGTAGATGTAGAATGTTACTTTAAGCCTCCAATTAATCTAAAATTTGTTTTACCAATCCCAAAAGATGCATATGACTAATTAATAACATCAAACACAGTATTCACATGCTGATTAATTGTTAGAATAATAATGTCCGTTAAAAAATGTTTCTTTAAAAAGAAAAATTCATTTACCACAGGGAACCAGCACCTGCGACATACCTAGACAAATAAAAGTTTCGCCCTTTAAGAAATTTATGTGCATCAGATCTACAAGAATAATTAATATTTAACCAAAAAGTTGCCTTACAGGACTATGAACAAGAGCAACGTGTTATCAAGGGAAGACCAGGGTACACAGAACTTTTAATTATCACAGAGCATATACAAGATTGTGAAACAGTACAGTAAGCGTCTACATAGAAAATGAAAACTAAATTTTTAGCCATTACATGAAATATTAAAGGCCCCGATCCACCTTCAAACCACAACGGAGAAAAACTTAACTTTACTCATTAGTTGCGTGGACTACTTGGAAAGGCTCCAATACACAGACGGAGGCACTCGTATGATCACACACAACATGGTGAGCCTCGCACAAGCAAGTGCATACAACAGAGGCAGATCTAGGATGCAATAACTTGTTAGCCGAGGTACAAGGAAAAAACTCGCGTTAAGTGTAAAGAGTGCTACGCCAAATTTGAACAACAGTATAAATATTAAAGTTTCAGTAACAAAACCTTACACCAGGCCCCTATGCTTGGGACTGACGCAAATTCATGCAATCATCCAAAATATCTGGGGTTCACTATCTTGAAACCTCAATAAGATGCATGAGCTCACAAATGCAATAACATGCAATTTGTTTGCTGACTACTGAGGACAAGAAATTCACAGAAATATTAACTAGGTTATAAATGCAAAGTTGTGCAGTATGCTACGTAAAATTGCAAAACTTAAAACAAAGCAAATTAAGCTTCAATATTTACAGGTTACCACAGTTCTAGCAGTGAGCCAACGTGTAAATAAATACAGCCAGCAGAACAACACTCCAGTGACACACCCGTAGTTTTAACATAGCAGTCCACGTGGGCCATGCTAGAACACACCAAGGTGTCCATCAATTTCGATACAAATAAGTACATGAATTTAAAATAAATCGCACACATGCGAGTATATCAATATCACATTGCGCTTAATCATAGCCAAAGTAGATGAAGTCAGTCTTCTAAAATACAGTCTCAAGGGAGCTGTTAACTAAGCTGGCAATACACATGGCAGCAGGCAGCAATTACAGTGCTAGCAGCCGAAGTTCCGCACAGTAATACCTTCACTTCCAGAAGATCGGCTTCGTTCTCCATAAATATAGCTCTAATGGAAAAACGGACGGCCTCAAAATCGGTTCTGCCTGTCTGGCAACTTGCAACCAAAATACGTCACGACCATAACGCTGCCAGACCCCACAGCCCGCGGAGCTACCACCGGCATGCAACACGCCCAGCAGCGCACGCTTCCTCCAAGTACTTATATGGTGTCTGTTCTTTCGGACATGTCCGAAGGAACAGACACCATATCCATGTAAGTATACAGTTCTGGCAATACCGGCCATGACCTTCTTCTGTGCTGATGCACACATAATCCCCGAACTCTTAAGGACATGGTAAGAATGTCTTCCACGAGTAATGAGTGTGTTGGGATGAGACACTGCAAATGTAATGTGTGGACATACAAGGTGAGAATGTGGGTCTCGCCGGAGGAGTGCGCGAGATAGTCCCTGCAGTCGCGTTATCCTCTCTGCCATCGGTGGCTGAGATGGATAGGGTGTCTGGCATGTAAGCAGGAGGTCCCAGTTTCGGATCCCGGTCGGGGCACACATTTTCACCTGTCCCCTTTGACATATATCAACACCCTTCAGCAGCTGAAGGTATTAACATAATTCTAATTTCTTCCTGCAGATGGTCTAGCCAGGTTTGGCGCACTCGCCTCTGCCCCCTACGCCACCTACCTTAGCTTCGCTCGCCTTCAGCTCCGTAGCGTCACCTAGCCACAAGGCGCGACACCAAACCAAAGATACGCAAAGCAGTGATTGATCGACTTGGGACGAGCGGCCACGGCTCACAATCATCAATGAGTGGCTTTTACTGGATATAGTATATCTGTAGAAACTGTGGCTCTCTCCCAAGCCGAACTGACATCTTTATGATGGCTCGAGGAGGTATTACACTATATTATCGTGCTATGTCCGGCAGATGATTAGTTATTTGTCCATTGTGTTTGTATAACTGCTTTGATCACATTACCAATCCATCATCGAGAGCTGAGCTAAAGATACTGACATTTCATCCACAACGGAAAAGTGTTTGAAGTGCTACTGTGGTGAGGCAGTATTTATTGACTGAAAGCTTACTAGCCATAAATAAGGGAGTAGTTATAGTGCAGGACCAAAGACGCCGAACTGTTGTAGGGGTAATACAGACAAAAATATAATATGACTTTCATTGTGCAGTACGATCTGTGTCAAGCAACACTTCTGTTACAGTCGTCAAAAAATAAAAATAAAAATTGGTTTGAATTCTTACAGAACCACATTTGAAAGAAAATGAGTGATTTGAATGCTGAGGTGTAAACTCTCAAATTGATTCGTAAAATACAGTTCATATGCAATAATTTGGGAACACACTTGATTGATTTTTTACGCAAAAAGATAAATTACTATTTTATTGCACGAAAGTATATTGTAATATGTGAAGCTTTGACTCACTTAATACCAGCAATTAATATCAGATTATAACACCTGTTCCTATCGTTTGTGAAGCTATACAAAGAGGTTGTAATGGATTTGTGCATTCCCTTCACGTGTTTAAGCCAAGTCTTACACATATTTACGCGATCGGGGATGCTCAGTAGCAGCCAGGCTACTTGTACATTTAACAATTAAGCATCAGCAAGCAACATTAGTGATGAAATCAGAGGAGGCAAAATTGTGCAACCTTAGTAGGGACAAAATCCGACTATTCGGGAGTAGGATCTTGTAATCTGAGACAGTGTTCCGAGACAAGCTTCCGTCACAATGTCCGCAAACGTGACGTCAGATCCGCCTAGCAACAGCGATAATAGATAAACTCCAGTAGAAGACTTTGCAGGAGAGACGCTCACTAGCTCGGTACGGGCTTTAGTTGAAGTTTCGAGAATATACCTTCACCGAGGAGTCAAGCAGTATATTGCTCCCTCCTACGTACATCTCCCGAAGAGACCATGAGGATAAAATCAGAGAGATTAGAGCCCACACAGAGGCATACCGACAACCTTTGTTACCACGAACAATACGAGACTGGAATAGAAGGGAGAACTGAAAGAGGTACTCAAAGTACCCTCCGCCACACACTGTTAGGTGGCTTGCGGAGTATGGCTGTAGATGTAGAATGTTACTTTAAGCCACCAATTAATCTAGAATTTGTTTTACCAATCCCAAAACGATGCATGTGACTAATTAATAACATCGAACACAGTATTCACATGCTGATTAATTGTTAGAATAAAAATGTCTGTTAAAAAATGTTTCTTTAAAAAGTAAAGTTCATTTACCACATGGAACCAGCACCTGAGACACACCTAGACAAATAAAAGTTTCACTCTTTAAGAAATTTAAGTGCATCACATCTAAAAGAATAATTAATATTTGACCAAAAATGTTGCCTTAGAGGACTATAAAGCAGAGCAACGTGTTATCAAGGGAAGACCAGGTGCACAGAACTTTTAATCATCACAGTAACAGATCAGATACAACAACGTGAAACAGTACAGTAAGCGTCTACATGGAAAATTAAAACTCAATTTTTAGCCATTACATAAAATATTAAAGGCCCCGATCCATCTTCAAATTCTCGTTTCCTGAGGGAGGAAGGGGGGTCTCTCTTTCATATATATACTCCTGGAAGTTGAAATAAGAACACCGTGAATTCATTGTTCCAGGAAGGGGAAACTTTATTGACACATTCCTGGGGTCAGATACATCACATGATCACACTGACAGAACCACAGGAACATAGACACAGGCAACAGAGCATGCACAATGTCGGCACTAGTACAGTGTATATCCACCTTTCGCAGCAATGCAGGCTGCTATTCTCCCATGGAGACGATCGTAGAGATGCTGGATGTAATCCTGTGCAACGGCTTGCCATGCTATTTCCACCTGGCGCCTCAGTTGGACCAGCGTTCGTGCTGGACGTGCAGACCGCGTGAGACGACGCTTCATCCAGTCCCAAACATGCTAAATGGGGGACAGATCCGGAGATCTTGCTTGCCAGGGTAGTTGACTTACACCTTCTAGAGCACGTTGGTTGGCACAGGATACATGCGGACGTGCACTGTCCTGTTGGAACAGCAAGTTCCCTTGCCTGTCTAGGAATGGTAGAACGATGGGTTCGATGACGGTTTGGATGTACTGTGCACTATTCAGTGTCCCCTCGACGATCACTAGAGGTGTACGGCCAGTGTAGGAGATCGCTCCCCACACCATGATGCCGGTTGTTGGCCCCGTGTGCCTCGGTCGTATGCAGTCCTGATTGTGGCGCTCACCTGCACGGCGCCAAACACGCATACGACCATCATTGGTACCAAGGCAGAAGCGACTCTCATCGCTGAAGACGACACGTCTCCATTCGTCCCTCCATTCACGCCTGTCGCGACACCACTGGAGGCGGGCTGCACGATGTTGGGGCGTGGGCGGAAGACGGCCTAACGGTGTGCGGGACCGTAGCCCAGCTTCATGGAGACGGTTGCGAATGGTCCTCGCCGATACCCCAGGAGCAACAGTGTCCCTAATTTGCTGGGAAGTGGCGGTGCGGTCCCCTACGGCACTGCGTAGGATCCTACGATCTTGGCGTGCATCCGTGCGCCGCTGCGGTCCGATCCCAGGTCGACGGGCACGTGCACCTTCCGCCGACCACTGGCGACAACATCGATGTACTGTGGAGACCTCACGCCCCACGTGTTGAGCAATTCGGCGTTACGTCCACCCGGCCTCCCGCATGCCCACTATATGCCCTCGCTCAAAGTCCATCAACTGCACATACGGTTCACGTCCACGTTGTCGCGGCATGCTACCATTGTTACAGACTGCGATGGAGCTCCGTATGCCACGGTAAACTGGCTGACACTGACGGCGGCGGTGCACAAATGCTGCGCAGCTAGCGCCATTCGACGGTCAACACCGCGGTTCCTGGTGTGTCCGCTGTGCCGTGCGTGTGATCATTGCTTGTACAGCCCTTTCGCAGTGTCCGGAGCAAGTATGGTGGGTCTGACACACCGGTGTCAATGTGTTCTTTTTTCCATTTCCAGGAGTGTATATGAAACGAGAGAAGTGTCCTTATTGGCTGAGGGAGAAAGGGGGCTCTCTCTTGTCCTTCGGTGAGACAGAGCGAGTTAGTCGCGAGGCTCCCCTCAAAAAGCACAGTCGAGTAACCGGTGCGGCGCTAAAGGAACGGTCGTGAGTACAGATTTCAGCTGTTATACAGACTAGAAAGTGAAGTTATTAGCTATAAGAACGCCACGTGTCGTGGGCAGTGTCTATCATTATGTAAAGTCAGAAAACTGTGTTAATGTGTGTAAAGGATCGAATAACAGCGTAGTACAGAGCTGCCATATTGCAATTTCTGATTCTGTGACGTGTGTGACAAAGCAATTTCTGTATTAAAACAATTATAGTACAAACGTTGCTGACAATTAATAACTGGCATCCCTAAACACTCCACTTCAGCAGGATCATCACCTACATGGAACCTGGCGACTGAGCGCTACTACTTGCGACGAGGGACTTACCGAAGCAGCAAGACACCAGGTTAGTGATACCGCCCATAGAAGTACTTCCTTCGCGCTACTGTGCCAATGAGGGTGTTGTAAGGTGACAGAAGTCACAGGATAATGATATGCACAAATACTGATGGCGGTAGTATCCCGTACACAAGGTATAAAAGGGCAGTGTATTGACTGAGTTGTCGTTTGTACTGAGGTAATTCATGTGAAAAGGTGTATGAGATGATTACGGCGGCACGACAAGAATTATGAGACTTTGAATGCGGAATGGTAGTTGGAGCTAGATGCGTGGGAAATTCCATTTCGAAAGTCGTTAGGGAATTCAATATTCCGATATCCAAAATGTTAAGAGTGTTCCGAGAATAATAAATTTCACGCTTACCTCTTACCATGGACTACTAACAGACAACCAACACTGCGTGAAATAACTTCAGAAATTAATGTAGGACGTACGACGAACGTATCTGTTGGGACAGTACGGGGAAATCTGGCGTTAGTGAGCTGTGGTAGCAGCCAATCGACGTAAGAGCCTTTGCTAATACAGTAGAATCTCGATTATCCGATCTTCGGTTATCCGACCTTCTGTGTTGTCCGACCCTTTCACCGCGCCAGACGTGCGCTCCTTAGTGCTAACTTAGATCTGTAGTGGAGCAGACGTGTTGCACTTCGTTTATTGTAAAAATTTGTGGTGATGGCTTCAAAACAGAAAAAGGTGTTCGTTTCAATGGAAGAAAAACTTAAAGCTTTAAAAAGAACAGACAACGGTGAAACTTTATTAAAAGTGGCGCGCGATTATAACGTCGGGAAAACAACAGTTGGAAACAGGAAAAGGAACCGCAATGAAATTGAGAAATGGTGTTCTCAGCGAGTAATCTCGGCTGTTTTGGAAGATCGGAAAACAATGAAAAAATGTGATTATGAAAAAGTAAGTGAAGCTTTGTTCCCATGGTTTACTCAACATACAGATAAAGGTGTACCCACGTCGGGACCTATTTTGCAGGAAAAAGCCTTAAAGTTTCGTAACGAACTAAATGAAGGGGAACCTGATTTCACAGCTAGTGTAGGCTGGGTCGATAGGTGGAAGAAAAGATACGGAATTCGGCAATTTAATGTCTGCGGTGAAAAGCTTTCAGCAAATTCTGAAGCTATTCAATTTTTTTAGGAATAAACTTCACAAGGTATTGGACAAGGGAAACTTAACAGGAGATCAAATTTTTAACTGCGACGAGACTGGTCTCAATTACAAAACGTTACCGGAAAAAAAACATTAGCGTCAAAGGCCGAAAAGGCAGTGCCAGGCTACAAACGTAGCAAAGAAAGAGTGACAATTCTTGCATGCAGTAACGCCACAGCAAATTTGAAAATGAAACTGTCTATGATAGGTAAGCCAATAAACCCGAGAGCATTTAAAAATGTCTCTAAAGATGCTTTACCGGTGAAATATTACAACCAAAAAAATGCTTGGATGAGCTCAGACATTTTTAAAGAACAGTTTTTTAACGAGTTCGTGCCACAAACTGAAAAGTTTTTGAAAGCCAACAACTTGCTCCCCAAAGCACTGTTGCTTGTAGACAACGACACTTGTCATCCTAATGAAGATGAGCTTCAAGATCAAGATATAAAGGCCATGTTTTCGCCTCCAAATGTCACATCCTTATGTCAGCCTATGGACCAAGGGACCTTAGAGAAACTACCGCAGAAACTTGGTTTCCTCTTTAATTAATGCTATGGACAAGGGAGAAGACATGCTAGAGCAGTTGCGCCGTATTCATTTGAAAGACGTAGCTTATGACGTAGCCCAATCTTGGAAGAGTGTTGAAGCAAATACAATTACAAAACACTGGAAAATTTTACTACAGGAAAATCAAGAAAATTCTCCAGACGATGAAAATCTACAGCAGCAGATCGAACCAGAAAATACTACCCCGCTTTCATTGTTACGAAAAGTTCCTGGATGTGCTGACGCCACAGAAGATGACATAAGTGAATGGATTGTCCAAGATGAAGAATTTGAAGTGACAGATGAAGAAATGGTCAACATGGTAAACGAAAAAGAAGAAGATGAAGAAGCGGATGTAGTAGAGGAAAGTGTGCCCAAGATTTGTCACAACGAAGGACACAAGGCCTTAGAAACTGCTTTAAAATATGTACAACAGCTGGAGGAAACATCGTCTACCGTGGTTTTACTTCTTAAGAGACTACGTGATTTACCGCCAAAAAAACGGCAAACAGCAGACAAACAAAAGACAATTACTAACTTCTTCACACAGTAAATATATATTCAGTCTAATTTGATTTGTATTGTATTAAATGCTTAGCTCATCTGGCCTACTTTAGTTTAATTTTTGTGTTTGTTTTATTATTTTCCGTGTCATTCGACCTTCCCGCTTATCCTACCTTGCCGCGGCCGGTTTAGGTCGGATAATCGAGAATCTACCGTAGCACGACATCGCCTGGGCTCGTGACTATATCGGTTGGTCCATAGACACTGGAAAACCGTGACTTTGTCAGACGATCCCAATTTCAGTTGGTAAGAGATGTTGGTAGAGTTCGAGTGTGGAAGCCATGGGTCCAAGGTGACGACAAGGCGCTGTACAAGCTGGTGGTAGCTCCATAATGGAGTGGGCTGTGTATATGTGGAAAGGACTGCGTCCTCTGGTCCAACTGAACCGATCATTGAATGCAGTCGATTATGTTCGGCTACTTAGAGACCATTTGCAGTCTTTCATTCATTTCATGTTCCCAATAACAATTTAATTTTTATGGATGACAAAGCACCATGTCACTCGTTCCCAGTTGTTAACAATTGGTTTGAAGAACATTCTGGACAGTTCGAGCGTATGATTTGGCAAAACAGATCGCTCGACATAGGATATAATCGATAGGTCAGGTATTTCCATGACTCTTATCACATCAGTGTAGTTGAATACCCTCGAGAACAGTTTCTATTTGTAAATTAATGCTACTCTTGTTAGTGATTCTCCATTTCAGCTGTTATACTCAAATATGGTAGGAGTAGTTTCCATTCACAGGTGGAGAGAAGGTTGAACCCAGCGACTAGAAACGGGGATTAGCTGTCGTTCTCATCCCGACCCCTCACCCCCCCCCCTCCCCCCCCCCCCCCCCCCCGCTTACCATTACCTACCGCACTAAAAAATGATATTCGCATACCAAAATTGCATCCTGCGTCGCTGTACGCACAAACGAATCGTTTGCAATCTCAGTTTCAAGAAAGCTACAACATGTAACAGATAATCACTAGTAACAAGGGTATCCAGAGATACTCACCGTGAAATTTCAAATCTATTCACTTACGTACCTTCCTGCAACCATCTTTGTAAATGAAAATGACACACCGCTTTGGGTTCTAAAGCTTTCATTACCATTGTACCTTTAAATGGTGATATTTTTTCTCCTGATTCGAGCCAACTGAGAGTATAGATTAGTATTCGTATGTATCTAAAGTTACCTACCTGACTGCGAAGAAACCTGCAATTCTCAAACAAACCATATTCTCTCTTTCAGTTTCGCAAGTAAGTAAAACGTTTGAAAGCCAACGCAATAGCAGCAAATATTAATAGTATCGCATTTCGATATTTCGATAAACAGTCAATTTACTGCTTAGCCAAGCAAAGTATGTATGGTGATGAGGCAGCGCAGTGCTGTGTTCGGATGTTGTTTTGTGACCTGGGATAAACGGCAAGAGCAACGACATTGCCGTAACGGCGAAAACTGTAAACAGCATTTCCATATCGGTGTTGATATTGAAGTATCGCCGTGAGTCACGATTAGCGACAAAGCGGCGACAAAAGCAGCTATAATCCCTGTTTGAATTTGCCTCGCTAGTACCGAGTATAGGTACCGACAGTGTGTTTAGTGAAATTTAGTACTTGCCACGCCTGCAATGTCGAACTAGGAAAACCCATACCACGATAACTGATTCGTTTAGGAAAATGTTTGGAATGAATTGGCCATAAAATTGAAAACAACACATAAATTATGAAGTTTATTTTCACGGTTATAATTGATATTGCAGTAACTTATTGTAGTAACTGTTAAAAGTCGCATAAATTAAGAATCGATTCCGGCACAGATAAACTGGCCGGATAGCTGTGCACGTTAAAGCGTCGCTTCCAGGACAGAAAACTGAGCCAGCGCTGAATGGACTCCGCCCGGCACACAGTGCATCAACTCGCTACAAAACCTGGACATAAAAGAAAAAAAGTGGCGCCTACCGACTTAAGTCCGCGAAATTTTGTGCACTGGTGCTTACTTGCCCAACGCTGTGGTGTCATTCTAGTCTCAGGTCGATATGATATGTGCCGTGGCAGTTGACGGTAAACAGTGAATGGGACAACGAGACATTTTTCGGATATCGCTTGTATGGTCTGTTTAATATACGACAGGGATTCTGCCTAATTGTCAGGACAGAATAAGATGGGTAGAACTCCAGAAGACATGTTTATAGCATTTTTAACCGATGTAGTGATTTTTATCTGCTAAAAACTAAACTACTACCGATATTATCCGAAATCGTTGGCTGCAAAATTTCTTCTGCGTGCATCCACTTTTGTAAATGGCTCTCCTACTGCCTTACTAGTACACTCAGGAGCCAAAAGAAGTGGTGAAACTCCCTAATAACGTCTAGGGTCCCCGCGAGCACGCAGAAACGCTGCAACACGACGTGACATGGACTCGACTAATTTCTGAAGTACTGCTGAAGCGAATCAACGCTATGAATCCCGCACGGCTGTCCATAAATTCTTAAGAGTGCGAGGGTGTGGAAAACAGCACGTTGTAATAAAGACCAGATACGGTTAATAATGATTATGTCTGGGGGTTTTGGTGGCCAGTGGAAGTGTTTACACTCAGAAGGGTGTTCCTGGGGCCACACTGTGTCAATTGTGGACCTGTGGGGTGTCGCATTGTCTCGATGAAATTGCCGAAGTCCGTCGGAATGCACAATGGACATGAATTATTCCAAGTGATTAGACATTATGCTTAAGTACGTTTCACCCGTCAGAGTCGTACCTAGACGTACCAGCGGTCCACTATCACTCAAATAGCACGCGACCCGCTCAATTACAGAGCCTCCACCAGCTTGAATCAGGGTCCACGAATTCGTGAGGTTGTCTCCATACCCGTACACGTCCATCCGCTCGGTACAATTTGAAACGTGACTCGTCCGACCAGGCAAGATATTTCCAGTCGTCAACAGTACAATGTCGGAGTTGACGGGCCAGGCGAAGCGTAAGGCTTTGTGTCGTTTAGCCTTCAAGGGTACACGAGTGGGCCTTCGTCTCCGAAAGCCTATACCGATGATGTTTCGTTGAATAGTTCGCACGCTGACACTTGTTGATGGCCCAGCATTGCAATCTACAGAAATTTACGGAAAGGTTGCACTTCTGTCACGATGAATAGTTCTCTTCAGTCATCATTGGTCCGGTTCTTTCAGTATATTTTCCGGCCGCAGCGATATCGGAAATTTGATGTTTTACCAGATTCCTGATATTCGCGGTACACTTGTGAAATGGTCGTACGGAAAAATCCCCACTTCATCACTATCTTGGAGATGCTTTGTCTCATTGCTCGTGCGTCGACTATAACACGTCAAATTCACTTAAATCTTGATAACCTGCCATTCAGGCAGCAGTAACCGATCTAACAACTGC
Source organism: Schistocerca gregaria (assembly GCF_023897955.1). NCBI lineage: Eukaryota > Metazoa > Arthropoda > Insecta > Orthoptera > Acrididae > Schistocerca > Schistocerca gregaria. Next base: position 233,231,784 of record NC_064924.1, read on the forward strand.
GCCAGACACTTGTTATCTTATATAGGCGTTGCCGACCGCAGCACCGCATTCTGCCTGTTTACATATCTCTGTATTTGAATACGCATGGCTGTACCAGTTTCTTTGGCGCTTCAGTGTATATTTAAAGGGTTCAAATGTATTTGCTTATACGAGTTAGCGTATTTTTAGTGGACGGTCCGTTTTCTCTCTGCCACACGGTAAAAATGACTCCCTCGTAACAGCAATTCCCTCGTTAACTATTATCTACCAGGTTGGTTGGCCACGTGGCCTAGGCGCCTTGCCACGGTTCACGGGGCTCCCCCCCGTCAGATGTTAGATTCCTCCCTCGAGCATGGATGTGTGTGTGTAAGTTAGTTTAATTAGTGTGTAGGCCCAGGGACCGATGAGCACAGTAGTTTGGTCCCATAGAACCCTACCACAAATTTCCAAAAACTATTATATACACAGAAAATGTCATTAGGGTTTTCTGTAGAGTTCATGGAGAGCTACTCCGAATTGTGATCTTAATCTTTTTTCGCAAACTGGCAAATAGCTTTTTTACAAGATTAAAATATTTCCGAGTAATGTTATTTTTTTCGCGAAATACTGCAGACCTGTTCAAATTCTGTGCAGAGAATTCTAGAAGTAAACTTTGGCCCACTGTGCTGCAATTAACTACAATGTTCGGAGTGACGGCCAGCCTCGCTGCACTTTTAAGGCGGTCCCCCATATCCTAGTAGCTAAATACCAGGATGGCAGCCATGTTCAAAAATGGTTCAAATGGCTCTGAGCACTATGGGACTTAACATCTGAGCTCATCAGTTCCCCTAGAACTTAGAACTAACTAACCTAAGGACATCACACACATCCATGCCCGAGGCAGGATTCGAACCTGCGACCGTAGCGATCGTGCTGTTCCAGACTGAAGCGCCTAGAACCGCTCGGCCAACCCGGCCGGCAGCATCCAAGTTTCGTCTCAGTTACACGATTCGCATACATTTAAAAAAACCTTTCGCTCAGTTTCACCTGAATAACATTACACGTAGACACTTGAGGAGATTCCGTCCAGCAGGGTATCGGGATGGTGGCACCTCTTAAACTAACCTGGGCCAATGCAGGATAAGAAAGAGAAGAAGAAGATATCGCCAATTGTAAGTTTTGAGAAGACACATGTGTTTGCGGCCGTTTAATTTGATCTTGAAATGGAATGCTGCTCAGGTAACACATTTATTAGCTGTGAAGTTGTTTTATCCGTAATATTATGTTCAAGCAATTAACAAAATCGTATGCCACATCTACGGAAGTTCATTTTGTCGAAACTAATATTCACCATTTTGAACACGTAATACCGAAGTGACATTAAATATCCCTCATGGGATTTGCGCAGAGGTGAACAAGTTCTCCTTCCAGCCTGCCTGCCGCGCAGGGTAGCCACGCGGTCTAGGGGGCGTTTTGTCACGGCCCGCGCGGCTCTCCCTCGTCGGAGGTTCGAGTCCTCCCACGGGCATGGGTGTGTGTGTCCTAAGCGTAAGTTAGTTTAAGTTAGATTAAGTAGTGTGTAAGCTTTGGAACTGATGACCTCAGCAGTTTGATCCCATAAGGCTTTACCACAATTTTCCAAAATTTCCAGCCAGCCTGCCCATACCTACACCGAAACCAGTAAAGTAACTGAACATGCCGCATCAGAGACGGAGGAGCACATGTGTACTGAAGCACAGTGGTTTACAGCAGGCCAGTTTGGGTTTCCTAAACTCTGCAACGCTTCACGGGACCCGTTCAGCATGCTACAAGTGACATCAATCCAACTAAACTACAGAATTGCCAGCTTTATGTCTGCGAAGGTAGTTTGATTGCAGCTCATTTGTCGTAACGGTGACAGAAACCAGACTTACAAAACATCACTTTAGTTGGCATTGCAGTATAACACACACCTTCATGTTCTTAGGTGTAAAGGATGGATCTAATCCTACAGAAAACATGTATTAGTGTCTTAATTGGAGTAGGTAGCAATAGTTGAAAGAGGGAGAAGTTTCAGAGAAAACCATTCATATCGAAATGAAGAAATGAGCCCGACATACGCCGCAAAGGAAATAAATGACAAATAAAATCCATCTTTCTCCGGCCTACTATGACCCAAAAAGAATATATATTTCATTGAGCCTCGTTTTGTGATAATTAAAAAAGTCTTTTCGTAAATTTCTGAACGCTGCTCATAATACTACAATCAAAGTGCACAGAATAAACTGATATGTAGCGTTGCACAGGAGATGGGGTGAGGGGGGAGGGGGGTCAAGCAGACAAGACAGATTCCTGTAACCTGCTTGGTTTGAGCATAGCTTGCCTTGAATGGGAGTAAAGCACAGCCTGTCCATTCTGCTGATAACGTGTGGCAGCTTGCCTCCCTGGCTAACAGGAAAGCATGGACAGGTTAGAAGCGCTCTGGCCCAGCGCTCCTGCTTCCCCCACGACTGCGCTATTTCGAGCATCTGTGTGAGTGAGACGGCTGTACGCTAAAGCTGTATGTGTGGGATTGCGGACGTCGGGGAGTGTACAGGAGGCAACGCCGTTTTATTGATGGAGGATCCAAGGGAATGAGGCCTGATTGTCCAATGAAACTCCTATCCTACGGATGTCATCGGACTTAAAGTAAGACGTTTTGGCCATTATTTGCGTCATTTGCATGCAACTGGGGATTCCAGAGACTGCAGTAATTCGGCGAGGATTATTTGTTTCGTCCGTGTGTAAATGACTGAACAAGGAGAAGTTTATTTAATGCTCACCTTATGCTCGTGTTCTGCGTGTGCTGCTTGCGAGTATAAACTGGACTTTCACCTTTGTCTGTTGATTTTAAGTGCAAAGTCAAATACTGAATCCAGGCAGTGACTTTCAGTTAATTAGCTGGATTCTTTCTTTCCTCGTCACGACGCGTGTTAAATGGCAAAGTAGAACTGTAGACCTTAACTTGCTACCTCAGGCGGCCGGGGTGGCCGAGCGGTTCTAGGCGCTACAGTCTGGAACCGCGCGACCGCTACGGTAAAGAGAGGTATTTCAGTATATTGTCAGAAATGTGTCAATGATTTATGTTAGGGTAGTTGATTCTGGGGTATTAACCGGAAGTGTTGGCACGTCTGCCATGTAGGGGAATCCTGCTACTTTTGATTGTTTTGGGAACTTTGAGAGAGAAACTAGTGTGCTTTAGTCCTGCCTTGGATTAAGGCTATATTTCGGCTCTGGCATTTGTACTGCAGGTTGCAGTATCATCCTGTTGTTTCATGGTTGTTTTGTTCGCACACTAGGTGTTTGCGCTAAACATGCTTTGGACTGGGAGTTTCGCCCCTCAGCATTATCCTTGGGTTTCAGCTGAGTGTTCAGTCTATTGACTGTCCATCGTACGCCACACCGGTAATAGTCAACCTCTCATCAGTTGATTTCAATGCTGTAGTTAGATGTAAATTATTACTAGTTCCATTACCTTCTGACCAGGGTTCTTGCTCGACGCTTGCCTTTAAATACGCCGCTAACCTGGTTAGCGTATGTTGTGGCTAGCTTAAATTAATCACTGCTCAATAGCCCAACACAGTTTGTCGGCCGTGAGAAGCCGTGTATGTGTGATTTATTCCTTTATTCTGGTCAATCTATAAGCATGCTATTCTTAATTCTGCTCCTCTAGGTAGTCACTGAGTTGCTATTATTAAGGTGTTTAGATGGAGTGCGGCTCCTTTGAGTATATAGGTTGGTCATTTTCCAATTTAGTGTTTTTCCTCCAGTTTTTAATCGTGCTTTTGCGTATATATATATATATATATATATATATATATATATATATATATATATATATATATATATATATATATATATGGTGGTCCATTGATCGTGACCGGGCCAAATATCTCACGAAATAATCGTCAAACGAAAAAACTACAAAGAACAAAACTTGCCTAGCTTGAATGGGGAAACCAGATGGCTTTATGGTTTGCCCGCTAGATGATGGCGCTGCCATAGGTCAAACGGATTTTTTAAATAGGAACCCCCATTTTTATTACATATTCGTGTGGTACGTAAAGAAATATGAATGTTTTAGTTGGACCACTTTTTCGCTCTGTTGTAGATAACGCTATAATAGTCACAAACATATGGCTCATAATTTTAGAAGAACAGTGGATAACAGGTAGGTTTTTTAAATTAAAATACAGAACGTCTGTACGTTTGAACATTTTATTTCGGTTGTTCCAGTGTGATACATGTACCTTTGTGAACTTATCATTTCTGAGAACTGATGTTCTTACAGCGTGATTACCTGTAAATACCACATTAATGCAATAAATGCTCAAAATGATGTCCATCAACCTCAATGCATTTGGCAATACGTGTAACACATTCCTCTCAACAGCGAGTAGTTCACCTTTCGTAAAGTTTGCACATGCATTGACAATGCACTGACGCACGTTGTCAGGCGTTGTCGATGGATCAAGATGGCAAATATCCTTCCAACTTTCCCAACAGAAAGAAATCCGGGGACGTCAGATCCGGTGACCGTGCGGGCCATGGCATGGTGCTTTGACGACCAATCCACCTGTCATGAAATATGCCATTCAATACCGCTTCAACCGCACTTGAGCTATGTGCCGGACATCCATCGTGTTGGAAGTACATCGCCATATTGTCATCCAATGAAACATCTTGTAGTAACATCGGTAGAACATTACGTAGGAAGTCAGCATACATTGCACCATTTAGATTGCCATCGATAAAATGGGGGCCAATTATCCTTCCTCCCTTAATGCCGAACCATACATTAACTCGCCTAGGTCGCTGATGGTCCGCTTGTCGCAGCCATAGTGGATTTTCCGTTGCCCAATAGTGTATATTATGCCGGTTTACGTTACCAGTTTTGGTGAATGACGCTTCGTCGGTAAATAGAACACGTGCAAAAAATCTGTCATCGTCCCGTCATTTCTCTTGTGCCCAGTGGCACAACTATATACGACGTTCAAAGTCGTCACCAATTCCTGGTGCATAGAAATATGTTACGGGTGCAATCGATGTTGATGTAGAATTCTCAACACCGGCGTTTTTGAGATTCTCGATTCTCGGGCAATTTGTCTGCTACTGATGTGCGGATTAGCCGCGACAGCAGCTAAAGCACCTACTCGGGCATCATCATTTGTTGCAGGTCGTGGTTGACGCTTCACATGTGGCTGAACACTTCCTGTTTCCTTAAATAACGTAACTATCAGGCGAACGGTCCGGACACTTGGATGATGTCGTTCACGATACCGAGCAGCATATATAGCACACGCCCGTTCGGCATTTTGATCACAATAGCCATACATCAACACGTATCGATCTTTTTCGCAATTTGTAAACGGTTCATTTTATCACTGGTAATGCATCACGAAGCACATACCATCCGCACTGGCAGTATGTTACGTGATACCACGTACGTTTGTGACTATTACAGCGCCATCTGTCACAAAGCGAAAAAAGAGGTCCAAATAAAACATTCATATTTCTTTACGTACTACACGAATATGTAATAAAAATGGGGGTTCCTATTTCAAATACGTTTGACCTATGGCAGCGCCATCTAGCGGACCAACCATAGCGCCATCTGGTTTCCCCCTTGAAGCTAGACGAGTTTCGTTCTTTGTAGTTTTTCGTTTGATACTTATTTCGTGAGATATTTGGCCCGGTCACTATCAATGGGCCAACCTGTATATATCGGTTGAATGTAAATTATTTTTTATTGCTATTGAGCTGTACTTTATGGCATATTGTAAAGAAAGGAACTTATTGGAGGTTAACTGTCGCCGTAAGGTGTTGTGGACGGTGCACTTTCCTGTTATTCTTCCTTAATGTTCTAGTCAATGTGTAAACTTGCTAACTTTTTTCCCTTTAAATGGAGTGCGCCTGCCTTAATATTATAAGTGACTGTTTCATAACCAGTTCTTTAACGCGCCTACGCACATATTTATATTTATGGGAGAACTTAAATTGTGTTCCCCTGTCGAACTTTAACTAAAGAGCAGAAAATCGAATCAGGTGTTTATTGTTGTTCTAGTGCTATTATATGTCAAGTGTAAAACGCGACATTTTCTTGGTCTGTTATCAATTGTTACAATAAACGCAAATTGCAGTGATGTGATGCTCTATTTCAGTTGTTCCCGTGATCTCCTATCTCCGCATATAATATATTTAATTGTCTGATTAAACTTTTGTTGAAATATTGGAGAGAGGTGATCGGTGATTTCAAAATCTGTGCCTGTCACGCTCATTGCACCCAAACACAGGTGTTCCAGAATTGCTCCTGACGGAGGGTTAAGCAGATCTGAGCGTGTAACGGGCCCTTTAGAGATTCGATTATAGGACGCTGTTACTCATGCACTGCATAATTACGATACATGCCGCCATGTTAAACGATACAATTCAGAGCCCTCTGATGGCAGAGGTGAAATGCCCTGCTTAACCTACGGGACAGGACAGATAGAATAAAATGTCGAAAGGGACCAAAATAAGGAGCTGTCAGTTACACTCTAACATACAACTTTATTATTTGATCAAACATTACAAGAGCCCAAAAAAATTTCTTAAACACACAGCTTTAATCTTTGGAATTTAATTAACTGCTGAAAGACTAATTTAAAAAACGGCTGAAGGCCAATAACTTAAAACGCAAAATAACCAGAAATTTAAAAGGCAAGCCTTATCTTAAATGACGTTTCGTCGCTAAGGCTGAAGTCATCAAGTTAAATTCAAATCGGCTCAAGGCAGAACACTCGAAGCTCCAAAACATTATTTTTTTTATACCAAAGTCCTTACGTGAAACAGTTCTTTAATTTAGGCTGAAGACCTTAAGAACAAACAACTGAAACTCAAACCAGCTGAAGGGCAAAGACTTAAAAATTCAATAGGTTAAAGTAAACAAGTTAAATTCAAATCGGCTTAAGGCCGTAGACTTAAAATTTTAAAAAAATTTAAGTGCCAAAGGGGTTACGTGAAGCAGCACTTTAAACTAGGCTGAAGGCCTGAAGAGTAAAACAACTCTAATTTAAAACACAAAACCAGCCAAAAGCCATGCAAATACCAACAGCAAGAACAATTTTTTAAAAAAATAAGGCAACACACAATGGCGCCCAGATGTTCGACCGCAGACTGCACCGACCGGCTGCAGGCGGCACCACTGGTTCCTATTGTTTGCAACCTGAGGCTTGCTGAACGCGGCGGCAGCGTCGGCTGCCGCCGTATACCTGCTTTGGCGGCAGACCGCACATCCGGTCAGTGTCGCTGCCGCCGAACCGCACAGCGACCGGAGACTGCTTTTACTGGCCGAACATACCCAATTCAGTGAAAATGAGTTCCTCGGACGCCGTTGAAGAAAAGTTAATTAACAGTGTGGCGAAATATTCTGTAATTTATGACACAGGGCATGAAGAATACAGAAATGTTTTAGTGAAAGATAACGTCTGGAAAGCTATAGCACAAGAGTTAAATAAAAAAGTACGTATATTCAACCATTTATTTACTAACAAATAGATCCGTATGTGCACTAACAATTATTATATGAAGACGTTAAAAAGGCAACAGTATATATGTTTCGTCTTACATAAATCATTATTTACAATCCATTGTTATTCAAAACCCACTGTTAACGGCTGCCTCTTGCCGCACCACAGAACCGTATTCACTGGAGAAATATCTTTAAGTTTGTCTCTAATTTCAAAACCACTGCTGTTCAGAAATCCTCCAAAATGAGAAAAGCTATGCCTGTTGTTTTGGCTGGTTGCTTCGTTAAAACTATAGCTATAAAATGGAATACCATTTTCTTCAAGATAACCGTCTCCTAGCAAATTGTGTAAATAACATGCCAACAAAACGAGGTCGTCAGCCACTTCAGGCGCCACAGCAATAGTACTATAAAATACCCTAAATACTTGGCTTAATAGCCAAAAGGAGTTTTCTGACACTCGAAGAGGAGAGCAACGCTTCGTCTCCTATCAGGAAATGTGGTAATATCACATTTGTGCCTGGCAAACATTTTGGTGTAGGTATATTAAACTCCTTCGCGGCTATTTACTTGCCCATAGCCGATTTCTGAAATATACCGTTATCAGACTCTTTTCCGTAAGCGCCGACATCAACGCTAATGAATTTACAATTTGCGTCCATAATAGGCTGCAGAACAATTGAAAAAAATCTTTGTAATCAAAAAACAGAGATCCACTTTTCTCTGGTGCCCTTATGCAAAAATGTTTTCCATCTATAGCACCTACACAATTAGGTCTATTGCATTTAAGCCAAAATTCTTCCTCAGTACGTCTGAAATCTGATTCAGTAGAAGGTGGCATCAAGATGGGCAGCAGCCTTATTCTTAATATATTCAAAAAAATTTAACAACTCTTGATATTTAAGATGTGGCCAAGAATCTGAAACAAACGAAAACATACAGCTAATATAATTTCCATTTACAGGTGCTGACTGTAAGAAGAACTGGAAATTTTTAATGGACGGTTACCAGAGGTTCAAGAAAAAAAGTAAATTAGGAAGAGGCTCTGCTGCTTCAAAAAATTCAAAAACATAAGGACGCGAACAGCTATCGTTCCTTGACAGTGTTGTACAACACAGATCTGGATGAACAAATATTACATTGACATCATCACAGACAACAATACAAGAAAGCCAAGAAGACAGTGGAGATCGAACTCATCAACTGGATCTTTCGGCATCGCAGGAAGAAGATACGGCAGAAACACATACAATAGGAAATAGTGGTGAAACATCTGTGGTAACAAACGATGAACGTTACTAGCCAGCACGGAGAAGAATACGCAGTAAAGTTCGTAGTAATGATGATACAATATTAAAAATGTGGAAAGAAAGGGACGAAATTAGGCAAAATTTACTAAAAGCGTTTATGGAACACAAAGATGATGATATTGACTTATTTTTCCGTCACATCAGCACAGTTGTAAGGAGTTTACCTCCAGTTGTTACACAGAAGCCAAAAGAAAAATTAGTATAATCGTTTCTGATTATGAAATAATGGCTGCACAGTGCAACACACATCAGCAAAGTGATAACAGCAGCCCTTCAACCTCAACAACTCTCTTACGAAATCTTGGAACTGCAACACAATCTAAAAATGTATAACATTTTGTGGACTTACCTCAGCGTCAAATATAATTTTTCTTCTGCACTTATTGCGTTTCTTAGGCACTGTGGCATTATGTCGTGTTTAATAAAACTGAGCACGAAATTAAACTGTCTTTTATTTAAACGACAGTAGCTCCTGAAGATATTTTCATCACCTAAAAAATGTCTTTATGTCCGTAGCTCGTAGTCGTGAGGTAACGTTCTCGTGAGGTAGCGTTCTCGCTTCCCACGCCCGGGTTCGATTCCCGGCGGAGTTAGGGATTTTCTCTGCCTCGTGATGACTGGGTGTTGTGTGATGTCCTTAGGTTAGTTAGGTTTAAGTAGTTCTAAGTTCTAGGTGACTGATGACCATAGATGTTAAGTCCCATAGTGTACAGAGCCATTTGAACCATTTTTGAACAAATGTCTTTATCAGTTCTGTGTAACTAACTTCTGCTGTTCTACTTTTATTAAGGCATTACCAGCTTTCGTCTTTTCCTGGAATGCAACAATAAAATGTCATCGCCTTCCTCTTCCAACAACAGCGCAATAAAAGCGGTGGTGTTAACAGACATCTCGCCTCTCGCAGCTGTTCGCGGCAAGTGCATAGCTTGACTGTCGCTGCGTTCCGCAACGCACCGATTGCAGGCGGCAGCGTTGCCATCTGTCTTCTGCAGCCGCGGTCGGTCGCTGTCGCCGTGTTCGGAATCTCAAGGCTCGATTACGTGAGACAGGCAGTCGGGCCAACCATTCACGATCCGACGACACAGAACCGACCGACAGTCAGCGGACCCACCAACAAGATAACTTCCATTTCACCCGACCAGGGCACAACAGGGAGTTCAACGGAACAACGCAGAAGATATTGGCGCCCATAACCAATCATACACGGAGCTGTCAAACTACACACTATGCTGGACAGCGACAATACAATGAGGAAATTACACTATCTGAAATTTATATCAACGCCCAGGGCAGGTAACCGGAACGTTAACAGCCACAAGGCAGAAGATTCCGCTGGTGCGCTTCAATTCAAATAACCACATACAGTGAAACTCCACAGGAGGGTGGCTAGAATTTTCCAACTTGAAAACCACGTTGTTGCTCACAGGAATATCCCAACAGCCGACAACAAACTCAAAACGACACTGTGTGAACAGTCTTGATTTGCTGGTAGGTTAAATCAAAACTCAACTTTCGTGTCGAGGGTTGGTGAGCCACGGACCTCGTAGCAATAGGAACAGCGCCACACTCTCAGACACCGAGTAGAGACCGCCAGCAGGCCCCGGCCAAACTACGCTCCGCCGAGAATTCCTCACTGCCCCTCGCCAACCGACCGACTACTCAGAGCCAGTACGCCAACAACATTTACAATAACTTGTCAATCAAATTCTCACAAACTACACGCCGTTTCACGAACACTTGCACGAAGAACTAGAGAATGCTAACGACAGTGACTGTACAACAAGCCGGCCGCGGTGGCCGAGCGGTTCTAGGTGCTTCACTCCGGAACCGCACGACTGCTACGGTCGCAGGTTCGCATCCTGCTTCGGGCATGGATATATGTGATGTCCTTAGGTTAGTTAGGTTTAAGTAGTTCTAGGGGACTGATGACATCAGATGTTAAGTCCCATAGTGCTCAAGGCCATTTCAACCATTTTCTGTACAACAACAGGGACGAATCACGAGTAGGTACACACAGCCAACCGATAAGCAGTCACCGGCCAGATACAAGTAGCCTGGCAAGACGACCGACCGACGACCAATCAAAGTCGTCGCCACTCCAGTCATGTGTGTCGGCAACCGTTGGGCGAGTCATGGCGCTCCGGGCCTCACTGGTGCCGCGCCCGACTGAACTTGTGCCGCTTGCCAACTCAAACACTGCCAGTCCGAGCTAACTACCGGCATGTTCCATCTCTCTTCATTGCCCGAACTGCACTGCTGGCGCGTTCCAACTCGTTGGACGACACACGACGACCAGGAAATAATATCGGTCCAGCAAAGATAATACGGCAGAGACTATATCGGTAAGCGCTGCTGCTGCCGCCCACGAGCAGGCAAGGCAGCAACTCAGTGACACCAGTAATTGAAAATTAACATAACGAGGCGGGAGTACGGTAAAAACAGGATGTTAAATAAGAGATGGCACGAACACGAGCGACGCACAGCTCAACAGGGTTGCTACTTGCGTCGGCGAAGTAGGAAAGTCGACCGAGTAACATGCGTGGTATGTAATTCCTCAACCGGTACTGACAACATAAGAACGAAATTCGGAGGCATTACTTTTCAGCAAGCACTCGTATTAACAGAGTGTAAGAAATGAGTTACCTTCACAGCCTACAATAACAATAGGTAGGTTTGGTAAAGCAGTGGCCTTAAGAACGTTGTGTCTTCCGTCTAACAAATTCAGAAATAAAGCTGAAGACCTAATTATTAAACCATCACATTGTTTTGGTCACTGCTAACATTAGTGTAACTTATAAATTTAATTAGCATCAACCAGTCGTAACGCGATAGAAAAACAACGCTTGTAGTTACAGAACACCGCTTAACGCGAAGTGCTCTAGCTTGCACGGCAGCAAGGTGAGGCAAAGTGGAATGGAATGGATAAGCGACCGTTGGTACGATACAAAGGCCAGTCAGAGTGTGGTTTTTAGGCCGTTTTCCACGTTCGTTTAGGCGAATTCTCGGCTGGTCCACAATCTTTGCCTCGCAAACTGCGATACACCAAGAATTAAAATGTGACTACACAGAACAAGGTTTACACGAATCACAGGCAGACGCACACGACTTTCCATCTTGATTAACTGACTACCGTCGTAATTTAATACACTCTTTTCCGGACATCCTCAACTGTCTCTAAATTTCTATCATGATGAATAAATCCTCCCAAGTTGTACTTGATAAATCCTTTATTGGATAGAATCGTACAAGCGATTCGAATTCAGGATGTGAATCCCATTTTCAGGCGCTACAAAAAACAACGGAAACTAAGAGGAATACTATTTAACGTTGATTATATTGTTACAATATTAATTATATTACTGTAATATTACATTATTGGTTTGGTGCCATTTATAATACGTTCTCCTTCATTGTTTACGACAGTTTGGCGACGCTGGGGTAGCTTTTCAATTCCGTGGCTGTAGAAATCACGTAGTTTTGAGGCAAAGAACTCATCGACACATGTCCAGAGAGGATTTTCACTCGCAAAGGAAGTTCCTTGAAGTTGTTCGACAGAGAGCGTAAAATGTGAAAATCTGAGAACGCAATCAGATCTATAAGGTGGATGCGGAATTACTTACCAACGCAATTCCTGCATAGTGTTTTCTGACAGCCTAGCAGAATGCAGGCGGGCGTTATCATGGAGTAGCATCAATACACGCAGTCTTTCTGGTTGTCGTTCTTGGATTGTGTCTGAAAAACGTCTCAACCGTTGACCATAAATGTCAGCAGCGATGGTTACACCTAGGGGAAGCATTTCATAGTAGACCACATCGTCGCTGTTCCACCAGATGCGTAGCATTAGCTTCCGTGGATGAGCGCAATTCTTTGATTGGGGAGTTACTGCTTTCTTTGGAGTCTGCCGTTCCTTTCTTTTCCTTGTGTTAGCGTAAAGACACCATTTCTCATTACCAGTCACAGTACAGGAGGGGAATGGTCGGTGTTGTGCACAAGCCGATTGATGATGAGAAGGCAGAGAAGCACATATGGCAACCTGCTGATTTTTGTGATTTTGGCTCAGAACATGTAGTACCTATACACAAGATTTTTTTAACTTTCCCCGTTGCATAAAACTGTCTCACGATGGTGGAACGATCACAGTTCATAATATTTGCTAGTTCTCAAGCACATTGACAAGTATCATTGTGGATTAATACCTTTAAATAATCACCAAATCTCGAACGTCATTAATGTCTAAACTATCCTCCTTAAAACGGGAAAACATTTTCTTGCTGTGCTCTGTCCAATGGCATTATCCCCATACAAAGCGCAAAATATTTACGGCTGCTTTCGCTGTTGTCACCCCTTAGAATGAAGTTAAACAAAAGAGTGTCGAAAATAATCCGACTTCTCGACTTGGCACTCTGTTTTCTAGCGTGCACAGCTCCACTCACTATGCTCGAATGACAACTCAGAGAGCAACAGTAAAATTTCACCCTCGCCTTCAGACTATCTGTCTTGCTCACTGACGCTGCCTACAACAATAAAATATTGAACATAATTATTTCTTGATTATGTTAGAGCCATACACTCAGAAATCGTACTGACAATCGATTCTTTAGCTCTCTGAAACATGAACAAAAACTCGTATGCTTTTGCTCACTGAAATATAAGCAGAAAATTGTATTCTTTAGCTCACTGAAATTACTTATATGTGAAACAAAACACACTGAATTCTAAAATCGTATTCTGCTACTTACAAGACGACTCCAGGCTCTCGACCTCGACACGTACGCCTAGGTCTCCTTCCACGTCCATAGAAACATATAGAAAAGCAAAGAATGTATCTTAGGCACCTGATTGCAACATGTTACGAGATATAAATGTATATACATTCCCCAATCCTCACCATTAGAACCACAGTACAATACGTGAACAATTTTAAAAAATTCTCTAACAACTATGTGTTACAAAAACAATCAATGCAATTACGTTCTTGCTTCTCCAAATATATTTTTATTGCCAGAGGTTGTTGCTGCAATAGTGTCTCAGCCTAGAGTCGGTGGTCCAACTCAGCCAGCATCTCGGGGATGAAGGTTGCAATGACAATAAACATAAAGAACTGTAATACTAGCTAAGGAATGAAAATTCATCACACACTACAATTACAGCAGCAAACCATTCAAAAACTCGGTAGTAAGGAGGTTGCTTCTACTGCGTACGACCTAAACAGTTGCGGTGAGGGCCAGTAAAATTACGGGACACACAGGTGCATTCAATGAATAGAACAATATTAACTTACATAGCAGGCCATCCTGGCGAAGACGTTTGCTGCTGATACCACTGCTGATGCGTCACTGGAATCTGAGCGCTTCATTGTTTTCCTCGAATAATAATAATAATGATGATGATGATAATGATGATGAGTGGAAGAGAGGAGAGAGAGAGAAGAAAAAAAAGAAAAAAACTGACGGAATAACACACAAGCAATCAAACAGACGCACTGACGATGGTAGAATGAGAGTGGATACACAACAATGAGGGTTTATATTAACCTATACCCCCTCCTCCCACCATTTCATCCAGGGAGGCAATAGGAGTGCAGCATTCCTCCTCACCTACTGATGAATGCTGGTAAGAGCAAGCAGGACAAGTTGGTGCTGGTTTGCCAGTCACAAATATTGCAAGCTTTTATATGCAGGATCTGGTGCACTCCTGAAATACCCACTTGTTTTACTGATCCTTTCTTTGCACTGGACGCACTCGTCGATCTTGCCGGAGAGCTGGCATCCAGACGGAGGTTCACTCTGTGGTGAGCCGCGGTCACTGACATATGTGTTGCTTTGTGGCTCTTGCGTTATGACAGTGTTTTGTGTAGCAAATACTAAGTTAGTGTATTTAACAATGTTTTTAAGTGCTGTAGGATCGTCTATAGAATTCCAACACAGTGTGTTTGCGCTCATTTATTTCAGTTTCACTTTATAAACAATATTCCGATGTGATGTATTTTCGAGTGTATTTACATTCATTTACTTTTATGTGATGTATTTCCGTTCCACGTGCACCTGGGAAGACTGCTATGCTCGGGAATGGCGACAGGAAATGGCTACCGGAACTGAACACCTAAGAGGGCCGCCATGCATTCCAATATGCCCATCCATTGCTCGGTGCACCGTGACTTCCAGCAAAGATATATAACTCTTTCCAATTACAATACAGTGTTTTGTGCTCAAGTTTGAAACAAATAGTTAAAATCAACATTTGCAAGTGTCTTGAGGCGCCAAACACTTTACCCAATTTGTCTATGCAAGCACATATTCCAATGCAGCGTCGATCTGTAGTTTTAATTAATATTTCATACTCTGCAAGCGTATGTTCGACTTGTGAAATCCATCTTGCAGACTGTTTAATGATTTATTTACGATACATCTTGAAGCAAACTACTGTGCAGCGATTTTACTGAAATTATACCAAGAGCCATATTCAGCTGGATTTAATAACTTCTAAAGCCTCTTGTGCTCAAAGAAATGGGAACGCTAAGGTATTTCCCACAAAAGCATGTGAAGTGTCTCAGGGTGGAAAACTTTGGAATTTCCCACAAAAGCACGCGAAGTGCCCCAGGGAGGACGGCTGTATGAAGACTGGAAGGTTTCACAAGTGTGCCAGAACCCGCTGCTAATTCTTTTGAGTTTGTATTCAACTGCGGCGGTATTCTTTGGAATAAACAGTGTAATCACATCACAAATTACTTAAATATTCTTGTATCACCAGCAAAGCTCTCTCTCTCTTTGTGCAGTGTTACATTTAGTTCCTACGATATCTTCAATTTATAAACTGTGTGAAATATCCCACACAATACCCAAACTATTTAAACAATATCGTCGCAAATTGTTTAAATATTCCAACTACAGCTCTCACAGCACTTTGTTATAACTCTATTTCGAGTAGCATATTCAGGGTGTGAAACGAATTGTTTAATTAATAATTCCTATGGCACATCTTCTGCAGCAACATTTGCAGAGTTCTATGATATCTTCAAAATATGTGTGTGACATATTCCGCATATTGCTTAAACACCAGATATAATAACTCCTGAAGTAGTTCATATTCAACAACAAGGAGAAGGCTGGGGTATTTCCTGCAAGTATGCCACAAAGGAAGTGTGCCAGAGTGTAAAGCTGCGGTATTTCCCGCAAAAAGCGCGTGAGATGTGCCACAAAAAAAGGTTGCATTATTTCCCACAAAAGACGGAAAGTATCCCAGAGAGCAAGGCAGCGTGGTTTCTGGTATGCTGTCATCTCCACGTGGCGTAATCAGCGTGCCACGAAGAAAGAAATTGCGCCAAGGAGGAGGGAGGCCTAGGTATTTCCGCGCCACAGGAACTGCGTAACACATCCCTGCGGCTGCGGCTTCTCAGACCCTGGCTCGTGCCGAGAACCCAGTGCGCGGCTGCTTCTATCTGCCATAACTAAGGTAGAAGGAGAGAGCGCGTGGAAGTTTTTCCGATGCGCTGAGCGTAATCTATGACAGTGTAATTACATGGATCTTTTCGCTGTTGGAATAAAAAAATACTGCAGTTGTTCAACAACATCTAAATTGTTTAAGCACCAGCATCAATTTTGAGGTGTATTGCAGTTTCAGAAATAAACAATATTCTTAAACAAATTGTTTAAACAATGCCTTATGCATGATATATTAGCATAACGTCGCGAGGTCCTCCCAGTCCAGCAGCTATAAACTGATCGAATTTCCCACCATTTTTTTCTTGGAGGGCATCCTGGATGAGAGGGGGGGGGGGGAGGGAGAGAGCTGAGAGTTCCCTGAGGAGGAGCCACGTGGCAGCTGGGGAAAACCCATGCAGTCATCAGGGGTGATAGTAATTAATTGATAAATTAATTAATTTGCATAATTAATTTGATAACAATTTGATACCAAAAGTATGCCAGAACCCATTTTGTCCACTACTTACAGCGGTTTGCACTATAGTGGGTTGTATTTGGTCATCTTGGAGGTAGTGTGTCATCTCTTGATTTGTCTGTACGTAATACACTATTCCTCACCTTTGTACCTCAGCTACATACATAGTATTCTTTGATGTTTACCTGTCACGCTGACTTCTCAATTCCCAGAAATTTTGTTCACCATGAGTTTGTAGGTGAGCTTATATATTGTGCTGCACTATATGCATCCACATCCTTGAATTATTAGTATGATTAATATGATGTAGTCTGTATATTTGACATATATTGCATTATTACGGTTAATTTGAGGTACGAGGATGTCGTCTCTTTTACAGTTTATTCTGTAGTTTTATTATTTTTACTTCTTGACAATTGCGTTATCCATTGCATGGTTTGCTTTTATTGTTTGCTCTGTAGGAGGCCTGTCTTAGTTAATGCCGTTTATGCAGTAATTAGGCTGTGGCGCTATTAGTAACGGGTGGCATCTGAGAGAGAAAACTTAGGAATGCTGCCGTGTCAGTTATGATTTCATCGGTTGTCCCTTCCACTCTCGGTACTAGTTCTGGAGGCGGCCATTGCATGACATGTGTATACTGAGGCGTCTCATAGCCAAGCCCCTACCACGCCGTAGCTTAGAAGCGAGGCACTGTCCCCCAATTGAAGCAGCTGATCGCCGCCATTTGCAGGGATGAATCCTAGTACTCGGGTTGTGATTTGAAGTATATGAGACGCAACAAGAGAAAATTGAAACACAAATTACACATGTTTGTCTAAAAAAAATACTGAGTATTCGAGTCTATTTTAAAAGTATACTTAAATGAATGAAGTTTCCTAATTTCCGAAATACGTCTGCATAGAGACGCGAAGAATGTAAGTCTCTTTCCTGACAAGGTGGAGCGAGTTTACATCGAGCTATTTGCCTTAGATAACTACATGAAACTTTGAAAGTAGCAGACAGTATGATTTTTATTTAATTCACATAATTTTCCTGTCAGGTCCTGTTTGCTTTTTGCCGACTACTGTGTACATTTTGCATGCTTACTTTTGTTTAGCACGGTATTGTCTACACTCGAATTTTGGTATAATTATTTATAATAACCCATATGACTTTAAATAGCGTAGGAATTTCATTCGCACATTGGTTTTTAACACTGATAGCACCTCTGCAAGCGGTTGAGTTTGCAACATTTGATAAAATATTTGACCATTTACGAAGTATAAACACCACCTGACAACACATGTTAAGTATCTAAACGCAGTTATTCGACATACCTCTGATTCATACGTAATATACATTAGATAAAAAATCTAAATACCTATCATGTGCCTAGTTCTTCGTTCAGTTCAACTTAGTACATTAACCTTGTTAGTATTCTTAGTAATCTGCATGCAAATACAATACAAGTACTTGACACGCAACAAAGTACCTTTGTCTGTAATCTAACACTGCAACTTTTTCCTTATGTAACTTGCAATTTTTATAGCAGAAAGTTTATTAGATTCAGTATAAGGTGTAAATATAGACATCAGCTTAGGGTATAGAACAATCTGCTGTCACCTACATTTAGCATTTGCATTAATTGACTTTGCAAACACTATATCTGTTTCAAATGAGTTGGAAATCAAATACTGACGGTATAGCATCGTCCTTCAGTTGGGGTCTATTTACAGAATTTCCCATGTAACAATTCTCTTCAAAATGAAGAGAGCACAGTAAATGATTTGCTGTCGGTTGGAAGTTCTCTCTCCGAGTAACAACAATCCATTTCCGATTTAGAGAATCATTTGTAAGGGGAAACCTCAACCAAAGCAAACGCTCATAACGTATTATTTCTCCATGAAAATACTATAGACAAGTAACAGAAAGTAACAAACAACCAGAAATGAGTGACCTGTGAAATGTAACATTGTTTCCGTCTTCGTCTTTGCTTCCATTCTTACTGTTACAATTATAAGCAGCACACGAACGAACCATGTTTACACACTGTTTCCCTCAAA
Source organism: Schistocerca gregaria (assembly GCF_023897955.1). Classification (NCBI taxonomy): domain Eukaryota; kingdom Metazoa; phylum Arthropoda; class Insecta; order Orthoptera; family Acrididae; genus Schistocerca; species Schistocerca gregaria. Next base: position 233,250,515 of record NC_064924.1, read on the forward strand.
ATGGCGGCTTCCATCACGTTCAATGTGGGGATGCGACACTAGCGCCAACGCGCGGTCTAATTTTTATTTTGTAAGTCTATGCTCATAGCGGTTGGCGCGGCAGTCTGTTGATGGTCTTGCGGGGAGTCCACGAGGTGTGGCTCGCTATATAAGTTATATGATAAGCTGCCTTTGAGCTTCACAAATTGTCTTTCTACGTCATTTACTCTCATCTTACTTACTTAAGCCTGTGCTACGTGTCGCCCCGTTCGCAGCTGGTTCGTAGGTTACATTAGTCTGCAATGAGTAGATTAGATTAGATTAGATTAGATTAGATTAGTATTTGTTGATTCATCCCTGGTTTTTTTCGGTTAGGTCCCGTTTACCGGTGTAGTTGATTCAAAGAATATTTTCACGCCTTGCCCGCCCGGGATTTCTCTTGTTACTTGATAAATTTGCTGTTTTTTTTTCATGACTGATAGGATTTTCTCGTACGCAATCATGGAAAGACCTGGCGTTCATGATGGACCCTTTTAATGTTATTTAACATTACACAGTATTCATCACAGTTCCCATCGCTTTTTGCAGCGCCTGAAAGTGGGATTTATATTCTGAAACCCAGGTCGAGTTCACTAATTGATCCAGATAAAAGATTTGTCAAGAATCACTGGAGCGAATTTATTGATAACGAAAAATAAATTTTTCAAACCACGAAGACAGCTAACACAGTAACGAGAGTTCTCGGACATGAACCAGAATAGATTACGCAAATAATGTAAATGCTTTATCTCTTTTTCGTTTACACGTCATTTATTTAGGAATATCCACATATTACAGACTTCTAAAACTATTCTAGTATATCTTTTACTTCTCAGTCCCAGTTGCACATTTCGTAATACATGCCATGTTTCGTTCTTCCTGGATCAATTTCAGATTTACTTGCGTCAGAAACCCGTAGTGTCTGTGTCAAAACCGCACATCTTAGTACTTACATAACTACACAGATCTGAAGATAATTAGGGGAGGCGGCTGGAGTGGCCGAGCGGTTCTAGGCGCTACAGTTTGGAACCGCTACGGTCGCAGGTTCGAATCCTGCCTCGGGAATGGATGTGTGTGATGTCCTTAGGTTAGTTAAGTTTAAGTAGTTCTACGTTCTAAGGGTCTAATGACCAAAGAAGTTAAGTTCCATAGTGCTCAGAGCCATTTTTTAATTAGGGGAGATTCGACGGTGCACTCTCATGTGTAGTCTGACACAGACATGACCCGATGTAAATATGATCCAGGGAGATAAAAACATGTAATGTATTAAAATAATGTGCTACTGGTGCAACAAAATAGACGATATCTTAGATCTGTTTCATATGTCAGTACAACCGCTTTTCTCTCGCGACGTATGAGTCGGCTATAGAGTTTATAGTAGACCAGTTTTTTTTTTAAACCGTCGACGCCTGAAGTTTCTATGTGAATCAGTTGAAAAACTTATAATATTCCTAACAGTTGCAATTTGAAAACTAAATGAAAATATTAAGCTTCTAAATGAGTGACCAGCAAAGAGGTATCTGAGGAGAAACTGGATTTAGTAAAGCACATGCCTTTCTTTCCAATGTACCGTATATTTACAGATACAAAGTCTGTTTTTCTACAATAAGCTATTGTTAATCGCAAATTGATTTGTCTTTCATCAGCTGCAGTACGAAATAAATGGAAATAGCTCGCGTGAAAAATGTAAGACTGCCTTGACTTCCATGCCAAAGTCAAAAATATGTCTACTGCTTCTCAGTACTCAGCCCCATGCTGTTACCCCAAGCTCCCTCATAATCGTCTCGTAAAAGCGAATGGCCACGCTTTTCTTCAGCTGCTACCCTCTTCGTCACCCATATACACTCCTGGAAATGGAAAAAAGAACACATTGACACCGGTGTGTCAGACCCACCATACTTGCTCCGGACACTGCGAGAGGGCTGTACAAGCAATGATCACACGCACGGCACAGCGGACACACCAGGAACCGCGGTGTTGGCCGTCGAATGGCGCTAGCTGCGCAGCATTTGTGCACCGCCGCCGTCAGTGTCAGCCAGTTTGCCGTGGCATACGGAGCTCCATCGCAGTCTTTAACACTGGTAGCATGCCGCGACAGCGTGGACGTGAACCGTATGTGCAGTTGACGGACTTTGAGCGAGGGCGTATAGTGGGCATGCGGGAGGCCGGGTGGACGTACCGCCGAATTCTCAACACGTGGGGCGTGAGGTCTCCACAGTACATCGATGTTGTCGCCAGTGGTCGGCGGAAGGTGCATGTGCCCGTCGACCTGGGACCGGACCGCAGCGACGCACGGATGCACGCCAAGACCGTAGGATCCTACGCAGTGCCGTAGGAGACCGCACCGCCACTTCCCAGCAAATTAGGGACTCTGTTGCTCCTGGGGTATCGGCAAGGACCATTCGCAACCGTCTCCATGAAGCTGGGCTACGGTCCCGCACACCGTTAGGCCGTCTTCCGCTCACGCCCCAACATCGTGCAGCCCGCCTCCAGTGGTGTCGCGACAGGCGTGAATGGAGGGACGAATGGAGACGTGTCGTCTTCAGCGATGAGAGTCGCTTCTGCCTTGGTGCCAATGATGGTCGTATGCGTGTTTGGCGCCGTGCAGGTGAGCGCCACAATCAGGACTGCATACGAACGAGGCACACAGGGCCAACATCCGGCATCATGGTGTGGGGAGCGATCTCCTACACTGGCTGTACACCTCTGGTGATCGTCGAGGGGACACTGAATAGTGCACGGTACATCCAAACCGTCATCGAACCCATCGTTCTACCATTCCTAGACCGGCAAGGGAACTTGCTGTTCCAACAGGACATTGCACGTCCGCATGTATCCCGTGCCACCCAACGTGCTCTAGAAGGTGTAAGTCAACTACCCTGGCCAGCAAGATCTTCGGATCTGTCCCCCATTGAGCATGTTTGGGACTGGATGAAGCGTCGTCTCACGCGGTCTGCACGTCCAGCACGAACGCTGGTCCAACTGAGTCGCCAGGTGGAAATGGCATTGCAAGCCGTTCCACAGGACTACATCCAGCATCTTTACGATCGTCTCCATGGGAGAATAGCAGCCTGCATTGCTGCGAAAGGTGGATATACACTGTACTAGTGCCGACATTGTGCATGCTCTGTTGCCTGTGTCTATGTGCCTGTGGTTCTGTCAGTGTGATCATGTGATGTATCTGACCCCAGGAATGTGTCAATAAAGTTTCCCCTTCCTGGGACAATGAATTCACGGTGTTCTTATTTCAATTTCCAGGAGTGTAGTTTCCAACGGCTCCATCGTAAACGTACCTTGTTTTCGCTGCTCGAAGACGGAATACAAATGTCTATAGAACAAAGAAGTCCTTCGAATCATAATGCATTGACGAAGAATGAAAGTATTTACTATTACTAAAATAAACTGTCATCGTGTTTGTTCAGCACTGTCTTGTGTGCACACAGTCGTAATTCGTCAGCGTGGCTGTCTGCAGTGACCGCACTGCAATACTCTGTTGGGAAATGCGGCATGTCAATCCCAGCGCACGGCTCACTTGGTCTAGCTACACTTCCTGCTGTGGCCATTATGTGGTCCACGTCACGTGAAATTTTTTACTTACGTTTTCCTATTTTCGTCACTAAATACAAAAATATTTTTCTTTCAGGAGGGTAAGTTAAGTACATCACCTGCTTTAGTCGTAACATTCTTATGGAAGCAACAAATTGGTAGAAGAGATGTGGTTCACTGTGACGGAGATGAAAAATTTCTCATAGCTCTTGAGCTATACATTTTAAAACCTATGTTTACTAAGATTTTTGCTTCGTATGATCGTCCCTGTCATCTCTCTGAATGTTGACAGTCCCTCCTGAGAAACCTTGTATGAACGTGTACGTAACTGTATGTCAGGGGTGTTTCAGCCCACTTGGGCCACACTGAAAGAGGATTTGTATTTTTGAGTCGCACATAATATATTTAATACCAACAATAATAGCAGAGAAAAGAAGAGGACGGTTGGAGGCATATAGTTAACACATTTAAGTAATTTAATATCCATTAATTTGATGCTTTATGCAGTATAATTAATTAAAACTCATAAAATTATGCGACATTTGCTTTGAATCTATGAAACTAATCTGTCAGTATCAGGTTCAATAGATGTGGTTGCATTTCACAGGGTGTTCCTAAGATATTCGTCTGAGATTTTTGTTCTGTTTCTATTCTTTATGTACTTTACACTTGAAAATAAATGTTCACAAACGTATGAGTTTTCACACAACAATAAAATACAGGGTGATTATGTTGTCCCTAACTATAGGTTTTATGCAAACTTCAACAATTTCAAATACCAAGTGCAAGATTTTCGTATTATCTACCTCGCTACGCATAAACTATTAGCTCCACAGAAGAAATGAGCAGGACCTTTTGGTAACATATTTAATAAAATTAAATTTTGTAGAAGCCGTAATTATCAAATTATTCAAGAAAAATGTACGAATGTGACCATCAAACGAGTTTTTCAGGAATAATTCGAAAACACAGGCCTCCAGGGAAAGCGTAACCCAGTATAAAATTTAACTACACTAAATTTCCCACAAAAAAGTTCTGTTCCTTTCTTCTGTAGGACCAGCAGTTTGCGTGTAGCTAGCGAGAGATTACGAAAATTTCGCACGTGTTTCTTGAGGATGTTGTGGGTCGTATAAAATCTATAGGTAAGGGCAGCTGAATCATACTGTATATGAAGCATGACTGTGTAGCAAGGGATATTTGTCTCTGAGCAGGAATAATTTGCAAAAGTCCAACAAAGACATGTAATAAAAATTTTCTTTCCGATAAACCACGTTATAAAGGACTTTCTCTGTTGTGGGTGGTATGTGGGAAAAGAGCATGATGACAGCTGCGGGCTGGCGAAGGGCAAAGGAAGCTGCTTCCGCCATCACGTGCAGTACCAACACAGTTTGATTTGGTACGATAGAAACTGCATACGAAAAGTAATAAGATTTTGGGAAAGCCCATTATAGAAATGTTCGTGTTCAAATGAGGTTCGTATTTGTAGCAATGGATATAATATGAAATTAAACCTGTTATAATAGAATTATAGTACTGTCAGATAACAAACATTGTCAGTAGTTGCAATCCACACGAAGATTTATAGCTCCTAGCGATTTGTAGTGATCAGAACTACGGGAAGAAAGGTACTTTATCCCAATTGTACCCAAATAGCAAAGTATTTCCTTGTATTTTCACAAATCAGTTTCATTATATGTCTCTAAATCTCTCGTTTCACACTTGCAACTGAATTAGCTGTGAGACACCACCGTATCTGACGGAGTAGCCGCATATAAGAACGAGACTCTAGAGGTTCAGGTATAGCACGGGCGGCAGTGTTAAGAACAAGATTAACCTATGGGAGAATAACATCGTATGGGCAGTAGTATCAAATTGAAAATACTTGATATAGCATAACTTCACATAAACGGATTTTATTAATGGGTCTTCTGATATATGCTCACTTCTTGGGCCTCATGTGGGTCGCCGGTTGGACATCCCTACTGTAGGCTGAGGAAAATACCGATTATTGACAAACGTTTGGCTGAATAGGTGGGTACTCAAAGGCGGTTTATCCATATAGCGCTCGCAACGGGCGCGTCACTGGTGGAGGACCTGCTGCCTTGGGCGTCAGCAAAAGTTTATCCAACGATGAGGGGGGGGGGGGGAGATCCGAAAATTTCCATTTTTAATATAACTGATTCTGCGAGATTGAGAATGTTTCATGCACCAAAAACTAAATATGAAAGGCAGTCCATAAAATGTACTGCATCTCAAACGACTGATAAGTAACCAGTGAATGTTGTTACAGTAGATTACTTGGATACCTAAAAGATAGGCATACTCCGTCAGTTTATGCAAAGTGCATCTTTTTATATCATCAGATCGCCTTTCTTCTCATTTAGTGCTCTCATGATTAAAATCTAACATATCCTGCGAGTTACCACAAACAAAAAACAATATTTTTATACGTATACCGGTGCGGTTACGTACACCAATAATTAAATATCTGAAATGGAAGAAAATAAGATTTATTGAGAACATTCCTGTTTTATAACAACTAAAATATCAAACAAAAAATCCCACATTAATCCTCCTGTAAGTGGCGAAAAAGAAAATGAACATTAAAAAGCTATTATTCAGTTTTGATATCATCTATAAAACTTTCCTTGATTACAAAACTCTGACCACGTTTGTTCTAGCGTAACCACAAGCGCCGGAACGTAGATGAAGAACGCAAGAGAAGAGAAGGCGGTGAAGCGACATCGGCCAGTGGTGCGATGATTAGGACCGCACAACGACAGGAGAGGGCTCTTCAGGAGAAGAATATAAGCGCCGTTCCTCCCAGCCTGTTTGCAGAGCATTAGGACAATATATGGACAGGCCTAGCAGAGAAATCTACGATAGCAGTTATTAGTGATCCACAAACTGTGTGTCAAACTTGCATGAACTCTGTATATAGCAAAGGACTCGGATTTATGTTGCATGTCGCCCATCGCTTGCGATACCATTGTAAGTATAAGTTAAGTATTGTCAAAGTACTTTATTGAAATTAAAACTACTTATGTTAGTTGCTTGAATTGTTGTATGGCATTGCGATACCATAGCGTCAAAAATGGTTCAAATGGCTCTGAGCACTATGATACTTAACATCTATGCTCATCATTCCCCTAGAACTACTTAAATCTAACTAACCTAAAGACCTCACACAACACCCAGTCATCACAAGGCAGTGAAAATCCCTGACCCCGCCGGGAATCGAACCCGGGTACCCGGGCGCGGGTAGTGAGAACGCTACAGCACGAACACGAGCTGCGGACAACGTAGCATCATTTGGGCACCGTATACAAGGCGAGTGGACAAGACCGCACAATATTATTGGATTTGTCTCATTTTCACGCCTGCCGTTATTTATTGTTGGCCGGCACAATTTAAGTTGCACAAATAATGTGCAGAAAGCAATATTTTTCGGCTGGTTCGTGGAAACCGTAACCTATGGCGGCATTTAGACCAGGTGATTGTGATAAACCATCACAAACCACCATCAAACTGACCAATATAATCGACTTTTAGTAGCTTAGCTCTGTACTAAGGAGGTCCCAGTCTTCGCAGTTTAACACATTATTGAGCAGATTATGAATTGGACTGCAGGATTCGTACCTTTATGGCTACATGTCTTGCTCAGTTGCACCCTTCAGACTGAGAAATTCTCAATTCCTGCCATGGACATCTTTCCAGCCTTGAAATTTCACACTTTCCTTATCGTCTCGACTCATTCTCCAAGACACATAGATGAAACATAGAGTATCACACCTGCAGGATATTAGTGTTCTTCAGAATCTGCTACAAACACCTCTGCTGTGTATGGCAGAGTCAGGCGTCTTCTTTGTCCACAGACAAAGAGTAATTTATAGTTGTGATCACTCGTAAGGTGCACAGTAGACGTATTTCTAAACTGCACCGAAGTTGATGTGCTGAGAGTTGTTGCCAGGATCTGCACGCCATTGGGTTCGAGTAGGGTGGCCGTAGATGTTGGTACTAAAATCGACACAAAATCCACAAAAATCCAGTCATGGGATGAACGTGAGGACGGACTTCAAACGCCCAGAAAAGTTAACCAATGCGCTACGACTGAGCGTAAAACACTTGAAAAGAACAAAGGATAACATTAGATTCTTGCAAACGCAATTGTTACAGAGATCGGTACCGATGCTACAGCATCCACTACGTAATATTCTCCAAAACGCCGCAATAAAAACGGGAATTTTCCTGGGCTCATACCTTGGGTTTAACTGGTGACATAAACGTAGGGGCTACTGCCCTGCATACCCCTTGGAATACAGACTATTTGTGTCCCCAACAAAAGAATCGCCTTACTGTAACTAATCTACGGTAAAGTATCAATTTTTTTCCAATGTTATTCACTTCCTCCAACTTACACAAAAGAAGCAATTCGGCTGTTTCTTTTAGGATTAGATGTGGTGTATGGTGCGCCTCGACAGGCTTATTGAGGCACCGTGAATTTCTAGTTCATTGGCGTTTCCTGTGAAAAGCCGAAAAACATGGTTTTTGGATACTAAAATCAAGCCGCGATTCTAAGACGGGTACACACACCAAATGGCTGAATTTTTTACGATATATTCTTATGAGACTGATCTCGAACAACCTTTAAAATTTTCATATCTTTATCAGTTTCAGAGACACAGAGGTTCATAGTTAACCTACTTGCACACCTGAATTCGGTGTGAAGGGGAAACATTGTTTATGAAATGACGTAGGACGGAGAAATATGCTGTAAAGTGTTTTCGTTTTCACCAGAATGGTTCTCGGAACCGCATGGAGTTGGTGTATTGAAGCACATGGAAAAATTTTGCACACCTAATGCTAAAACTACAGAGCAAGGCCAACTCGTTCTGCCAACTTTTTTTTGTTAAGGAAAGTACAATAAACCACCAACAGTAGCATTCTCTTCAGAACAAAAAAAAAGCAATATGGATCCCTTCTGCGGATCAAGCAAATAAGTAATTCCTATAATCAGTTCCCTTCGACTCTATACCCCCACAACGGTTCCACGTTTAAGTCGGCTACTAACATCTGGTAGATAGCCTAACACGACGTAAGCGACGTATCACAGTCATTGCGGAAGAAAGGATGAGCTCGGTGACACACCGCTGGACCGGGCAATCTTCTCCGCACTCGGCGAGTCGAGAACTGCCTCCGGAACGGTCGATCGCCGTCTTATCTAGACCCCGGCAGAAGAATATTTCCTGTACTATTTGTACACATGTGATCGCCAGGAAAACTGTTTTTGATCGTCACGCCCCCTTCCTCTGCTGCTCGTTGATGCCCTCTGATGAACGTTGTCTGCAACTACGTGTTTGTTGTCAACTGTGATACTTGCTTGTAAACACTCTTGCGTCGGTCACACTTCGCAGCGGAGTCGGCAGCCCGCATCGCTGGTCTGTCAGCGGTGTTGCCGCCGCAGTAGGCGTTTGTGGTGACAGCAGCACCTAAGCTTCTTTCTGAGGTGTAAAATCAGTTATGTATTATTTCAGTAAACCATCATAATTTAACTAACACACAAAGCTCTTTTCATATGATTGACATGTCATGCTGTAGCAAGGAAGAGAAGGGAAGCAGTAGAATAATGTTCCTATCAGAATACAAGAAAGGCGAATATGATCATATTTATTAAAAGACTGTGATTGAAAAGTTGTGTGCCAGCTATCTCATTCTGTCTTCCTCAGCACTTTAAAAATATTCATAAAAACTGTGGCATGCGAACGAACACAGTCGTGGCTTTCTTATACTGAGAGAGAAAGAGAAAGTGGCAGTGGGAAAGCGACAGAAAATTTTAAAAAGTTTTGGAAGATAGCAGATGGTGGTTGTGTTCCAGGAAGAGCGAAGGAGACAATGACAGTGTGAGAGGAAGAGTATTACACACCTGGCAGGGGAACATAGTTGATAGTAACAGAACAGTGCTAGGAAAAGTGTGAAGGAGACAGCGCCAGTGGAAAAGGAATGAACAGAAGGAGAAAGTGGAATTTTGTGAGAACCAGTGATGCAGTCTCTGACAATGACAATAAGGCAGAGAGAGAGGGAGAACAGATAGCAGGAGTAGGAAGGAAGGAATGAGATAGTAGTAGTGAGAGAGAGTGACAGTGACAGTGAGAGGAGAGAGTATTAGTAAGAAAGAAAAGGAGACTGTGGCTGTGAGGCAGGGGATAGTTACAGAGAGATCCAAAGAAATAATGACAATGAGCTGGACAGAGGGAATGGGAGAGAGAAATGGTGAGAGTGGATGGGTAAGAGTGGCTTCAGCAATGGACTAGTGGATGTGAACGAGTTACAGTTAGGGGAACTTGAGGGAGTGAGAGTTGGGTTGCATCCTAAAAATAGTGCAAATATGTTCGCATGCCAAAACTTTGAGAAAATTTTTAAAGGTGCTGAGGAAGCTAGACTGAGGCACTTATCAGTCGATCTTTCAATAAACAGGAGCATATTAGTCTTTTTTGTGTTCAGATATGTGCATGTTTCCGATAGTTACTTTATGGCCACTCACACTTCTCAGATGATTTGACAGCCTTTAGAAGGTCAGTTGGCTTATTTGCATAATTATAATACTCTGCACAGCTCATTTGATAGTTATAAGTACACAACAAGAGGCTCTCAAATGTTTATACGTTCAAATGATTCCGTTCCTCAGTCTACAGAGTTCCTATTAATGAAGAAATTCCCTCAACATTAGTATTATGCGGTACAATTGAAAACATATATTGGCGGATCTTTAGCAACTCTGACTTCTGAACGCTGAATTCTGTATTTTCGACAAGTTTCAGCCATTCGTTCTGGGCAGGCAATATTGACTTCCAATTATAATCTGAAACATTTGAAGCCAGAAAATTCTTCAATCATATGTAGTTATCATACATTGCTGACTCACAAACATCTACTTCTTTTCCCCTTAAATAAACCAATGTCTTCTCTATTTCTTCCTGTACCACTTATTTACTCAAAGACATCTTCTCAAAAATGTCAGAACATGATAACTGATGATCATTTTGTAAGATAAAAAGAGATTTTCATAAAACTTTTGTATTACTGTGAAATTTCTGGATGATTGCTTCAAAGCAATGATCTCCTGCATTTTTAAAAATTTCTTTAGTTTTCACACCCAAATAACCAGAGTTTTATTTCTGTTGTTCTGAAATTATTATTCTCAATAATGACGTTAATTTCCATCACGGATATGTTGTTAGTCTGTTTTCTTTATTTGCTTGCTAAATAAACTCAATTAATTATCAGTAAACCAAAAGCATGACTCACTTAAAGGAGCAGAGAAAAATTCTACCAAGATCATCAGTGGTTTTCTTTCTGACGAGAAAAAGACTTCAAAGTTTCCCACAGCTGGTACATACTCTCGAGTGTAGGCTTTAAAGACCGTCATCTAGTTTTAGTGTGATTAAAGTTCTCTATAGCATGTATCCACAGATTCACATAAGTAAAAAAGATATGAGGTTATGTCTGTGCAAATGGAAAACTAGTTAAAAAGTTATACAACTAACTCGACATCAACTCACAAAATGTCTGTAGCAGTTGAAACAGTGTTATGTAAAATGTGTGCTAGAGAGCCCACTTCTTCAAAGTTCTTCCCAAGTTTCGATTTTAACCAACTGAATAAGTTGTTTTCACGTCTGCTGGTCAACCTCCCCCAGAAACAAGTTCCAGCTGTGGCCGCAAAGTGCTACACATTTTTGTAAATTAATTTTAATAACTGTGAGCGCTGAAATGCGTAAGTTAGATATAGCCTCCGATGTTTTGTTTTGTACAGAATTCAGCTGGATTAGCTTAGTTTTTATACCTTCAACCGCATCAAAATACTGAACAACCGTAGACAATAATTTCAATTGTTTGTGATTGCCGCTATCACTTCCCAGTGTTTTTCAAGTAAAAAGTGCAAATGGATATAGAATGAGGAAAAAGTACATGTTTTTTTTTATTGCCGTGGCTTTTGTTCTTGACACACTTTTCTTTTTAGCAGTGACAGAATCAGCATACATTACTGAACACAATTTCATCGTGCAGTCAAAGTGATTTCGATGAATGATGTTTTACAGTTCTATATGTTGTTGTCAGTTCAACGGTAGCAATGAGTACTTCCTCTCTTGCACCCGGTTTTACAAACAAAAGTTATTTCGAACTGGACGCCTCTCGTTGAGACTTTTTGTTCTTTTGGGTCTCCATATGACAATTTACGTCAGATTTCCTAGCATACTCAATTGAAAAACAACGGGAACAAATGATTCCCCAACTGTGTTGCCTCTTTTTATGAGAGGCCCTATATTTCCGTACGTCCGTCACTGAAAGAGCTTTCACGTTTCGCTTTTGCCATCACAAAACAATCAGAATTCATACACTTTAACAACAAATGGTTGTTATACAGCGTTGCCAACTGCAACTAGACATAGTATGAGAATAGGCCGCTGGCGGTTGCTTTTATGTTATATATTAATATATTTAATCAGTAGAGCATAAATAATAGATTCTCTCACTCGAAAATAGGGACATGTATAGCCCCGACTGAACCATTTTGGGTCACTGGGACAAGGAGTGAAAATCGTAAGATTTCCGATTAATCAGGAACTTTATGGTGCAGTTCTTTCCTATAACTCGATAAGGGCTGTGCGAAGAAGTGACAGAAAAAATTATCAGAAATGGGTAAGAACTTTGAAGGGAATGAAAAACCTGTAGTCCACGTTCTCGAAGGGGGCAATTCTCACAGGTTTTTAACGGAAAGTAATACTATATGGGATTATGTTTGCAAAATTGTGCATTATTTTTAAAGTACTGCAAATAAAATATTACTGATTTAAAATTGGTTGTATTTTGTAACGTTTGAGGTACATATTCGCTGTAATCGTAATTTCTTACAACACATTTTACGTATTAGACATTGGCACAGGACTTTTATTTGTCATTCTGATTCCACTTTGGTTTGCCGTGCATTGCTACGAAATTGTGACTCAGTATTGTCAACAGAGACATACAGATTTCTGTTATTAACAAAGCCCAATAGAATGTACTTGTTGATACACCTACTCAGCAAACGACGTCGACAACTAGTGAAACTGACGCATAACCACGATATTACCAAAGCGTGATAACGGTTGGTTTGAATCAAGGACCACTGTAAGCTAACTTACTTGGTGCTGTTTTGACGATCCTGTTTTACATTAACTTCACTAATTTTCAGGCCAGCCACTATATGCCTGTAGAATATCTTCACCATGTTTCAACGCGTTCCTGTAACGTTTTCATACAAGCTTTAATGAGGAACCCATTCAGATTTGTCACGCTAGTTGTCTCCCGGCGTATGTCGCCATGTTGGGTTTCCAGCTTCCACCGCTACGCATAATATAGATAGTTTTTCCAGTCGGTACTGTACTAATGCATTTGTTGCGAAATTTTATTTTATTCAGCGTGCGGTTTTCCCACGATTTGTCCTGGTTTTGAGAGCGTCCGCGGCAGTCCAGGAAAGGAATGGGGAGGGGGGGGGGGGGGTTTACACTACTATCCGCGGTAATTAAAGACCTTTTTTGTCTCTGGAGAAATTCGACTGATTGGAAACCAGTGGATTTTAATAAATTTTAGTTAAAATTCACTAATGAGGACTGGCACATAGGTAGTTTCGTTCGTTTTCTACCAAGAACCCAGCGGCAAACACGCTTAGATGCCCTCCTGTACGCACATCGGTCCGTGCACGATGGCGCACAGTGCAAATATGTTAAAATAGCCTCGCTGAAAAATACGATTTTTCAGGGGCTCGTAACTCGATCTCTATTCATCACAGGAATAAGGTCTCAACTGCTTTCGACAGGTCTTGGCCTTGTGACCATTTGTATAACTATCCGAAGAACGTGTATTTTGTACCTGTCCTACTGTACAGGGTCAAAATTTAAACATTTCACTCATCCTCCATCCCACGCAAACTGAGCATACGACCCATTGCCTTGAATTAGGTGTGGTTTAGGCAGGACCTTAGGTGGTTATAAAATCACCATTTGTCCAAGGGTGGTTTCTGAGAAAAAGCCCACAAACCATGCTGTTTGGGTATGAAAAATACAAATTGTGGACATCGCAGAAAACTGTAGAAACCAGTGTTCAGCTTCTTTTGCACCTTGGGCTGCAACTATCTAAACAATTAACCACAGCAAATGGCTTAAATCTTAACTGTACGTTCATCTGGAAACATCGTTTTCCGTTTTCGTAAATCTGTATCCGTTATAAAGATACGCCAGAAAAACAACAAGTTTTGAGTACCAAAAATATGGTAACTTCCACAGTTCCTATTCATGGCAAATTGTCGACATTTTTACTATATCTCCTTAAGATGTTGTTCTGGAGGAACCTTGAAACTTTTTTCGATACCATTATCTGTTAGCAAGATCTAGAGATTCAGTCACCATACTTATTGCACGTAACATACGGTCTCAGACGTAAACACAGTTTTAGCTGACGTAGTGAAAGCGTGGTAAAGCTTCTGCGGTCATCACGAGTTCTGAGTTCCCCAGATTACGTTTTTATTCAACATTTTTTCACTAATAAAACTTTATGACGCTCTGTATGTGTACATTTAACACTTGGCGCCGATACATACAGTATGTGCACAGAATGGTACTGCAGTGGCAAAAAATTGGCTACAAAGATCTTGGCGTACCTGAAAAGAAAAAATGACTGCAAAAAAGTTTGAAAAATAAGATAGACTGCAAATTTAGTAAAATATTTCTAATAATATTTTTACCGTTTTAAGACATAATCATTAGCTGGGCGTTTACGAGACATAGCGATTGATGAGCGAAGTAGCCAGAGAAAATATAAAGCAAACGGTTTTCTGTTAACCTTATGTTGTGTGTAGGCCCTCCTTATTTGTTGTTTACATGTGTCAAAGTACATAAATGCCTCCAAGTAAATAAATTGTCAAAGATTTACTAATTTACAGGTTATCCCAAAAAAACTGCGACAACCATTAAGGACAGGTTTCTTACACTAAACCAAGAAAGAAATGTCTGGTAAGCACGGGCTCTAATTAACAATCCTTAAGAGCTATTAGCACTTCTTCAGTAGAAGAGATGCTTCACGCTAGTGAAGATGAACAACTGCTCGTAGCTTTTAAAGTATGCATTCTAGACCCCGTATTTACTGGACATTTTTGTTCTTGGTTTGATCCGTACTACCTCCTCCCAAAATATGAGAAGCAAAGTCTTTCCGATGGAAGAGATCTGTTTCACAGCATCGAAGCTGAACAAGTGCTGATTGCACTTAAGGTATGCATTTTACAATCCATGTTCACCACATATTTCTTTCTTGTTTTGGTGTAAGAAACCTGTCCATAAATCTTGTCTTGTTAGGCAGAGTGCTCACAAAAAAGGGTCGAACACTTTGAGATGTGGTAGTACTCATACAAAAAAGGCAAATAAGTCAAATAAAAACTCGTCCGAAAACGCATACTTTCCGAGATAAGTATAGGAAGGGCTGCGCGACGCTTGGCTGAGGATGTTAGCACAGTCGTTGCATTGGCACTCCGTCAAATGTGTCGACAGGATGTCTTACTCACAGTACTCTACTTACCATTAGAAAACGAAACTCCGCCAAAGAGGCCAGAAGGCCCAAAGTACCGACTGGCCGTCGTGTCATCCTCGCCCACGTCGCTGGATGTGGATATGGAGGGGCATGTAGTCAGCACACAGCTCTTCCGGCTGCATGTCACTTTACGAGACCAGGGCCGCTACTTCTTAATCAAGTAGTTTGCCTCACAAGGGCTGAGTGCACCCCGCTTACCAACAGCGCTCGGCAGACGGGATTGTCACCCATCCAAGTGCTAGCCCAGCCCGACAGCGCTTAACTTCGGCGATCTGACGGGAACTGGTGTTACCACTGCGGCAAGGCCATTAGGTGGTCTGCAATCAGTTGTGTGGTTCGAGTCGTGTTGTAGGCTACGCTAGTTTTCGTCGTGTTTGTGTGCCCTATTGTACAGTACTGTCAATCCTGGGCACGTATCACGGTGTTTTACCTTCTTCTGTTATTGCGCTGTTTGTACGTACACACGGTGCAATACATTCACATTTTCTCTCTTACATCACTTGTTAGCAATGGAAGCTTACTACTCCATAAGTGAAATTGTGGATATGATATTCTGCTATGGTTTAGCAAATGGTCGTACCCTACAAGCCCGTGCCCTAAACCCTGAAAACTATCCACAGCACAGAATGCCCTGTGACAAGCTGTTCGGAAGCGCCTTAGGGACACAGTTACCCTTGCACCTTGGAAGACTGACAGTGGAAGCCACCGCACAGTCCAGACGCCTGAATGGCGGACCGTGTGTTACGTTCGATGGAAGGAACCCCTGGGATAAGTGTGCAATGATTAGCAGCAGCCAAAGACGTGTCTCACTCTCTTATCTGGATGGTACTTCATGAACAATTGCTGTACACATATCATCTACAGGGCATTGTGGCCCTAAGGCCACAGGATCATCATGGCAGACGGTGGTTTTGTCCGGCCTTTGCAGAGGTGTGCCGCAGATCCACTTTTTACATCCAAGATTTTATTTACGGATGAGTCGCGGTTCACATGAGATGGTGTTGTGAATTTCCGTAAGCAGCATTTACGGACAGATGTAAACCCCTAAGCATTTCAAGAAACAGGACTTCAACGCCAATTTTCAGTCAACGTATGGACAGGTGTACTTGTAATAGAATAATAGGGCAATACATGTTACAACAAAGGTTAAATGGGGTGCATCATCTGGACTTTCTCGTGAATGTATCGCATATCTTGGTGGAGGCTGCGCCATTGTAGCAATGAATATAAATGGGTTCATGCATGATAGCGCACCAGCACACATTCGTCACAATGTGCGTTAACACCTGACGCAAACATTTCAGGGTCACTGAATTGGTCGGGGGCACCCCACACCTTGGCCTGCTCGTTCCCCAGATCTCAACCCCTAGACATTTGGTTATGGGGACACTTGAACGAATTGGCCCATACCACGCCAATCAACGACGTGCGAACATTACAGAATTGCGTCTTCAATGCGTGCTAGCAGATACAACAGCTGAGGATACTTAAAAGTGTGCATCATTCCTTACGCTGGAGGGCAGAGAGGTGAACTGTCATGAATAGACGCCATGGTTAACACTGAAACGTCCCCTTAGAAAAATTATACAGGACTGAGCTTAAACTGAAACACAATATTTTTGGCGCAACGCAATCTGACTTCCAAAAATCACTACGAAAGAATGGCCCTGACTAACATTAACCTATACGTTTCACAAATCACTTACCTCACAAAAATCTTCGTTACTCAAGCTACTGCAATACAGCGAGCGCCACTACTGCCAGCTAACTAAAAGATTCAAACTACGGAAGTCACTATCTACTGATAGGCACAGTTAGCAAATGAAAGATTTTAATAGAGAACAAACAATGTATTTACCTTTATAGTCATTATATATATATATATATATATATATATATATATATATATATATATATATATATATATATATATATATATCAGTTCATGACACCAATTCTTACAAATTTCAAAACTCCGCCATCTCTCTCCCCACGTCCACCACTGCTGGCGGCCCACCTCCAACTGCGCAACGCTACGCGCTGTTAGCATCCAGCTGCCGCTGCCCAACACTACAATGACGAGTATTACAACAATGCCAACCAGTCACAGACTGCACAAGGCACAGCCAGTGATTTTCATACAGAGCGCTACGTGGCGGCGGCATTACCAATAAAAAAAACCTAAACAGCCTACTTACAACACCTCCTGTAAACACGTGTTTATCGCAGGAAGTATGCATTTTCGGTCCCATATTTATTGGACTTCTCAGAAAGTATGCACTTTCGAACCCCTGATTATTGGACTTAGTTTTCTTGTTTAGATTACTACTACCAGTTTCCAAAGCATTCTACACCTTTTAACACACTCTGTAGGCACCATACCCTACTGTAGGAGGGAAAAGAAGTTTACCAGAGACGGAAAGCTTCTTTCGTAGTACAAAAAAGGCAAATAGTTCCTCTTTAAAAGAGTCTCATGAAAAAGTTGGGAATCAAATGGTTCAAATGGCTCTAAGCACTATGGGACTTAACATCTGAGGTCATCAGTCCCCTAGACTTAGAACTACTTAAACCTAACTAACCTAAGGACAGCACACACATCCATCCATTCCCCAGGCAGGATTCGAACCTGCGATCGTAGCAGCAGCCCGGTTCCAGACTGAAGGGCCTAGAACCGCTCAGCCACAACGGCCGGCTAGTTGGGAATCGACTGCCTAAATCCTCATTTCGTCTGACTCACCAAAAATTTCAGCAATTGAACAAATTTTTATACTGAAAGAGCACAGCAGAGACAGCAACGGTGGAAGAGCGGAGACAATGACAATGAGGGAGAATGATAGAGTGGTGGTGCGAGAGAGGAAGGAGAAGTGAAAGAGAGAGAGAGGTGGATGAAGACAACAGCTGTGGGAGCCGAATAGGAGATGTAGATGGTCAATGAGAGACACTGGCAGTGAAAGAGAAAGGTCTAAATCTACATAAATACTGCGCAAGCCATGGTACAGTGCGTGGCGGATGGTACTCTGTACTAATACTAGTCATTTCCTATCCTATTCCACTCGCAGGCACAGCGAGGGATAAACGACTGTCCCTATGCCTCCGTATGAGCCCAAATTTGTCGTATCTCATCCTTGTGGGCCTTCCGCGAAATCTGTGTTGATAACACTAGGATTGTTCTGCAGTCAGCTTCAAATGCCGGTCCTTTAAATATTCTCAATAGCATCTCTCCAAAAGAACGTCGTCTTCCTTCCAGGTATTCCCATGTGTGTTCGTGAAGCATCTCTGTTAGACCTTGTTGACAATTTGGATCCATGGCTTCGTGGGATTCCGCGCAACACACGGAACCTACTATCAGCTCTTATAAACTGAATTGCTGTGGTTAATTTCTTTGATCCGGCGTGGTACGGTTTCCAAACACTCGAGCAGTAATCAAGAATAGGTCGCACTAGCGTCCTATATGGGCTGAAATACACTTTTTTAAAATTCTCCCAATAAACCGAAGTACAGATGAGAGAAGATTATACACATTCCGTAGGCTTATGAGGAGGCAGGGGAGGGGCGGAATGTTTGGACACTCCTAGACCGGTGAACTTAAACACGTAGACATAAGGGTGCTTACATTTTGAAACGAAATTGTAAACACATGCGCATAGGGGAAAAAATAAATTGGACCCCCAGAAGTTTTGGGCAGCAGAGGTATGGTGGAGCCAGTGGCATTGCGATATCCTGTTAATCAAAAGGAGAAAAGGCAGCCTGCGGGAGCGAGACATATATAGACAGTATTAGTGAGTGGGCGATGCTGAGCATGACGGCTTAACTACAAATAGAGACTGGGTAAGAAGTGTTTAGAATGTTCTGTGCTAAAAGAGCGTGAATATGTTCACATACCATAATTTTTGTTGTGGATGGTGGAATGAGGGGATACGCAATTGATTCCCCACTTTCTTATCAGAGTCTTTGAAAGAAGAGCATATTCGCCTTTTTTGTGCTCTCAGAGGAACATTTTTCCGCTGTTTTTCTGTACTTCATTGTTGAGAAAAACGAGAAGCCGTCAACAATCTACGATCACGTGCATCGAACTGTCGCCTCGCTCTCCTCACAGTTGTGTGCAGGCAAGCCACACGTCCGTGCAGTACATCAACTTACGTAATTTTGCAGTAATTTACATTCCTTAAATTATTTTAACTCGTCAAGCTTTTACTTCTATCCTAGTTGTTAACTGGTACGAAGCGTTTCAAGCTGGCATTGTCTACTTTGGAAGTCAAACGAGGAAATATTCCCCCCTCAAGTCACTGCTTCAGCAGGATGGAGCGGCGATTGGCAACTTCTCTCGGCAACCTGTACACTGATATAACAGAAATCATGGGATAAATCCTAATATGGTGGCAGACCTCCTTTTTCCCTCTGTAGTGCAGCAACTCGACTTGGCATGGACTCAACAAGTCGTTGGACTTCCCCTGCAGAAATATTGAGCCACACTGCTTCTGTAGTTGTCCATAATTCCGAAAGTGTCGCTGGTGCAAGACTTTGTCCACGAAATAAAGTCTAGATTACATCCGACAAATATCCAATGGGATTGATGTCGGCCGATATGGGTAGAACAGTCATTCCCTCGAACTGTCGAGAATGCTCTTCAAACCGGTCACCAAATATTGTGGCCTGGTGACATGACGCATTGTCATCCATAAAAATTCCATCGTTGTTTGGGAACATGAAGTCCATAAGTGGTTGTAAATAGTCTCCAAGTAGCCCAACATAACCATTTACAGCCAATGATCTGTTCAATTGGACCAAGTGACCCAGTCCATTCCATGTAAGCACAGTCCACACCATTATGGAGCCACCACCAGCTTGCGCAGTGTCTTGTTGACAATTCGAATTCATGGCTTCGTAGGGTTCTGCACAACACATGGAACCTACCATCAGCTCTTATAAACTGATATCGAGGCGCATCTGACCAGGCCAGTCGTCTAGGGTTCAACCGATATGGTCACGAACCAGTAAAGGTTGCTGCAGACGATTTCGTGCTGTTGGCAAAAACATTCGCGTCGGTCATCTGCTGCCTTAGCCCGACAACGCCAAGTTTCGCCGCACTGTCTAACGGCTAAGTTCGTCGTACGTACCACACTGATTTCTGCGGTTATCTCAGGCGACGTTATTTCTCTGTTAGCATTGATAACGCGAACGCCGCTCCTCTCGGTCATTAAGAGAAGTCCGTCGGTCACTGTGTTGTCCATGGTGAGAGATAATGCCTGAAATTTGGCTCTTTCGACTTGCTCTTGACACTGTTGATCTCTAAATATTGAATTCCTTAACGATTTCCGAAACGGAATGTGTCATGCGTCTAGCTCCATTTACCATGCCGCGATCAAATTCTTTTAATTCACTTCTTGCAGCAGTAATCACGGTTGAGTCCATTTCAAATTAATCACGTCAGTGCAAATAACAGGTCCGACAAACCACCATCCTTTTATACCTTGTGTACGCCATTCTACCGCCATCTGTATATGTGCATATCGCTATCCCATGACCTCTGTCACTTCAGTGTAAGTGTTATTGACAATAATCCGATTGGCCCTAAATGTCCTTGTTTTCTCTACTTCTGTCTGGGATCAGCAATCTGAGAGATGGCAGGCCTAGCACAAAGTCATTCTTCGTAGCGATAGAAAACTCCATTAAAGTTCCTATCTCCAACAGAAATCAGTACAAAAAACGAGAAAGTCACGATGAGCTATGTCTTTATAGGATTCCTAAGCATGCCAAAAATACGTTCTCAGTTCTAACTAGAAATGACCGGAGTTAATTTTTCCGCTAAGTATGTAAATTTCTCGTCAGGGAAAGAATTTCAGACTTACGTCATATCTCGAGAACTATCAAGCTCGCAACAACTTCTTTCTCTTTTTCATTGGTTACCGAAATATCTTATTCGGTAATGGATCTTTCCAAAGTTAAGTATCCCACTATGTTTGCTATCTACATGTTGCAAAAATTGACATTTTAAAGTAATTTTGTCAATCTATAACTCTAAACAAGTATCATGTTAAAAGTCTTTATCTGCTACAAAAATCAAGTTAAATTTTTTAAAATCAAATACAAAAATGTATCCTTAGTTTTAATTAGGACCGGAACCGATTTTTCTTTAAACAAACTAAATTTTACCAACGGGAAGCGTCCCCTACTTGAGATATGGCAGTCACAATTGTTTGGGCAATTGAAGTAGCAACATTGTAGTAGCCGGCAATGCCAGGCTGCCTTTGATATAATGCTGGCAGGAGCAGTCCAGCCTCTCGCTGTCAAATGGCAACTGATTTCAGTCGGATTAATAACTTTACAACAATGAAATACGACGTGTTTTACTTTTTAACCTGAAATGCAGTTACTCGTATTCAGTTACGGGACAGTCTGTACAAATTAGCTGCTGCAGCTGAGGGAAACTGAGTTCTACGCACTGATGAACCGAGTTGTGGTAAAAATTTGCTATATGATTACCACATTCTTTTCACAAATATATATTAAAAGCAATAATGCTCCTATCACTTGGTCAGTTTCGGTGTATACACCATCCATTCAAAAATTTTTGAGACTTATTTTATTCGTGGGGTATAAGCGATGCCAGCGCAGTAACTACGGTAATAACTTGAACTAAAAACTGTAAACAATAGATGTGCATCCCGCCAGTCAGTTGTGTGCAAGTAGTGTTAATTAGTGGATCAGAGGGAGTAGTGAGTCGAAGTGTGTTACAAATAGCAGTTGAGCGACCATTCAAGACATTTTCCAGAATATTTTAAAGAACAGAAAAGTGAGTGCAATGTTTGTCCCACACATCTTGATACCCCAGCGAAACCAACAACGCGTGGACGCTTGCCATGACGTAACTGAAACGCAAACACTCAGTTGTTTTCAGAAAAAAATCATCACGGGTGACGAGACTGCCGGCTGTAGTGGCCGAGCGGTTCTAGGCGCTACAGTCCGGAACCGCACTGCTGGTAGGGGCGCCGGTTCGAATCCTGCCTCGGGCATGAACGTGTGTAATGTCCTTAGGCTAGTTAGGTTTAAGTAGTTCTAAATCTAGGGGACTGATGACCTCAGATGTTAAGTCCCATAGTGCTTAGAGCCATTTGAGCCATTTTTGTGACGAGACTTGGTGCTGTCAAAACGGACCTACCACAGAACGACAAAGTACAGAAATTCACATGAAGGGTCAATATTTTGACGACATACCCGACATTCAAGCCAACATGGCGGGTCAGTTGAATAACAGCTAAAAGGAGGACTTTTCTGACTCAAGTTGGGAGTAACTATGTAGGGCATTCGACGCATTAAAACAACCATTCTTAACTTTTCCGTTGTTTTTATTACTTCAGTCCATAAGCTTCTTGACTGACAGGGTATACGGCTTAAATAGCGATTGTTGCAAGTATTTTGTTTTACTTCTATTGTAAAGAGACCTATGATTCACGAAAGGTAAGTGACTAATCTTTTCAGATTTGCGAGAATATTGTCCAAGCAACACATAAAGTGAGCAAAACAGTGGTTCTCTTCAGCATTTACGAGAACGTATTATACTTATACTAAATATAGAGCTGAATAGTAGCAATTTGGTTACTATCTGACCATTTTTCGACTCCTGAATATGAGGCATGTCAAGGAAGTAAGAAGTATCTGACAGTCAAAGATATCTTTCTGGATAACGTTGGCAGGGCTGTGTCACGATAGGATTAACGGAGTAAATCGAGAAATATCAAAGAAGCGCAGCACGTCTTGTATTATCACGAAATAGGGGAGAGAGTGTCTCTGACATGATAGAGGATTTGGAGTGGACATTATTAAAACAAAGGCATTTTTAGTTGCGACGGAATCTCCTCACTTAATTTCAATCACCAACTTTCTCCTCCGAATGCGAAAACGTTTTGTTGACGCCAACCTACAAGGGAGAAACGAACATCATCATAATAGAAGAGAAATAAGAGCTTTCACGGAAAGCTATAAGAGTTCGCTTCTTCCGCGAGCTGTCCGAGACTCGAATACTAGAGAATTATTGCGAAGGTGGTTCGGTGAACCGTCTACCAGGCACTTAAGTGTGATTTGCAGAGTACCCATGTAGATGTAAACGTAGAACGGACAAGGTGCTGGCAGTAGAACGCAAGCTTGGCAGATTAAAAAACCTGTTGTAGTACCTTGAAATGAGTTTCTCCATTGGCGCCCACAGGCTGTCCTATCAGAAGGGGCAAAACGTTTGCCATATACATCTGATTTAGAAATTCTGAGGACGCTATTATGTGCTTTTCATTTTCTCTTGTTGGTTGCTACAGAGCAGTAGTCAATGTTATTAACATAAACAACTCGGCCGTATAATGTCCTTAGATTCCCAGATTTTATGTTGTCCGCCATTTACGTTATCCTCGTTTGGTGCCACAGTAAGTCCCATTCCTCCGATTTAAATGTTTCTGATGGATAACATTTACAACATTTGCATTTTGACACCGCTATCACATGTTTCAACATTGGTTTTCAAATCCGGTTGTTTGGAAGCTTCAATCTGTAGGATAATGCGTCACATAAAACTGCACAGTTTGTTTCAGAATCTAAGTCCTTTTGAGCTACATAACAAACCTAATGTTTAGGAAATGTTTTCGCAATGCCTCGTCACCAAACTACTGCCAACTGCAATAAATAATCAAAAACAGCATTTGAATACGTTTTCCCTATTGAAGGCAAGTCATAAAATGCACAAAACAATAAGCATGAAACAACTGATTTCAACCAGCATCTTAAGGCGATTAGTTGGCTACAACTTCGTAAGATTCTCACTGACGAGTTCTATACTCGTCATATCGTTACTAAATTAATTGCTACACCACGAAGATGGCATGCTGCAGACGTGAAATTTAACCAACAGGTAGAAGATGCTGTGATATGCAAGTGATTAGCTTTTCAAAGCATACACACAAGGTTAGCGCCGGTGGCGACACCTACAACGTGCTGACATGAGGAAAGTTTCCAACCAATTTCTCATACACATACAGCAGTTGACCAGCGTTGCCTGGTGAAACGTTGTTGTGATGCCTCGTGTAAGGAGGAGAAATGCTTACCATCACGTTTCCGACTTTGATAAATGTCGGATTGTAGCCTATCGAGGTTGCAGTTTATCGTATGGCGACATTGCTGCTCGCGTTGGTCGAGATCCACTGACTGTTAGCAGAATATGGAATCGGTGGATTCAGGAGGGTAATACGGAACGCCATTCTGGATCCCACGGGCATCGTATCATTAGCAGTCGAGATGACAGGCACCTTATCCGCATGCCTGTAACGGATCGTGCACCCACGTCTCGATCCCTGAGTCAACAGATGGGGACGTTTGCAAGACAACAACCATCTGCACGAAGAGTTCGACGGCGTTTGCAGCAGCATGGACTATCAGCTCGGAGACCGTGGCTGCGGTTACCCTTGACGCTTGATCACAGACAGGAGAGCCTGCGATGGTGTACTGAACGACGAATCTGGGTACACAAATGGCAAAACGTCATTTTTTCAGATGAATCAAGGTTCTGTTTACAGCATCATGATGGTCGCATCCGTGTTTGGCGACATCGCGGTGAACGCATGTTGGAAGCGTGTATTCGTCATCGCCATACTGGCGTATCACCCGGCATAATGGTATGGGGTGCCATTCGTTACAAGTCTGGGTCACCTCTTGTTCGCATTGACGGCACTTTGAACAGTGAACGTTACATTTCAGATGTGTTACGACCCGTGACTCGACCCTTCATTCGATCCCTGCGAAGCCATACATTTCAGCAGGATAATGCACGACCGCATGTTGCAGGTCCTGTACTGGCCTTTCTGGATACAGAAAATGTTAGACTGCTGTCCTGGCCAGCACATTCTCCAGATCTCTCACCAATTGAAATCGTCTCGTCAATGGTGGCCGAGCAACTGGATAATCACAGTACGTCAGTCACTTCTCTTGATGAACTGTGGTATCGTGTTGAAGCTGCATGGGCAATTGTGCCTGTACACGTCATCCAAGCTCTATTTGACTCAATGTCCAGATGTATCAAGGCCGTTACTACGGCCAGAGGTGGTTGTTCTGGGTACTGATTTCTCAGGATCTATGCACCCAAATTGCGTGAAAATGTAATCACATATCAGTTCTAGTATAATTTATTTGTCCAATGAATACCCATTTATTATCTACATTTCTTCTTGGTGTAGCAATTTTAATGGCCAGAAGAGTATATTGTGGTGGCAAAGGACGCTCGAAGTACAGAACTGCTGGAGGTGTGGCTCCACAGATGCAAATATCCCTCGCGACCACTATCGGCGTCTTAACGGAAACCTGCCATTCCGTTACCAATGTTGCGTCGCGATGTGATGTGTGACACCACTCTAACGACATTCATCCATCATTGATCACTTACAGCTCAGTGTTGACTATGGAAAAATTTAGACGTAACTTAATTCACTGTTGGCAACACTCTCGCATTATACCGATCATCTGAGTTTCCTGACAGTGCATTACAGAGACGTTCATGCTCAAATGTGGTGCTTATTTACAGTAGTGATTATGAAATTAATGAAATGGAGGCTGTCATACAACAGTTACTTGCGCTGGAAAAGTCCCTGAGCTTCAAGCGCTAATAGAAAGCACAGAAGCTGATATCGTTATAGGTACAGAAAGCTGGCTAAAGCCTGAACTAAGTTCTGCAGAAATTTTTACGAAGTCTCAGACGGTGTTCAGGAAAGATAGATTAGGCAGAATGGGTGGTGGAGTGTTGGTGTCTGTCAGTAGTGGTTTATCTTGTAGTGAAGTCGAAGTAGATACTCCGTGCGAATTGGTGTGGGTGGAGGTTATACTTAACAGCCGAATTAAGGTAATAATTGGCTCCTTCTACCGACCCCCAGACTCCGATGATACAGTTGCGGAACAGTTCAGAGAAAGTTTGAGTCTCGTAACAAATAAATACCCCACTCATACGGTTATAGTTGGTGGGGACTTCAACCTACCCTCGGTATGTTGGCAAAAATACTTGTTCAAAACCGGTGGTAGGCAGAAAACGTCTTCCGAGATTGTCCTAAATGGATTCTCCGAAAATTATTTCGAGCAGTTAGTCCACGAACCCACGCGAATTGTAAATGGTTGCGAAAACACACTTGACCTCTTGGCCACAAACAATCCAGAGCTGATAGAGAGCATCATGACTGATACAGGGATTAGCGATCACAAGGTCATTGTAGCTAGGCTCAATACCATTTCTTCCAAATCCATCAGAAACAAACGCAAAATAATTTTATTTAAAAAAGCGGATAAAGTGCCACTAGAAGCCTTCCTAAAAGACAATTTCCATTCCTTCCGAACTGACTATGCGAATGTAGACGAGATGTGGCTCAAATTCAAAGATATAGTAGCAACAGCAATTGAGATATTCATACCTCATAAATTGGTAAGAGATGGAACGGATCCCCCGTGGTACACAAAAAAGGTCCGAACGCTGTTGCAGAGGCAACGGAAAAAGCATGCGAAGTTCAGAAGAACGCGAAATCCCGAAGATGGGCTAAAATTTACAGACGCGCGAAATCTGGCACGTACTTCGATGCGAGATGCCTTTAATAGGTTCCACAACGAAACATTGTCTCGAAATTTGGTAGAAAATCCGAAGAAATTCTGGTCGTATGTAAAGTACACAAGCGGCAAGACGCAGTCAATACCTTCGCTGCGCAGTGCCGATGGTACTGTTATCGACGACTGTGCCGCTAAAGCAGAGTTATTGAACGCAGTTTTCCGAAATTCCTTCACCAGGGAAGACGAATGGAATATTCCAGAATTTGAAACACGAACATCTGCTAGCATGAGATTCTTAGAAGTAGATACCTTAGGGGTTGCGAAGCAACTCAACTCGCTTGATACGGGCAAGTCTTCAGGTCCAGATTGTATACCGATTAGGTTCCTTTCAGATTACGCTGATACAATAGCTCCCTACTTAGCAATCACATACAACCGCTCGCTCACCGATAAATCTGTACCTACAGATTGGAAAATTGCGCAGGTCGCACCAGTGTTCAAGAAGGGTAGTAGGAGTAATCCATTTAACTACAGACCTATATCATTGACGTCGGTTTGCAGTAGGGTTTTGGAGCATATACTGTATTCAAACATTATGAATCACCTCGAAGAGAACGATCTATTGACACGTAATCAGCATGGCTTCAGAAAACATCGCTCTTGTGCAACGCAGCTAGCTCTTTATTCGCACGAAGTAATGGCCGCTATCGACAGGGGATCTCAAGTTGATTCCGTATTTCTAGATTTCCGGAAAGCTTTTGACACCGTTCCTCACAAGCGACTTCTAATCAAGTTGCGGAGCTATGGGGTATCGTCTCAGTTGTGCGACTGGATTCGTGATTTCCTGTCAGGAAGGTCGCAGTTCGTAGTAATAGACGGCAAATCATCGAGTAAAACTGAAGTGATATCAGGTGTTCCCCAGGGAAGCGTCCTGGGACCTCTACTGTTCCTGATCTATATAAATGACCTGGGTGACAATCTGAGCAGTTCTCTTAGACTGTTCGCAGATGATGCTGTAATTTACCGTCTAGTAAGGTCATCCGAAGACCAGTATCAGCTGCAAAGCGATTTAGAAAAGATTGCTGTATGGTGTGTCAGGTGGCAGTTGACGCTAAATAACGAAAAGTGTGAGATGATCCACATGAGTTCCAAAAGAACTCCGTTGGAATTCGATTACTCGATAAATAGTACAATTCTCAAGGCTGTCAATTCAACTAAGTACCTGGGTATTAAAATTACGAACAACTTCAGTTGGAAGGACCACATAGATAATATTGTCGGGAAGGCGAGCCAAAGGTTGCGTTTCATTGGCAGGACACTTAGAAGATGCAACAAGTCCACTAAAGAGACAGCTTACACTACACTCGTTCGTCCTCTGTTAGAATATTGCTGCGCGGTGTGGGATCCTTACCAGGTGGGATTGACGGAGGACATCGAGAGGGTGCAAAGAAGGGCAGCTCGTTTTGTATTATCGCGTTATAGAGGAGAGAGTGTGGCAGATATGATACACGAGTTGGGATGGAAGTCATTACAGCATAGACGTTTTTCGTCGCGGCGAGAGCTTTTTACGAAATTTCAGTCACCAACTTTCTCTTCCGAATGCGAAAATATTTTGTTGAGCTCAACCTACATAGGTAGGAATGATCATCAAAATAAAATAAGAGAAATCAGAGCTCGAACAGAAAGGTTTAGGCGTTCGTTTTTCCCGCTCGCTGTTCGGGAGTGGAATAGTAGAGAGATAGTATGATTGTGGTTCGATGAACCCTCTGCCAAGCACTTAAATGTGAATTGCAGAGTAGTCATGTAGATGTAGATGAGCACCATCCACTGTTAGTTCGGCCGGCCGGAGTGGCCGTGCGGTTCTAGGCGCTTCAGTCTGGAACCGCGTGACCGCTACGGTCGCAGGTTCGGATCCAGCCTCGGGCATGGATGTGTGTGATGCCCTTAGGTTAGTTAGGTTTAAGTAGTTCTAAGTTCTAGGGGACTGATGACCTCAGAAGTTAAATACTATAGTGCTCAGAGCCATTTGAACCATTTGAACTGTTAGTTCACATAATTTGGTAGCAGTTCCATTTGAATTCTGAAAGAGTAAGCTTTTGTCAAGTGTGTTTTGCTGTGCAGTTTGTTACATCAATAAACCTAGTGACATGGAAACTGAAAGGGTGACTGTTTTGGTTCCTAGGGAAGCACAGAACTCTCACCGTCGACATCCTTCTTAATGGTACAGTATACACCTGTAGTAGTTCGTCATTCAGTCGACCGGCTGCTTCTTTCCATTTTATTATAGCTTATTAGTAAGGTCCGGAGTTTGTTGACATAGAATCTTTCTTTCGTTATGGGCTACGCTTTGTTCAATGGTGCTAAAATCGAGAATATTCTGGCTGTCGACGTCAGAGTAGGCCCATACGTAGGATATGAGCGTAGGGAGCAGACGCGAGGATCCTACATCGCAGCTCATGGCAAGGTCCTAGTGGAGGTTGTTATCCGTCGCAGTTGCCCTCCAACCCGTTATGAAGTGTCATGAACGTACCTCTTTCTTGTGGATGTTTGTGATAACTGCTTGTGTAGTGTAGTGTTGGACTTGTGTTGTTACGGATCATAGAAAGGGAGGTGGCGAAACATAGCCAAATCTTCTCGACCAGCACTATGGAGGCCACCGAGGTTGACGTCCCCATCCGACGGGTGGATCATCGTCAACCGTGTCGTATCCACTCATTTCGTCACACAATATGGAAAGCAGAGTTGCGCTCTACCAAAACTACCGACGGTAGTTTTGGTGCACCGGATAAACGACGTAGTAAATGGTAGGATTACCGATAGGGGTAGAATCATTCACCGTTCGACCATTGCATATTTTATATCTTTACAGAATACACACTGATAAGCCAAAACATTACGACCACTGGCGTCAGAGATGCTGGATGTCACCTGGTAGCCTTGCGGTCACGTAACGTGGTAACAGAAGCTTATAAGCTGGCCAGACACGGACGGGGGGATCATCCTAGCGAAGATATGGGCCGCAAATTTGGAATTAGATTGAGATACGCGACTTTGACGAAGGGTGCATTATTGTTACGCGCAGCCTGTGAACGACAGTGGAACCACCTCACAGAATGTGGGGTTCGGAGGCTTGTCTGCTCTCTAAAGTAGGATAGATGGTGATGTGAGGCATCTCTGCCGAAAGAGCACAGTGCTGGTACACGCGCAAGTGGTTTCGAGCACAACGTTCCCCGTACATTGTTGGTCGAACATGGGGCTCCGCTCCCCCACGTGTTTACATATTGATCCAACGATATCGTCAATTACGATTTCAGTGGGCACGGGACCATCAGGATTCGACCGTCGATCAATGGAAACGTGTCATCTCTTCGGGTGAACCACATTTTTGATACATTAGGTCGATGGTCGACTTCATAAATGCCGTCCTCGAGGTGAATTGCAGCTCCAAACGTGCAGCACGCCACAGACGCAGGCTGGTGGGAGCAGTATTATACTGTGGGAGATGTTCTCATGAACTTGCATGAGACTGTGGTAGCAATCGAAGACACGCTGAACGCTGCGAACCGCCTGCATCCCTTCATGCTTGATGCCTTCCCCTACGGCGACGTCATCTTTCAGCAGTATAATTGTCCGTCTCTTGGAGCCAGAACCACTCTACAGTGGTTTGAGGAGCATTATGGTCAACTCAATGTCTAGGCAACCAAATTCGCCTGAAGTAAATCCTACCGGACCCATATGGGTCGCTATCGGACGTCATACGACAGCTGAGTGGTCAGGGTGACGGATTGCCGTACTACCGGCCCGGGTTCGATTCCCAGCTGGGTACGGGATTTCTCCGCTCAGCGACTGGTTCAAATGATTCAAATGGCTCTGAGCACTATGGAACTCAACTGCTGTGGTCATTAGTCCCCTAGAACTTAGAACTACTTAAACCTAACTAACCTAAGGACATCACACACATCCATGCCCGAGGCAGGATTCGAACCTGCGACCGTAGCAGTCGCACGGTTCCGGACTGCGCGCCTAGAACCGCGAGACCACCGCGGCCGGCTCAGCGACTGGGTGTTGATCAGTCTCCATCATCATTTCATCCCCATCCGGCGCGCAGGTCGCCCAGTGTGGCGTCGAATGTAATAAAATCTGCACCAAGGCGGCCGGACCTGCCTCTCAAGGGGCCTCCAGGCCAATGACGCCAAACGCTCATTTCCATTTCCATTGGGGGCCAACACCGCGTTCGCAAACCAGCTAGCTGCCCGCAAATTACGTGACCTGTGCGTAGACGTCTAATGTTACATACCTCCACAAACCTACCAACAAACTGTCGGATGCCTGATACGCAGAATCAGTAATACATTTCGTTCCCAAGACTGACAAACAAGTTATTTTTGTTGAAGAATTGCGTTTTCTAGCGCCATATGATGGATCTGTACTAATTTCTTTAATCTTATTACAAATTAAACATTGACAGTTTCAGTTTTGCTACAACAACTATTTATTCTGAAGTAACAGACAGGAGAATAACTACACTATTGGCCATTAAAATTGCTTCACCAAGAAGAAATGCAGATGATAAACTGGAATTCATTGGACAAATATATTATACTACAACATTTTCACGCAGTTTGAGTGCATAGATCCTGAGAAATCAGTACCCAAAACAACTACATTTGGCCGTAATAACGGCCTTGATACTCCTGGGGCATTGAGTCAAACAGAGTTTGGATGCCGTGTACAGGCACAGCTGCCCACGAAGCTTCAACACGATACTAAAGGTCATCAAGAGAAGTGCCTGGCGAACTGTGACGAGACATTTGCTCGCCCTCCATTGACCAGACGTTTCCAATTGGTGAGAGATCTGGAGAATCTGCTGGCCAGGGCAGCAGTCGAACATTTCCTCTATCCAGAAAGGCCCGAACAGGACCTGCAACATGCGGTCGTGCATTATCCTGCTGAAATGTAGGGTTTCACATTGATCGAATGAAGGGTAGAGCCACGGGTTGTAACACATCTGAAAGGTAACGTCCACTGTTCAAAGTGCCGTCAATGCGAACAAGAGGTGACCGAGACGTATGACCAATGGCACCCCATACCATCACGCCGGGTGATACGCCGGTATGGCGATGACGAATACACGCTTCCAATGTGCGTTCACCGGTATGTCGCCAAACACGGATGCGATCATCATGATGCTGTAACCAGAACCTGGATTCTGCATCGCAGGCTCTCCTGTCTGTGATCAAGCGTCAAGGGTAACCGCAGCCATGGTCTCCGAGCTGATAGTCCAAGCTGCTGCAAACGTCGTCGAACTCTGCGTGCAGATGGTTGTTGTCTTGCAAACGTCCGCATCTGTTGACTCAGGGATCGAGACGTGGCTGTACGATCCGTTACAGCCATGCGTATAAGGTGCCTGTTATCTCAACTGCTAGTGATTCGAGGCCGTTGGGACCCAGTACGGCGTTCCGTATGACACTCCTGAACCCACCGATTTCATATTCTGCTAACAGTCATTGGATCTCGACCAACGCGAGCAGCAATGTCGCGATACGATAAACTGCAATCCCGATAGGCTACAATCCGACATTTATCAAAGTTGGAAACGTGATGGTACGCATTTCTCCTCCTTGCTCGAGGCATCACAACAACGTTTCACCAGGCAACGCCGGTCAACTGCTGTTTGTGTATGGGAAATCGGTTGGAAACTTTCCTCATGTCAGCACGTTGTAGGTGTCGCCACCGGCGCCAGCCTTGTGTGAATGCTCCGAAAAGCTAATCATTTGCATATCACAGGATGTCCTTCCTGTCGGTTTAAATTTCGCGTCTGTAGCACGTCATCTTCGTGGTGTAGCAATTTTGATGGCCAGTAGTGTATAAAGAACAAAAATGTTCCGTGCATTACCCGGCCCTTTATATACCCCCACACCGCTTCTATAAGGTCACTGCTTCCGGTTTTGAGGGCACTCTAGTAAGACACTGATCGCTTACATAAAGAAAGCAATCGTTATCACATAATGCCCGATCTGTATGCATTACACCTAATGTACAGATAATGTGGGTACGGCTTTAACTGACCAAGGCTACTTGTAAAACCAGCGTAGTCTACGTCTACTTATGGTAGTCTACGGTAGCCTACAATAGTTCTAAGACTGTAGCGGAGAGGTTTGACATATAACCCAGGGAACTGGCGCAGAGACGGATGGCCATAAACTTTACGCCGCCACCTCTGTTCCCATTACGAGCCAAGTACTGCCAGTGAAAATTTCATCCACCACATGCATTTTCTAATCCGGCTTAACTCCAAGTCGAACGACTCTGCACAGGCATGCGTTAGCGACCTTGCTTGAGGAGCTGAGGCATTCTGACCACAGTAACATAAATTTTGTATTTTTCGTCATATAGGTACCGTAAAATATTTAATTTATCAAGGAAGGTGCCATTCTTGGTCCACCCCCATAGCTGATTGGTGACGTCTGACTCGTGAAGGACATGGTTGCGGTTCGCGGTGCAACCACGGATTTTTCCTTGGTGGGAAAACTGGGGCGGGGTGCACTCAACCTCGTGATGCCAATTGAGAAGTTATTTCAGAGAAATGTAGCGGTTCCAATGTCTGAAAAATCCTCAAAGTTCGGGAGAATGGCGAGCTGACACTCTGCCATGCCATGCCGCACCATACCATAGTCACTGAGAGAACAAGAGAACTCCTTACCGAGAAAGCAAATGAAACTCTCAAGGAAGTTTACGATTGGTCAATAAGCAACAAATTGACATTAAACATAAAGAAAACTAATGCCATGAACTTCAGTTTGAAGAGGAAAAATGACAATGTTAAATTAAATGTAGATGGCACCTCTATAGACTGTGTAACAAATGCAAAATTTCTAGGAATGAATATTGACTCTCAGCTGAAGTGGTGCGAACACACAAAGGTACTTGCAAACAGAATGTCATCAGCATGTTATGCCCTTAGAATTCTATCATCTGTGTGTAACATGCAGTGTCTTTTAGTTACATATTATTCATATGTACACTCAATTCTTAGCTATGGCATTCTTTTTTGGGGAACAAATCCACAAAATATGAACACAATTTTCAAACTCCAGAAAAGAGCCATAAGAATAATAACCAGAAATAGTAGTCGAGCTCATTGTAAAGATCTGTTCAAAACACTGGGAATTTTAACTGCTCCATGTGAACACATTTACCAGTCAGTTGTACACATCAAAAGTAACATTGGCAATTACTGCACAAACAGCTCTGTCCATGACCATGCAACAAGAGATAGACTCAACTTACATTTACCAAGAAAAAATAAACATAAAACTCAAAACAGCATTTTCTACCAAGGAATAAAACTGTACAATAAATTACCAAAAGAGATTAAAGAAATTTCAAAAATACACTTATTTAAGAAGGCAGCTAAAAAGTACCTGTTATGCAATACATTTTATACATTGAAGGATTACTTAGATAAAGCAGAGTAGGGGTTTGATAAAAAAAATGTTATACAAACAAATAATAATAATAATGATGATTATAAAACATCCAATATTCCACATAACACCTTCACTTTATTATTTTTCTTCTTTTTTCCTTTCTAGAGACACTCTGCCCTCAAGCTATGCATAGCACAATACTAACACCTCTTCCTCTTTCTGAGCTCAACATCTCACTCATTATGAAGGGATGCTGACTCAGTTTTTCAGGATAGCAAATGGGAACTTGCAGTACAGAAAATGGCCCAAGGATCACCTGTGTGTGTGTGTGTGTGTGTGTGTATGTAGTGAGTGAAGTGTTATGAAACAATGTGTGTATAGTGTGTGCAGTGACTGATAGTGAAATATGAGTGAATAGTGTGGCATTACATTATTTAATGAGTTATTTGTAAATAAATTATTGTATACCAGGAGTAAAATCTAATGATTGTCTCTAACTAGAAGTCTGTAAATATATGTGTATACGAATTAGCTTATTGTAAATTGATCTAAGCTTGTAAATACTTTGACATGTCCTATATCCTTGTAAAAAGAGATCTACGGATGAATAAAACTACTACTACTACACCGATCCGCACAACGCACACTGGTCTCGCATTCGGGAAGTTAGCGGTTCAAATCCGCATGCGGCCATCCAGATGTAGATTTTGTATGTTTTCCGTAAATCGCTCCAGGCAAATTCCGGGATGGTGCCATTGGAAGGGCACAGCTGATTTCCTCCCCCAACCTTGAAATACACCGAGCTTGTGCTCAATCTCTGATGACCTACACGTCAACGAGACTCTTTCTCCCTTCCTTCCTTCTGCATGTCCCCAGTTGCCAGAGGATGACACGGCGGCTGGCCGACGTCGAATGGTCTTCTGGAGTATAGTTTTTAGAAGTCATTTTTAACATTTCACGTCATTTGTTACTTTTGTGTTTAATGTCCTTTGAATGATGCAACAGCTGATTTTTTTAAAGTTGGCAAGAACTAACAGTGCCTATACCTCTCGGAAAAACGCAACAATTTTGCTTAATAGAGTATTACTACATGATGAAAATAAATTAGTGATGCATCGGCTTATTGTCACTGTTGTTAACTTGTAGAGGTATGGATACTAAAAAAAAAACATATTTGCCCCAAACAAAATGTCCATTTCTGAAATATCAATGCTGGCGTGTCAATTTTTAAGATTCGTTTTGTAAGTAGGATATTTAGGTTTTTATGTTGGTAACTCCACGTAGCGCTCTGTATGAAAATCACTGACTGTGCTGCGTGCAGTCTGTGGCTGATTTGCATTGTTGGAATATTTGCTATTATAGTGTTGAGCAGTGGGATGTGAACAGCGCGTAGCGTTGGGCAGTTGGAGGTGAGCCGCGAGCCGTGGTGCATGTGGGGAGGGAGATGGCAGAGTTGTGAGAGCGGACGATCTGGACGTGTGTCCGTCAGCAAAAGTAAATTTGTAAGACTGGATGTCATGAACTGACTTTTGAACACTATTAAGGTAAATACATTGCTTGTTCTCTATCAAAATCTTTCATTTGATAACTATGCCTATCAGTAACTAGTGCCTTCAGCAGTTAGAATCTTTTATTCAGCTGGCAGTATTGGCGCTCGCTGTATTGCAGTAGTTAGAGTAACGAAGTTTTTTGTGAGGTATGTGGTTCATGAAAGGTATAGGTTATTCTTAGTCAGGGCCCTTCTTTTGTAGGGATTATTGAAAGTCAGATTGCGTTGCGCTAAAAATATTGTGTGTCAGTTTAGTGTTGATCAGAATAAGTAAAGAGAGAAATGTCTTAGTACGTTCAGTTTTGCTTGCTGTTTGAAAATCAAATAACGTAGAGGTCTTCCAGCACAGTCATTTATAAATTTTTCTAAGGGGTTGTTTTTTAAACTAAAGAAAATATCAAAGTGCACACTCAGTTGTTTTAGCAGATGTTAATATGATGTGCACGTGTTGTCGGACAATAGACGTTCCCTCACTTTCAAAACACTCGACATGCTGCTTGTCGTATTCTGCAACAGACGTGAGATTGTTGTAAAACAATTTTCGTACATGTTCAAGGAATGAGATTTCTTAAGTAAAAACAGTGGGATTTTAAGTTAATTAACTTTTGGATATGTAATTAAGTTCCAACCGCGTATAAAGTTTTTCATTACTCTAGTTAATTTTATAATTTACTTTCCTCATGTTGTTTATTATTTTTACTTCATATTATCGAGATCCTCGGGAAATTTTAGTGATAATTTTCCAGGTATTTTAGGTCATAAGCATATTGACCCTGAGTTATTAGTTTTTATATTCGTAAACTAAATGATTTCTCACTAGCGCAGATGTCTCTACTGTCCGCGCCACACTCTCTGCGGGCGCCACTGTGTGTCTCCATTCCTAATTCCGCTGGCTGCGAGGAGAAGAGTGTAATCTGATTTCTCATTGTAAAGGGATACGCGTCATTTGTAAAGAAACTTACTAATACGTACAACTGGTGTCGTGAGTTTAAAGCTGGCGGAACGTATTTTGATGATGAACAAAGGAATTGGCGTCCCTCAACATGACTGATAAGATACTGAGCGAGATCTTAGAAATAGTTCGTGGTGACTGTCGATTGATTTTATACCAGATGAACACAATGTATCCAAAATTTTCCAGATCTCTTCTGCATGAAATATTATTACTGAAACATTAGTTTTTCCGAAATTCTCTGCGAGATAGGTACACACAGATAGGTACCCACAGATCAACACGAAGTCAACAGAATCGCGTATTCACGGGTTTTCTCTAGCTCTTCCAACTGCAAGGTAAGCAGTTCTCTGATGACTGTATTGTGTCTGACTACGGGCCCACTACACCCCTCAGAGGAAAAGACAATTAATTTAGTGTCAACATTCCTCCTCATCATCGACGAAAAAATCCAAAACCGTTGTTTCAACCCCAAAAATTATTGTCTCTCCGCATTGAATTTTTGTCCCAGAAGGAAATAATTAATACTCTGCGGCACCACGAAACAAAACAACAGGAAATACGGAACAAAAGGGGGGGGGGGGGGGGAATTCGGTGGAGATGTTATCAATCACTTCGCCCACAGCCATCTTCGTCCACTTCCAGATTCTCATTTTTCCACCTCTATCAAACTGTTTACGGATGGAAAAAGGTTTTCTATCAGTGAGGAGATTCACAGTGCTGCTGAAGCAATGAGCCAAATAGTCGGCGAGGTATCAGAAAGCTCGTGCCTCGGTTCGCGCAACGCTTTGAGAACGAAGGCGCCTACGTCGCAAAATAGTTTGTGTACATCTGTGAATCTGAAATTTTCTTATTTTGCCTTTTAGACGATCGAATAGTCTTCATTTCTCGACATGCCTCGTTATTCTCTGTGGCTACTTTAATCCTTATCTCTCAGTCGTTCCCTCTTTTGTACTTTTCGTTAGTTACAGGAAAACTCTCGAGTGCTCGTTCAAAGAAACTGGGAGCAAATAAAGGTGACAAAAAAGAAATCTGGATCAGTATGGAAACCATATTCAGTAAAGACGAGCATTTGCGGAAAGTGTGAGGTCCGGGATTCCAAAACCGTGTCTGGCACGATTTTGAGTGGTCACATTGCAATATTCGAAACGCATGTTCAGCGTTAATGAGCTGCATTCATTAATTTCATCAGCTTAATATTCACGTATCGTGAAGAAGAACACAAGCAGAAGCCAGAGGCGGTATACCCATGTAGGACACGCTACGGACCCCACGCAATCAAAGGGCCGTGACGCAGCCCTGCTGTTTTTCGACATAAAATTAAGCGTTAGCAGTTTTAAATTGAAAATAGAACCACTGTTTCGAATTATGTGCGCATAATTGTACATTGTTTTTAAGCACTGGAAATAATGAATCGTTGACATGAAATCGTGTATAGTTTCGAACGTTTGAAGAATGCATTCGTCGTAGTTTTACTTTATTGAGCATAGTTCATGTATCACAAAGTGGTACAAGAGTTGACGTTTTGTTTTCCTATAAAGTCTGAAGAGCGTATTGACGAAATGGACCCAGAATATTGCCGACAGAGATTACTTACTTATTATTAACCAATCTCGACTTAAAATACTTTGTTTCCCTCACTCACCAAACGATATCGGCCTCGAAACTAAGGAGCCGGACTGCCAGCAAACTCTCAAAATCGTTTGAATTAAGGTAAGTGAAGTTCTAGATTAGTGATGTTTCTGTTATCCTGTTTTACGTTCCTACCGAGCGAGATGGTGCAGTGGTTACTCGCATTCGGGAGGAGAACAATTCAAATCCCCGTCCGGCCATCCAGGTTTAGGTTTTCCGTGCTTCATTTTAATTACCTAAAGGCAAATGCCTTTGACAAGAGCACGGCCTATTTCCGACCCCATTCTTCTGAGTTTGTGCTCACGCTCTGATGAACTCTTTGCGAAGGGACGTTAAAGTTTAATCTTCCATCGTTCTTTCCTTTCTTATTTTAGCTCCTTCTCCTACTTAAGCCACTGCGTCCCTCTGAAGTATGTTTGTCGACCATGTTTGAAAGCATTTTTCTCGAATTTATCGCATGTCGTGAATATGTGCCGACGCCATACCTGCGAAATAGCATGGCGGGTTGCCTACCACTTGACCCCTGGAGTAGGCCAGCGGCTGCAAGCGACCTTTCGGCAGAGCTCAACAGCTGCCGTCAAATGGCATCTTTGGCGCAGAGATCACGTGCCGGGGACGCACGCACACGACCGACTTCATTGGCGGAGAATGCACTACATTATGCTTCCGCAAACACATCGCACAACCAATAGGAATTCTGTATACATCCGCCACCCGCGTATTTAGGGCGGGCTGGCGGCTCCGCAAGGAGCTTCTTCGCAGACCACCGACACTAGACTCCGCGCCACCCGGTCCTCATCATCCCACTCTGCCTGGACACCTTTCTGTTGGAAGTGCAGTAGCTCATCGGTGTTTGATTTTGACCGAACTGACCTATGGAACTGTCTTAAGCTGTTGTAATGAACTTCAGGTCTACGAAGGCACTTCATGTCAGACTTCAGGTTTTTCCAGTGTCATTCAGACTTCTCCATATTCGCTGAAAAAGCCAATACAGGGTGTCCGAAAAGACTTTCCCAGATAACACAAATTGATAACTCAGGCTAGAAGTAAGATACAAATATGAAACTTGTGTCGAATTGTTTACAACTATCAAAGTTTTTTTTTCTGTTTTAGGTTCGCAGTACGTAAGTAGTGGATAAGATGCAGTGCCCAAGAAGCCACGTTAACCAATCAGGAGAAGGCACAGTGTGTTCTGTGGTACCATGAGACACGATCACCAACCACAGTGCAGAGACACTTCCAGGCAACATTTGGAAGGAATCCACCTGATGTCAAGAGCATTGAAGCCTGGTATGAGAAGTTCAAGAACACAGGATCGGTTGCTGACCTTCCGAGGTCTGGTCGACCAAGAACCTCAGCAGACAGGGTGGAAGGTGTAAGGCAGTCTTTTATGCGAAGTCCGAAGAAATCGGTGCGCAGGTCCTCACGTGAATTACAGATGCCAAAAAGCTCTCTCCGTGAAATTTTACACAAACGTTTATTGTTTCGTGCATACTAAGTGCAAATCGTTCAGGCCTTGTTGCCCAATGACAGTACACGTCGATATGACTTTGCGGTCGAAATGCTATGATTTATTGAGGACGATGATGGTTATCTCAGACGAATTGCCTTTTCCGACGAAGCGACCTTTTTTGTCAGTGGAGTAGTGAATCGCCATAATGTGCGCATTTGGGGTTCACAACCCCCTGGCGAGGTCATGAAGTGCACCAGAGGCAGTCCAAAGGTGAATGTTTGGTGCGCGCTATTGCACGTTCGAATTATCGGGCCATTCTTCTTCGCTGAGGCTACCATCACATCTGCAGTGTAACTGGACATGTTGCAACTGTATGCTGTTCCTCAGCTGCTTCAGTATCAACCTGACGTCTTGTTTCAGCAAGACGGGTCACCGCCTCATTGGGGTTTGGACGTCCATGCTGATCTCGATATGACCTTTCCTGGGCGATGGATTGGTCGTGATGGGCCAACGGTTTGGCCTCCACGCCCTCCTGACATAACCCCATTAGACTTCTTTTAATGATGTTGGCTAATGTGTGGACGGAAATTGAATATCACCTAGATGTGCTACGTGTTACCAAGGGCGCTCATGTGGAAGTTTACTGATGGGTGAA
The DNA here is from genome assembly GCF_023897955.1 of Schistocerca gregaria. Taxonomy (NCBI): domain Eukaryota; kingdom Metazoa; phylum Arthropoda; class Insecta; order Orthoptera; family Acrididae; genus Schistocerca; species Schistocerca gregaria. The sequence continues at coordinate 233,290,928 of NC_064924.1, forward strand.
AAAAACGTTCATAGTTTGTAAACAATTAGACACCCGTTTCATATTTGTATCTTACTTCTAGCCTGAGTTATCAATTTATGTAATCAGGGAAAGACTTTTCGGACACCCTGTATTTTGCTGAACAGACTCAATAGACGTCTTTACTAACAGATTGCCCACAGGACAGTGTAGTAATCCAAGAGTCAATTACTTGCAGTAATTTGGTTTGCAGTGATAAACCTTCACTTACCGACTTGTGCCTCAAACATTCGGAACTGAAACTTACGAATAAAACATAGTTTGTTTTGGATATTCATGAGTTCTTGTTCAAGTGTCGCCACTATGGTACACTAGTTTTCATATGTGCTTTAATGTTTAACCTATGAACATTGTGCTTCTTCTGCTTATTCTCTCCCACCGAATGCAGAAGTGTTAGGTTGCCAGCTGCCACAATTGAGCACAATATATGACATCAATTTTTACATCAGGTCTGATACGATATTATGCTATGTGACAGACTTAAGCCCCGTGGACTGAATCTCAGAATTTTGGTCCATCCAAACGTCAAAACGTTATTTGTTTACAATATGAAGCACTTTACTTCTTTACATGATCTGTAATTATTTACAATGAAAAATGAGATTTTCACTCTGCAGCGGAGTGTGCGCTGATATGAAACTTCCTGGCAGATTAAAATCGTGTGTCGGACTGAAACTCGAACTCGGGACTTTTGTCCTTCGCGGGCAAGTGCTCTACCATCTGAGCTACCGAAGCACAACTCACGTCTCGTCCTCACAGCTTCGGGATGCTGCTGTCCATCAGTGTCCTATCCGGTTGCATGCCATCATCTCATTTTCTGAAACATGTGTCATGCATCAGTGGGACACTGACTGGTCGCAGGTGACATGAAACAAACTGCGGTCGATCAAATCGACCACACAGGCATGGCGGACTTGATGTCAGCCTCACTGCTACTCACCAGACTGCACTTCGGACATAGCCCTTTACCGCATGGCTTCCTCCTCCAGAGGTAGAACCCGCCGCTCTGTGAAGTTTGTGGCATGCTACTTTCAGTTTAGCATATTTTGGCAACATGTGTCCTATATACTGATGTTAGGGCAGCCTTCGATGGAGATCTGCCCACCATACTCGCTGATACTGATTCCAGTGTTGCAAGAGTGACGAAATTTTGTGAACTGTCAGGCCTCATCCCTAAATTGGTGGGGAATGGAGGCAGATTTTAATGCATTATAGACTGCGCAGCATGTGAAGACAGTCTTCATCCCCACCCATGAGACTGGCATGCTGACTTTTCGTCAGGGTGCTGACGACCATGATGTCGAGCGCCCCTCACCTCAAATCATCATAGACATCAGTGTCCATGAGCTTCCTCTGGTGGAGAACCCATGACTGTGCAACACCACTGCCATCTCTTGCAGAGCTGCTGAGAACTTACTGGAATGCTATCTTCGATGTCCGCCGGCAGCTTTGACTACATCGACGCCTTTCAAGATTGTTAAGGTGGACACATCAATTCGTTCCATACCCACGTTCTGCTTCCACTGCCATGGAGAAGGTGGTTCAGTTGCAAAACCAAAACAAATAAACGTTAAATATGCTAATGCTGTCTCATTAGCACCCTAAGGCACCTCACAGGACTCACCACCACATTCCACACTTTGTCATCCTGCATCTGTAGCGATCATATTCCACTGATTGCTCCATACTGGTGACAGAATTGGCAGTCACTCCAGGACTTTGTTGATAATGGGACCATAACTGCATCATCAGTTGTCTCACTCGTCTGGACTTCCAGTCGAACTCGGTGGTGTGAAGTGAGTGAACATTTTTCTGTCGGCCAACTTTTGGTGTTCATTCGTTATGACCATGTCAAGTCAGAGATATTCATAGCATTTTGAAAGTGTCGTTTGTTAAATCACAGGAGCTTGCAGGCTTGTCGCAGTTTATTCTAAATTTCAAGGAAACGTATTTAATGCCAGTGATGTGTAAATTCTGTATTTTGTCAAGGCATGAGATGTGGTGCACTAAGGCAGTGCCAGTTAGACGTATCATTTGTAGACAATTTTTCATTTAGTATAAGACTATTTTGATTCCCATTTAGCAATAATATGGAGTAAAAACTAATTTTTTGTGTGTATGGTAAGTTCAGATTTTTCCCATTTTTCTTTTATAGTAATGACACTCGTGGAATACACAAAATGCCAGACACTCTTGCAGCCACTATGAGTGAGATCGTTGTCACTTTATCGGAACAGGTAACCAGGCTACTGGCAGTTAATTCTCAGCAGAAAATAAAATGAGAAATTATTTACACAAGTGGAAGTACTGCAATCCATGCAACAGCAAATGCAATCTGTATGATTGTGTTGGATATATCCCCTTCTTCTATAGATCCATTGGCAGCCAACAAGATAATGTCTTTTCTGGGAAAACAATGGTGGATTTAACTGTGTTATTAACAATGTTGTAGCTATCACCAAATTGAGTAATTGGTCAGACAACTCATATCTAAATATGGCTAATTTACAGTTAGTGGGTGAGGCTAAGACATACGTTACATATCACGAAATACTTAGTAAGGCAGCGATATTTGAGCAGTTGGTTGTTGGCCTGTGTCAGCGCTACTGGGAACAGAATATCACGAGATTCTTCAGAGAAATACTTAGTTGTTCGGCACACAAACACAATGAACCAGTGTAATCGTTCTTGGATAAAGTCTGAAAGAGTAATGCACAGATATATGAGCTGACATGCAGTTTAGAGGCTGACAGTCATCCTGCACGAAGCTGAAAACAGGGTGCTTGATCTCTCTTAATGGGGTATCCCCACTGATTTCATGCAGGATCAAGATGGAGAATTCATCTGATCTGCTGTCAGCTGTTAGAACTGCCACACATTTAGAGGAAATCGACATCGCTACGAACAGATATAGTGACCGTTTGATCTTCACCTCCAATCTTACAGATGTGGATGTAAAAGCCATGTGCAGAAGCAATGTCATCTGCCAGATTGCTATGAATGTGGTCAAGTTGGCCATAAGGCCAGGAGTTTTGAACTATGGAACAGGGAAATAGCATCAGCAGAAGGAGTCGTTAAATACAAAAAGGCATGCATCACCTGTCGCAAAGCATTGTCAAAAGGACGCAGTACTGTGAAGACATATCCAGAGACAAAATGCTGTTTCTCAGGCTTAGTACAGGACAAGAAACAGAGATGCACACATCAGTCATTAGTCTGTATTCTTACGGAGCAAGTGAGGCAAACTTGCAAAGGTGCGCTAGTCATGAAGGTGTTACCAACTGAACTGCGAACACAGGTGCGGAAGATTGGTTCACAGATAATGTACTGTTGGTTACATGGAAATCAGTTTGCGTTTCTGTAGGTACTGACTTACTAAAAGAAGCACTGTGTGCTGTAGGACCACTAGAGAATAATGAGGAATTAGATAAAATGCATTGTTTTGTGCACAGAAGCATCGCAAGCCGTAGTAATATAAACAGTAAGTTTGTCATTCCTGTTGGCATAGATAACTTTGGCTGTTTGACTTACTAAAAGAAGCACTGTGTGCTGTAGGACCACTAGAGAATAATGAGGAATTAGATAAAATGCATTGTTTTGTGCACAGAAGCATCGCAAGCCGTAGTAATATAAACAGTAAGTTTGTCATTCCTGTTGGCATAGATAACTTTGGCTGTTTGAGGTTAGTTGCCATAGAGTTTAATGACTGCCAGTTCAGATATTTTGGGTGAAGAAGGTACTAATAGGCCATGTGATGATCAGAGCCACAAGCAAACCGTTACTACATGTTGATCACTTACAAGATATTGATCAACAAGCGATAGAAGCTTTATTGCTATGATTCAAGGATTTATTTAATACAGATGCTCCATTAACAGCAACCCCAGCTACACAACACTGAGTTGAGTCCCATAGTGCTCAGAGCCATTTGAACCATTTGAACACAACACTGTACACCCATGGGTGATAACACTCTGGTCTATATGTAACCATACCATGTGCCAAGGCATTACTGGAGGAATTGATTGATCAGCAACTAGTGGAGGGAATAATAGAACATAGCCCATGCGTGCAGTAGTAGTTATAGTTCCGAAGAAATCACCTGATTGTACCAAAAAATATACATTCTGTTCCGATTACAGTTATCTAAAGGCAAGGACTGTCGCTGATGCCTATCCCATTCCTAACATTACTAAGCCGTTGAACAACTTAGCCAATGCAAGTATTTCTCAATGATGGATCCGATTGGTACATATCGTCAGCTAGAAGTGGTCCGAGAAGATAGACCAAAAACTGCCTTCACTATACAATGCGACCGTTATCAGTGTCAGAGAATGAGGTTCAAAGAACTCACCATCTATTTCACAGAGACTATTAGACCAAGAACTTCGAGGGCTAAAACTTGACGAGTGTATGGTATACTTGGATGACATCATAGTATTCTCGAAAAATTTGGAAGAACACATGAGACGTTTAGAAGCAGTATTCAACAGACTACAGACAGCATGTCTGACATTCAAAATGGGTAAATGCATTTTTGCGAAGACAGAAGTGAACTACTTCAGGCATCCAATTTGTGGGAAATGGGTAAAAACTAAGCCCTGATTAGTAGCAGCGGTCTGTGAAATCTCGAAACTACAAACACTGAAACAATTACAATCATTCCTAGGCCTCTACAACCACAATATTACAGATAATTCATCAGATATTTTGTAGCACTGGAAACCTTTCAATCATTTATTAAGAAAAGGGGGTAAAGTTTGGGCGATTGACAGTTATCACATTCCCTGCCTTTGAGAAAGAGTTCATCTTATCAGGTGATGCCAATAATGGCGTGCTAGGCTGTATTTTCAGCCGAAATATAGATGGCAGGAGACGTACAATGGCTTATGCTTCAAGGCAACTAAACAGTACAGAACAGAACTATCGCACTTTGAAAATGATTTTAGCAATTATTTTCAGTGTTTCCTACTTTTGCTGCTTTTTTTAAGATCAGAAATTTAAGGTAGTAACAGATCATGCATCGCTAAAATGGTTGTTAGGATTGAAAGATCCTTCTAGTACACTGACATGACAGGTACTCTGAGTGAAGCTGACTTTGAAGTTGTTCATAAATCCGATAGGAAGCATAAAAATGCAGATACTTTAAGCTCGAAAACTGGAGTGCTTCAAGCATTGGGCAAAAGCGTGGCTGAGTGACAGAAGACACAAACATCTGATGTAGACTACGAGACATTCTGGCGACAGCAGCAGTTCGTCACAAACGGTTGCTTACTCTGCAGATTGACAACGTGGGGACAACACGTGGTGGTTTCAGGTGCAGGACAATTTTAAGACAAGTACATGTCCACATGTTAGTGTACCATGGCAGTTTCAGAACAATGGATAAATGAGCTTCTGAGAAATTCTGGTGGAAAACGAGGAAACATAACGTGGAAGAGTATGTGAAAAACTCTCTACCTTGTATGCAGAGGGCTCACTTTAGAAATTGGAAAAACCATTACAAATATTTCTAGAGGCATCTCCGTCTTCTGAAATGATCGGGTTATATGCTTTAGGACGCATTAATAGAACAATCACAAGGAAAAAGTATGTAGTGACGGCGATAGACCATTTTTCGTGATTCATAACAATGATAGCAGTCCCTGACCAACAGGCTAAGGCAGTGGCACATGAGATGGCGAACAGTTCGATACTCAAGTTAGTTTGAGTGCTGGATACCCTAGTAAGTACCATAGCCCATACAAAGTTACTGAAATGGCTCCACCAGTAAATTTTAAATTACTGATGGAATTATCTATTGTTCACCTGAGTGGGGCCAAGCCATTCAGAGAAGCCATGGACGCATTGTTGCAAGTTCCATCAGCTATATCAGTGCTAAAGAAAACATCTAAAAAAGTTAGGAAGCGATTACATAATGATGATCAGGACACACACTGTGAACCTTGCACACTCAGATAATAGTATAAGTAACGAAGTTATTTATTCTTCTGTTATATATAATGGGTTTTGGAAGTTTTTTGTTGTTGAACAGGGTTATTTTTTATGTATACGCATTTTCGGATGAGAGAGGGAATTGATAAAGGTTCCTTTCTCTTAAGTGGATATAAATACGAACTCAGGGAGGTCTCAGAGCAGACAGAAGTTTACTTTCTCAAGTCACTGTAAGACTTGTGTGAATGACTGAGAGAAAAAATTACAATTCATCTACATCTACATCGGTATTCCGCAAGTCACCGTACGTTGCACGGCGCAGGGTACCCTGTACCACTACCAGTCATTTCCGTTTGTGTTCCACTTGCAAAAAGAGTGAGGGAAAAACGACTATCTATATGCCTCCATATGAGCCTTTTTGCTGCTTAAGCACAATGTATGTTGTCGGTAATAGAATCATTCGGCAGTCAGCTTCAAATGCCAGTTCTCTAAATTAAATTTCTTCAATAGCGCTCCTCGAAAAGAACGTAGCCTTCCCACCAGGGATTCCCGTTCTAGTTCTCGACGCATGTGCATAACACGTGTGGTTTGAACCTACCAGTAACGAAACTAGCAACCTGCCTCTGAAGTGCTTCGATGTCCTCCTTCAATCCGAAATGGTATGGATCCCAAACACTTGAGCAACATTCAAGAATAGGTCGCAGCAGTTACCTACATGCAGTGTCCTTTACAGATGAATCACACTTTCCTAAAATTCACCCAATAAACCGAAGTTGACCATTCACCTTCCCCACCACTGTGCTGACATGTTCATTCGGTTTCGTGTGCTTTGCAACACTATGCCCAGACATTTAAACGACGTGACAGTGTCAAGCAGTACACTACTAATGTTGTATTCAAACATTACACCTTTGTTTCTCCATATTCATCCGCATTAACTTGCGTTTTCTCACATTTAGGGCTATATGCAATTCACCACACTATCTACAAATTTTGTGTACGTCATCTTGTATTCTCTTACAGTCACTCAACCTCGATACTCTACTGTACACCACAGCGTCATCAGAAAACAACTGCAGACTGTTCCCCATCCCGTTTGCCAAATTATTAATGTATACTACTGGCCTTTAAAATTGCTACACCACGATGATGACGTGCTACAGACACGAAGTTTAACCGACAGGAAGGAGATGCTGTGATATGCAAATGATTAGCTTTTCAGAGCATTCACACAAGGTTGGCGCCGGTGACGACACCTACAATGTGCTGACATGAGGAAAGTTTCCAACCGATTTCTAATACACAAACAGCAGTTGACCGGCGTTGCCTTGTGAAACGTTGTTGTGATGCCTCGTGTAAGGAGGAGAAATGCGTACCATCACGTTTCCGACATTGATAAAGGTTGGATTGCAGCCTATCACGATTGCGGTTTATCGTATCGCGACATTGCTTCTCGCGTTGGTCCAGATCCAATGACTGTTAGCAGAATAAGGAATTGGAGGATTCAGGAGGGTAATACGGAACGCCATTCTGGATTCCACGGGCCTCGTATCACTAGCAGTCGAGATGACAGGCACCTTATCCGCAATACTGTAACGGATCGTGCACCCACGTCTCGATCCCTGAGTCAACAGATGGGGACGCTTGCAAGACAACAACCATCTGCACGAACAGTTCGACGACGTTTGCAGCAGCATGGACTATCAGCTCGGTGACCATGGCTGCGGTTATCCTTGACGCTGCATCACAGACAGGAGCGCCTGCGATGATGTACTCAACGGCGAACCTGGGTGCACGAATGGCAAAACGTCATTTTTTCGGATGAATCCAGGTTCTGTTTACAGCATCATGATGGTCGCATCCGTGTTTGGCGTCATTGCGGTGAACGCACATTGGAAGCGTGTATTCGTCATCGCCATACTGGCGTATCACCCGGCGTGATGGTATGGGGTGCCATTGGTTACACGTCTCGGTAACCTCTTGTTCACATTGACGTCACTTTGAACAGTGGACGTTAATTTCAGATGTGTTACGACCCGTGGCTCTACCCTTCATGCGATCCCTGCGAAACCCTACATTTCAGCAGGATAATGAACGACCGCATGTTGCAAGTCCTGTACGGGAATTTCTGGATACAGAAAATGTTAGACTGCTGCCCTGGCCAGCGTATTCTCTAGATTTCTCACCAATTGAAAAAGTCTGGCCAATGGTGGCCGAGCAACTGGCTCATCACAATACGCCAGTCACTACTCTTGATGACCTGTGGTATCGTGTTGAAGCTGCATGGGCAGCTGTACCTGTACACACCATCCAAGGTCTGTCTGACTCAATGCCCAGGCGTATCAAGGCCGTTATTACGGCGTGAAGATGTAATCACATGTTAGTTCTAGTATAATATATTTGTCCAATGAATACCCGTTTATCATCTGCATTTCTTCTTGGTGTAGCAATTTTAATAGCCAGTAGTGTATATAGAGAACAACAGCTGTCCTCTCACACCTCGCTGGAACACTCCAGATGATATCCTTGTCTCTGATGAACACTCGCCGTCTAGGACGACATACTGGGTTCTATTACTTAAGAAGTCTTAGAGCCACTCACATATCTATGAACTTATTCCATATGTTCGTACGTTCATTTATACCCTGCAACGGGGCACAGTGTCAAATCCTCTCTGAAAATCTAGAAATATCGAATTTGCCTGTTTCCGTTCATCCACAGTTCACAATATATCATGTGAGAAAAGGGTAAGCTGAGTTTTGTACGAGCAGTGCTTTCTAAAACGACGCTCTTTCGTGGACATAAGCTTCTCAGTCTGTAGAAAATTTATTATATTGGAACTGAAAATTTGTTCAAGGATTCTGCAGGAAATCAGAGTTGAAGATATTGGTCTGTGATTTTGTAGGACCGTTCTTTTACCTCTCGTATATGCTGGAGCCACCTGCGCCTTTTTCCAGTTGCTTGGGACTTTGTGCTGGGCGAGAGATTCGCGATAAATCCACACTACGTAAGGGACCAATGCCATAGAGTACTCTTTGTACAACGGAACTGAGATTCCATCCGGACCTTGTGACTTACTTGCTTTCAAACCTTTCAGTTGTTTCTCTACATCAGGGATGCTTATTACTATGTCGTCCATATTGGAGTCTGTTCAATGGTCAAATGACTGTATGTTTGTACGAATCTACTGTATGAGTGATTTCTTGAACGCAAAATTTAGAACTTCGGCTTTTGTTTCACTATCTTCAACTGACTGGTCAACAAGGGACTGAATGGAAGCCTTAGAGCCACTTAGTGATTTTATATAGGGCCAGAATTTTCTCGGGTTCTGTGCCAGTTCTTTTGCTACGGTATGACGGTGGTAGTTGTATCTTCGCGCACATGTCTTTTCACTGACACACGAATCTTTATTAACCTTTGCTTTTCATCCAGTAGGAGTGGTGCAGACTAACACAAGAGCATGTAAAATACATTTCTTCTTACGGAAAGGGAAGTGCTGGCCCCACAATCTCATTTCCAGAGAGCGTGAGTACATTGCTTTTATTCAGTTTTCTCACCAGAAATCGGAATCATGAACTGCTGCAAGAACAGAAAACCCAAAGGCATGACGAAAGTAAAATTACGGAACAATGGTGTATTAATAAAAAGTACAACTTGTGATGCAGCAGGAGCATAGTGTGCCTTCCAGCTACAACAGTGCAGTACGACCACAATTAAGTTATCACACCCTGCACTATATTGGCGTGAAAAACTGTTAGTGGTGTTACTAGCGCAAAACCTTACTTTCCGAAACACCACCTTGAGCCCCGACCTATTTCACTCATTGGAAGATCTTATCGCACCAAATGAAAGACTAATTTCCATCGAACGAATGTTTCAATGTATCAAGCAATACTGAGACTAACAATGTTATGACTCGAAGGCTGTAAGTATTACAACCACCACTGTTGTGATGGTCCCACTAACATTTTGTATACGCTACATTTGCTTTAAATGTAAATAAAACTGTCAATCTCCCTGAGTTATCCATACATCAAGACACTTGCGGATTGGCTTATTATAACTAAAGAACAGGAAGTATAAAATAATGGAAATGTAAATATTTATTAACATATAATATGTTTTAACATATAAGGAGTAAACACAAACAGTGAAGTATTAGCCAGATGAGTTTCAGTGAACCTTATATACAAAATAGTGTTATACAATTAAGAAGTAAAACAATAGCCTTGTGGTTCAGCTCTAATGAACAGCCACATAATACCTGTACTGTCTATAATTACCAATGCAAAAATATGTGTAACGAGATTATTTCAGAAGTAGTCTGAGAAAATAATCTGAATTATCTCAAGGAGAGGGGAGTGTTGTGAACAGTAACGTATCCTATGCAAATGTAAAGTTTTTGAAGTTCCTCGATGGCCGTCACAAGTCAAGGCTTGTTCATGCACAAAATCTGCATCGAAATGTCAAACAGATTGGAGAGCTGATACTTCAGCTAGCATGATTCACAACCAAGGCCATTGTGACACAATGCTATAGTGAGGTCTGCGAACTGCCAATGCTGTATTATGAGGTCAGTGTAAAGGGAGCATAACGTCATTCTGCCTACCATGCACAGTGGATTAACAACACACAAATCATATGCAAGAACGACTTTCAGCCCACTGAAGCTGCAGGAAGCATAGAGATGAAAGCCGAAAGGTCCGGCACGGTGATAAATGCTGACGGGCCTTAAAACTGGGCCACATTCAGTCACCCTCGTCAAGCAATAACGTCGCATTCACCATATATCGATTACCTTTGAGAGAGCAGCCAGCCTGGCCTGCTGGTGACGCCGGCTATGCTGGCACCATTGAGACTGCTGTGGTGGGTGCATCAGCACATTCCAATCTTGCGTGGTGCTCCTGCTGCTGTCACCACTGCTGCGGAGGAGATGATTCAAATGTAACACCAAAACCAATAAATGTGTAATCCACTACTGGTGTCTCAATTGCACCACTACGCATCTGACAGAACTTACCACCACACTCCCTGCTTCATCATTGTGTGTTTATACTGGGTCACATCCCACTGACTCCTACACTGTTTTTAGCGTAATCATGGCCTTAATTGGTAGTTATCGAAAGTTTCATTTCAGTTTTGTGTAGGAGACGTAGGCCTCTGCAACGGAGGAGAGGGGGAGAACAAAACGGGAAGTTGGCTCCCACCGGAATCAGGATACAGCCTTCTTATTTACTACTGAATTATCTTGAATTTCCAGCAGCTATTGTCTGCAACTCCAATAAACTGCTCATCTAACATTGTTGACAGTGATTAGAAATACTGCAGCTTTACCAATCGCTACATACCTTGCATTTTCTTAGTTTGTGAAGTGTCAGTCGATTCCTGGCCTCACACATCACATTTTTATTCCGTAAATTTCATTAATAAGAGTCACAATCATGTTTTTAGCACTTGATTTACGCGTTTTGCCAACTATGGTAATGATATCAGCAACTATAAAGGCCATGCCATATTGTCCTATTTATTAACCTCCTCTATTCTGATTGAGAACTTTTTGATGTGGTTTAAATAAAGTCGTTTGTGCGCCATACGTTCGGGAGCTAGTGGTATGCTACAGCAGCGACTGTGGGCCGAGTTGCCTGTAGGGATACTTTCTAAGGGACAGGGGCGGACTTCTAAGGATCCTGTTGACAGGAGGCGAGGCGGTGCCTCTGGTCAGTCAGGTGCTCAGATACCCAACACTGTTCTGCTGCATAGCTTTCCGGCACAATTTTTTCCATGATCCGTAGGTTGTCTGTGCACGCTTCATGCTTCTGGCTAAAAAGTAAGAATAATAAACTGCGTAGCTGGTCGCCTGTAGCAAGTAAATGACCGTTTTTGGAATTGGCCCTGGACGGTCAAAGCACATTTTGCAGAGGGTATTGTACTCAGCCCCGTTCGAGCTAAATGAAGCTGATTCGTTGGTTCGGCTGTGACTCTGGCTCTAATCTGTGTATGAATCTTCACAAAACAGTGTTGAAACAATGTCGTCAACTACTTACAGTGCTCCGTCGTTCAGCCCTTATAGGAATGCAAAAAGGAGCCAGTCTCTCACCCTGGAGCACGAATTCCGTCGCCGATTTCTAACTCATAAACATAGTAGCAGTGTACTAGTAATTTACCATTTGTCTGTGTAGAAAGAAAACCAATGAAGCCTTGCTGATTCTGCATTCAGTTTTACGCAACAGAGCTGCTTGCATGAGGGCCAGAGGTGGACCCAATGCATTATTAACTTGCTCAGTTTGTGAAATTCGTTCTCTTTAATAAATCATCAATTTCTTCTGTAACTGCAATTATTTTTTGGCTGTACATGTACATCACATCTACCAATTTCCGTTCCATTCGGATAATGCCTTCATGGTGCGTCGTTTTTTTTTTTTTTTTTTTTTTGTCTTAGTGTGTCTTTATAAGGCAGATTACTGTGCTTTCTAAACGTTACACGTATTTCAATGCATGTGCGAAGTACATGATTAATGTTACTAATGTGAGTATGCGTGCCACCTTTTCTATTTAATGAGCTGAAATTACACCCTCATACACCCTGAACATTGCTCACCAGTGTGGGATCCGTACCAGATAGGGTCAAAAGAAGAGATTAAGAAGATCCAACGGAGAGCAGCGCGCTTCGTTACAGGATCATTTAGTAATCGCGAAAGCGTTAAGGAGATGATAGACAAACTCCAGTTGAAGACTCTGCAGGAGAGACGCTCAGTAGCTCGGTACGGGCTTTTGTTGAAGTTTCGAGAACATACCTTCACCGAGGAGTCAAATGGCTCTGAGCACTATGGGACTTAACTTCGGAGGTCATCAGTCCCCTAGAACTTAGAACTATTTAAACCTAACTAACCTAAGGACATCACACACATCCATGCCCGAAGCAGGATTCGAACCTGCGACCGTAGCGGTCACGCGGTTCCAGACTGTAGCGCTTAGAACCGCTCGGTCACTCCGGCCGGCACCAAGGAGTCAAGCAGTATATAGCTCCCTCCTACTTCCATGAACAATACGAGACTGGAATAGAAAGGAGAACCGATAGAGGTACTTAAAGTACCCTCCACCACACACAGTCAGGTGGCTTGCAGAGTATGGATGTAGATGTAGATATAATCAGATCCATTGTATTCGGAAGGACATAGCCATGCTATATTGTGTTTAAAAATATAATTAATCCAAAACACATCACCCGAGAAATGGAAATACAGTTTTCTGAGCCAGAAGAAGGGGGAAAACTGTGAAATTTTACGTTCGGAATAATATGCTCTCCAGGACTGTGACCTTTTCAAAGTCTAAGAGTGCAACAGAGCGCCACATGTAGTCACTAAGATACGAATTCTGCACTGCAATTGCAGTGCTACAAAATGAAGTGACTGGAGACACGAGGATTACCTTGAAACTGATTGTGCCAGAAAATTCAAGTGTATTTTCAGGAGCCTTTTAATGTGTCATTTTTTTGTTATCCAGCAAAATTTTCTCTACCCTTCTGACTTTATTTTCCTAAACCCGATTTTTAGTAAATTTCAATTAATTGTCAGTTTCAGCCTAGCATTAGAAGATGGCTCAAATGGCTCTGAGCACTATGGGACTTAACATCTATGGTCATCAGTCCCACAGAACTTAGAACTACTTAAACCTAACTAATCTAAGGACAACACACAACACCCAGCCATCACGAGGCAGAGAAAATCCCTGACCCCGCCGGGAATCGAACCCGGGAACCCGGGCGCGGGAAGCGAGAACGCTACCGCACGACCACGAGATGCGGGGAGCATTAGAAGAGTATGAATCAATTATTTTTGTGAATTTTTGCTGATTTATTTCCAAGCTTGCTGGATACTCTGGATTTAATTATATGAGGACGTAATTTCGGCTTAATGAATCAAAAAGGTGGCATAGAATCTCATATTAATAACATTAAACATGTACTTTGCACACACTACTGAAATTTGCTTGACGATTAGGCAGCAAAGCAATCTGCCTTAAAAATGTGCTCTAAGACAAAGAAACCGACGCACCACGGAGGAATTATCCGAATGGAACGGAAACCGGATGTGATGAAAATGTACAGCCAAAAAAGACTAAAATTGATTAAGAATTTCATGATTTATTAAAGAGAACAAATTTCACAAACTGAGCAAGTCAGTACCGCGCTGGTCCACTTCTGGTGGAGCAAACAACTATTCGGCTTGGCATTGATTGACTGAGTTCTTGGATTCCTCCTGAAGGATATCGTGCCAGATTCTTTCCAGCTGTCGCATTGATCGTCAAAATGCTGAGTTGGTTGGGGGACCCTGCCCATGAAACTCCAAAAGTTCTCAATCGGAGAGAATCTTCGTGAAATGGAAGTTCTAGGGGACTGATGGGGACTGATGACCATAGATGTTAAGTCCCATAGTGCTCAGAGCCATTTGAACCATCAACCATCAACCATCTAACTCGGTTGTTGTACTACGGTGGCTCTTTTCCATCTCTTACGATCTTGCTTGGCACATACTCATCTAATGCATATTGTACGATGGTTTTGAACTTTGTCCACTGACCCTCGATACTATCTGTACTTGAGATAAAACTTTTGTGTTGAGCCATCAAGTACTCTGAAATCTGCTTTTTGTCACTTTTGCCAAACAGAAAAATCTTCCTACTTTTTTTTTTAATATTTCTATTTACGGCTTAAATTACCGATGCTGTAACCGCTTTATGATTGCTGATTCCCTTTTCTGCATTAACTGTTTCAAATAGTTCGGGTCTGTTTGTCACCAGAAGGTCTAATATGTTACCACCACGAGTCAGTTCCCTGTTTAACTGCTCAAGGTAATTTTCAGATAATGCACTTTAAAAAATTTCACTGGATTCTTGGTCCCTGCCACCTGTTATAGACGTTTGTGTCTCCCAGTCTGTATCTGGTAAATTAAAATCTCCACCCAAAACGATAACATGGTCAGGAAATCTACTCAAAATATTTTCCAAATTTTCCTTCAGGTGTTTTGCCGCAACAGCTGATGAGCCAGGGGGCCTATAGGGACACCCAGTTACCATGTTTGAACCTGCTATAACTGTGACCTTCACCCAAATTATTTCACATTTCGCATCTCCGTCAATTTCCTTCGATACTATTGCACTTTTTATCGCTATAAACACGCCTCCCCCTACACTGTCCAGCCAGTCTCTGCGGTATACATTCCAATCTGAGTTTAGAATTTTGTTACTGTTTACATCTGGTTTCAGCCAACTTTCCGTCCCTAGTACTATGTGGGCATTGTGTCCGTTTATTAATGAGAGCAGTTCTGGGATCTTTCTATAGACGCTCCGGCAGTTTACTATTACCACATTAATACTGTCAGTCCCTGTTGCGTTTTGCCTACTGCTACCTTGTCGCATCTCAGGAAGCGACTTGTGGGGTCTAGGGAGGGAATCTAACCTAAAAAATCCACATGTGCACTCCACACGTACTCTGCTACCCTTGAAGCCACTTCTTGCATATATTGCATGCCTGAAATATTCAGGGGGACCCTACATTTCTGCACCCAATAGCAGAGGTCGAGAAATTTGTACCCTAGATCTCCGCAGAATCGTCTCAGCGTCTGGTTTAAGCCTTCCACTCAGCTCCAAACCAGAGGACCGCGATCGTTTCTGGGAGCGACACTACAAATAGTTAGCTCAGATTCCACCCTGCGAGCAAGTCTTTCTGCCTATACATACTCCACCAACCACCTGTATGAACTGAGGATAACCTCTGAACCCAGATGGCAGGAGTCATTGGTGCCGACATGAGCAACAATTTGCAGTCGAATGCACCCAGTGCTCTCTATCGCTGCCAGCAGGGCCTCCTCCACATCTTGGATGAGACACCATGGCAAGGAACACTGGCCTTCTTCCCCGACCTTTCTGCTATTTCCCTAAGAGACTCCATCACCCGCCTAACATTGGAGCTCCCAATCACTAATAACCCCTCCCCCCCCCCCCCCCCCATGTGCCTGCTTGGACATTACTGAAGGAGCGGCCACATGTCCACTAACAGGCAGAGTGGGCAACGCCACATGGACAGCCTCCACATTGACCCTCTGCCTCATGCGAGGTGGCCGTAGTTGAACCCGCTACTTCTCTTGGGGAGAGGGTGACCCAACTGTGCCCAGTACCCATGAACATGTCTCAACAGCAGCGACCATGGGTGAAGCATGTAACACGTGGGTTGTACCATGTGATGCACCAGAGTCCCCACTGCCGCTACACTCCGAGGCAGCAGCCTGAAGACGGCTGACCATGGCCATCAGCACGTTCAGCTGTTCACGAACAGTGGCCAGCTCCTCCTGCGCCCGTACACAGCAGTCACACATCCTATCCATCCAAAGAAATCAACAGCTTAGTGTAGAGAGTTAAGTAATCAACTTTTAACTAGACTGCTAATTCACTAAAGGCGGCTGATAGCTGACTTAACTGTGGTTGCTAGACACTTCTTGTTGGAAACAATGAAAATAAGCACTAACTGTCTCTGGACTGTATTCAAAACAAACACAAAATCTATGGAACACTATTAATAGTTCTCGAAAATTAAAGTTTCCTAAAAGCAAAAACACACAGTAAAAGAAATGACAAGTAAGAAAAACATAGTTAACACTTAAAGTTAGCTGCACAGGAGATGTGAAGCAGATGGCAGTTACAATGACAATATGGCGGAAATAGCTACCTCTAGTGTATACAAAATGACGACAATGACGTCACTACATAGACATGCTGACAAACGCGAACAAAAATAAAAGTGAAACAGTACCGTCTCACTCCAAAAATAAAATAAAACTAACTGAGGTTTACGACACGGACAAGGTAAATATAAAGCAATAAAAACATCACTCCATCCAAAAACAAATAATACCCAAAAAAACTTACACCAACAAAGCAACACGAATTGGACAATTCGCTTGAACTACGTGTCTCATCCGCAGATGCCATTACCAAAAACCCAACATCTGCAACAATGAAAAGGGTAATTTCCTTTGACCCACCTACATAATCACACCAAATACATAAACCCAAAACCATGATATCAAGATGACAACGAAAACTCAAATGAACCCAATACCAGACATTAAAATTAGCACGTCCACATACACCACCAGAGGGCACCACCAAATATAACAAAATGACATCTACAAACACAACCAACTCAAAAACTTCATGCCATAGTGGCGTAACACACCACAACACTATTACTGCATGGGTTAAAACAAACAAGTGAAATCATATGCTTCCATCGATCTTCGAACTGCAAAGTGCATTTCTCTCCTCTCCTAACGAGAAAAGTTCTGTACACATCATTAGGCAACAAAACTACTAAAACATTGCTTTGGTGCTAATTTCAGCTGCTGACAGCTGAATAATCTTTAATGTTAATATTAATCACTTTACATGTTGCTATGTTAACAATTTACAGTCAAGAGTTTTGGGGAAGGAAGGGGCTGCTCAAATCAGTAACATGTGGAAATCAAATTTTAATTTTTATTTATTGTTTTGCTTCATTCAATATACATAGTTGCATGTCATACATTGGCAAATGTAATTAACTTCCCCAACCTTTGCCACATTTTGTGTGTCTCTTTATTCTGATCATAAAGTACACAGTAGCAATATGTCATATTAACTGTGACTTGTGCCTGTCTTCACATTCAATGGCAGAGACTAGTATCTGTGCTTTGTCAAATGTGCTGGCTTGTTCACCAAAGAAATAAGAAACATAATTAATAAGCTTTTCATAAAAATAGTTTGAGTATAAAGTAAATCTCACTAGAGCAGAACAAAAACATTTTTTTTAATGCTGCACTATTTTAAACACTGATACAGATGGGTGAAAGAAACCATCTCTGATAACATTCATGATAAAGGCAGTTGGATTTGCAACAGGAGTCATGCAGTAAGTGTGTTCATTTCAGCATTTTTGGGAACAGTAATAAGCTCTTTACACTCATCACCTCTTATCATTTGCCTAATCTTACTCACAACTTATTATATGTCTAAAAACAAAGATTCTGTAACTTACCAAACAAAAGCATTGGTACATTGATAGAAACAATAACGAACACAAACACACAAACAAATTTCAAGCTTTCACAACCCACAGTTGCTTCATCAGGAAAGAGGGAAGGAGAGGGAAACACGAAAGGATGTGGGTTTTAAGGGAGAGGGTAAGGAGTCATTCCAAATCCGGGAGTGGAAAGACTTGCCTTGGGGGGAAAAAGGGACAGGTATACACTCGCGCACACATACACACACCTATCCTTTCACACATAACAGACACAAGCAGACATATGTAAAGGCAAAGAATTTGGGTAGAGATGTCAGTTGAGGTGGAGGTACAAAGGCAAAGATGTTATTGAATGACAGGTGAGGTATGAGCGGCAGCAACTTGAAATTAGCGGAGGTTGAGGCCTGGTGGGTAATGGGAAGAGAGGATATATTGAAGGCAAGTTCTCATCTCTGGAGTTCTGATAGGTTGGTGTCAGTAGGAAGTATCCTGATAACCCGGACGGTGTAACACTGTGCCAAGATGTGCTGGCCATGCACCAAGGCATGTTTAGCCACAGGGTGATCCTCATTACCAACAAACACTGTCGGCCTGTGTCTGTTCATGCGAATGGACAGTTTGTTGCTGGTCATTCCCAAATAGAAAGCTTCACAGTGTAGGCAGGTCAGTTGGTAAATCATGTGGGTGCTGTCACACGTGGCTGTGCCTTTGATCGTGTACACCTTCCGGGTTACAGGACTGGTGTAGGTGGTGGTGGGAGGGTGCTTGGGACAGGTTTTACACCGGGGGAAATTACAAGGGTAGGAGCCAGAGGGTAGGGAAGGTGGTCTGGGAATTTCATAGGGATGAACCAAGAGGTTACAAAGGTTAGATGGACGGCGGAAAGACACTCTTGGTGGAGTGGGGAGGATTTTGTGAAGGATGGATCTCATTTCAGGGCAGGAGTTGAGGAAGTCGTATCCCTACTGGAGAGCCACATTCAGAGTCTGATCCAGTCCCGGAAAGTATCCTGTCACAAGTGGGGCACTTTTGGGATTCTTCTGTGGGAGGTTCTGGGTTTGGGGGGATGAGGAAGTGGCTCTGGTTATTTACTTCTGTGCCAGGTTGAGAGGGTAGTTGTGGGATGCAAAAGCTGTTTTCAGGTTGTTGGTGTAATGGTTCAGGGATTCAAGACTGGAGCAGAATCATTTGCCATGAAGACCTAGGCTGTAGGGAAGGGACCGTTTGATATGGAATGGGTGGCAGCTGTCATAATGGAGGTACTGTTGCTTGTTGATGGGTTTCATGTGGACGGATGTGTGAAGCTGGCCATTGGACAGATGGAGGTCAATGTCAAGGAAAGTGGCATGGGATTTGGAGTAGGACCAGGTGAATCTGATGGAACCAAGGGAGCTGAGGTTGGAGAGGAAATTCTGGAGTTCTTCACTGTGAGTCCAAACCATCAATAAATATGTACCAAACTTTGGGTTGGTAGGCTTGGGTAACCAAGAAGACTTCCTCTAAGTGACCCATAAATAGGTTGGTGTACCAGGGGGCCATCCTGGTACCCATGGCTGTTCCCTTTAATTGTTGGTATGTCTGGCCTTCGAAAGCAAAGAAGTTGTGAGTTAGGATGAAGCTGGCTAAGGTAATGAGGAAAGAGGTTTTAGGTAGGGCGGTAGGTGATCGGTGTGAAAGGAAGTACTCCATGGCAGTGAGGCCCTGGACGCGCAGGATATTTGTGTGTAAGGAAATGGCATCAATGGTTACAAGGATGGTTTCCGAGGGTAACAGACTGGGTAAGGATTCCAGGCATTTGAGAAAGTGTTTGGTGTCTTTGATGAAGGATGGGAGAGTGCATGTTCATTGTTGTTCTATCAACATACCAATGCTTTCGTTTGGTAAGTTTCACAACTTATTATGTTATTCACTGAGTATTGTTGAATGAAGTGCCTCAATGTAACTAGTATCTTCACTATCATCAGTGAACTTATTACTTTGCTTCTTATGGCACATGAATTCATGAACACCGAAAGAGCTCAATTTCTCAATGTCATCTCATAAGTCTTGTCACTTGCAGTAACATTGTTTTGGAGCAACATTGTTCTCAGAACAGACTGGAATTGTAACGTGATGGGATTATCGCTTCAACCAGACTTATATATGATGCAAGAAAGAAAAAAAAGTGTTCTAGAAGATCTTGTGAGAATTTGTATGTTAAAAAATACTTCAGGGGCTCAGTATTCCAAAACAGTAACTACTGGAGAGGCATCTAACATGGTTTATGCACATCAAAAATCCCAGTACAAATGTGTTTCATGGATGTACTAATGCACAGGAACCATCAATCCTTAATGTTTGAAGGAAGTTTTCTGCCTCACAAAGAAATTCAGTCTAATAATTTATATTTCCAGTTCTCAATGGCTGTTTAAAGCCCTTAGCATTAACATTCCTAGAACTGCACACATCAACTGGTTTATCAATTATTCTGATGAATTTTGCATTGGCAGAGGCGTCCTGAAAATCAGGGTGCTGGTAACACTCTAGAAATTCAATGACATTAGCAACACTGGAACTCATTGTCTGGGCTGCTAAAGAGACATTCATTTTCTTATTATAGAAAATCACATGTGAATCAGAGACTGAATTGGCAAATTTTAAGGATTAAAACTCTTGCAGATAACTTCAAAATAAAGTCCCACTTCACATCTCCAGCTTCACAGTTAATAATTTTCTTTTCAGCTAAAGCGTCGCGAACTAATTTCAGCATACGGTATGGATCAAGAATTCCATGAACATTACTGTCATTGGCAGGATGCTTGAAGTAAGGGACAAAATTTTCCAGGTTCAGTAGCACCCAAGACTCTTAAGTGTCTGTATGTTGACAGCAGCACCATCACATGTCACTGACCTCACATGAACAGCTTCAGAGAACAGTATCAGTATACAAGCTCTCATGATTTCAGTGATTACATCTGACAACAGTTTATTCACAGAGAAATATGCAGTTAGACATTTAAACTTTTCATTATGTGACACTATCTGAGAAACTAAAGCTTCAGTAGCCAGTTGTTCTGCATCTGCATTCATAATTTCACCCAAATCAACATAGCCTACATACACTACTTGGTTGTTGTTTCACACAGGCTGCTTCTTAACTGACATACTGCCAAAAATAAGTGCACACTCTTTAAGATTTTGTAGGCCACTGGCCTTATGTTTTAGACAGTTGAAAATCTCTTGTAGAGGGCCTGCTTCATGATTTACTGAAGACACCCAAACACGAAGAATACTGGTGTGGAGCAATAGAAACAAAGAGTGTGCAAATTTATATGCCCTAGTGGAATAGAAATACAAAGTAAGAGCAAACTGTTTGGTTAGTTTGCTGTATTGCCTGAATTGCTTCTTTGAACCACTGTTTTTCAATTGGGTAACAACAAAGTTCAAAAGCACTAAAATGTGTCTGAAGAACACTTTCCAACTTGTCATTTACACAGTTTCTTTTTTTCACCACTGTAATCAATCCTGCCAATGTTTCCACCTTTATTTCATGCCACTTCAGTTTCATCTGCAATCTTCTCACTTTTCTCCTAATGGCCACAATTGTGTTAGAGACTTCAATCTGAACACTTGCATCACACTTCCCATGATTGCGATCAGATTCACACAACATATTTGTCACTTGGATCCCATTTATTTCCTGGAATAAGAGTAAAAGAATTCATCAGCAACAATTACGAGTTACTAGAAATGCAGAAAGATAGATTAACAGCAATGTGTATCCTCGATGCTAGTTAAATACGTGGTTTTACATCAGAAATTGATGGTTTACTCCAAACAAGTTGTCTTCCCCGATTGCTTTTCACTTGCAAATGGCCTTGTCTTCTCCAATTGATTTTCACTTGCAAATGGCCTGGAGAACTGAATGAGCTTGGTATAGGGCCACTCTCGCGCAGCTGTCTATCGGCTACTGGTCAAAATATGTGGTTGTCTTTTGTAAAATGAGAGCTACAAATGATGCTATTTTTAGATGGAGTCCAATAGTCCCTTCATACTGCATGCACCCATTTCTTTAATCGTTCTGGATGTGAGTGAGGAAAACTGAAAAGATTTTAGGTATGTTTTTACAGTATCTGAATCTCTCGAACACAGCTTCCTTTACCATATATTAAAGCACATGTAACTTACAAGTGGAATTATATACCACCTCATGTTGTCCTTCAATTACTGCCCTCCATATGCAACAAAAAGAAACACCATCACTTTAAAGTCACGAGCAGAAGAACAAGAAATATTATTGCCCTGTTGCAATATGGCGACTCCACCAAAGAGCATCTTGGTTTTATGGGCAAAGACGCCTTTGAACAGTTTGATATTGAGCTCTCTGATCAAACAAAAATCAACAACTGAAAACTTCAAAGAAAGAGAAATTAAACAGTATCAGAGATACTGTTACTCATACATAATAAAATATGATATTGTAATTCATATGATCTTCAGCACTCTCCTGCAATGTTCACATTTTATTATTGCATCAAAGATTTAACTCAAATTCATCCCAACCAAAGTTTTCATCCTTGATAACTTCTTCATTGATAAACCCTTAGTAAAAATGTCTGATGCCTGATCTTCTGCTAAAACGTATTCTACATTGATCTTCATCTCACTTACCATCTGTTGCACATACTGATATATTTCAATACGTTTAGAGCATTCATAGAATGTACTTTGAATGTACATAAAATGTACTCTGATATAAATACACAATGTTAGAACTGAACTTGTTTCAATAATTTTAATTTCCTTCAATAACTGATCAAACAACACTAATGATTTACTTTCAGTAACAAATTAGGCTTCCACCGATGACTCTGCAACACATTTTTTAAGTTTGCCTTTCCACATTACTGGTCTATCACAGTACATCATTAAAACTCCAATTGCTGAACATCTGGTCAGTTTTTTTAAATGCTCAATCTGCATCACTATAAGCTTTTATAGCAGAACTCATCATTTTACTAAACAGAATTCATCATCAGTTGTGCCTTTCAAATAGTGAAGAATTTGTTTAAGCAATTTCAAGTGGACTTGAATTGGTGAATCTTGTGCTCTTGGAGTACCATTGACAGCTTAAGCTAAATCTGGATGTGTTCCCTATGTTAAATACATGAGACTACCTATAATCTCTCGGTAACTGACAATGTTAGTAGCTGCCAGAGAATCACAAGGTATCCATTGAAGAGCAATTGGTCATGATACGGGATTTGCATCAGTCATAACCTACCTTGCCAACACTCTTTGCATATCCAGTTCCATTAATCTTCACACAGTTTTCATATCTGTGGATTTAAAGGCCAAGAGAGCAAGTATTACATTACATCACACTAATACTTGTTCCATGAATCATGAATGTGTTGGAATTCAGTTTGGGTTGCGGCCCAAGGAAAACACACTTAATACTGTAAGATTTGATATATTGCATATCAGTAAGTACAAACATCCACATTACAGCAAGTCATACAACAAACTCAATAAGCAAGATGGTGCGGCTTGTTAGGTTAGTGTGTCAAAGAACTTGTGATAGTGGAGATTGTGTTCATACTTATCAACACCATGCTGCCTCCCCCCCCCCCCCCCCCCACACACACACACACAGTGTGGAGCACAGTTTGAGTGCAATGAAAGGGGGCATGTCCGGCGATGTACATGGTGAGGATGACGGCAGTGATGGATGTGATGGGGATGTCCATCTCCAGAGGCTGTTGTGGCAGGGACCACACTGGGAGGTGTGGTTCCAAGTTTCTGGTAGAACGTTGGTTTGCAGAACCACTAGAAGGGATACCAGTGAGGAGTTAGAGAGAGAACGAGAATCTAGAAACTGTGTTGATATTGACACAGGTGCAGGTTTGGGTGAGGGCTGCAGCAGTAGCTCTGAGGCGATGGTGGAAACTAAATGTTCAATGACTGTACGCAGGTGGGGCATGGTGTTGGTTGAATTTTTAGGGGTGCATGGCTTGGAAGCACAGCAGTTGTCTGTTCAAGAGGAGAATGGCAGCAAAAAAGTCACATGTTTGTTATGTTTACGCTGGCATGGATGGAAATTCGCGAGTGCCTAGAAATTGGTGGGCATGAACGATGCACGTAGAGACTGTCTATTGTCCAGAATGCATGGGACAGGCGAGCTTGGCAGTGGCAGCACAACAGGCATGTGTGGAGCTCTCGAGCGAGCCATGCAAGGAGGCATGAGAGGGAGAAATGTTTATCAACACACTGGGTGGGTGCACGTATTATGGTGTGGTGCATGGTTAGAGCCTGGATAGCTGGATTGTCATGAGGCACACGAGTGTCAGTTTGCGAAACAGGTGAGAGAGGAATTAAGTGGAACACACTTGATGGGGGCGGGGAAGGTGGGGGTAACACTGTACAGTTGAGACTGTAGTCACACGTGACAGATGTGATGTTGCTAACCTGTGTGTTGTTATCGATGAAGCTGTCAGATGTGGCGGATGAAGGCTTGGGTGTTGGCACTGCCGAGCGGTGTGAATTGATGTGGGCGGTGATCACAGCAAGCTTGTCCTTGGCACATGTAATGTGATACTCCAAAACAGCATTCTCATAGTGGAGGGCACATGTCTTGACACTTTCTGCCTGGACGCGATCCACAGTTGCACAAGTCCTGCTCGCAAGAGCCAGGTACTGATGCACTAAACATATAATTGTGTTTACACTCGGAGAAGGTGGCGGAGTATGTACACACAGAATGTGAGAGTTAGAGGTGTGGTGAAACAGAGAACCTCAAACAATATTTGGAGACAGGTGGTGGTATGATAAGAAGTCAATTTCCTGGTTTGGTTCTGCATTGTCCGCTACTTGGAAGATCCAGGAGAAGGAGAGGCTGTTAGACAGGCATAGTTGAAGATCGATGGAGCCACAGGTCTGGAGTGTAGATGAGTTCACGGCGCACAGGAGAGAGCATGTGTATGTGAGGGGGCATGGGACCATTGAGTTAGGTATGATTGAGATGTCAGTGCTGATGTCCACGAGGAAGTTGCGAATCAAAGAATAGTCTTTGATGCAAAGGTGGCCGTTTGATGAGACAGAAGCGTGAGTGGAATGTAGTGCGGGTTGCTGCTTATCGGACGATTGGCTTTTCAATGCCTGCATGGAGAGATGGCATTTTTTGGGTTGTCACTGAATACAGTGTGGTACTAACAGTGAGGGTATGTTGGGAGAGGAGGCTGCCAATCATCCTCGATGTGTTCAGTTTCATCTGCTGGAGCAAACAGCAGGGGCATAATATTCAGCTATTTAATGGGTAGAGAGTGCACGTGCACGTGCTGGATGCCAGGCAGTGCAGTAGTCTGAGGAGTGGAGCACACCCCGTCCCTGCCAGCAGCTATGCAAACTACTGCTGCAGGAGTGCCAACCTGTTCAGTGACTTCCTGATGATGGTGCTGGAGGGATTCCAGGGCGTGGGGGAGGAGATGAACCTGGAGATCTGTAAGCAGTTTTGATAACCACACCGTCCACAGGGTTTTGTATGGCATCATCTGTTCGCTGACCAGCAAGTGTAGCCGGCACCAAAGATGGGATGGAGTGCAGTCACCGAGATGCTGAGGCCAAAGTAAGATTTAACTTGGAATGGTGAACACCAAACTTCCTTCTATTGTTGTAGTTATTAGCTTTGCAGAATAACCTCTTGTGGGGAATGCAAGAGACACTTGGTGATAGACTGTTTTGCAGAATCATACTTTGAAGTTAGCGGCGAACATCAGAAGTAGGTCACAGATCAGGTCTGTGCGCCCATGCAGACAAGTCATTAGGCACAGGAATTCTGAATTGTCATTGGTGATGCATACAGTTTAATTTGAACAAGTACTCCACCAGTGCAAACCACGTTGCTTGGGTGTCCTTGGATAGCAGAGGGCAGGATTGGTAAGTGGCCTGGTGGTGGCGATGACAGCACAGCTAGTTCTACATCTGAGTCCCACATATCACTTGTATGATGTGGATGCTGGCGCTGTCGACGCAGGCACCACTGCGTAGTATGTCAGTGAGCAGTCTGTCAGAATGGATGAGAATGGCAGCGAAGCACTAGCAAATAATGCTGTAGAACTGTACAATGCAATGTTTACAGTGAAACTGCAGAAGGCATGACCAGCACCATGTGAAATGCGAGCAGGTGAATGGCTGCAGCCGAAACCTCCAGAAAGATGGTGGTAGAGAGCAGGGGAGGTGTAGTTTGGAAGATCTGATGTGCACAGAGTAGCACAGTTAAATGTCGCCATGGCAGTGGACATGACCAGATGGGGCATGTTGGTAGGTGCAGAAACCACACTCAGTCCCACTAATAGGCAGATTGTTCACATCAGGATTGGCCCCTAAAGTGCACTGAGGTGCCGAATGGTCACTGGGGCCAGAAACATACGTGGAAAAGATAGTGATATACCCTGGGTGTTGTCCACTTTGTAAAGCAATGAAGCAGTGAAGTACTCTCCCATCATGGGAGCATGATTGGTACATAACGTCTGTCCTAACATAGGTGAGGTTTCACACAGCATTTGTTGCAAGAGCCAATCAGGCATCCAGTGTCTGATACATATTTTGTGCACAAAATGCGGAATCCACCTTAGCAAGATGAAATGCAGAAAATTTGCTCACCTCATTATCATTTTCAAAATGCACGTGTCAATGCATACATGCTGGAGAGGCAAAGCCTGTGTCTACAGTCACATTTTGCACTTTTGAGTGGCAAAGATGTTGAGGTGACAAAACTGCAGGAAATGTGTTGTAGAATCCACGTGGTGGTGGTAGTGGTGAAGCAATGAAATGTCCCATTTTAGGTTCAGGAGCTTCAATATCCATCTGCTGCCTGGCACGATACATGGCCAAGTAGAATGAACGAAGGTGTAAACATAGCTGGTGCTTTAGCTGTGAAAATATTTGATTATGAGGAAATAGCGCGCAATTCTTAATTGAGGTCACCACTGTGGGAATTTGGTTTGGGTTTTAGCCCAAGGAAAACACACTTAATACTGTAAGACTCAATATATTTCATGTCTGTAAGTATAAACGTCCACATTACAGCAAGTCATACAGCGAACTCAATAAGCAAGATGGCATAGGCCATTAGGTTAAAGATTCAAAGATCCTGTGATGGTGGAGATATGTTGTTTGTACATGTCCATGCCACAAACACAACATTTTATAAAGATGTGGAACATGTCAGTGTAATGTAAGTTTTCTTTATGTGATACAATTTTTTTTACTATTCCATATCTAAAAATGTATCTATTGAGTAGAAGTAGTTGCCATCCAGAAAGTCTTTTAATTTGTTTTTAAATGCTAGTTGGCTATATGTCAGACTTTAATGCTATTTGGCAAATGACCAAAAATTTTTGTGGCAGCATAAGTCACCACTTTCTCTGGCAAAGTCAGATTTAACTTGGAATGGTGAAGACCAATCTTCCTTCTGTTGTTGTGGCTATGCACATTGCTATTATTTTTGAATTGAGATAGGCTATTAATAACAAATTTCATAACTGAATACATGTATTGCAAAGGTAATGTGAATATCGTGAGTTCCTTAGATAAATGTTCACTTTCCTTATCACAGTACCAAACACATCTTGTAATTTGTTTGTGCAACTATGAACCATTTCTTCAGATCCCATTATCAATTTTTCATTCACATGAAACAAAAGGATAAATTTTCATTAAAATACATACATAGATCAGCACTGCTCTCATGCAGATTGGGTTTCTTAAGATATTCTTTCAAACATTCATACCAAGATTTTACTGCTTGCTTCAGTCCGTACAAGCTTTAAAGCAATCTGCACACATGACCTTTACCATCGTCATAATCTTGTTTCTGTTGCATTTAAATTTCTTCCTCCAACATACCATCCAGGAATTCCATTTTAACATAAATTTTCTAATGTTTCGATTTCATTGGACAGCTACACAAAAAACAACTCTCACTGTCTCAAACCTAAGTATAGTACTAATTATTTCAGAAAAAGCAACTCCTGGTCTCTGACTAACCCCTTCTGCAACTAATTCTGCCTTGTAGCAGATGATGTCACTATCGTTATTCAGTTTTGTTACAAACACCCATTGATTAACAATAGTTTCCCTTCCAGCTGGTAAATCAACTAATTTCCAGGTGCAATGCTTTTGAGGTGACTACCTCTCTTCATCCATTGCACATTTCCAATTTTCTCCATCTGAAGACTTCACTGCTTCATTGTAATCTTTTGTAAATTACCTCAGCATCATTACCTTTGGTAGCTCAGGTTCAACTTGATAACGATTTCTCTATTTCTCGAAACTCGATGTCCATCTATACTTCCAGCTCCAAAAATTAGATTTTATTTTTTTAATTACTTTTATTTAAATGTCAAGTTCCGTAGGACCAAATAGAGGAGCAAATCTCCAAGGTCATGGAACGTGTCAGTACATGAACTTACAACATAAAAAGTAATAACAGATAAAAATAAATGTTCATGAACCTGAAAGAAAATCAGTCCATAAGTTTAAGCAAACGCTATCAGAAATACAATGAGAATCATCTTAATTTTTCAAGGAACTCCTCGACAGAATAGGAGGAGTGACCCATGAGGAAACTCTTCAGTTTCAATTTGAAAGCACATGGATTACTGCTAAGATTTTTGAATTCGAGTGGCAGCTTATTGAAAACGGATGCAGGAGTATACTGCACACCTTTTTGCACAAGAGTTAAGGAAGTTCGATCCAAATGGAGGTTTGATTTCTGCCGAGTATTAACCGAGTTGGAAATAAACTAATATTGGTAACAAGAAATGACATTAAGGAATATACATATTGAGAGGCCAATGTCAAAATACCCAGACTCATGAAAAGAGGTCAACAAGAGGTTCGTGAACTCACACCACTTATTGCCCCAACCGCCCATTTCTGAGCCAAAAATATCCTTCTAGAATGGGAAGAGTTACCCCAAAACATAACACTTACGACATAAGTGAATGAAAATAAGCAAAGTAGACTAATTTACATGTCGAAATATCACTCACTTTTGATACCATTCGAATAGTGAAAATGGCAGTATTAAGTCTTTGAACAAGATCCTGAACGTGGGCTTTCCATGACAGCTTACTATCTATCTGAACACCTAGGAATTTGAACTGTTCAGTTTTACTAATCATATGCCCATTCTGTGAGATTAAAAAGTCAGGTTTTGTTGAATTGTGTGTTAGGAACTGTAAAAACTGAGTCTTACTGTGAATTAACATTAGTTTATTTTCTACAAGCCATGAACGGAGGTCATGTACTGCTCTATTTGAAACTGAGTCAATGTTACACACAACATCCTTTACTACCAAGCTAGTGTCATCAGCAAACAGAAATATTTTAGAGCTACCCATAATAGTTGAGGGCATATCATTTATATAAATAAGGAACAGGAGCGACCCCAACACTGATCCTCTTGACAGTACCCCACTCAGATCCCACATCACAGTCGTTATCAACATTGTGAATAATGACCTTTTGCTGCCTGTTGCTAAAGTAAGAGGTGAACCAATTGTGTGCTACTCCCCTTATTCCGTAATGGTCCAA
The DNA here is from genome assembly GCF_023897955.1 of Schistocerca gregaria. Classification (NCBI taxonomy): domain Eukaryota; kingdom Metazoa; phylum Arthropoda; class Insecta; order Orthoptera; family Acrididae; genus Schistocerca; species Schistocerca gregaria. The sequence goes on from NC_064924.1 coordinate 233,320,512, forward strand.
CTTCTGGAGCAATATTGTGTGATCAACACAGTCAAATGCCTTTGTTAAATCAAAAAATAGTCCAAGCGTTCGAAACTTTTTGTTTAGCCCATTCAGTACCTCACAGAGAAAAGAGAATATAGCGTTTTCAGTTGTCAAACGACTTCTAAAGCTGAGCTGTACATTTGATAGCAAATCGTGTGATATAAAATGATCAATTAACCTTACATACACAGCCTTTTCGATAACTTTTGCAAACACTGATGGCATAGAAATAGATCTAAAATTATCTACATTATCCCTTTCTCCCTTTTTATAAAGTACTTTAATCGCTCAGGAAACTGACCATTCCTAAAGGAAAAATTACAAATATGGCTAAATACAGGGCTAACATGTGCAGCACAGTACTTTAATATTCTACTAGACACTTCATCATAACCATGAGAGTCCTTAGTCTTCAGTGATTTGATTTTTGTCTCAATCTCCCTCTTGTCTGTATCACAGAGGAGTATTTCAGACGTCAATCTCGGAAAGGCATTTGCTAAGAAATTTATATGATTTCCTATATATGTTATTTGTATCTTCATTCACTCCAGCATAATCATGATCTGATCTTGTAATATATTTTTATATGGTTTCTTTATCGTTCAGGTTAAATGGCGTCACATGTTTAAAACCACCCTTAACCGATATGTCAAGTAGCTTGGTTTCATCACACTTCAATGATTGTTGTAATGTTTCAATCTTGAATTTTACATCTCACCTGATTGTAACTGAATGCTTGTCTGGAAGTTATACGCAATAGCCACAGTCATCATATCCAACTAAATAATCTTCCAAAGATTTGGCTTCAAACGTCTTCCATTTCTGCACTGCAATCCAGACAAAACAATCCACCCCAAATACTTTCAGATGATCAAACTGACTGTTCTTCCAAAAAAATTCAATTGTTTTTTTTTCCTCAACACTTGTTGGCCCAGTTCTGTTAAGAGTAAAAGTTGCAGCAATTACAGCCTCATATCACAATAAGGAACACCATTTTGGCGTGGTGTAGAGAATTTTTCAACCCAGTTGACTCAGCACATATTTTTACATCATATTTATCAAACTCCTTGCCACCATCAGTTCACAGTTCTTTAAAATTCAGTTGAGTTTGTGTTTTCACCATCTCTGTGAGTATTAGTAACTTCTGTCTAACCTTATCATTTTGCTTTAAAAGAGACATCACTCTGAAACCAGAAAAATCATCCTTAACAACATGAAAATATTGATAGCCAGAAAATATTGATAGACAGCTAAATCCTTTTCTTTCATTAGACCACAGATACTGGCAAAGATTAATTCTCCAGAGCTAGTTGATTTATCAACTAGGTTACCAAAATCTAGCTGTTGTCATTTACCTAGTGTACAACCTTCACAAAATGTACCATTGACCCTTACATCAGTACCATGTCCTGTCAAGAATGTTTTAAATGCTGTTTATTCTGATGCCCAAATCTTCAATGCCACATTTGAAGAGTGCCAGTAGCTCCTTTTACAACAAAATACTTTTCTTGCTGAATCACTTTCACTGTCAAATTATAAAGTTCATTCTTGCTTACAATTAGAACTACAGCAACTGATATGTTGTCTCTGTAGCACCATCATATGTTACCTTCATTTTTGATACTTTGATCAATGCCTTTTTCTCTAGCCTTTCTAACAGAGATTAAATTACAAGCATCATATGGACAGCACCACACACCTTCATAATATCATCTGGTCCAACTTTTACCATCTAAAGCTTCAACAGCAGAATAACCACTTCCATATGGTTTGATGTGCATATTATTATTGGTGCTGTCCATTTTCTTTGGTGAATCAAGAAGATTGTACAAAATTAATCTATCTTGGTGGTTTGTTACAGGATGTGCACAGCTGTCAAAGTACCATTCATTCAAAATCCAACAATGGAAAATCCAGGATAGAATAGAACAATATTACGAAAAGGATATTTGCTACTCACCATATAGCGGAGATGCTGAGACGCAGATAGTCACAACAGAAAGACAGTCAGAAAGTGAACTTGCAGCCAATGAGGCATCCATCAGAAATAGATGAGATATGCACACACACTGACACAAACCATTTCCTCCTCTGACTCTCCACAACTCCTTTTCCTTTGTCACATGGTTCCCTGCTCATCACTATACATGCCACTTCCCTTTACACTAACATCCCTAATGCCCATGGGCTTACTACTTACTGCTTCCCCAACACCCGATGGCTTGTAAACCGACAACCTCCTCCCTAGTCACCATCACCAAATATAACCTCACCCACAATTACTTCTCCTTTGAAGGCATTACCTACAAACAAATCCAGACACTTGCATGGCACCATCCTACGCCAACCTATCCATGGGCCATCTAGAGGAATATGTCCTAAACACCCAGAATCCCAAACCCCTCACTTGATTCATATTCATTGAAGACATATTCATGATGTGGATCAAGGGTTAGAACAAACTATCCACATTCCTCCAGAACCTCAACACCTTCTCCCCTATCTGTTTCATCAGGTTCTCCTCAGCCCATAAAGCCACTTGCCTCAATATTGACCTGCACATCACAGATGGCTATATAAGTACCTCCATACATATTAAACCAACCACCCATTCCATGCCAAGTCCCTTCCATACAGGCTAGCCAACCAAGGTAATCACATCTGCAGTGATGAGTGGTCCCTTTCAAAATATAGTGAGGGCTCACTGATGCCTTCACAGACCTAATTACCCTCCCAAACTTGTATTAAAACAGATCTCCCATGCCATATCTCTCTACTCACCCACCAAATCCCATAGTCCCACCATCCAGACAGAGAGAAACATTCCCCTTGTGACTCAGTACCACTCATAGTTTTGACTACCTCTTGTTGTGCCCTGAAATGAGGAATGCAGTACCTCTACCACAATGATATTCCACCACTCACTGAATCTACACAATATCCTCATCCATCCTTACACAACTCCTGCTCCAAACCCCTTGCCTCACAACACATATCCCTGTACTAGACCTAGATGCAAGACCTGTTCCATACATCCCCACCACCACCTACTCCAATCCAGACACAAGCATCACCTATCTCCTCAAAGACAGGACTACCTGTGAAACAGTCATGTGATCTACAAGCTAAGCTGCAACCACTGTTCTGCATTCTATCTGGGTATGACAATCAACAAGCTGTCTGCCTGCATGAATAGCCACTGATAAACTGTGGCCAAGAAACAGCTGGACCACCCCACTACTGAGCACACCACCTAATACAACATTCTTCATTTCAATGACTGCCTCACAGCCTGTGCCATCTGGATCCTTCCCACTGACACAAGCTTTTGTGAATTGTGCAGGTGGGAACTCTCCCTGCAATATATCCTACATTCCCTCTATTCTGCCAATGCATCCACAGTCTTTTTACTTTTCTGCTATCTCCTCCTCCTTCCCCCCCCCCCCCCCCCCCCCCCCCGCCCATGCCATCTGTCTAACCTGCTGACTGAACCTAGAGGCCCTACACTCTCCACCTCGTCCTTATATGCTCCCTCAAGCAGCACTTTACTATCCCCACCCTGCTATCCCTCCCTCTCCCTGTCCCACCCTCCTCCTTACCCCCACCAATTTGTTGCTTGTCCCATCATTCACTGCTGCTCACAGTGTGGCCTCAGCAGCCAGAGACTGTGGTCATATGTATATGAGTTGTGTTTGCAGGAGCATGTATGTGTATGTTGTCTATTTCCAATGAAGGACTTGTTGGTTGAAAGCTCACTTTTTGACTGTGTGTGTGTGTGTGTGTGTGTGTGTGTGTGTGTGTGTGTGTGTGTGTGTGTACCTATCAGCGACTCAGAAAATTCACTATATGATGATAACAACTATCCTTTTCACAATATTGTACCATTCATCACACACTGATATAGCTACATTTGGAGGTAAATCAGATATCTTGGACAAAATATTTCTTGAACTTACTTCTGATGATATTTTCATAGCTGATAAAGTTGCAGAATCACCACAGTTACAGCAGTTCCTGGATAAATGACCTTTGCCTTTGCTTTTAACATCCACTAAATCTGTTCCACAATCTTTAGAAATGTCTCCACTTTTACCATAGGACAAACCTTTCTTCACATTTTGTTTGCTTGACTTTTTCACTACTTGTGCACTAACTATATTTTTGCCCTGTAGCTGAGATGATTTACTTGCTCTTGAAATCCTTGCAGTTTCTACATTGGTTTCATCTCTTTTTTGTATCTGCAACTCATAATTTAGACATCTTTTCTGCAATTTATGCTTGTTTTGTCTACTTGTGGAAGATCAGACTAAGTCACATCAATGTGATCACATTCTTTTGGAAATTTCTGAAGTAAACATGTGCAAAGATTAGCTCCATCTATTGGTTTATTTAGCATAGACATCTTTGTTTGAACTTCATCAAATTTTGCTAAATGACCTTGCATACTACCTGAACATTCCCATCTAATATTATGGAAGTTATGTCATAACAAATCAATATTTTCTGCAGAGTGACTATTATAGATGTCATGCAACTTTTCCCATACATCTTTTGCAATTTCACATGTAGCAACTCAAATAGGTTTGTATCTAGTGACAGAATAAGACTTTTTGGAAATTTCTTTTGTCTGAGTGGATAATTTTGCAACATAACCTTCAATGTTTGCTTCTGGCTTGATTAAAATACCAATTACCAAGTCATAAGCTGTATCACATTCCAAAATAACCTTCATGAGAATATGCCAGGTTGCTCAGTTCTCTTCACCGATTAATTTTTCAATTTTTTTTTCTTCAGTCTTGATTTTCTTCTTACCCACTCACATCAAGTGGGGTCTTTCTGTGCCTTCTATCATACTTACAAAGATGTCCTATGATTTCATAATCTTTCCACAATAATGTAGGATAACATCACAATCTGTCTGCTTGAATTCCTGCTTTCTTAGAAATCTTTTTCTAATTATACGTCTCAATTATTGAGCAAATCAATGTTTAGCAGGACCATGCACATCTGATACCATGTCAGGAATATAAAAGACAAACAAACATGCTGCTTAAACAAAGACTTGTTCATTGTTCTAAAATCAATTATGTGTTACTCTTAGCAACATGCACACAACAACTGAGAAGTTCAAAGAAAGAGAAATTACACAGCAACACAGATACTGTTACACATATATAATAAAATATGAAACTGTAATTTATATAATCTTCAACAGTGCTCAACAAATGGTTTATGGATAATGGAGAAAACAATGAACACTAGTGTTTTACAGATGTATCACCAAAGAATGAAGAATTCACAGTATCCTTGCTTGACAAGTGTTTCTTCTCTGCCTTTAGGTAACAAGTCATAATTAATTTATATTTGTTACTTCTCATACACAATTCTGCTGTCTGCAAAACACTGAACACTGCAATTGATTGATGAGTAAGTGAGGTCTCTGTAAACGACTTCACATGCAAATACTTGATGGTAGACATACAGAGATTTTCCTCAGATGGTAGAAAGCTCTTTTGGTACAATCTGCGAACCTTATGACATTTCATCACTTGCTTAACAGTGTGTACACATAAGTGATAGACAGACTGCTGCTCACCATCACATTTCATACCACTACCAGGCTCATAATTTTTTCAGAGGGCTATATCAGTTCTGCCAGATACTACTGTCATCAGTTTTGTCACTTCAGTTACAGGCAGCTGATAAGAACGGAGTGAGAGAAATGACTCTAGATGCTGATTGGAATTCTCATGGGTTTGGCACAAGTCTTTTTTTTTTTTTTTTTTTTTTTTTTTTGGAATGGACAATTGAAAATAGATTTTCTAATGCACTTTGTGCAAATCTCCCGGTCAGAACAAATTAAAACCCATTCTCATTCAGCAATGTGTCCTGCAGTCCTAAAATACCTGCATTTTCAAATGAACAACTGACTGGATTGGTTTCCAAATGCCCTTCTATCTGATCATCAGGTTTTGGCTAATGAAATTGTGTCATTCAAATGGCAAAGTGCCTTATAATATGTTTGTTAGCTGGAGCTATTAATGTAATGAGACAATACCAATTATGAACATGCTTGAAGAGCCATGCTGTGGTCAAAGGAGTCCTTTGAAGTTGCCTTGTGTGGACAGTAGTCTGGATGTTAATCAGTACAGCTATCATAACAGTTTCAAGCTCAAATCACTATATATCTGTTTCACATGACCAGTTTGTACCTTATTTCGTGTAATACCATTTTTACATTAATATTTTGGGAAAGGAAGATTGACTGCCCACTGACCAACAGATTCTTCAAAGTTTTTAATGGAAGTGGTGTACCAGATAGGAAAATTTCAAAGGAAAATTTGCAGGCAGTATATTAGCATTTCTGATGACAAAGAAATAAAAGTCATGTGATGAGGGCCTCCCTTCCAGTATTCCGGCTGCCTGGTGCAAGGCTTTTGAGTGGACACCACTTTGGCAGCTTGCGCATTGATATGATTGGGGATATGATGATGAAGACAACACAACACCCAGTCCCTGAGAGAAGAAAATCTCTGACTTAGTCAGGAATCGAATATGGGCCCCTTTGCACATCATTCGGCCGAGGTAACCACTCAACTATTGAGCTGGACATTTCTGATGATACAGCCAATGAATTGTACTACCATGGTGAAGTTATACTAACATTATCCCTCATAAGACCTGCATGCCTTTCTTCTAGTAACATGAAGTCTAGTTTGAGCTTTAGGGACCTCCTGAGTTCTCTCAGTATGCCAGGTCTAAACTTCACGTTGTGTAGTGTAAATCTGAGCGCTCTATCCAAAAGGATGTGACATTTGCTTTCTAACAAGATGTTGTACCTTGTTTTACCACAGCTGAGTGTTAACTTTAGAGCTTTCTGCAGCGTTTGAACTGACCACATGCTATCCTTGCAAGTTCCCTTTGCTAAACTGTGAATTGGTCTGCACCAAACACATGGAGTTGAAAGAAGGGTTAACTGTGGGGTGTGACGTCACTGCCACCAAGAATCGCGAGCAGAGGGGAGAGACGCCATTGTTGGGGGATACACAGCTAAGCAGTGCGGTCAGACGGGGTGGACCTGTGGTGAGGCTTGTTCCGCCCCTTGGACTTGGCAACACAGTTAGCTCGATCTGGCCACATATTGTACTACTGGTGCCAGCTGAGTAAAATCGTGCAGGCAGCGAACTCGAATTATGTGTTTCGAGTATGTTTCTGCTGGTGACAAACTGCTTCCTCAGCAAAAATCTTCTCTGCATTTCCTGAGAGAGGTTCAGTTGTTTCTTCAAAGCATTTATTTCATCATGCAGCAGTTATGCAAGGTTCTTAAAGGCTGAACTTCATCTTCTGTTGGGTCCAAGTTAACTATGAAATTCTGATACTGAGCTTATTTGAAGCTTCTGCAGTCTCTGAAAGAGATGAGTGAAACATTACAATCTGCAAAAATAAACTGAATTTAATCCTATAGTAAATCATTATATTATTGCATTGGCCACCTCTTTTTTTTTTTTTTTTTTTTTTTTTTTTTTTTTTTTTTTTTTTTTTTTTGACAAGTTACAAGTGAATAATTCTCATACCATCAGAAGCTGTAATAATAATAATTAATAATAGTACTACTATTACTACTACTACTAGTAGTAGTAGTAGTAGTAGTAGTAGTAGTAGTAATCACATAAAAAAGAAAAAACAGAAAGAAATCTATGATGATCTGTGTGGCTAACAGTAATTCTGTGTTGCTATTATGAAGAAAGGGCAGTTCCCATTGTTAATAGCCTTCATGAATACTGTTAAATCCCATCTGGGTGATGCATACTGCAGTAATGATTATGAATGAACTTAAGAACATTTTACTAACAGAACAATTTCACAACTGAGTATAGTTTTGATGACTGAAATACCATCCACAATCACTTGAATAGATCAGAAACAAAATGGTGTGATATCAGTTCTGAGGGAGGCATCATTCTGAGTGGCTGTAGATACAGTGTCCTGGAAGGCCATGCTGCATAGCATACTGGGATACAGTGCAGTGATGGTGCAGTGTAGAGTGGAGCATATGGACTGGTCTCAGCAAGTTACAATCAATGAGCTACAAGATGTAGCTGGTTCCTGGTGGAACAGAGTAATCAGTTGAATGGTGCTGCTGGAAGCTGTGCTTGGTCTTAAGCATCTAGCAGGCAGTAGTAGGGTGGTGACCATGTAACATGCAAACAGTACTAATTACCTCAATAGCAGTGTTGCCGGTTTCCTGATGTGTATGCTGCTTGGAAGCATAGCTGATGCTCTCTGGCGGTCCTTGTAAGGACGGTGTGTTTACATATTGTTTGTGTACAGTATGGCACCCCATAATATGTGATACTCATATACATCTACACCTATACTGTGCAAACCACTGTGAGGTGAATGGCAGAGTGTATGTCCCATTGTACCAGTTATTAGGGTTTCTTCCTATTCCATTCATGTATGGAGTGTGGAAAGAATTCATGTTTGCATGCCTCTGTGCATGCAGTAATTATTCTAATCTTATCCTAATGATCCCTATGTGAGCGATATGTGGAGGGTTGTAATATATCCCTAGACTAATCATTTTAAAGCTGATTCTTGAAACTTTGTTGATAGACTTTCTCAGGATAGTTTATGCCTGTCTTCAAGATTCTGCAGTTCAGTTCCTTCAGTACCTCTGTGGCACTCTCCCTTGGATTAAACAAACCTGTGGCCATTCGTGAAGCTCTTCTCTGAATACATTAAATATTCCCTGTTAGTTCTTCCTGGTACAGGTCCCACACATCTGAGCAATATTCTAGGATGGGTCACACAACTGATTTGTAAGTAATCTATTTTCTATACTGATGGCACTTCCCCTGTATTCTACCAATAAACTGAAGTCTACCACCTGCTTTACCTACCCATGACTGAACCTATGTGATCATTCCGTTTCATATCGCTATGAAGTGGTACACCCAAGTATTTATTTGTATGAGTTGGCCAATTCCAACAATGACTCATTGATATTATAGTCATAGGATCTACGTTTTCCCGTTTTGTGAAGTGCACAATTTTACATTTCTAACTATTTAGAGTAAGTTTCCAGTCTCTGCACCATGTTGAGATCTTATCAAGATCTGACTGAATATTTATGCAGCTTCTCTCAGATAGTACTTCATTACAGATAAACACATCAGCTGCAAAAGGCCTGACTTTACTAATAATATTGTCTGTAAGGTCATTAATATATAACATGAGCAGCAAGGGTCCCGACACAGTTCCCTGGGGCACACCTAAAGTTACTTCTATATCTTACTATGACTCTCCATCCAAGATAACAGACCACGTCTTCCCCACCAAAAAGTCCTCAGTATAGTCATAGATTTTGCTTGGTACACCATAGGGATCATACTTTTGACAATAGGCATAGGAATGACACTGAGTGAAATGATTTTTGGAAATCAAGAAACACTGCATCTTCCCGGTTGCCTAAAGGCAAAGCTTTCAATATGTCACGAGAGAAAGGTGCAATTAGCATTTCACATGAACAATGTTTTTGAAATCCATTCTGGTTGGCACTGAGGAGGTCATTCTATTCAAGACAATTCATTATATTTGAGCTCAGAATATGTTCTAAGATTCTACAACAAATCGATGTTAAGCATATTAGATGACAGTAGTTTTTTGGATCACTTCTATTATCCTTCTTGTAAGCAGGTGTGACCTGTCCTTTTTCTGAGAACTGGGCTTGGCTTTTTGTTCAAGGGTCTACTATAGATTATAGTTAAGAGAGGGGCTAACTCAGCAGCAAATTCAGTACATAATCTGACAGGAATTCAATTTTAACCATTTCAGCTGTTTGTCAACACCACTGGCACTTAGTTCATTCATCTTTTCGGTGGTATAAGGATTAAACTAGGTCAATTTTCCTGGGTTTTCGTTTCTAATGGAACATTTGAAAATCAAGTCAGACTTTTCAGCTTTTGCTTTGCTGCCCTCAGTTTCAGTAAATGTCTCATTTTCAAGGGACTGGGCACTAACTTTGGTGCCACTAATAGCTTTATGTATGACCAGAACTTCTTTGGATTTTGTGAAATGTTATTTGACAATATTCTGCTACTGCAATCATTGAAGGCATCACACATTGCTGTCTTGACAGCCAAACATGTTTCATTCAGCATCTCTCTATCTATAGCCCTACACTTTGTTTTACACCTATTATGCAGTAGTTTCTGTTTCTTTACAAGTTTCTTTACAGTGAATGTATACCATGGTGGTTCCCTCCCATTATGAACACCCCCCCCCCTGGTTCTCAGCAATGTGGACACCTGCCCTCCATGGCTGTAAGGGAGATTTCAGGAACTGTAGCGACTATAATCGAGTGTCAGGTGGAGTTTGCAGTTATGTCCTAAACTCAGTCTGTAGTGAAACTGTGCCCCTTCAAACCCCTCTGAAGCTGTAGCTGTCAGAATAAGGACAGCACAGGAAATAACTGTCTGCAATGTATATCTTCCTCCAGATGGTGCAGTACCCCTGAATGTATCAATTGCACTGATTGATCAACTCCCTAAACCTTTCCTACTTTTGGGAGATTTTAACGCCCATAACCCCTAGTGGGGTGGTACCATGCTTACTGGCTGAGGCAGACATGTCGAAACTTTACTGTCTCAGTTCGAACTCTGCCCCTTAAATACTGGGGCAGCTACACTTTTCAGTGTGGTTCATGGTAGTTACTCGGCCATTGATTTATCAATTTGCAGCCCAGGACTTCTCCCATCTATCCACTGGAGAGCACTTGATGACCTGTGTGGTGGTGACCACTTCCCCATCTTCCTGTCACTGCCCCACATCAGGCCCATGGACACCTGCCCAGATGGGCTTTAAACAAGGCAGAGTGGGAAACTTTCATTTTTGCTGTCACCATTGAATCTTCCCCACATGGTAACATCAATGTGATGATTGAGCAAGTGACTACAACAATCGTCTCTGTGGCAGAAAACACGATCCTTCACTCTTTAGGGTACACCCGGAGAAAGGCACTCCCTTGGTGGTCACTGGAAGCCGCTGAAGCAATTAAGGACTGTTTGCAATCTCTACAACGGCATATGTGGCACTCTTCCCTGGAGCACCTCAAAGCCTTCAAATGGCTTAGTACCCAAGTTCACCAACTTATCAAACAATGGAAGCAGGAGTGTTGGGAGAGAGATGTCTCGACCATTTGGTGCCATACATCACCTTCCCAAGTCTGGGCAAGGATCAAATGTATTTTCTGGTACCACACCCCAACAGGTGTTCCTGGTGTTAACATAAATGGCATGTTATCTACCAATGCAATCGTGATTGCCGAGCACTTTGCTCAGCACTGTGCTTGAGCCTCTGTGTCAGAGAATTTTTCCCCAGCCTTTCACACTCTCAAACGGCGGCTGGAAGGGAAAGTCCTCTCATTCGCTACACACCACAGTGAATCCTATAACGCTCCATTTATAGAGTTCGATCCCCTCAGTGACCTTGCACATTGCCCTGACACTGCTCCTGGGCCACATCAGATCCACAGTCAGATGATTACACATCTCTCATCTGACTACAAGCGACATCTCCTCGTCATCTTCAACCAGATCTGGTGCGATGGCATCTTTCCATCGCAATGGCAGGAGAGCACCATCGTTCTACTGCTCAAACCAGCTTTATATGGAGGCTATCGGCCCATTAGCCCCACCAACATTCTTTGTAAGCTGCTGGAACGTATGGTGTGTCAGTGGTTGGGTTGCGTCCTGGAGTCACGTGGCCTACTGGCTCCATGTCAGGGTGGCTTCTGACAGGGTTGCTCTACCACTGATAATCTTGGATCCCTCGAGTCTGCCATCTGAACAGCCTTTTCCAGATGCCAACACCTGGTTGCCGTCTTTTTTGATGTACAAAAAGTGCATGACATGACCTGGCAACATCATATCCTTGCCACATTATACGAGTGGGTTCTCCAAGGCCTGCTCCTGATTTTTATTGACAATTTCTTGTCGCTTCATACTTTCTGAGTCTTTTTAAACTTGAGCCAGAGTTCCTCTACATCCTCCTGACCTGAGCTGAAAGTTTCAAGCTCCTCACTGATTTTTCATTTAGTTTACTTAACATATATATCTTTCTGCTTGTTTTAGCTTTCCTTTGTACTTCGGTAATCATTGTTACCACAACTGCGCCATGGTCACTGATACCAGTTTTGCTGTGGACATCCTCAAAGTTGTCAGGTCTATTTGTTGCCATTAAATCCAATACAGGGTGCATCATAATTAATGGCATAAATGCATACAGTTGAAAGTACATGATACTAGAAGCAAAACAGTCTCAGTAAACATATGGTCAAAAATGCATACCTTATCTAGAACTACGAGCAATTTTTCATCTTCAATACTGTGAAGCAAATCTCTTCTATTGCAAGATCTTTGCTTTCTACATTTTGGGAAGTGATAATATGGACAAAAACAAGAAAAAAAGTTCGGTAAACATATGCTCTAAAATACATATCTTAAGAGCTATGAACACTTGTTCATATGTGGTACTTTGGAACACAACTCTCCTAATGAACAAGTACTCATAACTTTTAACATGTTTACTGAGACTTTTTTCCTTCTAGTATTGTGTACTTTCAACTGTATCCATTTATGCCATTAATTATGATACACCCTGTATACACTGAAGGGCCAAAGAAACCTGTACACTTGTCTGAGGTGGCATGGACTCAACTGTCTGAAGCAGTGCTGGAGGGAACTGAAACCATGAATCCTGCATGGCTGTCCATAAATCCATAATAGTACGAGAGAGTGGCGATCTCTTTTGAACAGCAGGTTGCAAGGCATCCCTGATATTCTCAATAATGTTCATGTCTGGGGAGTTTGGTAGCCAGCATAAGTGTTTAAACTCAGAAGAGTGTTCCTGGAGCCACTCTGCAGCAATTCTGGATGTGCGGGGTGTTGCATTGTACTGCTGGAATTGCCCATGTCCACCGGAATGCACAAAGGACATCAGTGGATCTAGGTGATAAGATAGAATGCTTACGCATGTGTCACTTGTCAGAGTTGTATCTAGACATATCAGAGGTCCCGTATTACTCCAACTGCACATGCCTCACACCATTACAGAGCCTTCACCAGCTTGAACAGTCCCTTTCAGACATAATCTTGTCTTCACACCTGTAATGTTCATCTGCTCAATATAATTGGAAATAAGACTTGTCGACCAAGTAACATGTAACATGTTTTCAGTCTTCAACAGTCCAGGGTTGGTGTCAATGGGCCCAGACAAGGTGTAAAGCTTTGTGTCATGCCGTCATCAAAGGTACGCAAGCCTTCAGCTCCAAAAGTCCATATTGATGATGTTTTGCTGAATGGTTCTCACATTGACTCTTGTTGATTGGCCAGCATTGAAATCTGCAGCAATTTGTAGAAGGGTTGCACTTCTGTCATATTGAATGATTCTATTCAGTCATCATCAATCCTGTTCTTACAGGATCTTTTCTTGGCCACAGCAACGTCAAAGATTTGATGTTTTATCAGATCCCTGATATTCACGGCACACTTGTGAAATGGTCGTATGGGAAAATCCCCACTTCATCGCTACCTCAGTGATGGTGTGTCCCATTGCTCATGCACTGACTATAATACCATGTTCAGACTCACTTGAATTATCACTATTCTACAAAAAAAAAAAACTTTTTCCTATTTCTGATAAAAAATATTGTGATCCTAGTTGTATTTTGAGTGCTGAATTGAAAACTGTTTTTGTTTTTTTTCTGTCAGGGATAGTTTATGAGTAATTGCAATTTTATTTCTCTTTTTAGTTTCTGATATGGTGCAGCAAACGTGAGGTGAAATTCGAGAAACTAATGCACATCTTTATGATGTTATAAGTTCATCACATTAATGGTGGGTGGGATGTAACATATAACACAGTAACCTTTGTGTATACACTTTGAAGCATTTATGTGACATGAGAAATTACAGAAAACTGACAAACAATGAGCCACTGCCTTGTAATGCACATCACTTTTTTCTCTTGTATTGTGAATCTTTCTTCTCTTGAATGATATTCCAGCAATAATCTGCTAACATAGAAGGTACCCACTTCCCTTCATAGCGCCTTTCTATGGTCGAAATGTCTTTATGGAATCTTTCCCCATGTTCATCCGATACGTCACTACAACTCTCTGTGAAGTAGTCCAGATGAGAGTCCATCATATATACCTTCAAAGACATATTGCACCCAAAATTCTGATATCCTTCACCATTGCTTTGTAGTTAGTAGCTCCTCTTCTTCCGAGGAAGTTTTCCGGCACCACCTTGAAACAGTCCCATGCGGATTTTTCTTCATCAGTTAAACATGCTTCAAAATTTGCAGCTTTCTGCAGCTCCCTGATTTGTGGGCCCACAAATACACCTTCCTTTATTTTTGCAGCTGAAAGACGGGGGAATTTGGTAGCTAGATATGCAAACCAACAGCCTGTTGGAACCATGGTTTTCACGAATTGTTTCATCAGACCAAGTTTGATGTGAAGCGGTGGAAGTAGTATATATTCAGGAGCTACCAGACTTTCACGTATATTCTTTTCGCCAACTTTCCGTCTCCACCTGGGCCATTTCTTTTTCACGTAGTGAGAATTTTGCTCATGACTATCCCACTCGCAAAGAAAACAGGCATACTTTGTATAGCCTTGTTGCATTCCCAGTACCATAGCAATTACCTAGAAATCTGCACATATTTTCCATTTCTGTTCATTGTATTTCAATGAATTTAGCATCCTTTGTAAGAATTCATAATTCTCTTTTGTCAAACTAGTGTAAGCTAGTGGAACAGAGGGTATTTTATTTCCGTTATGGAGCAAAACACCCTTCAGACTTGTTCTTGATGCATCTATGAAAAGTCTCCACTCCTGTGAAATATAAGTGAAGTTCAGCACTTTCACCAGGCCAGCAACGTCATTGCAAAATGCCAGTGCTTTGTCAGTTGAAAAATAAGAAATAAAGGCATGTCCTCTGTGCCTGAACACACTGATTTTAGTACTTTGGTGCCGTAGATTATACTCTTGTAATCTTGAACCAAGCAGCTGCACCTTTTGTTTACTTAGTCCTAGATCACGTACTAAATCATTTAAATCTGCCTGTGTTAACAAATGTGGCAATGACTCACTTGTGCAGTGATATAAAGAATCATCATCTGTGATTTCTTCAGTACTACTTATTTCACTGACACTTGGAATTTGACTTCGAGCTCTTGAAGGTACTGGAAGGTTGTCGGAATGCTGCACTGGCATTCTCGCTGAAGGCTGATCTGGGTAAACAATGTGCCTCTTTGACTTTTTGTTTGTAAAACCCTGAATTCTTGTTAGACAGAAATAACTATCAGTAACATGGTCCTTAGGCTCCCTCCACTCTATGGGAACAGCAAACAACACCACATTCTCTTCACCTTTCCACCACTGAACTAGTTTGCAATAACATGTAGCACAACAGAGACGTGGTGCCCATTCTTTATTTTGGTCTCCCACCTCTACTCCAAAGTAATATTTGTATGCTTCCTTTAAGACTGAAGAAATTTTCTTCCTATTTCTGGCAAAAGTGAACTTCCCACAGATGTAGCAGAAGCTGTCCGGCTTATATTGACATCCATGATGACGTGGCATTTCTGCAAATTTAAAAATACCACTTTTGAAATACACCTGTATTAAATTAATAGTAGGGAACTAGAGGAATGCTGATGTGTAAAAACAAGCAGTCATTTTACCTTCAGCACTGGGCTCAATCAGTTTACACACAGGAACTAAAAAATTCAACCATGCTCAGAAATATGACAGACAGTTACTTGTCAGCCAAAACACCCACTCGTTAAGACTGACACAAATTGCACCTAACGCCACTGTTGTAAACAGTCTAGAAGCACATACTTTAATATCAGAAATAGAGCCCTTGTCGAACAGTGTTACGATTGTCTGCCACTGTAGCAGTAGTAACCATTCTAACAACTGCACCACACACTTGTTGTCTTATATAGGCATTGCCGACTACAGTGCTGTATTCTTCCTGTTTACATATCTCTTTATTTGAATATGCATGCCTATACCAGTTTCTTTGGTGCTTCAGTGCATCCCCACCCCGAGTAAGGTTCCTAACTATCTGTTCCAGGTCATTTTCAGAGAAGGCATTTAGTAAAGTTTCATACGATGTCTTATCCAACCATCACTAACAAAACTGTAATTTTCTCAATTAATTGTTGGACGGTTAAAATCTCCACTGATGACTGCAGTATGATTAGAGAAGTTAAGTACAAGTGAACTGAGGTTTCCTCTAAAGTGTTTGGTTACACCAGGAGTTGAGTGTGGTAGGCAACAGAAGGATCCACTTACCACTTTATGCCCATCCCTGATACTGATCTTTGCCCTAACACCCTCACATGCAGCTTCAATTTCTACTTTGGCAGATTTGTGTTTCTTGTCTACTGCAACAAATACACCACCTCCATTTCCCATTTGCCTATCCTTTCATTATACACTTAAATTTTCCCAAAAAATCTCACTGCTATCAATTTCAGTCTCCAACCTTGTGGTATTAGTAAATAGACTCCAGTGTAGAGACACCTGTGGGCCAAGGGTAACTAACTCACAGAGTGAATATATTGTACTGGCAGCATACATAGTCACTAACACTCCTCCCCCTTGAGAAATTGGCCAAGCCAACTCAATGAAGACCCCAGATCTGACATCTGAATTTCCCCTGGGTGATGTAAGAGGTCCAACAAGATGGGGAATCCAGAACAGCTGCCACCTGATCCAGAGAACCCAAGGCCCAAGGATCTGAATGAGTTGCCGATGGCAGAAGTGGCTGTGGAGGTGCTGGAGGTCAGCTGTTGTCATCAATCAGAGTGTATAGGAATAGGGATGTTGTAGCACAGGAGTGCATGAAGAGTGTGGGAATGTAGAATGGGGTCCAGAAGGAAGAGACTGGAGGAGAGGTACACTTGTCACTGGGTATGGTGTGTACCAGGGCACTCGAAGGGGCTGGCCTAAGAGAGCCCAGGGAGCAGTGGTAAGGTGCACAGGAATATAGGATCACAGGAACAATGAGGACCAAAGGTTGGCCTGGGATGGTGGTAAAGATGTCAACACTGTGTACAGTGGAGCATGGGAACAACTGGGCAGAGGGATCAGCGGGTTGTGAATAGGCATCACCCGGGGGTGCGTAAGAGCCTGGCAGGAAGCTGATTTGACAGTAGCCAAGGCAATGTAAGTGTCATCATCGAGGCGTGTGCAAGAGCATGGAAAGAGTCTACACTGCAGAGAAGGATGTGTACCACCCAGAAGTGCTGTGCTGCTTAGGAGAGGAGGAAGTCGAGCGTGGCTGCATTGGCCAGAAACAGCAGTGTATGTTGGCAGGCAGCATTGGGATTGACTGTGGACAGACAGCATCAAGTTCAGCTGGAACTGTTGACTGCACAGTCAGCAACAGTGAAAGTGCAGCAGCACCCTTGGAAGGAAGGCATGCCGTGGCTACACCAAGGAAAAGGCATGAGAAAAGAGCAGTGTCAGGTTAGGCTGAAATAGAGCAGTAGCTGGACAGCAGTCGAGTCATGGTTCTGTGTGCAAAGAGACAGCTGCGGCTTCAGCATCATAGATGCTGTTGCAGGCACAGTGAAAGTGAATGTAAGTGGTGACATCAGTGCTAGAAGAATCTGCTTCAGGAACTTACATTAACTGCAACTGTAAATGAGAATCTGTTTAGTTCACTCAGTTATATATCACACTTTTTGTACTTTTCAAGCAAATTCCCACATATAGAAGCAATGATACATCAAGAATTTAATGTCTCAACTTTTGCAACAATTTTCATCACAAAGTTATTCAAGTTAAAAATTGAAACGTTCTTGAGATGTCCTCAAATGAAATATTTCTTATGGATGTTATTCAGTTAATTTTACTAAAAGTTTCATGACAAATCATGAGCATATGCAAAATGTGTGTACTGTGTATGAACAGCATCCTGATTGTCATGACATCATTGCTTTGCGTTTGCTTGAACACATATTGACAAAGCAAAACAGCCTAAGTATGATATTTGGTAGTTAATGCATAATAATTTATGTGCTAAGAAAATGTGATGCTTAGTTGTATTGACACTTAAAAGGTCTAGGGAATCACATAATTTCTGGTGCAACACACTGTAGTATAAGTTAGGCTCTGGTGGCTATATTGTCCATCATCATTGGTAGAAGGTTCACGGAATGTGAAAATACCATATGGACTTTCAAGTAAAACGTGGTAGTGAATAATAATTTAGAGTTCAAAAAATTGATCTGCAGGCTTGACTTGTGGAGAATACTGTACTTAAATGACACAACTCGATTATCAATTGGTCACTCTGTCTTCACACAATGTGTGCACAATTTCCTGATACATCTATGTGAGACACATAAGATCAGTACATAAAACTAATATGGTAATGAAAAATGGTTCTACAACAACTGCAGACTTCAATAATTATGAATAAAATAATTATTATTCAATAAATTGGATATGAATAGAGCTAACAACATGTTCTGGTACCTCTTAATGCATTGTTTGTTTTTAAAAACAGTGAATGGAATACAGACAGATCTGTACTGAGGCAGGTGCAACATGTGCAGCTACACAGGGCATCAAAATTTTTGGGCTAACAAAATACTAGCATCAAAAAAAATATTTTAACTGTAATATTAATGTTCATTGTATCAACATTTAGGCATTCAGTATTTTATTGGCAAATTGTTGACAAATAGCTGTACCTGTCATTACACTTGTATTTTACTACTTCTCCTTCTTGTAACTGGACATCCTCCTCTAGCATTACTTTTCCTCAGCAGTAGTTGTCAATACCAGTATTATTTTTCATATTGTGAATAGGTCAATATTATGTCAGTTGCTTTTCTGAAAACTTTCATATAATTTTATACACAGTTTGATATATTTCAAGCCAAAATTTATAAAAAGGAATTACTTTATAAAATATTTTAGTTTTGACATTATAATCAGTAAGTACTGGCTCTAAATGTGCAGTTAAAATTATTATTATTATTATTATTATTACTGGAAACATTAGAAATTCCAAATTATTTGCACACTTAAAATTTCTTTGATTAATTATGCAATCCCTTACTGTTTACTATGTTTATTTCTGGATTTATTTATGAAATAACAATCGAAGTTAATAATGTAATGAAAAGTAGTATGAATTTATTTGTGAAGAAAAATTGTAAAAACTTCAAAATATTGTTATTCCCGCAGAGTCATAAGCCTGCCTCTCATTTGATCGTATGTATTTTTGTATAATAGGTGTGAACAATCTAATTTTGGTTTTGTTAATGTGAAAAATCGAAATACTGTATGATATACTAAAATCAGCAGAAAATACATTTATGTAAAAAATTCTGCAACAACAATCCTCCAATTTACAAGGGTTGGAACTTCAGTAGTGGCAACTATTTATCCACAACCGATAAAAAAGTGTTACATGTTTACACCTATTACTGTCCTTCAAAGTAGTCACCAGCGATGTGTGGAACCCATTTTCAACAATGTGGAAGGCGTAGTATATTGTTAGAGGATCCTGTTCTGTTGATAGTGCGAATGGAGAGGTCTACTTCCTGTTGAATCTCTGGAACAGTTCTAAAGTGAATGCCACAATAGGGTTCCTTCATCTTCGGAATCAAATCAAAGTCACAAGGACCTAAGTCTGTGGAGTATGGTGGATGGTCCAGTACTTCCCAGTCCCGTTGACCGAACAGAACAGCCACAGCTTGTGCTGTATGCACCCATGCATTATTGTGTAAAATGATTGCTGGCTTCCACAGAAAGTGTTGTCGCTTCTTTCGCAAAGCTGGTCGCAGGTGATACTCCAAAAATGAACAGAAAAACCGTGCATTGACGGTCTGCCATGGAGGAACATAATGCATTAGGATAACACTATCACAGTCATACACAAGAATCACCCTAACTTACACCAAACTGGGCCTGACACACTTTCAACTTTCACATTGACCCATAATGACGCCATTCGTTGGATTGGCGTTTCAGTTTTGGCTCATGCGATGTGTCCCATGTCTAATCCAGTGTTATGATATGGTGTAGGAAAGCCTCTCCTTCATACTCATAGCACTCCAAGTGCATCTGAGCAGCATCATAACACATCCATTTCTGCATTTCCGTTAAGTCATGTGCAACCCATCATGATGCCATTTTTTGCATGCCCAGGATGTGAAGCAGAGTCATATGTGCTAATCCAGTTTTGTGGGTGAGATCACGAATTGCACAGCATCGATCACTGTCCACTAATGAGGCAACAGCATGCACTTCTTTTTCAGAGGCACTAGGATGACCTACCCGATGCGTGTCTGCCACAGTTGGCTGACCTTTGTTGAAGGCTTTTACCCAACGTGCCACTGTTCTGTACGGCAATGCCGATTCCCCACTTGCGTATTGAAGACCTTGATGACACTGTCATGCTGAACAACCTCTGACACATTCAATCTTGATCCAACTCCGTTGTTCCCGAAAACATTGCTCAGAGGTAAGGTAGGTATGTCAACAATGTGTGCTATCAGCGACAATCATAGATTCCATTACATAGTGTCTCCACAGCAGTGACGATACTATTTAAGTTCCAACTTATGTATGTGCGAGGAAGTATGTTGTCCGACTCTTCAAGTAAAGTTCTCATGAGAAATTTCAATAGCAAACCTCTCTGTGACATACAAAGCCTCTCCTGTAACATCAACCAATGGAATTACTATATGACAGATGGGAGCTTTTTGTTGAACAGATTCGTATGGTCAAATGGGTCTAACTTCCAACAAATATGACTCATATCTCCATTATGTATGAAAGAGTACAGACAGAGTGCGACAGTTACGTTCGATGGGTATTCGATAGGACAGAAGATTACGAAGTCCATAGTACTCGAGGAGGTCAAACAAAATGCAGTTTGTGGAGATACAATTTAGGAGCACTGTGACACCAACTATTAAAGAACAAACTTATCTATCAAATATGAAAAAACAAGAACTGACTAATCCCTGCCCTGATGACAAAATGTAATGAAAATGGAATCGCCTCCAAGTGGGCAGATAACAATGCAGACACAATGATAGTGCAAACAGCAGAGTCCCTGGCTTTGACTCACAACAGCATCGCAACTGCTGGGGAAGATGTTGATCCTCTAGTCACAATGATGGATCCCCAAACTGCTCTCCCTCCCAATAAGCTGAAGGATAAGCATTATGTGATGTCAGCCTACAAGTCATCAGTGAACACGAGTTTCTTACCTCCCACAGAAGCTACGGCTCAACTACACTCCTGCAGAGCTTTCCATCAGGGACAGCAGTGGATCATAAACTACTTGGTCCAGAACAGTAGGGGTGGAAGTTGAAAAAAATTGGGTTGGGTGCCAAAAGGCTTCGTTAGCTTGTATATTGTAAATGTAAGGCATACTTCCAAAGCAGGTATGAGTGTAGGTGAGCAGGACCGTTATGCACAAAACTGTGCCAACAATGTGAAGAGATTGAGGACAATATTGATACTGAAGACAAAGACAGCCTGGACGAGCCCCTTGCAGTACCACTGTCTGAAGTAGATGAAGTGACAGAAGGTATTAATTCACACAATATTTGGCACCATTCTGCATCTTTACTAACAATTTTTATTATAACATTAATCATTTAATTACATTTTTTTCAGTCAAAAAACAGCAAAACTCACTCTTCACACTGGACCTACCACAGCCCTTGACACTTTTCTGGGACCTTCCACTGCCAAAACTCTTAGCTGGACCTTCCAGAGCCTAAGAAACATTGCCTGGACCACCAACAGCCAAACGGAGATGAGTAAAATAACTGCACACATCACATCGGTTCAAGTCTTAATACATCGATAGTTCACTATACTACTTACATGTCTTTTGCATCCATTTTTGTTGCTAAATAACTTATTTCTTTTCCAGAAGGAAAACCTACTCAAAGTGATGAGCCAATCCTGGGTTCAACATTCATTCATTTTATGACACACGCACATTACTACAGACACATTTCATATTCATCTTTCCATTCACTGTATTGTACCTAACAATTTGTAAATACAATTTATTAATGTTTTCATTAAACAGGCTTCCCATCAGTTCATTCAAAACAAACTCTTTTAAGAGGAATACAACGAAAATTTAGACCCAGTGTGAGATAGGCAGGTGGAAGGGATCAATCCTTTGGCTGTAGGGTGTAGAATGCATTTTTTTCGTAATTTTCGCTTTGCCCTCTCTCACCCCCCCCCCCCCCCCCCCCCGCCCCACCCCACGCGTTATAAAAAGTTATATCACAATCGTCTCTTGTAGGAAATTTAATGTACTTCCATGTGGTGAACGGGTTTCTGTTGATAACATGTATATTTTTCGAGTTGTTGTGGGTGGGAGTGGAAGTTTTGGACGTTTTCGCAGAAGAGCCAAATATCACTTCTATCTATCATGCTCTAGCTGTGATACTGCTAGCAAGAGGTTAAAACCTGACTAGTGCATTTTGCAGGAAATTTTTTCTACAGTAATTTTGTATACACTAGTCATCTTCGAAAAATGCATAGTTTTCGAGGTATAGGAGAAAAATTAAAAAATGGGCTACAATTTTTAGGTTTTTTGCGTTTTTCCCTGTGAAGCCAAACTCCCATAAGACTGCAAACATAAAATTGTGACTCAGTAACCCCCCCCCCCCCCAAAAAAAAAAAATTGAGAAAAAGACTTTCACAATTTTGTTATGGGAAAACCAATATCTGACTTAGCTATTATGGACAGTGATGTCCTGGGATGCAAGATAAATTCTTCAAATTGGTCACATTCAAAAACAATGACTGACGAATACTATATTCTTTACCAATTAGATGAGAAATGCTTGAGAAGAGACCACTACTACGGAAGAAAATAAATCATTTTCGGATTACGGAAGTGTCCGATTCCAACCGTCTCCATTGACCCATGACGTCATCAGTATGTCGGGAATGACTATTCTAAGAGGCTCCAATATCGTGCATATAATCTCACTACATACACATGGCAACAAACAAGAAAATAAGTATAACTAAGACAATAACACCTCCCTTCAAAAATACAATGAAAGTAACGGGTCGATTGTGGGAAATTGGGGGTTTTAGGGAGGGAAGAAGCTAAATGTAATAGTAGAAAAAACACATCACGATCCCAAAACACACAAAATGGCGAACAAAAAAAATTACAAAAAAAAAATAATAATAATCTACGGGAATAGGTCAACCGCAGCTGACGGTACCAGAACACCAACGTCTACAGCAAAAACTACGAAAATTGGAATCAGATATTCCCTTTGACCACAGCTGACTATACCAAAACACCAACACCTACATATAAAACTATGAAAATTGGAATCAGTCATTTCTCTTGACCGACATAGGTCAACCATAACTATTGAAACGAAAAAACCAACACCCACAACTACGAAAAACAAAATCAAAACACCTCAAAAAATCAAGTCAGACATCCCTACGTAAATTAAAACACATTCAATACACAATAAATACACAAAGCTTTACAACTCGACAAAATAGACACAAAAAAACTATTATCAAGTTACATTCCATTCGGAAACTGGATGCACTCAGCGGCTGTTACGCGACTTATAGAGTGGAGCTATCAGTCGTCCTTTTTTTAGATTTTACTACGCAGATCCATATTTCGGCAAGTAGCTAGCCATTCTCAATGAAATGGCGCCCGAACAACAGGGACTTACATGCATTGAGAATCGAAAATAGTGCATTGAGAATGGCTATCTTCTAGCCGAAACCTGGATTTGCGCAATAAAAAATAAAAATATAAAAAAACATAATTACTTACCACCAAAAAATTTCGGCGCTGCAATGTAGGTCGGCCACGCCCCCCCCCCCCCCCCCCCCCCACACACACACACACACAAAGGGCGTCATCAAAATAACAAGGCATCTACCGGTGAACACAAGTTTGAGAACATGTGAGGCATTACCGGCTCTACAACATTTCTTAGAAGATAAACTTAAGAGCAGCTGACTGGAATGTGGATAGTGTTTTGAAAGAATGCTGTAAGGTAGATATCAACAGACGTAAAAAAAAGGTGACGTGAAATGTGGTCTAAAAGTTGCAGATGAGTTTTGTTATTTTGTATAAAATGCTGCATCTTTCTGAGAAATAGAAATTTGTTAACATCGAATATAAATTTAAATTAAATGTTCGGATGTTGGGAGAGTAACTTTGTGTGGAAGTGAAACGTGGACGATAAATAGTTCATGCAAGGAAAGAATATAACCTATGGTGCTACAAGAGAATGTAGCACCATGTTGAAGATAAGATCGGAAGATTGAATAACTAATGAGGAGGTACTGAATCACATTGGGGAGGACAGAAATTCATGTCACAATTTGACTAGAATAAGAGATGGTTTGATAGGACGCCTGCTGAAGCATCACTGAATCGCAGATTGCTAATGGAGGAAAATGGGGCGTTGATAAAAATTGTATAAGGAGACCAAGACTGACTACAATAAACTACATTACACGTATGTGAGTGGCAGAACTTAGGCAGAGATGAAGAGAGGAGAAGAAAATTAATGTTTAACGTCCCGTCGGCAACAATGTCATTAGAGGCGGAGCGCAAGCTCGGGTTAAGGAAGACGGAAGGAAATCGGCTGTGCCCTTTCAAAGGATCCATCCCGGGATTTGCCTGAAACGATTGAGGGAAATCACGGAAAAACTAAATCAGGATGGCTGGAGACGGGTTTGAACCGTCGTCCTCCTACTAACCACTGCGCCTAACCCCGCTCGTTGAGATGAAGAGACTTGTACAAGATAAAGAAGCGTGGAGAGCTGCATGAAACATGTCTCCTTCTAAATATAACAGCAACAACAGCGGCAGCGGCAGCAGCAAAAGATCGATTGGGTAATTATTATGTGTTCTGACCACTGTCGTACAGTTTGCTCCTACCGAGCAAGGTGGTGCAGCGGTCAAGACACTAGACCTCATATTCAGGAGCAGGAGGATTCAAACCCCCATCCGATCATTTACATGTCGGTTTTCTGTGATTTTCCTAAATCTGTTAAGGCGAATGGTGTGCTGATTTTGCTCGGTCTGTGACGACTTTGTTGCTATGGGACATTTTTGAGTTTTAATCGACTGTCCACTCTATTCTATGTATTGTATTACATTATTGTTCGGGATTAAGAATAAGTGGCAAAAGAAGAAATGTGAAAAACCACAGATCAAAATCTCTAAAATCTGTTCGTCGCATATTCCAGTAATCTTTTCCAAGCGCCATTAGAACGACATTCCTTTGAAAGAGATTTTGGATACGTCAGTCATGCGAAACAGTTGTTGATCTCTTCATGATTGCTACAGTTACACCTCATGAACGCAAGCAAATTGTACAGGTAGATTTCATAACTGTTCCACATATATATTGAAAAGATAAGTATGATCATATATATTGTCTTTCTAAAGAAAGGGCTGTAGGCGACTTGCCTACAACAAATAATTGCATAGCCGTCCGGTATAATGTGTTAACGAAAAAATATTTATTCGCAAAAACGCACAATGATTAGAAAACTAAAAAAAACAACAGAGAAGTAACAAAAACTAGGAGACTCTCTGGTCTTACGGCAAAGATAAAAAAAAAACACATGACCAGAAAAAAACTCTCGCGCGCTTTTGATATCACTTTGCACCAGACATGAAAAATATCAATGCCACCCCCCCCCCCCCCTTTAAAGTGCGGAGTCCCAGGGATATCTTGAATTTTATTCGACGTCCAGCTCTGGTGTGCGTCGGGTGCCTCGGGGGCGGTGACGTTGTTTGTGGTGGTGATTCACCTGTCTCGGACGATGTACTGAGCGGTGTTTCGGTATGCTCTGCGTCCATCATGTGTAGATGCACAAGCGTGGTGCCAGAGGTCGGAGAGGGTAAAACCCATGCTGGCTTGACACGTTCAATCGATACCTTTGTCGGAACACCATTGAACATTATGTCCACGGTATGCTTATTTCTACTAAGCACCTGAAATGGGCCCGTATATGGTGGTTGCAAAGGCGATTTGACTGAGTCTGTTCGCAACATTACGTGAGAGCAATCGCATAAGTCTTTGTGTACAAACACCTTACGCTCGTCCTCTTGCTGACTTCGTGTTTCACGCCCAGCCCGGTCTCTCTTGCACTTGAAATTAACTTGTGGTCGCTGTAGCGTGCTTAGCTGCGTTCGCAAATCCTCTATTGCAGTTTTTAAATCTCTAATTTCGTTTGAGCTTTTTGTTGTTTGTCGCGTTGCGACCGCGGCGCAGTTTACTGTTATATTGTCAGTTTGGTCTTGCTCATAATGGTAGTTATCGTAGGTGGCATCTGTTGACGTCATTGCAACTGTTGCAGTAGGCTCGTGTGTCTCGTAAATTCTGTCTGCAGCGAGCAGCAGTTTGTCAAATGATCTTTCGTCGTATATAGCTAGTGTAGTTCTTACTTGCGTTGGTAGCTGTTGTTGCCATACGTGGTGTAACAGTCTATCAGAGACTGTCGAACTATCTACCAGTATTCTGACAGGGTCCTATCTCCCCGTTTCTCTTGGTACAGTACTTGTTTGACTCTGATGTCGACGGACTTCACACACCGAGAAATTAATTCTTCTTTCAGTCTACAATATGCTCCTTCTGTAGGCAGGTTCACTATAATGTCAGATATCAAAGCCGAGGTCTGATGGTCCAAATTATTTATCACCAAGGTGAACTTCTCGTGATCACTGACTGTTCTTTGTTGTAAAAATATATTTTCCATTACCGCGAACCATGTGTGTGGCTGAGAAGGTATGAATGGGGGCGCTCGTATTTGCAACCATTCAGTTGGTGAAGTGTTGAAACCAAAGGGTAGTTCCATTGCTGTTACTTGCTGTGGTTGTGCTGCAGTAGTCACAGTTTCCGATAAAGTTGCCTTGGTGTGCGCCATGGTTGTTGAACCAACGTCATTCCTTTTTGTCCGATATATGCCTGAAGTTCACATCTTTCGAAATATGCAACTGTACAGTTTCTATCTCATCCTGAAGCCTATGAATTTCTTCCGTTATCGGACCATATCGTTTGCCGTCGTTGTTCATTGCTTTTGCAGTTAATGTTCGACGTAGCTAACGAAAGGTTTAAAGTTCCTTAATCGGAGGTCACCAATAATGTAGGCGACTTGCCTACAACAAATAATTGCATAGCCGTCCGGTATAATGTGTTAACGAAAAAATATTTATTCGCAAAAACTCACAATGATTAGAAAACTAAAAAAACAACAGAGAAGTAACGAACTAGGAGACTCTATAATCTTACGGCAAAGATAAAAAACAACACATGACCAAAAAAAAACTCTCGCGTACTTTTGATATCACTTTGCACCAGACATGAAAAATATCACTGCCACAGAGCGGATGGAACTTCGTTGAGGAACGTGGTACCGTCGAACTTCATGCACGGATGATGTGACCATTAATGATCGCAGTATACACAAGCACCTGGACGAAGATCGAAAAAACTTAATTTTTTCGACAGCTAACTGACTACTGTTGTTTTAAATCGCATATATACGCCGCAGAAAATCCTGGAGCGGTAGGTGTTAGAATTTATCACTGAAAGATATTTTTGTGCGCCAGTGTAAGCAATAGAAAATTTTATCACGTAAAGATTTAAACACAATAATAATATTGCGACACGGAAATGGCCAAGTGATACTTCTTGCTTTCATTTCTACAACCATTTTTTGAACAAATATAGCTAAAAATTAAGATAAGGTATGGTTAAGCTGTGCTCAACCTCAATGTTTTCTCTTCTGCTAGAAGTCCTTGCACCCAATAATTTCCAGGCGCCATATTTGTTTACGTAATATGACAGTGACACGAGGCCAACGAGTATGCCAACGAGAAATACTCGTTGGCCTCGACAGTGACAGTATACGTGTGATGTGTTACTACAGTGAACGGAACCTGTGACCACTGGAGGTACTCAGTTTTACTTATTTTATGTTTACCGTGATATCTATGTTTAATTTTTGCCAAAAGAAACACAAAGCCATGTTCTGAAATAGTGTTTTCTTTCTCCACTAGACAGTGTCACAAATGCCTCCAAAAACTCGTAACACAACACACATACAAATGTCATACTAACAAATGTAAATCCACCTGATGATGGAGATTTAAACGTTTGAAAAGCGTCGTGGAGATAAATAAACAATGACAGGTAACAGTAAACTTGTTTCATTTAATCTCAAATACTGGTTTTAACTTAGCTGTGTTTTATTAGGTATAGCCCTACAGCTTAACGTAGAATTAGAGTCAAGGTGAAACATAGATTTTCCTCATATACATGTGGTTAATACAAGTGCAATAAGCAATTAGTGAATTCTAAGGACCAACTGAGAAATGATACCTGAACCTTCAGATTTATAGTTTGACACCCGCACACACAATGATCCCACAATGTGAAGCATTATAATTCAAAATAATGAAAGATACTTTCTTACAATCAAATTATTTGTAAATATTTGAATTCAAGATCTAAATCTTAAGATAAATAGCCAAGGTTGAGCAGTTTGTTTTTTGTAGTGAGTTGTCAGCTTGTTTTTTTAATCCCTGCACTGGCATGGTAACGTTCATTAGAACGTGAGTACATTTCTCAACATCACAGTAAGAAGCATAGTTCCCTTTCAGGTGAGTAGACTTTATGCACACTTTTTTGCGATGAATATATTTCTACCCTTGAAAAGCAACTTTGTGATCTATTGCCGCGACAAAAAAAAAAAAAAAAAAAAAAAAAAAGTGTTAACGGAAGCGTCCGATTCCACCCGTCTGCTTTGACCCCATGACGTAGGGGTGTTGTGTGACGTCATTACGACGCAGAGTTTGAGTTGGTGTGCGTGTGTGTGTGTGTGTGTGTGTGTGTGTGTGTGTGTGTGTGTGTGTGTGTGTGTGTGTGTGTGTGTGCGCGCGCGCGCGATATTTGTTGGCGATATGTAATTGTTTTTTTTTTAATTATTTTATTTGTATTGTGCAAATCCAGGTTTCGGCTAGTAGCTAGCCATTCTCCATGCACTATTTTCTATTCTCTATTCTACATAGTATTCAAGGAACTGTGACTGACATTGCATTGAGAATGGCTAGCTACTTGCCGAAATCTGGATTTGTGTAATAAAATCTAAAAAAAGGACGACAGATTGCTGCACTCTGTCACATAAGTCGCTGAGTGCACCCACAATTTTTTTTGTGTCTAGTTTTGTCAAATTGTAATGCTTTTTGTGTTTATTGTGTATTGAATTTGTTTTAATTCACGTAGGGGTGTTTGACTTCTGATTTTTTGAGGTGTTGTGGTTTTGATTTTCGTAGTTGTTGGTTTTTTTTTTTGTATCAATAGTTATGGTTGACCTATATAGGTCACGGGAAATGACAGATTCCAATTTTCATTGTTTTATACGTAGGTATTGGTGTTTCGGTATCGTCATCTGTGGTCAAGGGGAATGTCTGATTCCAATTTTCGTAGTTTTTGCTGTAGATGTTGGTGTCCTCGTACCGATTCACATATATTTTTGTAATTTTTTTGTTCATTTTGTGTGTTTTGGGATGATAGTGTGGTTTTTTTTAACTCTTATTTGGCTTTCCCCCATCCCTAAAACCCTCAATTTCCTGTGGTTGTCCCATTCTTTGATTTTATTTTTGGAGAGAGGTGTTGTTGTCTTATTTATACGTATTTTCGTCTTAGTTGCCGTGTGTATGTAGTGACATCATAGGCGCCATATCGGAGACGCTTAGAATAGCCATTTACACCATATTTATGACGTCATGGGTCAAAGGAGATGGGTGGAATCGGACACTTCCGTAATCCCACTCTTGCCCCCTTCAAGCCATTCGTTCTTTGTTTAGTACTGGCTTTCCACCCGACCTCTTAATATACGTACGGGCGCTCTCTTTTATGCAAGGGTCTTCAGTTTTCCACGTTCTTTAAGTTAAATAGTTCTGTTATATTACTCGAATGACTTCGGAAGCGTTTCTATTCCAAGGATTACAGTATCCATCGAAGCCATTCGTGGTGAAAATAATTAATTTACAGCTTCAAACAGTGCACAGTAATACTGGTCTCGTCAAGTTCAAGGCAGTCAAACCATTGCAGGTGGTAGTTCTTTCTGTCCACGGGGATTCACAGCTGGGCGTTCTAGGTCGGGCCAGTTATCATCCAGGAAAAACCGTTGCGTCTCAGCACACCAGTGCAGAAGTCATCGAAAATTCTGTGGCCGATGGCGACATGAATGAGGCACTACCAGTGCTATATGACGCGCTGCGCATCCACAGAACACCGTCTTTTGGCTGATTCGGTGACAGCAAGATATCACAGCAAAACCTCCGAGGTGAGTGCAGAGTTTGGGAAAGAAATATTCAAATGATGATCTCACATACAGAAAATTTGTGTAAACTGGAGAAGCCTTCATATTTTATATTCCCTGCTTGCAAAGAATATTGGAGAGAATTTCTGCCTTCTGCATGACACAGTTCATTTGTTTTTATCTATACAGCGATTTTCGTTTATTATTGCGTCTCACATAGTCCAATCAGTTATTCGTATTGATGTCTTGTCCTGTTTCCAATAAAGTTGTGCCGCCCGCTGTTGTACTAGACATGTTAAAACGCTTAGTTTTTCACTGACAGTGTTTTAACACTTAAACACGAACTTTATTTCATTTTATCGCGAAAACATGGTCTGTGCCTTTGTGGTGGTGTTATAGCTGTATAATGCTATATGATGCTACAGTGACAAATGAGATGGTGTTGCAATGGAATAATCACTCATTTTTTGCATTTATCGTATCTAGATTAAGGAGATGCGTATCTTTGGTTGCTATATAAAATAACGGCCCTGTCTCTTACAGTTTGTTGCAAAACTTCAATACATTTATCTAAACGGACCAAATTTCCTTTATCTGCAGCAGTCCTGCATTTCGTATCTTGATGCAGCCGCCTTTCTTCTTACAGTTGTCCACGCGTTTTCACCCTTTAACTTACGATTCCATTCACACTACACAAATGGTTCTGAGCACTATGGGACTTAACATCTGAGGTCATCAGGGCCCTAGAACTTGGAACTACTTAAACCTAAAGGACATTACATACATTCATGCCCAAGGCATGATTCGAACCTGCGACCTTGGGCATGATTCGAACCTGCGACCGTAGCGGTTGCGCAGTTCCAGACTGAAGCTCTTGGAACCCCTCGGTCACACCGGCCGGCTTAGTCAAATACACAAATTATTAATTTCCATTCATCTAAAAGTAATTTTGCGGGCTTCTTTTGGAAATTATTTTTCACAGTTGCGCTGTAATTTTTTATTTTATTTATTTATTTATTTATTTTTTGATCGATCGCAACACACTTTTATTCTGTTACCAAAGTAGCGCTACGAAATACGTATTAACGTAGCCCCTGCAGTTTGTAAAAGAAGTGCATCTGAAAGCACAGTTTTCCACCCAAAAGAAGTGCCTAATTCACAGTATGTCACTAAAGGCCATATCCTTTTTTTCTTAAAGATACTAATCGAGGTAAACTATTGACGAAAACAATGGACATAGATTCAGCATGAGCCCGGTCCAATTCCTATATCATATGAGGTGAACACCAGGGTAGTTGATTTAACAAGCCACAACCGCTTCCGGCCCCATCCCCTCCAAAATAAACCTACTGCTTCTTCCCTAATGACTTCGTTCAGGATGGCACGTTAAACAGTAACTTGAGTGTCAGCATGCCTTTCGCCCAGAGAACTAATAAAATTTGTGAAACATGATGCCCGAACAGTTCATTTCTTGACCAGTACACACGTTGGAATGTCACTGCCCTAGTGATAGTGCTTGTAATCACACTTAACGGTCGTAGTGATTTTATTCCCGCTTCACGTAGCTTGACGACAGATTAACAGCGTTACTATAATAGCGACAAACGTGGTAAGTTTTGTGTCGCCAGCGGACAGAAAATGGGCTTGCTTTAGATTTCTAACGATCTATAGCGTTTCGAAGATTTGTCGCTAAAGTAGTTCTGAGCGAACATCTCTACAGTAGTCACCACTCAGATTACTTTACAAATGTTTCCGAGAAGTAACGGTAGGGAAGTGGAAAATTTGACTGAAGAGTGTCTCGCCTCCCCAGGAACAATTGTCTCGACGTACAATCACGGGCGTCACATGCACCAAATGCCACACACATTCTGTAGTCTGACTCTTCACAGTGGTCCATCGAGCTCTGTGGTATTCGAGGACGGCTTTCGCCAGTGGATATGGGAAACAAGTAGTATTATCAGAGTTTTCCGAGTTTTCGAAAAAAAAGAAAAGTTATATCCGCTATCAAACAGAACAGGACATTTATGTTTATCAAGGGGTCACATACTTCTCAAAAGAAAGAAAAAGAGAAAATAAAAGAACACAATATTCACAGGATATCACTTATTATATGTACTTCAAAGTTAACGAATTTCCAATAACAATCTGAATATTTTATTTATTGTGAAATGGCTCCTTGGATCAGGTACACCATCATCAGTGTTATGTTTTTCCAACATTCCACGTTCTATCGTGCCAGATTTTGCTGCATCAAACGTCTTCAAGAAAGAACAATACAGTTTGCCGGGCGAACGCGTTGACTGTGTTTAATTATGTATTCTTTCCAACTAGAATCTAGTTACACATCGCCAGTTGATTCCAGGCTAATTGATTAGTTACTCGCACAGTAAATAGTACAGTCTTAAGACGCCATTCTCTTCTTGAATGCGATGTATTTGTTATTCCCCTTCGCGTAAAGTTAACAGAATTTATAAACTCCATTACTTACCCACAAGTCTGTCCTGACTCTGGGTGAAAACTGCTCCTTATTCAAAGACAACGTGAATATAGTGGGCTCATTTTCATCGCATTTATGGTGTGAAAAAATCTTAATCGGTACACACAACGACGCGAAAACAAACTAAAATGCAGTTAGACGGGAAGTTGAAAGATACTGCATCTCACGAGGCATGAGAGAGACGTGCAGAACCATCATTCAAACCCCGTCACGTCTGTTCCGCGAACGACGGCGGCAGTTAAGTGCCTCGTATCGCTGCTTCGCCATCTTCCAGCGCTGGGAGCGGCGCGCGGTGGCGGCGTCTCCAGAAGGCGCCGGGGGCGGAGTGTCGCTGCCCAGGCCCGCAGTGCCGCGGGATCTGCAACACAGCAGGCACACTGCTGTCACACAGAATAAAGGAGGCGCAGGAACCAACGGCACGCACACTAAGCTTTCTTCCGGATTTCTGCAAGATCTTAGTTCCAACGGGGTCCATTGCCAAAACAAATTTTCTGAATGGCGATAATCTGCCACAGTGCGTGTCATTACTTGCTATAGAATATCCTTTTATGTAGTACTTTTTACTACGGCAAAGTTTTGAGCGTGCAGTCATTTTCAAGTGTAGGTATAGTTTAAACCGTCAAACGGACTTACTTGGATTAGGCGTTCGCGACAATGACGAGGCACAAACAGCGCCGCGGTACGCCTGATTTTTATAGCAAGTGGTATGTAAGTAGGCTAACCACAATGTCGCGGCAGTGCAGTGTTTCGTGCCGCGCTGCCGGCTCGATCGCTGCAGACCACGTTTTCCGCCGCGCTGCCACGCAGCTACACCGCTGCACCTTGCCCGTGTTCTTGACACCCGCACGGGGACTACATCTTTCTGAGGCGGCTTAGACGACATTGTGAGGTTGCAAAAATTGATACTTTGGATCGACAGAAGCGTCCGATCCCACACGTCGGCTTGTAAGGATGTTGTCGTGTGTGACGTCATGACGGCGCGGAGTTTGGTTTGTGAGTGGCGTGTTAGTAGATATCGTCGTGTTGTGGTTTGTTGTGCTCTCTGGTGATATGTTCACGGTTTTCGTTTGTGTGGTGTAATGAGCTCAGTTTGCTTTTGCTCATTATCAAGAATTGTTAGTGTCGGTTGTGTTTGTAGTGGAATTCGTTTCAGTGAGTTAACGATTTTGTGTGAAGGTTAATTTAGTGTTGTTCGCTGTACGTCGTCTGGCAATTTTAGTAAAATTAATCGGTTGTTGTTTTTGTCCAGGAATGGATATGACGGATAAAATTAACACTGCGCAGGTCAAGAGAAGTGTTCGATCCCAATGTGTGGGTGTGTATATTGGTATCAGAGATGTTTTTGAGCTCTATAGGCCAAGGGAAGTGTTTGATCCTAATTTATGAGTTCGGAAGCTGGTGTTGAGCTATATAGGTCAAGGGAAGTGTCCGATTCCAGATGATATTGTGTGTAGTGTTAATTGGGGAGTTTTGTGATGTTTCTTTTTTCGTCGTATTATGTGGTTTTCTATGGGGTTGGTGTCTAAATTTGTTTATATTTAGTTTGCCCCCACCCAAAAACACCCCATTTCTCGCGCTTGTCCTATTAGTGTCATTAGGCTTTTGTGGAAAATGTGTGTGTTTGTTTTTCGATGTATTTTCGTTCTCATACTGTGTACGTAACAACTTTATATGTGCCATAATGGAATCGTGGTTTATGGTCGTTTCCGCCATATTTGTGACGTCATGGGTCAAAGCAGACGGGCGGGATTGGGAGCTTCCGTATTTCCGATAATTTCACATCTGTCTCACATCGCTACTTGACTCTTGGTTATTAGACATACTCATTATTATGTCTGGCATTTAAAAAAAAAAAACATTCGTAGAGTTTGCAATGAAAAAGTATACACTGTTTACACTACTGCACTTTAGGTCATACATTACTGTATAAGACACGTAGCTAACATATCGAACATTCAATTAAAAATTCTTATATTGTGTAGTATGTTCATCTATATGAAAAGTATTCCATCTTATCGTCTGCAGTATGAAAGCCTTATTCACAAAACAACATATATTGACACTCGTAGCAACATATTAATAGCAACTTAGAGAACAAGTAAATCCAAAAGTATTTAATAATGTTCAATACATGTAACATCTAATCCGAGTCGGAAGAAACATTAGAAACCAGGTGTTCTTTTTTTGCTTTGGATTAACGATAACTTCAGTTCTCTTCACAAGTTTTTACGTTGAAATAAAATAATCACAGGTAATCCTGGAGCAAATATAAATCTTGATAAACCTGCAGAGGGAATAAAAGTTCTTACTACAATCATCTTTCTAAATTTAGGTCATACTTTTTTTTCTGGAGAAGTCCTTAGCACTGATTGCCAACCTTTTAAGTTGTCACTACTGCTTCTGGTCTAAGGTCGAAACATCTTCCACATAAATGGGTCGATTTTTCCTCCTTATTTTCATTTTCTATTGCTGTTAACTGGCAGTAGTTAATTCCCAATAGGATATTTTTTTCCTACAATGATGTCTGTCTCTGGAAACAGGTACAGCATTGAGATACTTGGGTCAGCATGCCTATACCCCTCTCTGTCTTATGTGTGTTGATTTCTGTATTCATCTTTATTCAGTGTCATGTTCTCAAGAGTCACTGCAGCAGTAGTTATTACTTGTCACGAATAGGCTTTAGAGCATAAAGAGAATTTTACAGTAGCTGCTTTGTTTTGCAAATTATTCCAATGAACACCCAAAATGAAGTTCGTGGTAGTTGTTTACTAGAGAATTAACTTTTCTTTTATGAGTTAATATTTGATAGATATAGAAAAAAGCTTGACTGGTGCGAGGACGACTTGCGCTTCGGATTGATTGATGGATTTTTGGGGGGGGGGGGGGGGGGGGGAGAGAGAGACAGAGAGAGAGAGAGAGAGAGAGAGAGAGAGAGAGAGAGAGAGAGAGATAGATAAGCAGATGGTTCACCCATCCCAGGGATCGAGAATGTCGATGACTTTTTCCTGTTTCTGACATTAATAGTGGCAAGATGGGTCAGGGGAATTCCATGACTTTCGAGAATGCTTTAATTTTGAATTTGTATAACAAATGAAAAAGAAATATTTTTTGGTGTGATATAGTTATACATTAAAAATTTTCTGATTTTTTTCTTTTTTTCTGTACTTCTACTGCGAAACCTCATTTCTTCCAAATTTCATGATCCTAGGTCAACGGGAAGTACACTACGCTATACGCTTTGATGAGTCAGTTTGCGAGCATCAAAATATGTGTTATACATGTCCGTCTCTTTTGATTGGAACAACTTAGACTCTTAATGTTTTTACACCGCCAAGAGACCACTGATGTGACAAGTAAATTTCAACTTGATTTTATTTAACTGTACATTAGAAAAAGGGCTCCTAACAGAGTGACAGACAGACAAGCAGCTGGATAACAACTGACTTTTTTCATGTGAGATAATTACAATTAACAATTAATTTGCATAGATTTAGCTTCAAATGTTTTTAATACAATGAAATATTTTCTTTAAAATATTCATTCACTATTTTACCTGCTCATGGGTCGAATTTTAAAAAACTGTGAAATCTTTAAACAGAGAAGCCAAATACAAATTTTCATAGATTTAGCTTTGAAAATGCTTTGAAGATGAAAAAATTTCATAAAACTTTTCATCAGCTATTTCGCTCCCTTAGGGAGGTGTTTCCAAAAACATTTAAACACGTATTTTCGTTTTTTCTGACCGAGTATTCAAATACTAATTTTCATAAGTGTAGCTTTAAAAATTCATCAGTAGCCTACAGTGTAATATGAACACCCTTTCCAAGTTTCAAGTTTCTATCCTCGGCATTTTTGGCTGGTCGATGACGAAGCGGTGAATCAATCTGGCCCTATTTCACGTCCTTCAGGGTAGAACTTTCAAAAAGAGTGAAAAACGTATTTGTTCACTTCTAACTGAAAAAAACCAAATACCAGTTTTGAAAGATTTAGCTTTAAAAATGCTTTCACAATTAAATACTTTCATACATTGTTTCATGCCCAGTTTCATCCTCCGCCCCTTAGGGCTTGAATTTCCAAAAAGAATGAAATGCATATTTCTTTTTGATTTCTAAAAAGCCAAATACAAAATTTCATAGATTTAGCTTCAGAAATGAAATATGTCCATAAAATTTGAATCCCTATTTCACTCTCCTATGGTTGAATTTCCTAAAATACTGAAACTGTGAAGTCAAATACAAATTAGTATTGATGTAGCTTTAAACATACCTTAGTTGTTCTTTAACGATGATTTATTTGCAAAAATCTCTTTCATCCCCTATTTCATACCTTCCAGGTTGAATTTCCAAAAATGCCGAAATATGTATCTTTTTCATTTGTGACAAGGAAAACAAATACCAATTTTCATTTTTCCAGTTTCAAAATTGCCTTAAGAACATATGTTTACAAACCCTTTCATTCCTTATTTCAACCCCTTAGGAATGGAATATCGACAAATTCCTTGTTAAACTACGCCTACAGTATATGATCAATACCCTCTGCAAATGTCAAGTTTCTCCCTCAGTGGTTTGCGCTGGACGATGATCGGTCAGTGAGTTAGTTAGTCGGGACATTGCCTTTTTATATATAAAAGAAGATAAGAGATAAGAGCAGCCTACGAACGAAAATGGCTCTTTAAGAAATTAAAATTTTGCTTGCACTTCCAGTCACCTTTTCGTCAGCAGTGTAATTCTTTTCCCCATCTCATCACCAATAAATTTAATGATGTTAACAGCAGCCTGCACAGGCATATGCCTAGTCACGTGACCCAATTTGTTCCGTGGTTTGTTCCGTGGTTTCATTTGTCCAGTAACACACTCTTAAAAAACATTGAGGTGGGTGGAGTTGGAAATAAACAACATGACACCAAGCATTTTCTGAAAAGCCAAACAGAACACAGGTAACTTCACCACAGCTAGTTCACGAAACATTTCATGTCAAGTTGTTTCTTTTAAAGCCGGGCCACACCACAGTATTTTGACAATGTATGACCAATGTATGTTTCGAGTACGGCCCATATACAAGCATTTGGCAGGTTATGCCACACACTCAAAAATGGCTAAACAGCAGGAAATGAGCAGTAGTGAAGAATACGAAAAAAAAGCAGCCAGTGCAGCAGATGACTGTCACTCAGAAAATTCAGTAAGTGACTCTCATAACTTAAGACACCTACACACATTTCATGATTGGCTCTAAGCTGCAAATTGCCAGCATCCACTTATATAATGAAACTCCCTCTCACAGACTGAAGGTGTTCTCACAACGATCAATCAGTCAATCCTTAGATTCCTCACAGCTTGACTGAAAGCTCATCTGTGAATATCTAATGTAAGGCGTGCACAGATAGCTCACTCAGTTGGTAGAGTGATTCCCAGGGTTGTGGAATAACTAAAACAACATGTGTTATGTAGTGTGTCACAAGGTTCCAGTGTTTGGTTCTATGGTTGTGTATCATATCTACTCATCCCTGTACTCAACATTCATATGAATAAGGGACAAGCTAGTTACCTCATAAGAAAAGCGTTACAGTTGATGAATAGGCAAGCGTCATCTCTTAAGGTGATCCATACTTGAAATTTTGCATGCGAGCTAGACGGCGGAACCTCCGCAAATCTACAATGAAACCTGCTAGTCACAGAATGCCAAGACAATTTCCCTGATGTTACAGATCTTGTGTTTTACAAAGTCATCTGTGACATATGTGCCTTCCACTTCTATCTGAATTAAAGCCAATATGTTTCAGCGCTGGTCTCGTGTGCTCATAATGAAGTGCATGCACATGTGTTTACCATTTACATGTTACTGCTTAAGGTTTGAACTGATCCAACATCAGTTATTTCTTAAGTTATTTTTGTAAGTGAAGTAGATACAGACAGAAAGATGTGCGGCAAAAAGA
Source organism: Schistocerca gregaria (assembly GCF_023897955.1). Lineage (NCBI taxonomy): Eukaryota > Metazoa > Arthropoda > Insecta > Orthoptera > Acrididae > Schistocerca > Schistocerca gregaria. The sequence goes on from NC_064924.1 coordinate 233,359,380, forward strand.
AGGTAGAAACGTTACACTAGTTTATTTTTCTATCGTCATCCATGTTTTAGATAATTTTTTTAAAAAAAGTTCATTCTAGTATGGTAACTTTATATGAAAAAGAAAAAAGAAGTTTGGATGCCAACACTATACTTACTATGCTCACAAGGCACTTCCTAATAATTAGGTCACTACAGCTCCAACAAATACAGGAAGGATCTGATTAGACCCGAATTGTAGTCACACGTATAAATGTATGACATTATTACATGAGCATAGCTTTGTTTTTTTCATCACCAGCAGGTTCACTAACATGCAGACAATGGAGCTCGAAGATTGGCAGTTACTTATTGGTCAATAATTCCGATAACAACTTGTTTAAAAAGCCGTTTCATGCATGATGGCGTGAAGATATTTCTTAACCTCCATCGCTGAAAAAAATATACATCCCTTATCGCATCTCCGTTGGAAGAAGTTAGTGTACTGAGGCTAGCAATCGGTTAAACTGCTGCTGTTTTCTTAAAAAATAAACCTCCTGGGTAAAGTGAGTTATCATTATTACTCCTTTGGCTACAAGTTTGAACATCTTTTAGCACCATGACGGATCCCTAGGACATTCTGACTGTAAGGTAGCATTTGATTAATAAATAGGTTCCTTCGTCATCTATGTTCTTCAGCAACTAAGGTCGCTGTATGATATTGCATTATCATCTTGTCTGCAGAAATAAATAAAAAGCGAAGTCTACAGGGCAAAAGTAAATAAAAATATAAATTAGTGACTCGAATTATGGGCTGTGCACCCTCCATAAATTGGCAATATGTTCATGTGAAATATTGAACTTGTAATTGTTTAAACTTCAGCACCCGTGAACAGTATCTATGCAAATGCTTAATGCCTCATCATCATTAATTATAAGCCCACTTTGTCAGAGTATGCACTGTCTGAGGACAAAATGGCCTGCCTAGCTTAATGCTCTAAAGTGTGATCATTATAACTTCTAATGATGTCATTTGCAGCTAGTGATGTTATGTATCGGATTTTGTTACTCTTTCTCACATAAGGTAAATAAATACCTATTGTGCAAGAAGGCCTTTACACCCATCTCAGACTAATCATTGTATTACAACACACTGTGAATGAGGTGTGAGAGAAGCCCACGAATTCGAGAAATGAGAAACAATAAAAAGTTCTACACGATCGCAAACTCAAGCTCTCATGCAAAAGACGTCATGTAGCAGCAAGGATGACTCCGTGAGTGCCTCATTAACTGAGCAAAAGAAGCCGCAGTAAAGAAAAGATGTGAGCCACGTCGTACTGTCCCCAGCTACTGGGGGCAAAGTTGGTATAATTAACCAGAGTGTAGCCACCAAGCCCTTTTGTGGCGAGACACCGACTGGAAAAGCCCCCATCTCCTTGATGTGCCATGGGTGTCTTCTGCATGCACAGTGGGATTTTTCTTTGGCTTAGAGTGCACTGTGGCAGTGGTGGTACTGAACGCGCTCGCTCCAATATTTTTGCAGTGCAGTGCAGTGTAGTGCATTGTCGTGTCCCCCTGGCTCCACATGCACATGTGCACGATGGATTGCCGGCAGCGGTGGTGCCAAGTGGGTTCTACCACTTCCCCCCTCCCCTGACCCTTTGGTACCTGCACTTATTTATTACCTGCTGTGCATGTCTTCTGGCACTGCCACTGCTGCAGATCCTAATGCTTCCTCCTGCCATGCTACAGGCCACCCCAAAGTTTCCTGGCTTCTGAGGTTTATCATCATAGAAGAAGGAGGGTAGGGGTTGGGACTATGATAGCAGAGTGGTCTGTGCCTGCCACTCCACGCCGCCATCAACAAATGCCACTACAGCCATCTCGTTATAACAGGTGCAGCCAGGTGGAATGGTGCCGTATCTGGGGGTGGCCACGCCACGTGTCAGCCAGACGGCAGATGGTGCAGGGCAATTGGGGCACCCGGGTCACCCGTCCACCAGCCACCCACAGCAAGACGAACACGGTCAATGTAGTTACCTGCCACCCGGCCAGCCTCGAGGCCCACCTGTCTGCCAGTTGCCAGCCACATAACAACATGATGCGCATGAGAGACCCAAGCCGAGACGTTGGCCCGCCGCAACAACATCCTTCATATAAGAATTGCATATACTCGGAGGCTCTCATTCTGGCACGAAACTGTTACTCTGGACAGTTCGATTATGCACAAGTCTTGTTGCAACAGAGGAAGGCTGATGCAGAAGCAGCACCTACTCACAATGTATTGTAGTTCTTTTTTTTTTATTATGAGTTGTCTGTAAGTAGGTACAGTTTTTATATTATGTGTAAAAACGCAAAACTGCTTTTCATCAAGGCCTGTACCTTTAACTGCTCTGCAACTTAATTTCCACCAAAATTGAGGCAGCTATAGGATCTAAAAACCAACTTATCAATTTCCATCTTGTAAATATCAGTTACCTGATTGGCTAACCACCTCTGAATGACCATTTTGACATCATTATCTTTGTTGTACTGCCAACCACGTAGAAATTTTGTTTAAGTGCATGAAAAAGTGGCAAGCAGTGGACATTAGATAAGGGCTATATGGAAGCTTCTACTTGGGCCATATGTTGTTAGTCGCCATGAAGCGTAGTATCTTCAACCTGGTGCGTTGGTGGGACAATTGCCTCAATGTTCACAGTGAATTTACCTGGTTGGCATACCGATTCAGGACTGTATGGCCTTTGAACGGAAACTTCTTGATCGTGCCTTATAGTTAAGGACAATCCGCAGGTAACCACCTCAAAGATAAAACAGACAGTATTGTGAAGTGCTGAAAAATGTTATTAGGGAGCCAAAGAGGATGTGGTACGCAAATAGATAGCAAATTCACAAGATAACAATCCATATGCTCACTAGTGAGGGAAGTGTCCGGTCAGCAGCACAAGGTCGACGATATAAAGTCAGTTCGTAGTAAAAATATTTCTGTTAGTGATTAGCCAGATTTATGTGCAATATTTAACAATCATTTTCTGAGTACTGCTGGTGAATTAAAAAAAATGCTTAGTTTCTACAGAGAATCATATAACTCTCTTGCAAAATGCCTTTCCGATATTGATGTCTCATACACTCCTTTGTGATACTGGCAAGGGGCAGATTGAGTCAATAATTAAATCACTGAAGAGTAAGGACTTTCATGGATATAATGGAGTGCCCAGAAGAATATTAAAATACTGCACTGCACACGTTAGCTCTATATATAGTCATATTTGTAACTTTTCCTTTAAGAATGGTCCGTTTCCTCAACAATTAAAGTACTCAGTAGTAAAGCTGCTTTACAAGGAGAGAGAAAGGGATAATGTAGACAATTTTACACCCATTTCTGTGTCGTCAATGTGTGCTAAAGTTATTGAAAATGTTGTGTATGTAAGGATAATTGTGTGTGTGTGTGTGTGTGTGTGTACTGCTGACAAAGGCCTTAATGGCTGAAAGCTATGATTGTGTGGATCTAATTATTGTGCCTATCGCGACTCAGCATCTCCGCTACATGGTGAGTAGCAACTTTCCTTCTCTCATATTATTACATTCCATCCTGGATTTTCCATGTTTGCTAAGCATAATTGATTATTTTATATCACATAATTTATCAGATGTACAGTTCGGCTTTTAGAAGTGGTATAACAACTGAAAATGCTATATTCTCTTTTTCTCTGTGAGGTACTGGATGGATTAAACAAAACGTTTTGAGCGGTAGGCATCTTCTTTGATTTAACCAAGGCATTTTATTGTGTTGATCACAAAATATTGCTCCAGAAGTTGAACCATTATGAAATATGAGGAGTACTTCACAATTAGTTCACCTCTTACTTTAACAACAAACAGCACAATGGCATTATTCACAGTGTTGAAAATGGTTGTGATGAGGTGTCTCAGTGGGGCACGGTCAAATGGGGTGGGATGGTGGGGTGGCGGAGGGGTGGGGGGAGGGGAGGGATACCTCAGGATCAGTGTTGGGGCCTCTCCTGTTCCTTATTTATATAAATGATATGCCCTCTAGTATTACAGGTAATTCTAAAATATTCTTGTTTTTGCTGATGCCACTAGCTTGGTAGTAAAGCATGTTGTGTGCAACATTGGCTCTGTTTCAAACAGTGCAATTCATGACATAAGTTAATGGCTTGTATAAAATAAATTAACGCTATATCACACTAGGACTCAGTTTTTACAGTTTACAGAATTCAACAAAGCTCGACGTTTTAATTTCACAGAATGAGCATATGATGAGTAACTGAACAGTTCAAATTTCTTAGTGTTCAGATAGATATTAAACTACCGTGGAAAGCCAACATTCAGGATCTTGTTCAAAGACTTAAGGCTGCCATTTTTACTATTCGAACGGTATCTGAAGTAAGTGATTGTTCGACACGAAAAGTAGTCTAGTTTGCTTATTTTCATTCACTTATGTCATATGGTATTATATTTTAGGGTAACTCTTCCCATTTGCAAAGGATATTTTTGGCTCATAAACGGGCAGTTTGGGCAATAAGTTGTGTAATTTCATGAACCTCCTGTTGATCACTCTTCACAAGTTTGGATATTCTGACACTGGCCTCTCAATATATTTTTTTGTTGTTTCTTGTTAACAATATCATCTTATTCCCAAGTATTAGCAGCTTTCATTCAGTTAATAATAGGCAGAAATCCAACCTGCATTTGGATCACATTTCTTTGACTTTTGTGCAGAAAGGTGTGATGTATACTGCTGCATCCATTTTAAATAAGCTACCACAAGAATTCAAAACTCTTACCATTAATCTATGCGCTTTCAAGTTGTAACTGAAGTGTTTCCTCGTGGGTCACCCCTTCTATTCTGTTGAGGAGTTCCTTGAAATATTAAACTGAATCCTATGTTATATTGTTGATTGCGTTTACCTAAACTTATGGCTTGTCTTTTATGGGTTCATAAACATTTAATTTTATCTGTTATTACTCTTACATTTTAATTTCATGTGCTGAAACGTTCCATGGTCTTAGAGATTTGCTTTTCAATTCGGTCCTACAGATCTAGATGTCAAGCTCAACAGATCTGCCAGTCACAACACCACACTTACGGTTCCATGAAAAAAAGAAAAAATTATTTTCTTAAATTTTCATGTCTTTCGATGAACACCATCATCAGCTAACTGATAGCCCAATGACTTTAAATAAGGCCTCTGGCTACTACATGGTAACAATCGCCTAGAAAACCAGAAAATAAGCAGTAGAATTCCAGGTCTGCAGATGGGAGTGCCAATTGTTGTAAGTTTCCATATTGGAAAAATAACTTCATTGATAACAAAGGGAAAAAAAACTACTGACTCCAAAAATGGTAAACACTTTTAAACACGAAGCCCAACGACTTGCCTACCTCACCCAGAAGAGGTGGTGGGGGTTCCTCAGTTTTGCGAGCTCCCATTTATACCCGAAAATCTTCAAACATTCCGACTAGCCTATAACTAAGGACAAAATCATAAAGTATTTGTTTTCTTGAACTTTACAACTTTCAGCACCAAGTCTTCGGATATGAAAGATGGTCACTGACACTGCAATTCATCAGGAGCATTAGAGTGACAATAATCAAGTACTCTAACCCACGTTCTTGCCATCCCATCAGTCATAGTGTTTCCTTCATAAATTAAATTAATCTTTTTGTTTTTTTTTTAGTTTTATTGTAAGCCCAATAACGGTTAACAATAAAAGTAATATTGTAGAACAAAAGCAAACTGGTACTTTTCATCTATTATAATGTTGTTCTACCAAGAACTGTTAATTAAATTAATCTGATGAATTTAAGAATGTTTTCATTTCTTTTGCAGACAGAAAACGAATCGATGCACGCATTTCACACCGGGAGCGACATTTTCAGTTATCCATGGCATTATAAATAACCACAAAGAACTATGATGATTGCTTCTGTTTGGTGTATATGCGTAGCCAATAGGTCCTGGCATTGAAAGTGCATCACCTACTGCAGCAATGCTATATTCATAAACGATACTTCCGTAAGAAAAAAGAGCCCTACCTAGTAACGTGCAAAGAGCTGCGTTCCAAAACCCACAAATGTGATGTCAGTTCATGACTCCTAGACTGTCGATCACATTTGAAGATTGTCTAAGAAGGGGAAAGACATGCTGTGTAAATGTGCTAATTTACAGATTGCAGTAATAGCTGTAATTTTTAGGGCCTAACAATAACAGTAATAGATGAACCTTTATTGCCCATGAACATATTATCTCCCTAGCATTATAATCCCATACTATTACATACAAGAGCATTTGTCATAATAGTTTGCACAGTATTTTGGAAGGGAAAATTTTCATCTCAAAGAATTTGGAGTCATAAACACTTGTTTCTCAAAACTCTGTGCTACGCTCCATCAACGTGTACACAGGAATACTCACAATTACCTCCAGGGTTTTGGAAGATGACTACACGATCATTAAAAGACATACATAAAAGAGACATATCAATAGACAATGTGTCATTACATGTGTGCAGTTCACTAAAGTCACTGCTGTTGCCTGGGAAGGTGTACAGACAGCTGCCCGCCTTGGAATTCTTTTCATTGGGTTGCCGTCGTCTGGGACGAGCTAATTTCTTGTGACGAGTTAAAGCCAATGTTTTGACACGCCTGTCACTTAGTGGTGCGCTCAGCAACTACACCACATCTTTTATTATGAATCGAAAGTAGGAGACATTCAGTGCTAGGTGTCCTTTCTTGTATGTCGTATGGTTTTTGCACAGTAGTCATTTGAAACCCTGGAAGTACTTATGAAAAACCCTGTATTGAGGGCAAATGATGTACATTTTGAAGTTCAAATTTTTCACATTGGTAAATGTGCATCCTTCGATTTGTAAGTCATGGAATTAGCAGTGATGTAAATTTTTTAGAACATGCTTTAAAAAAATCAAGGCGTAAATCACAAATGCCTGCTTGTTTAGATTCAACCATCCTCTGGTCCCATCTAGATAGTATATGGCTTGACAAATATGTTATTTGGTTTTGCTGTCATGTCAATGGCAACTGCTTCGGCATAATTACTCATAATATTAACTGAATAGTGGGTGTTGAAGATCCTCGACTAGATCTCTCTGTCCTAATCTAGATTTTCAGTGTAATGTTACTGGGAAGTATTTCGGTTCAACATGCAGGCTTAACAGAATGTTGCAGGGAATGTCGGCAGGGAATGTCATTATGCAGTTTATCAGTTAAAAGTACATTCATAAGTCTTGTGTGTCTTTTCCTATATTAACTGTCTTCACACACACACACACACACACACACACACACACACACACACACACATACAGGGTGTTTCAGAAATGACCAGTATATTTGAAACGGCAATACAAACTAAACGAGCAGCGATAGAAATACACCGTTTGTTGCAATATGCTTGGGACAACAGTACATTTTCAGGCAGACAAACTTTCGAAATTACAGTAGTTACAATTGTCAACAACAGATGGCGCTGCGGTCTGGGAAACTCTATAGTACGATATTTTCCACATATCCACCTTGCGTAGCAATAATATGGCGTTGTCTCTGAATGAAATTACCCGAAACCTTTGACAACGTGTCTGGCAGAATGGCTTCACATACAGATGAGATGTACTGCTTCAGCTGTTCAATTGTTTCTGGATTCTGGCGGTACACCTGGTCTTTCAAGTGTCCCCACAGAAAGAAGTCACAGGGGATCATGTCTGGCGAATAGCGAGGCCAATCCACGCTGCGTCCTGTATGTTTCGGATAGCCCAAAGCAATCACACGATCATCGAAATATTCATTCAGGAAATTAAAGACGTCGGCCATGCGATGTGGCCGGGCACCATCTTGCATAAACCACGAGGTGTTTCGCTGTGTCGTCTAAGGCAATTTGTACCGCCACAAATTCACGAAGAATGTCCAGATAGCGTGATGCAGTAATCGTTTCGGATCTGAAAAATGGGCCAATGATTCCTTTGGAAGAAATGGCGTCCCAGACCAGTACTTTCTGAGGATGCAGGGACGATGGGACTGCAACATGGGGCTTTTCGGTTCCCCATATGCGCCAGTTCTGTTTATTGACAAAGCCGTCCAGGTAAAAATAAGGTTTGTCAGTAAACCAAATGCTGCCCACATGCATATCGCCGTCATCAATCCTGTGCACTATATCGTTAGCGAATGTCTCTCGTGCAGCAGTGGTAGCGGCACTGAGGGGTTGGCGCGTTTGAATATTGTATGGATAGAGGTGTAAACTCTGGCGCATGAGACGATACGTGGACGTTGGCTTCATTTGGACCGCAGCTGTAACACGGCGAACGGAAACCCGAGGCCGCTATTGGATCACCTGCTGCACTAGCTGCGCGTTGCCCTCTGTGGTTGCTGTACATGGTCGCCCTACCTTTCCAGCACATTCATCCGTCACGTTCCCAGTCTGTTGAAATTTTTCAAACAGATCCTTTATTGTATCGCTTTTCGGTCCTTTGGTTACATTAAACCTCCGTTTAAAATTACGTCTTGTTGCAACAACACTGTGTTCTAGGTGGTGGAATTCCAACACCAGAAAAATCCTCTGTTCTAAGGAATAAACCATGTTGTCCACAGCACACTTGCACGTTGTGAAGAGCACACACTTACAGCAGAAAGACGGCGTACAGAATGGCGCACCCACAGACTGCGTTGTCTTCTATATCTTTCACATCACTTGCAGCGCCATCTGTTGTTGAAAATTGTAACTACTGTAATTTCGAAAGTTTGTTCGCCTGAAAATGTACTGTTGTCCCAAGCATATTGCAACAAACGGTGTATTTCTATCGCTGCTCGTTTAGTTTTTATTGCCATTTCAAATACACCGGTCATTTTTGAAACACCCTGTACATACGTATACACATAAACAAAATGAGTATCAGATCTGCATCTGTCAAAATGAATATGGAGAACTGTCTGGCAATGCTAAATGGTCATTACTCTCTTATTTACATTATACATAATGATCTAGCAGAGAGTTATACCTTTCAAATATTGATGAGCTTATATTTTAACTGTAGCTCTTAAGCTAGAACTGTAAACTGACTTCATGTTGCACTACACACATCTTTCATCTCCTTTTGATTCCTCCACATTTCTTATCTCTAATCCATTGCAAAGTTCTGTAACTCCCTTCTAGTGGCACTTCTTTCCCAGGTTTCTGCTCCATATCTAGAGCGTACCACAGGCTGCTACTGTCCACAAACCTAAGTTAAGAGGCGGAATAAGTAAGTGGCTGACAGTGTCACACAGCATTCATATGGACATAATCATGGTTTTAGCGAACTTCTCAGGTAAAATTTTACTCTGGCTTCCTTTTGTATTCCAGATGAGCGTGATGACATTTTTGTTATTAGTGCTGGGTGTCACCACCTTGAGTGAAGGAAGGAGTGTTGTGTTCGAGAACAGACGCATAGATACTGTGTGGGTGGGTGCCCTTGGCAGTGCTGGAGGGGGAACTCCCAAAGGAGGTGGTTGGGAGATGCGCCCTGGTTCTTTGGTAAGTTGCCAGTCTTATCACAAATGGTTGTAATTTTTCTGCGATATAACCTTGCCATAGGAAATACCACTGAATACACAGGGATAACTAAATAAGATTTTCTATTTTCCATTGAAAAAGAGAAATGTTGTTGTCATTACTTAAACATTACCACACAAAAAGTAGTAATAAATAAGTATTACATTCTCCAATAGCAAAAGATGCTCAAAATCCTTTATTTCACATAGTCTAATAACTTTATCATTATGTTTAATACATTTACTTATTTGAGAATAAGCTGCCAAGAATATCTTGATATTTGAAGAACGGATATTTGATATATGTGGTAGGGGATGCTGTCATAAAATGTGCAGTGTTGAAGAATTAACAAGAATTCCAGTCACATTAAGAAAGAAAGTTACAGTTTACATTCTCATTGAGGGGTGTGTCAACAGGTCACCATCGACATGGATGATCCATGGGCAGGCCGCTTCTGGGGTCGCACTGGCTGCTTATTCGATGGCTACGGACATGGCAGATGCCAGACGGGAGACTGTGGCAGGAGGCTGCAGTGTAACGGCACCGGCGGCCAGCCTCCTGCAACGTTTGCAGAAGTTCAACTGGGCGGGTGGGGCGGTCAGGACTTCTACAACATCAACCTTGGTGATGGCTTCAATATCCCCATCACGGTGAGTGCAGCACTTTTCCCACAGTCAATTTGTGTCTCCTTCCTGGGTGTTAGTCTCAAGGCAGAAAACTATGTTAGAGTTATGACAAACAGGCAACTGCAGACCGCTTGTCAATATTTATGACTCCAGCATAAAAATAATCTCCTCAAAGAAATATGTAATTATAAGAGGGGTGTTCATGAAGTTTTAACTATAATCTCAAAAAAACTCCAGATGTGTCCATGAAACTTGGTGATGCTGTTAGTCCTTCTCTACACATCTACCCATCAATGTGACACATTTTTCCCAAACCTTGATTGGGAAAGCCTCTCTTTTGGCTGTTCAGGGAGAGTTCCACCTCGCAAACAACTTCATCGTTATCCTGGAAGTGCCTGCCATAGGATGGTTTCTTCACCAGAGGAAAGAGGAAGAAATCATTGGGTGTCATGTCGAGGGATTACGGGGGTGAGGCAAACACCAATGTTTTGAGGAAGCACCATGAGTGAGTGTCCTGCACAGAATGAGCTCGGACATCATCATGGTGCATACCCGCACCCCTTGGGCAGCTTCCTACAACTCTTCATCCTCACAGCTTCCTGTACCCTTGTCAGGTAATATGGTCCTGTGATGGTTTGCCAGTTGCGACCGTAATCTTCAGCAACACACCAAGACCTTCAGCTTGCCCAATGATGGCTGGATTTTGGCCTTTTCGCTGGTGAACCCAAATGTTGCCACTACTTGCTTTGCTTTTTTGTCTCGGAGTCGTACTGATTCGAGGTTTAACCGATCATGGTAACTAGGTGGCTAAGGAATTCGTATGCATTGACCTGAAACTGTTGTAACATTTCTGCTGGGCTCGGTTTAGCACGTCAGAAGGTGCGGAACCTAGTGGGTTATGATCTTTGTCAGATTCAAAAATTTTGTCCGATATGATGAAAACTGACTCGTGACTGATTTTCACTTTATTCACTGTCACTTCGATTGTGGCTCACCGGCTTCGAAAACCTGTTTCTATTACTATTACCAGTGCTCCTGCGAAACATAGTCTGTCACTTCGTTCGCCACTGTTTGGAGCTCCTGATCACAATGGAAGTGTCTGGGCCACTAAACCATTGTGTCATATAATGATGGTGTAATTTTACGATAAGATTCCACCGTCTCAACATGGATTGTTGTTAGAAAACAAATCACTGAACAATACCCTACTTAATTTAAGGGGATGTGCCATACTAAACTGGCTGCTCTAGCTGCACACTATGGTACTGTGTGCAGGGATTTCATTGTGTACCAGGACTGCAGACTAGTGCCTGCAGACAAACAAAAAAGTTAATTACGCAACTTTTTGTTTTGAGATAATAAGCAAAACTTCACAACCACCCTTCTTATTTCTAACCTGCTTTGTGAATAGAGGTAATTAATGAAATAAAACTAGCATTTGAAGTAGTAAAGGGTACGGTGTCAGCAGAAATGATGTTTATTGCATATCTAGATTTCAGTCACTGTGTGACCATCTTCAGTGCAGTAAATGTATGTTAAAACATTAAAAACACTTGTATATGCACATAGTACCAACGGGACTATTCACATCAGAGGCTGGGCCGCTCTGACTTTGATACCACTCTGGAAACAAATTCGATAGATACACAAAGGTATACTAAAGTCATGAGGGCACCTCAAGGAGGCACAATCACTACAGGGCTCTATCCTAAGAAGTATGTTTAGTCAGTGGTGCAGATTCTGTTGACTGAGTCATTTAATAATGTTTCTGGATCCTACTAGGGCTGATAAATTCAGTTTCTCAACAGTGGTGTGTACCAATGTCTGTTAACCTGTAACAGAAAATCAACATTTCTGTTGCAATATACAGTGTTTCCATAAAGTCCCTTTACAACTTCAAAATTTTATTACAATGGCAGTTGTTGAAATATTTTAACAACATTTCTTTTATTGTAATCAGTGTTTATAAAAGTTTTTTGATAGTGTTTAATAGACATCTATATGGGTGCCTTTAGTTGCACGAAGCATTTCAAGATGGTACCCAATTTCTTGCCATATTTGCTGTAGTATAGCATCATCAATGGTAGCAATGGCATTATGAATCCTTTGCTTCTAGTCAGCAATGCCCCATATCTGTGTTTGATACATATCATCTTTTACATACCCCCATAAAAAAAGTATCCAAGGGAGTGATACCTGGCGAATGCGGTAGCCAAGGAATTGGCCCATCCCTCCCAATCCACCTGCCTGGAAACGTTTTATTGAGGAACCGACAAACATACAGTCCCCAATGTCATGGTGCACCATCTTGCTGCAAAGTGATAGTTGGTTATAGGTCAATCATTTGTGGTGCTACATATTCGGTCAGAAGTTTGAGGTAAACATCTGGAGTAGTTGTTGACTCATTGAAGAAAATGGACCAATTATTCTGTTGTGCATGATTCCACACCACACATTCACTTTTGGACTATTCCGGTGAAGCTCCTTAGTCGTATGGGGGTGTTCAGATCCCCAGATTCTCATATTATGTCTGTTTAATGTCCCAGAAATGTTGCCTCATCACTGAAACAAACTCGTTTATGAAATAATTCAACGGGGCAACTGGGAGTCCAGGAAAAACCCGTAATTTTTTTAGAATTCCAGGAATTTTTCATTGTTTTAGTTTTCAGTTAAATTTTTGTAATTTTTGTCTGGTAAGAACCGATACTCTAACAATGGATATTACTGTATCCTGCTACTGCAGAATAATACTGAAGCAATAAAACATGAACTATAGAAGAAAACGAAAATAAAAACTTCATTCGCAAAGGAAATGCGTCACATATAACAACAAAACACAGTGCTCATATAAGCATCTGTCAACAGCAAGATGTGTCAAAGGGTTTAGAAAGACTATGCAATGCTTCGTAACAACAAATTGCCTCTGATGAACGTGATGTCACAACTATTTATATTAGATTTGTTCAAGCAGTTGCGAGCAAGCTCATGTGCAGTTGAGTCGTGTATGAGTAGTACCTTCTCCTGCTTCTGCTTACAGAAGTGTGACATATGGCTGTACAGTTTAAGCAGTAGCAGCAAGCAGCCAGATGCTACCCAGACAAATTTTACTGGCGCGCCGAAGCTGCCAGATTCACACTGCAACAGCAGGCCCAGATGTAGGGGCTGCAGGAGGATGGGAGGGGAACCGGGGTATCTGCCCTGGGCGGCAATTTCATGAGGGGGGGGGGGATGGGTGGTAAATTTGTATACTTGAGGAGAAACCTTGTTCACAAAGCGCCTAGCATCAAGTGCATGTTGATCTAGCAGTCTGTCGATTTTTTAACATTTTTGAACACATTCCTTCTTGATTTCTGAATGAATAAACTTATGATTTCTGTATGGGTGCATAGAGTACGTGATGTGTCTGCCGGAGGAATCCCAATCGCTTCTAGAAATAAACTTATCTGCAGACAAAAGGGGTCGGGACTGTACGAGCTGAGTGGAATAAAGCTGAATGAGTGAATGGGTTTGTGAATGATCAGCTTTGTTATAATTACTCGTGAAATCTATAGATTCAGACTACCAGACTGGAAACAAACGACAAACAGGAATAAGCGATAAGAAAGATCACGAATTATTTTTCGGTGTCTCCAAGAAAATGAAATTTTGACAGAAAAGTTTTGGCCAGATTGCTACACTAGTAAGGGCCAGTTGTACAGACCCTGGGCAGCAGCCGCTGGAGTTGAATTCTGGGAGTAGCGTTGTAAACACGTTGTACGAACACGTAATAATGTCTAAGCGGAGAATAAACATGAGATAGCAGAACCGGTGATTATGGCTGAGTTGGTGAAGTTAAACAGAGAATCAGTCTTGACACTGGCAGGAATAGTAACAAAATTAGTGGTGACAAGATTGTTTGTTAGATCGAGGAAGGATAAGAAATGGGGAAATCACACAAATTATGGAAGAATGTGACAGTTTCAAATTTATACAAAAATTTGTTGCTACTATTTTTCGATCTAACGCTTGAGAAGCCAGAGAGTATGAGTGAAAGGTGAAACTATTTCCTAACATAAAACTTTTTGCTTTTAGTGGACCTAATAGGCATTTGATAATTGTACTTCATCAGTTATATTCTGTCATGCTATAAAAATGACCATTTGTGCCAAAACGGACTCGTTTATTTGGTGTTTTTACAATTGCTGCAATATTAGACAAGCCTATTTCATTTCATCTAGTAGATAGTGACAAAACATACATAATCAGATCTAAAACTCACACCAGTCTTGGATATCATTTATATTAACAGCTTTTTCGATATTAGACAGCGACATTTTGATTTTTCATGTAGCAAAATGTTTGACACTTTGATGAGGTAATAGATTCTTCCGCAGAAAGGAGAGCACACCATGTAAAGCTGTAGCAAGATTAGAGAGAAAAAATGCTAGGACCTAAGGACCGAAGTAATATCTACTATCTTGCTCGTCTCTTGTCTTTATGGTCTTATGTATCCTATTTTTAATTTTATGTTGCGCAAAACAGCAAGTTATTAGATAATATGCAATAAAGAGTGCAAACTTTCTGAAGAGTTCTTGTTCTCCCACTTGCAAATGATCCCATCCAGTATTAATTGCAATTTTTTTTTTAAAAAAAAAGGGGGCAGCATGTCAAAACGGCCAACTGGGAGCAGGAGAGCCCTCACAGGACATTTCAGTTTCCACTGTCATGAATCTAGTTTGACGGCACTCATAGCAAAATATACACGTTTGAATTCCACAGAGCGAAATAAAGTGATGCGATTGAAGATTGCTATGTGAAGAGGTGTGGCACTGCACTTTGTCACACTTAAGACCAAATAACATGTCTTAAGTTTTCTCAAACACGTATGCTAAATTTATCAGACTGTTCAGAAAGGTGTGTGCTACAAAATAAACATTTTTTGAAAAGTCAGTTTCTTAAATTTTTGGCATCCTATCTCAAATTTTTTTGGGGAGGGGAGGGGGTTTGAACATGTTGCAGATCCGGAGCAGACGCACAGAGCAGTCTGAATTATAGTGGGGAGGTGGGTAGTCTCCAAGTGACCCCTATTTACGTTTAGTGATTCCACTGTTTCCTCTTCGTTTACTGCTCTCACGTCAAATGAAAACATAACGGATTTCTGTGGCCGGGTGCTATCACGTGACTTAAAATACATGCAAATAATTGTGAAGGGCTAAAACATTCTTAGTTTCAGATTTTGTTTTATTTCCACCTTTCTGACAGTCAAGCATTAATCTCCTTGTAGAACAATGAATTTTTTTTTTCGGTTTGCTAAAGAAATTTGGCTTTTAGTAATCTTTTCCGCTGAGATGGTCAGTTTATTTGAAACGAAGTGTTTAATTCCATGCTTTTAGCTAGTTTCAACAGTTCATTGCAGTTTAAATGCACATTTTCATCTTGTAGCACATATGGCATTATGCCATAATATAGAACCAAACGTGAGATAATACAGTACTGGTACTCCAAGAAAATTTTTATCCAGAAAACTACACTGAAAAGCTTAATATCGGGTCGAGGCCTACTTCATAGGGAATCTGGACATGCGAATGTGCACTATAAGCCAAATTATGCACCTCAGTATGGTTCACGAAATTCCGATGTTCTTGGAGTATCCTCTGATGTTTTGTTTTTTTTAGGACATAATGTAAGATCTTTCAATGTACGAACATAAGGGCTTCCTACGTCATCGTAGCTGCACAAGCAGTTTAACGCCCTTTATCTGGCGCTTCCTGCCAACTGTTGAAACTAAGCTATTTCTAACAGGTTGCAGGAAAATATTGCAAATGTTGATGTGAAAAGCATTAAGCCTAGTTTACACCACGGCATTGGGTTGCACCACTTGTTGCATGGAATGAGTTGCACGCAAATGGTTTCATATATGATGTGGACTCAGCGACACCAGTATACAATTCAGTTTTGTCATTTTGTGGGTTCCTAAGTGAAAGTTTTGGCAGTTGCACGTCGCACGAGTTGTGATGGAGTTAAAGCTTGGTGTGTGGAATTGCTGCATAAGAAAAAATAAGAAATGTGTTTCGATTTGTGAGTGAATGAAGAAAAGACGTCAGCTCGCTTCCTCAGCAACCTTGATGAAACAATTTATAATGGAAGATCCAAGAAGATCTTTTAATTATCTTAGAATGTCACCAGAACTGTCCCTGTTTCTTCTAAATAGAGTTAATTATGTGATAAGTAAAAGATACTGTAATGCATGAAGCACTGCGTCAGAATTGAAATTATATATCACATTGCATGCATTACAATTGAGAACACTCGGCATCCTAGAGATTGCAATGTAACTTGGTGGTGATGTTTTTTCATTAACACCAATAATTATTAATATTAATTAATAATTGTCAACATTAACAGAAATAATTATTTGAAACAGGCATCATTAAGAAGAGAATGGTTTGCAAACTATTGTCTTCAACATAGATCGGCACAGTGTCAATATTTGAAAATTCAAACATATGTGAATGGGGAGCACTGCTGCAACGTTTTAAATAGATGAGTACTGCATATATAATGCAGATTCTTGATTTGTGTACCCTCCCCTCCTGTCAACAATATTCCTTAAAAAAGAGTCGGCCAGCTGGAACGATGGGATTTTAGTCTCCTAGACGAGAAAGAGCATTTCCACAGCCAGAATTGTACATGCTTGTATTTTTGTTAATTCAGTTGTATATGTGCTCCTAATTCAATACATTTTGCCTGCAGCTCAGAAATTGTCAAACCATCTATGTTCTGATCAGACATAAGGGTCTCAGGAGCAGCAATATGTTGCTTATTTTTGTAATCAGCATCACTGAAATCCCACAAACGCCTATGCAAAGCATAGGTATCCAAAAAGAAAACATTATTCTCCGTTTCCACTTCGTGTTTCAGTTTGTCCACACTTTAATAACACACGTAACCTCAAAACTCGTGCAACTAGTGTCGCCAAGGTTGGAACATGCCGGTAGTCTTCAGTTTCACCGAGTTGGGCAAACGTGCAGTGTGCGTGCACAATGGTTGGTAGCGCGGTTGCCTGCAACGTAGTGTCTTCCTGTAAACTAGGTTTTACTTCAAACTAAATTTCCTTTTACGCAAGAAGAACTATGTGCAAGAATGTAATATGAATTTCTTAAATCACAGAGCAGTCTGCATTTGACTCTTAATTGAAAAAATCAACACTTTGAGGATCAGACATTTATGTCGTTAATGAACATTTGACTGGCAAATTTGTTTGATGTATCTTAAAGTATAACACAAAAATCAACATTATATGTGAAAGCTTAGCTTCTCTTGCAGCTTATTAATCTATAGGTAGTGTAGAGCTGGCATGGTAACGACGACGATAAATAATCACTCCCACTTCCGTCAATTATTACGAATACTTTAACTCTTGCAGCGTATACACAATGCGTACAGCATAGAGCGTGTACTGCAGTGAACTGATCTGGCAAAGATACAGTTGTTCTCGCTGCAGTAGGGTAGTGAAGTTTTTGGGGTGTGAGCCAGTTGTTCTATGTCCTACAAATGTTGGAGACCAATATTTTCTTGTCACAACATTATGTGTATTAATTTAAGCCATTAAATTTTTCCATTTGTGAGTTTGCGCTACTTAAGAGTGATGGTGCTATTGGCTGAGTACATCACATATCCTATACTCCAAATATCCACTGTCATCATCTGGTGAGATGACGTGACATGAGCTGAGACAGGCTTAGAAAAGCAATCTCAATTTCAATGCTTTGGAAAGTAACGTGCAGTACTTGGTGGAAACCATTGCCATTCAAAAGACTGATACCTTTTACAATTCCGAGGGAAAGTACACAGTCACTTAACACGCTAAAAATATATTTTCACCTGAGAGAAAATGTATTTTTAACAGGAAATCCAGGAAAAATACGAGAATTTTTTTTTCTTGTCCGTGTATACGCCCTGTTCAACCTCCGAAAGGCGTTCCAGCATGTCGAGTGCAAACTCTATCCGTTTTGGCTTGTCATTTGGCTGAAGTGTCTGTAACAGTTGACTTTGTAAGTGTACAACTGTAAGGTCTTGTGGAGGGCCTTATGCACAGTTGAACATGGTAGTTGGAACTGTCTGGCAGCAGTGCGGATGGACTTAGTAGGTGAACGAGTGAAAACGTTTAAAATGCGATCGATGTTTTCCTCGTATGTTCTTGGTGTCTCTTTATCCAACACTGCCCCAGTCCCCATAAATCTTTTGTGCCTTGCACGGATTGAATGGTGCAATGGTGGATTTATTGCATACTTTGTTCTGAAGTTCCGTTGAGTCTGAACATCAGATTTTGTCTCAATAAACCAGGACACACATTGTGCCCTCTCTTCAGGAGATGCCATTTTATAGAGGTTCCGTTCCTTCCATCAACAGAGTATATGAAACACAAAATTTTGGTATATATAAAAACTTAAGTAAACAGTGATTACAATAAAAGAAATATTGTTAAAATATTTCAACAACTGCCGCTGTAATAAAATTTTGAAGTTGTGAAGAGACTTTCTGGACACCCTGTACATTAGTGACCACCCCACAACTGTCCTGTCAATGTTCCCTACACACTGTAAGAAAACACCTCTTCTGAAAATGAAAGCCTCAAGAATGAAATTTTCATTGCAATCCAAACATCTAAAATTTGTTGAGAGAAGAAACGTAGTTATTCATATTTTTAGTTAAAGAAGCCTGCTTTTCTGTAGTGATGTCTGTGGCAGAGCATCCTGACTGAGACACGCAGCCTCACCCTCCATTCTGCGTGTTGCAGATAGAGCCCATCGAGAAGCAAGGTGGCAGCGACCACTACCGCTGCAACCCTGCATCCTGCCCCACCAACATAAACGCGCTGTGCCCACCCAAGCTCCGCTCCGACGGTGGCTGCAAGAGCGCATGCCTCGCCTTCAACACAGACCAGTACTGCTGCCGCGGCCGCTTCAACTCGGCACAAGCCTGCAGGTCCTCCTCGTGGCCAAGGAACTACCCTGCCTTCTTCAAGGGCCTGTGTCCCGACGCCTACAGCTACCCCTTCGACGACCACCGGAGCACCTTCACTTGTGAAAAAACAGCCTACAGGATCATCTTTAGTTGAGCCACTGTTAGGATAGGAACATGTGATTCAATTTCCTTCAACAACCCAGGCTTTTAACAATCTGCTGCAACACATTTTTGTAATAAATGAATAAACAAATAAAGTAGATATAAGTTCATCCAAACTTTTTATTGCATGATGAACGAGCACTTTCTATATATGATACATTTTGTGACTCGATTATAGGAATGAACTCTTCATTAAAACTCAAATTTCATTTCATTCTAGATGAAACGTACATCTCCACTTAATTTGGTTCAATTAGGTGTGGAAATTGTATTACAGTCACGTTGAAATACGTCATAAACCACAGTGACAACAAAATCAGATGAAGTTGATATTTGGAGAAAAAATCTGATGATTCTCCAAAAGATATTACATGGAAACAGACCATGGAATACATGTTATTATTTCGGAACAGTGTCTCTACAGCAGTGTTGTCACCATTTAAGTTGCAACCTATGTATTTATTTCAATCCAGTTGTGAGGTCCTGATGTTAGGTTTTCAGCTTCAAGAATCAGATCCCTAGACAAGAAGAACTGGAGCTGGCTCAACATGACAATCTAAGTAAAGTTGAAAATTTATTGTAATCTTTGTTCTTCTCAAATCTCCATAAGAGACTTTGCTTATTAATTACTTGGATTGCGTATTTTCTAATGTGGACAGTAGATGCAAGAAGTAAGGAGGGGGAAAATAACAAGTGGGGGCTCATCCTGGGGTTAATTCACTAATGATGAAGACAAACGTGTGGTTCCTGAAGAGGGGCAGCAGCCTTTTCAATAGTTGCAGGGGCAACAGTCTGGATGATTGACTGAATTGGCCTTGTAACACTCACCAAAACTGCCTTACTGTGCTGGTACTGCAAATGGCTGAAAGCAAGGGGAAACTGCAGCCGTAATTTTTCCTGAGGGCATGCAGCTTCACTGTATGATTAAATGATGATGGCATCCTCTTGGGTAAAATATTCCGGAGGTAAAATAGTCCCCATTTCAGATCTCCGGGTGGGGACTACTCAAGAGGACGTCGTTATCAGGAGAAAGAAAACTGGCGTTCTATGGATCGGAGTGTGGAATGTCAGATCCCTTAATCGGGCAGGTAGGTTAGAAAATTTAAAAAGGGAAATGGATAGGTTAAAGTTAGATATATTGGGAATTAGTGCGGTTCGGTGGCAGGAGTAACAAAACTTTTGGTCAAAATATATTAAAAACAAAGATTCCAAGACTTACCATGCGGGAAAGCGCCGGCAGACAGGCACATGAACAAAACACACAAACACACACACAGAATTACGAGCTTTCGCAACTGGCAGTTGCTTCGTCAGGAAAGAGGGAAGGAGAGGGAAAAATGAAAGGATGTGGGTTTTAAGGGAGAGGGTAAGGAGTCATTCCGATCCCGGTAGCGGAAAGACTTCCCTTAGGGGAAAAAAAAGGACAGGTGTACATTCGCGCGCACACACACACACACACACACACACACACACACACACACACACACACACACACACACACATCCATCCGCACATACACAGACACAAGCAGACTGCAGTGTCTGTGTCTGTGTATGTGCGGATGGATATATGTGTGTGTGTGTGTGTGTGTGTGTGTGTGCGCGCGAGTGTACACCTGTCCTTTTTTTCCCCTAAGGAAGTCTTTCCGCTCCCGGGATTGGAATGACTCCTTACCCTCTCCCTTAAAACCCACATCCTTTCATTTTTCCCTCTCCTTCCCTCTTTCCTGACGAAGCAACTGCCAGTTGCGAAAGCTCGTAATTCTGTGTGTGTGTTTGTGTGTTTTGTTCATGTGCCTGTCTGCCGGCGCTTTCCCGCTTGGTAAGTCTTGGAATCTTTGTTTTTAATATATTTTTCCCATGTGGAAGTTTCTTTCTGTTTTATTTACATCGTCAAAACTTTTGGTCAGGTGAATATAGGATTATAAATACAAAATCAAATAGAGGTAATGCAGGAGTAGGTTTAATAATGAATAAAAAAATAGGAGTGCGGGTAAGCTACTACAAACAGCATAGTGAATGCATTATTGTGGTCAAGATAGACATGAAGCCCATGCCTACTACAGTGTACAAGTTTATATGCCAACTAGCTCTGCAGATGATGAAGAAATTGATGAAATGTATGATTAGATAAAATAAATTATTCGGGTAGTGAAGGGAGATTAAAATTTAATAGGCATGCGTGACTGGAATTCGACGGTAGGAAAAGGAAGAGAAGGAAACTTAGTAGGTGAATATGGATTGGGGCTAAGAAATGCAAGAGGAAGCCACCTGGTAGAATTTTTCACAGAGCATAACTTAATCATAGCTAACACTTGGTTCAAGAATCATGAAAGAAGGTTGTACACATGGAAGAACCCTGGAGATACTAGAAGGTTTCGGATAGATTATATAATGGTAAGACAGATTTAGGAACCAGGTTTTAAATTGTAAGAGATTTCCAGTGTCAGATGTGGACTCTGACCACAATCCATTGGTTATGAACTGTAGATTAAAAGTGAAGAAACTGAAAAAAAAAGTAGGAAATTAAGGAGATGAGATCTGGATAAACTGAAAGAACCAGAGGTTGTACAGAGCTTCAGGGAGAACATAAGGGAACAATTGACAGGAATGGGGGAAAGAAATACAGTAGAAGAAGAATGGGTAGCTTTGAGGAATGAAATAGTGAAGACAGCAGAGGATCCAGTATGTAAAAAGACGAGGGCTAGTAGAAATCCTTGGATAACAGAAGAGATCCTGAATTTAATTGATGAAAGGAGAAAATACAAAAATGCAGCAAGTGACACAGGCAAAAAGGAATACAAATGTCTCAAAAATGAGATCGACAGGAAGTGCAAAATGGCTAAGCAGGAATGGCTAGAGGATAAATGTAAGGATGTAGAGGCTTATCTCACTAGGGGTAAGATAGATACTGCCTACAGGAAAATTAAAGAGACCTTTGGAGAAAAGAGAACCACTTACATGAATATCAAGAGCTCAGATGGAAACCCAGTTCTAAGCAAAGAAGGGAAAGCAGAAAGGTGGAAGGAGTATGATTATATAGAGGGTCTATACAGAGGTGATGTTCTTGAGGACAATGTTATGGAAATGGAAGAGGAGGTAGATTAAGATGAAATGGGAGATATGATACTGCGTGAAGAGTTTGACAGAGCACTGAAAGACCTAAGTCAAAACAAAGCCCTGGGAGTAGACAACATTCCATTAGAACTACTGACAGCCCTCGGAGAGGCAGTACTGACAAAACACTACCATCTGGTGAGCAAGATGTATGAGACAGGCGAAATTCCCTCAGACTGCAAGAAGAATATAATAATTCCAATCCCAAAGAAAGCAGGTGTTGAAAGATGTGAAAATTACTGATCTATCAGTTTAATAAGTCACAGCTGCAAAATACTAATGCGAATTCTTCACAGATGAATGGAAAAACAGGCAGAAGCCCATCTCGGGGTGGATCAGTTTGGATTCCGTAGAAATGTTGGAACATGTGAGGCAATACTGACCGTACAACTTATCTTAGAAGAAAACTATTAAGGAAAGGCAAACCTACGTTTCTAGCATTTGTAGACCTAGAGAAAGCTTTTGACAACATTGACTGGAATACTCTCTTTCAAATTCTGAACGTGGCAGGGGTAAAATACAGGGAGCAAAAGGCTATTTACAATTTGTACAGAAACCAGATGGCAGTTATGAGAGTCGTGGGTCATCAAAGGGAAGCAGCGATTGGGAAGGGAGTGAGACAGTGTTGTAGCCTCTCTCCAATGCTATTCAATCTGTATATTGAGCAAGCAGTAAAGAAAACAAAATAAAAGTTCGGAGTAGGTATTAAAATCCATGGAGAAGAAATAAAAACTTTTAGGTTCGTCGATGACACTGTAATTCCGTCAGAGACAGCAAAGGACTTGGAAGAGCAGCTGAATGGAATGGACAGTGTATTGAAAGGAGGGTATAAGATAAACATCAACAAAAGCAAAATGAGGTTAAAGGAATGTAGTCGAATTAAATTGGGTAATGCTGAGGGAATTAGATTAGGAAATGAGACACTTAAAGTAGTAAAGGAGTTTTGCTATTTGGGGAGCAAAATAACTGATGATGGTCGAAGTAGAGAAGATATAAAATGTAGACTGGCAATGGCAAGGAAAGCGCTTCTGAAGAAGAGAAATTTGTTAACATCGAGTATAGATTTAAGTGTCAGGAAGTTGTTTCTGAAAGTATTTGTATGGAGTGTAGCCATGTGTGGAAGTGAAACGTGGACGGTAAATAGTTTAGACAAGAAGAGAATAGAAGCTTTTGAAATGCGGTGCTACAGAAGAATGCTGAAGATTAGATGGGTAGATCACACAACTAATGAGGAAGTATTGAACAGAATTGGGGAGAAGAGGAGTTTGTGGCACAACTTGACCAGAAGAAGGGATCGGTTGGTAGGACACATTCTGAGGCATCAAGAAATCACCAATTTAGTACTGGAGGGCAGCGTGGAAAGTAAAAATCATAGAGGGAGACCAAGAGGTGAATACACTAAGCAGATTCTGAAGGATGTAGGTAGCAGTAACTACTGAGATGTGAAGAAGCTTGCACAGGATAGAGTAGCATGGAGAGCTGCATCAAACCAGTCTCAGGACTGAAAACCACAACCACAACAACATGTACGAATAAGTTTTCAGTAACATGAAATAAAACAGAAGGCTGTCCAACAAAGGATCTTGATACCAACAGTGATGATGTGCTACCAATGATAAAGAGGGACCGGATCTAATGAAAGTGAGGAGGACTTTACAGCTACAACTAGAGACATCAAAAAGGAAATATAAGTACAAACTGTTTGTGAATTTAATTTGTTTGTGGATTCGTGTGCTTGTTAACATAATGAATTGGCACGAAAGCAAAAGTGAGGTAGAAATGGAAGCTGCAGGATCCAATCAGGACATGTTTGACTCAGGTGAAATTGTGGGCAGTAAAGAAATAGTCAAGGAAATGAAGACAGATAGCAATAGCAAATTTATTGCAGTTAATGAAAGGCAAAATGATTTGCAAACTTCCCTACAAGGACAATTAAATTACTTGAAAACTGAAAACAATAGTAAAATGGACAGATTGGTCAACTTAGTAATCAAGTTTGAGTTAAAATGGGTTGTTAGAGAGCTTAAAAAGTGTGAATGAAAAAGCTGATGTTTAAAAAATAAATTTATTATTTTGGAAAATAAGTTTGTAGCTGAGTCAGTGAAACAATCAAAGGATATTGATGACATCAGAGTTGAACAGAACACCATATTGGAAAAAAATCTCAACAAACATCACCAGATTGAGCCAAAATATTTTAAATGTAGAAAACAATATGCTAACTAATCTAACTGTTTCAGAGAGTAAAAAACAGCATTTCAGGAAACTTGTCTGAACCAAAATCTGTGTGCAAACAATGGTATTGTGTGGGCCAACACTCCTATCAAAAGTTTTCCATCAGGTAATTTACAACCAGTGGATTTTCTGCACCATTACAGAGATAGTTTTGTATCAGGCATGAATGAAAAATTAAATTTGTTAAAACGTTTCTTGAAGACGATGCTCTGTCATGGATATATTAAATTTAAGTCCATGGGAAACTTATCAAACTTCCCAGAAAAGTTTTTTTAAATCAATTTTGGTTGGTAGCTGAGCAGGTGAGAATCAGAAGTGAATTTTTGAATGGCCATAATTACAGGAACAGGGATGCCACTTTGAAAGAGTATTATAAGAACCATCTTAAAAAATTAGCACATCTTGACAAATCATTTGACAAAATGACCTAGATTCATACACTTAAAAGGAGATTAGCAGAATGATTGCAGTGGGATGTAGAACATGGACCAGCGATTGTTTTGAACAATTGTTATGATACGTTGGCAGGACGGATAGGACAGTAGAAAGAAGTATGTACCGTAATAACAGTAGTAATAAAGATCACAAAGGGAATAATCACAGCAAGAGGAATAATGGTAACATCCATCAGGATCAAAGTGACAATAGAGAGAAATTCTGAACAGCAGCAGGATAGGAATAATGGCAATTACCATGAGCATCTTAATAGAAGAAGCAATCACAGAAGTAACTACATGGTAAACGGCAGTCTGCTTCAATGGATGTCCACAGTTTTGGGGTGAGGAGACATAACAAGTATAGGATACCTAAGTTTCACTTGCAGCTAGATAATAATAACAGTGTAAATAATATGGCACATGTATCTGAAATTGAACAGAAGGAATATCAGTATCTCATTTATATTTTGAACCAAAATTTTGGGATACTATATCTAATTATGGCGATGTAGTAGCTAATCTCAAACCAGGATATGAGAGAAGTGGAAATTTTCATGTAGTATGTACTAATGATGTACTAGTGTTGTTGGAGTAAGTAAATCAGGTGATGACTGTATTGCATCTGAACTACCGGTAGGTGGTGTTTTTGATGTAGATGTGAATAAGAGCTGTGAAATAACTGAGGTTTGTAAGTCTAAGACTGGTGGCTTATTGCAAATGAATATAGGTGAGGTAAGTGACTTTGATGGAGATGAGACTTGTATTGTTAGTGATGTTGTTGATAAAGTAATTTTGGAGGAATATGATTGATGAGTATCAGGTATTTGTGGAGTTTAAGAATAATGAAGTTTCAGATTTATTTATAAATGATGTTGACAATGCTGTTTCATTATCTTGGTGAATGGGTCCACCCCAGTGGTAGAGGTGGCACCTTCATCTTAAAAGGCGTAACAAACTCAATGCAGCATACCATCTGTCCCTCAATCTGTACAACAATAAATGCATTTCAAAGAATGCTAAGGTCTGTCATTACAGAACTGCTGTCAGACCACAGATTCTGGATGCTGCAGAGACCCTCTTTATGAACAGAAAACGCATGATAGATGACCTGGAGAAAGCCAAAAGATGTATTTTCAGAAAAATTCATGGCCCGAGATTGCTCCCAGATGGAACCTATCAATTGAAATCTAATTCCGAACTGTATAAACAATCAGAATCAAGGCCACACCAGTATGCAATGTAGGAGGCTCAAGTTCTAAGGGCACCTACAATGAATGAACAACAATAGGCTTGCTAAGATCATCTTCTCATTGGTGAAAAGCTACAAGACTGGAAGCCTGTGGCTTAATGAAGTTCTAAAGGACTTGGATTCATCTGGGACCTCTGATCTTGAGGTAGGAGATTGTTCCAAATTTTGTGCTTTGGTCGAGTCTTATACCCTACCAGAGTCCATAAGCATCAGAAGCCCCTTTCACGGGAGAGGAAGGAGAAATTATCAGCAGGGCTCAAGAGATACAGGGAATGGAAGAGAGCATAGAAGAACAACTAGTAATAATCACTCCTTAGTGGGCTTGAACCAGTAATAATAATAATAATAATAATAATAATAAAGTTGACAATACAGGTAAGGTAATTGATGTATGTGAGGGTCATGGAACACCAGTCCAGTCAACAGTTTTTCATTAATGTCATGCAGAGTAATGATCCAAACAGTAAAAGTGAGGTATCTGAGAGTCTGGAGAATAAAGGTGAAAACTTTTTTAAGTTTTTTCCGACCTGATTGATGGTAACATAGGTTGAGGTGCATTCTGGAATAAATTAGCTATGGTTAGTCAGAATTTGAATCCCAGTTGGTGGAATGAAGTGAAAGAGGAGCTAAGCAGAAAGTGTAATTTTGAATGTAATATGTTTTGTGTTTCTTCTGTAACAAGTGATGTTAGTTGTGCCATAAAATGTATTCATTGTGTTCAATCTTTACCTAACAACATGAGTAATCAAAGTAATGCTATGATACCTGTAAAGTTGATAAAACCTTGTGAAGACAGTGTGGATGTAGCGTTTGATGAAATTAAAAGTGATCTTTTAAATTCTTGGTATGGATTGGACAGTGAAAGCTGAGGCTAGTTTTGGGTGGAGTGCAAAATAATTCTTTATTTTGAAACCTGAAAGTAATACTTATGTAAAAACTAATTTTGGTATTTTAAAATGTGGGAAAAGTTGTACCTATTTGCAAAGCATTGTGAACCAAGAAGAGTATCAGATGTTTGATGATGATATAAAGTTTGATGAGACTGAGAATCAGGATTTTTAAAGTGAGGGAAACTAAAACTCTTAATGACCAACAAAAGGAACAGCTTAAGAATTTGTGAATTTGTTATTGGCGTTTAGAAAAGTTTAGTGAAAGACAGGGAAAGTGAAAGGCTCCCAGTGCATGCTTTACCTTAGAGATAATCAACCTTTTTTTCAGGCCATATAGTATACCATTTTCATGAAAGAAAGATGTTGAGAAATAAAATCAGAATGGAAACTTGGGGGTGAGAATTGATATCTTAATAAGTTTTTTATCAGATAGAATGACCATCCTAAGAATATGGATGATCTGTTACTCAAATTTGATTATGTAAAATTCATGTGTAGTTTGGACTTGACCTCTGGATTTCATAAGATCACACTTGAAATTAAATCTAGAATGTATACTGCATTTTTGTATGGAGGTAAGTGTTTTCAATACTGTGTGTGCGGGCTCTTCCTCCCGTGGTGGCACATTGGAGTGTGAGTGTATAGTGTGAGAGGACTCACTGTCCTCCCCTTGTTTCCACTCACAATAACTGGATGGAACAAGTTTTCTGGTATAAGTGTTTATTACATTAAACTTTACAACTTGCACAGGCAGTGCGCCAACTGCGGCTCCTATCTTAGCTGGAAGACATACACGCCCATTCGCTATGGGGTCTCACGGCTACCTGCTAGGCCGTTACCACTGCTAATCTTTCCTGCGTGCACAAAGGACTTGGGAGATCCATTTCTGCACGTAGGTTGCAAATTCTCCTGACAGTGAGCAGACTACACTGAACAGTCTGACCTGTCCAGTTTGAAGCTCCCACTAGATGGCAGTGAGTAGCAGAGTCCAAACAAATACTGTATGGTGCCATTAGGGCTAAATTTATCTGTTCATGAATTCATAAGAGCTCTAGATTCTGTCTTGGGAAGTGAAGAGAGTTCAAAATTAATTGTGTATGTTGATTACATTTTGGTCACTGAATAGACTTGGGATCAACATTTGGAACTGTTAAGAAAAGTGTTTTCAAAATTGGAATCAGTGGGTTTGACTTCGAAAATAAGTAAGTGTAATTTTGGTGTAAAAGAAATTAAATTTTTAGAGCATTTTACATGGAGAAGGAAATTGCACCTGATAAACAGACAATGTTATTGGTAATTTTGCTACTCCTTGTAACAAAAAACACCTTAAATAATTTTTTGGGTTAGTTGGATTCTATAGAAAATTTTGTACCAGCCAAGCTTTAAATACTTCATGCCTGTGTGAACTTTTGAAGAAGAATACTATTTGGGATTGGAATCAGGAATGTCAGTATGCTTTTGATGAGATCGAAGGGCAGTTGTGTCAGTCATATATTGTTCAGACCGGGTTTGTCTCTTCCTTTTGTGTTATGACAGACATTAGTGATGTTGGTTTGGGTGTTCATTTATTTCAGGAAGTTGAAGTTGAAGGTGTTACTGAACACAGAGCTCTTGCATTTGCTAGTAGAGCATTGCAGTAGCATAAAAAGACATACACTGTAACTGAGAAAGAACTTCTGGCTGTACATTGCACATTGAAAAATTTTAAAAAATATTTATCAAGTCACAATGTCATCATCTATACTGATTGCAAAGTACTATGTTATCTCCAGGTGTGTAAGCTGTACCATAACAGAATTACTCATTGGGCCTTGTTTTTACATCAGTTCAATTACAAAATCAGATGCATTAAAGGCACAGACAATGTACCTGTTGATGCTTTGTCTAGGTTACCTGTAGAGACTGAATCATCTAATAACTGTGGAGGAGAGAAAAAGTTTAAAATCATGTTCTTGAGAAGTGCAAAAGAGGACAGAGAGATCTTGAAAATTTGCAGACATCTGCAGGTATAAAAATTATGATCAAAATTGGAAATTGGTTAGGAGCATATTGGGTAAGAGGGAAGGAGAAAAGACAGAACAATATTATAAGATACACAAGGGTGTTTTATTCAGGAGACATAAGACCGACTCAGATGATTGGAAACTATGTTGGCTGGAGTGATGTATTGATACTTTAATTACTTATACACATGAAAGTTTTGGTCATTGTAGATCAACCAAATGTACACAAAAGATTCAAGAACACATCTGTTGTAACATAGGAAGGAAGAGCCAAGAAGAAGATTGCCAGCTGTGACAGACGTCAAAGAGTGAAAGTAAGTAACCAAACAAGTAGAGGCCAAATGCAAAACATGCTGCCCAATAGTAACCTATCTCTGATGCCTGTGGATGTTTATGGATCTTTGTCTAAATCTTAGAATGGATTTTGTTATGTTTTTGTAGTGGTTGATGTATTTTCGAAGTTCGCAAAGCTGTTTTCTCTTCAGAAAGCTTCCAGTAAGCAGATCATTTCTAAGTTTGAAAACACACATTTTCTTCAGGTGGGTATTCCTAGAACAGTTTTATCTGACAAAGGTTCTCAGTTTACATCGCAGGCTTGGAAAGATTTTATTGATCATGCAAAAATAAGGCATATTCAAACATCTGTGTACCATCTGTTGAGTAATCTTGCTGAAATATACAGGGTGGTCCATTGATAGTGAACAGGCCAAATATCTCATGAAATAAGCATCAGACAAAAAAACTACAAAGAATGAAACTTGTCTAGCTTGAAGGGGGAAACCAGATGGCACTATAGCTGGCCCGCTACATGGCACTGCTATAGGTCAAACGGATATCAACTGCATTTTTTAAAATAGGAACCCCCCAAATTTTATTACATATTTGTGTAGTACGTAAAGAAATATGAATGTTTTAGTTGGACCACTTTTTTCGCTTTGTGATAGATGGCACTGTAATAGTCACAAACGTATAATTATGTGGTTTATTAAAAACAAAGATTCCAAGACTTACCAAGCGGGAAAGCGCCGGCAGACAGGCACAATGAACAAAACACACACACAGAATTACTAGCTTTCACAACCGATGGTTGCTTCTTCAGGAAAGAGGGAAGGAGAGGGAAAGACGGAAGTCTTTCCGCTCCCGGGATTGAAAAACCCACATCCTTTCGTCTTTCCCTCTCCTTCCCTCTTTCCTGAAGAAGCAACCATCGGTTGTGAAAGCTAGTAATTCTGTGTGTGTGTTTGTGTGTGTTTTGTTCATTGTGCCTGTCTGTCGTTGCTTTCCCGCTTGGTAAGTCTTGGAATCTTTGTTTTTAATATATTTTTCTCATGTGGAAGTTTCTTTCTATTTTATTTACATCATCATTAATTATGTGGTATCACGTAACATTCTGCCAGTGTGGACAGTATTTGCTTTCTGGTACATTACCCATGTTAAAATGGACTGTTTTCCACAATTGGTAAAGATAGATACCATGTTGATATATGGCTATTGTGATCAAAATGCCCACCGGGCATGTGCTATGTATGCTGCTCGGTATCCTGGACATCATCATCCAAATGTCCAGATCATTCGACAGATAGTTACGTTATTTAACAAAACAGGAAGTGTTCAGCCACATGTGAAACATCAACCATGACCTGCAACAAATGATGATACCCAAGTAGGTGTTTTAGCTGCTATCGCAGCTAATCCACACATCAGTAGCAGACAAATTGGATGAGAATTGGGAATCTCAAAAATGTCGGTGCTGAGAATGCCACATTGACATCGATTGCACCCATGCCATATTTGTATGCACCAGGAATTGCATGGCGACGACTTTGAACATTGTGTACAGTTCTGCCACTGGATACAAGAGAAATTACGGGATGATGACAGATTTTTTACACGCGTTGTATTTAGCGACAAAGCGTCATTCACAAACAGCAGTAATGTAAACCAGCATAATATGTACTACTGGGCAACGGAAAATCCACGATGACTGCAACAAGTGGAACATCAGCGACCTTAGCGAGTTAATGTATGGTGCGGCATTACGGGAGGAAGGATAATTGGCCCCCATTTTATAGATGGCAATCTAAATGGTGCAATATACGCTGATTTCCTATGTAATGTTGTACTGATGTTACTACAAGATATTTCACTGCGTGACAAAATGGCGATATACTTCCCACAAGATGGATGTCCGGCACATAGCTCACACGTGGTTGAAGCAGTATTCATATTTCATGACAGGTGGACTGGTCATTGAAGCACCATACCATGGCCCACATGTTCACCGGATCTTACGTCATTGTATTTCTTTCTGTGGGGAAAGTTGAAAGATATTTGCTATTGTGATCCACCGACAACGCCTGACAACATGCGTCAGTGCATTGCCAATGCATGTGCGAACATTACAGAAGGCGAACTACTCGCTGTTGAGAGGAAAGTCATTACATGCATTGCCAAATTCATTGAGGTTGACGGACATCATTTTGAGCATTTATTGCATTAATGTGGTATTTACAGGTAATCACACTGTAACAGCGTGCATTCTCAGAAATGAGAAGTTTGCAAAGGTACATGTATCACATTGGAACAAACAAAATAATATGTTCAAACGTACCTACATTCTGATTTTTAATTTAGAAAACCTACCTGTTCACCAACTGTTCGTCTGAAATTTTGAGCCATGTGTCTGTGACTATTACAGCACCATCTATCACAAAGCAAAAAAAAGTGCTCCAACTAAAACATTTGTGTTTCTTTACGTACTACAGGAATATGTGATAAAAAATGGGGGTTCCTATTTTCAAAAATGCAGTTCATATCTGTTTGACCGATGGCAGCACCATCTAGCGGGCCAACCATAGCGCCATCTGGTTTCCCCCCCTCAAGTTAGACGAGTTTCGTTCTTTGTAGTTTTTTCGTTTGACCCTTATTTCGTGAGATATTTGGCCCGGTCATAATCAATGGACCTCCCTGTACATGAGAGAAATTGAAATACTGTTTACAAGATATTGCAGTAAGAATCATACCAGTTGTATAGATTACATCAGTGATTTTGAGGTTATTATGAACAGC
Organism: Schistocerca gregaria; assembly: GCF_023897955.1. Classification (NCBI taxonomy): domain Eukaryota; kingdom Metazoa; phylum Arthropoda; class Insecta; order Orthoptera; family Acrididae; genus Schistocerca; species Schistocerca gregaria. The sequence goes on from NC_064924.1 coordinate 233,391,636, forward strand.
TTACAACAATTTTCAACAGGTTTTTCACCATTTGAAATCGTGTTTAATCACAGACCAGCTAACTTTATTTCTGAGAATTTTGAGTTTCCTCCATGTAAAACTCTGTCACTGCAAGAAAGAGGAATGTGTCAGGAGATGATGCAGTATGACAGGAGAAAGCAGATACATGATGGTAACAGCAGATTTTCTAAGTTTGATGTTGGAGATCTTGTGTTGGTGAAAGCCAAAGAGAAATCTATATCCTGTATGCAAAATTCTTTTATTTTTATAAATTTCACAAGGAACTAATTGTTTACAAAAGAAGGCACTGCTGTGGACAGTGTTATTCCATGTAAGTGTGTGTTTTTTCAAGTAGGGGGATCAACTTCCCAATACATTAGGTAACTTTAAATTTGTTTGACTTGGGTATAAAGCTGTTGAAGGTTGATGTTCTATGACTGATGATTTGTTATGTTCAACACAGGAATGTTAAAATTTAAAAAGTTCAGGAGTATGTTCTATGAACCATGTTTCAAATAATTATCACAATCTGATAACACTAGGCACTGTTAGCTTAGTAGTCACACATTTCAATGAATTTTCTTATCTCAATACTCAGTATGTATTTCTTTTTTCAACTGTAAATGAATCTTCTAGGTTTATATGTATGCAGGTTAGTCCCCACATCATAAGCATAGGTCCTAATATTTTTTCATTGTTTTCTCTTTTCATGAATCAACATATCCTTACATACTCTGGTTTGTGTGGCTGATTGGTTTTGTGCTATATTCCTACTTATGATTGAGTGTATTCTTATCTTCAGTACCCATTGTTGTGAGTTTTTCGAGTGTGCTCATTCGTTGTATACTTAAGCTCCGAATGTTTTCTTCTCTTTTGATGATTTTGAAGGCGTGACTTAATAGATGTAAACTTGAAGTTTGTAATTCTAGTACTTTATATTGCCTCTTCACTTATTTCTATAGTTTAGTGTTGTAGTGTTATAGTTTTGACTTTATATCATTTGTCTTGGAACAGAATATTCCACAGAAATGAAAAGCCGAATGCCATGTCCTCATATATGTATAGATTATGACTTGTATAATAAATATTTTTCTTACATTTTCTGTAATATCTTAAGATTTTGGTTTTTGGATCATTGCAAATATGCTCTGTAACAAATTAATGTAACATATGTTGCACTAAAATTGTACTTGCGTGTTAAGTTGCTGATTGGAAGCAGTGTTTCTCATGTAACAGCCTGTTACTAACAGTGTTACAGATTACTGTCTTTAAGTATTTTTGTTAATGATACTTATAAACTGGTGTAATCAATATTCTTGTAGTTTTATGTTACATATCAGATTCTTCTGTACATCTGAATTCTACTTTATGATGGTTAATATGCTTACACTTGTAGTACTTATTATGTTTGTAGGAACAATGTTTCACTTTTGTATTATGTTCATTTACATTAGGTTATTATGGTAACATTTTTCTATATTATTTTCTTATTCATTTTTATGTAACAATAACAGACACCTAAATCTCATTCATTGCAGTGCTGAAGTGAATCTGAAGTATATAAAAGACGATCATGATTGGACATGCCGTCAGTGCCTTACGAGTGCCACGAAAAACGAAACACTGTACACACTAAAATCAAAAGAAACAATAATAAGGGTTCTATCAGACGATTTAGTGACTATAACAACGAAATACCAAGAACTCCAGAAGAAATATCAAGAACTGGAAATAAAATACCAAGGATTGGAGCAAAATCATTGCCTAGCACAAGATGCCGTAAAAGATCTTTCTACGCAAAAAAAGTGGCGAGTGCCGATGCCGACTAAAGCATGTAAACAAACAGTAAGTACAGCTTCGGTGATACCGCTATCAAATAAATACTTGGCTATAGACGAAGACTGTAATAAAACCGCAAGCCTAGCACAAGATGTCGTAGAAGATCTTTCCACGCAAAAAACGTGGCGTGTGCCGACTAAAGCATGTAAACAAACAGTAAGTACAGCTTCGGTGATACCGCTATCAAATAAATACTTGGTTCTAGACGAAGACTGTAATAAAACAGCAAATAGGGATTAACCAGAATCAGTGACTAAACGTCCAATAAAGTGCACAGTCAGGAAAATTTTTACAACTAATAAAACAAAGAACTACAAAAAACGAGTTCTTGTGCTTGGAGATAGTCACGCCAAGAGAATCGCCGAGATAATGAATGAATACAGTTCATCATTTACGGCCGCAGGAATAACTAAGCCAAGCGCGCCTTTGACCGAGATAACGAAAAACAGTAATTCACTAAATGAGTTATCTAAGAATGACACGGTCATAATCATGGGTGGAAGCAACTATGTATACCGAAACGAGGGTAAATTTGCCACACAATGTCTAAAAACAACACTACTGAACCTCAAAGTGCCGAATATCGTAGTCACAAGCATGCCTCATAGAAACGACCTGCAGGACAACTCAATCGTAAATTTGGAGCTTACAAAAATAAATAGACAATTTCGTAAAATATGCAAGTATTATCAAAACGTAACATTCTTTGAGCTTCCCAATTCAAGAGAACTGTTCACGAAACATGGTCAACACTATAACAGTGCTGGGAAGTCGTGCATTAGCAAAATGCTGACAAAACTAATACAAAAAGACGACCACGCTGTAAGAAATACAATTGCAATACAGCCAGTTTCTATCAAGGAAATATGAAAACACCTTAACAGCTGCATAACTAGTAAGTCAGTCGCAGCCACAGCATCAGTGCAGCCAGGATCATCACTTGAACAAGAAGAGACAGCGCCAGAATCATCTTCAACAAAAACAGCGAGAAAATGTGAGGATCCAACGGAAGAAACAGTGGCCAGTCCATCAATCAGTAGGATAACCATAACACCCCATCACCAAAAGGATTTTTTAGACCAAGGCAAGAGAAACGTAAAGACTACAAGGTAAGCAGTGCTCAGTGCTTCTCAGTCTTCCACCAAAATATGCAATGCATAAGAAACAAAGTGCAACAATTAGAAGTGGAACTGCAGTCTATTGACAGCACACTCGTTTGCTTAACAGAACATTGGTGTAACGGTTCAGAATTATCAACTGTAGCACTACATTCATACATTCTAGCCTGTCATTACAGTAGAAACACTATGAAATGTGGTGGATCATGCATATACGTGAAAGAGGGGATTATGTATAAAATTAGGAATGATGTCATGGCATTAAGTGAAGATAAACACATAGAAATATCTGCTTTAGATATAAAAAACCTAGATGTATTCCAAAGACTAACAGTACTATGTATTTATCGTGCTCCCAGTGGTGACATGGACACATTCACTACAAAGTTAACCCAAGCATTAGATATGGTCTCCAGCCCCAAAGGCAAAATTATCATTTGTGGAGATCTAAACATTAACATGATGAACCCAGATATGTTGTACAATAATTTTCTGAACATTATGTATGCCTATGGTGTATCACCATTAATTAACACTGCCACTAGGATAACCAGACATTCAGCTTCAAGTATTGACCATATGCTAACAGACATAGAGAAAGATAGATGACCTTGGCATCGCAGACCATTCCAGTCAGTTATTAAAATTGGGCATAGAATTAGATAATAACACTAAAATACACAAGTACAGTAGGGTTTTCTCTAAGTCAAAAAGAGCTCTATTTGCTGCACTACTTAACAGTGAAACATGGGAGGAAGTTTATAGAGAACCTACTATAAATGGGAAGTTTTCAAAGTTTCTGTCAGTATTTAAATTCAGGTTTGAAGAAGTGTTCCCTAAAGTTCTAAGAATCACTAAATCATGCAACAACAACAGCTGGGTAACCAATGGGATAAGGAAATCTGCTGAAACGCTCAAGCACCTCAGCTCAACGAAAAACTACCGTAATGATTCAGCATTTCATAACTATTATCATAGATACAGAAAGATCTATAGAAAAGTATTGTTAGTGGCTAAAAGGTACCAAAATGACAAATTTATAGAAAAAGCTAGTAATAAAATCAAAGCAGCATGGAAAATCACCAAACAAGAAACTAATAGGAAAAAATTAAAGCCAGTAAACATACAGTTTCAGCACAATGATACCAAAATAAATGATCCCAAAAGACTAGCAAACTTTGCCAATCAAGCTACATAGCTACATAGCTACCAGACTGCAACAGAAGTTCAACAAAACAAAGCAATCACAAACTCTGAACAAAATAGCACACACAATGATGCTACGACCAACCACAGCAGAAGAAGTATCCAATGTTGTGAGTAACCTAAAATGTACAAATTCAGCAGGCATAGATGAAATACCTGTGTGCTTACTGAAGGACTGCATAGACAACATCAAAGATCCATTAGTGCACATCATCAATGAATCCTCCTCCATGGGTTGCTTCCCAGAAATACTAAAGCATGCAAAAATCCTACCTATATATAAGAAAGGTGACCCAGAAATCATAGAAAACTACAGACCAATCTCATTACTGTCATCCTTTTCAAAAGTCATAGAGACCATAATGAAAAACAGGCTCATGGGGTACTTAACAAAGTTCAATCTTCTGAGTAAAGAGCAATTTGGTTTCCGGGCTGGCAAAAGCACAAATTCAGCTGTAGCTCACTTCTCAAATGTTATGCTCGAAGCACTAGACAAAGGAGACCACATAACAGGGATCTTCCTTGATTTGACCAAAGCATTTGACACGGTAGACCACACAATTTTGCTAAACAAACTAAATGCACTAGGAGTAAGAGGAGTAACAAACATGTGGTTTCATTCATACCTGCAAAACAGGGTCCAACAGGTGGAGATCACTCAAACCAACTCCAATCACACCTTTCAAACCAAGAATACAACAACATAGGAGTCCCCCAAGGAAGTGTGCTGGGCCCAATCCTCTTTTTAATATACATAAACGATTTTCCACAAAGTGTCAAACATGGTGAATCAGTACTGTTTGCTGATGACAGTAACATCCTAATCAAAGCTGAGTCGCCAAGTGCACTCAATGAAAAACACTTAAGCATGTATGCCAATGGATAGAGACCAATAAATTAACCCTAAATGTAAAAAAAACCAACAGTATTAGCTTCCACTTAAACAGAAAACCGAACAGTAGCAAGCTAAAAGTTAATGACGAGCACATAGAATGTGTACCATCAACAAAATTTTTAGGCATGCATGTCGACTCTCAACTAAATTGGACCAAGCACACTGCGGTACTTGGAAAGCGAATAGCTTCGGCATGCTATGCACTTAGGATTATAAATTCAGTGTGTAGTAGCCGGTGTACTAGAACTGCATATTTTGCGTATGTCCACTCTATAATTAGTTATGGCATAACCTTCTGGGGATCAACAGAGCAGAACAGACAAACAATATTTAAGTTGCAAAAACGGGCCGTACGAATCATAACAAAAAGTAGCAGTAGATCCCATTGCACAGAGTTATTTAAATCTTTGGGTATATTGACAGTTCCATGTGAATACATTTTGCAGACAGTAATATACATAAAAACACACATTGACCAGTTCCCGATAAACAGTTCAATACATGCACATGACACCAGACACAGACAACACTTACACCTCTATAGGAAAAACAAATCAAAAACTCAAAATAGCATGTTATATAATGGAATTAAATTATACAATAAATTTCCACAAGGGATCAAAGACATAAGCAAAATAGATAACCTGAGGAAATCGCTAAAAAAATATCTCTCGGAAAAGTGCTTTTATACTGTCAATGATTACTTGAGATGATGTGAATGCATAGAAATATGTAAAAATTAGCAACTGTGTCATTAAGTGGTTTAAAAATGCATCTTGTTATAATATTCATGAACTCTGATTGTGACAATTATAAATTTGTGTACCTATTGTATATACTCATGTTGACAACATCCATACAATCCTGATTGTCTATGGATGGATAAATAAATAAAATAATAAAAAAAAAATAATAATAAAAGAAAGAGACTTAAAGATTACACTAGATTAGACCATTTTGTATGAAGCTAGATATGTTAGAGCAACTTCATGTGAATTTTGTCCATAATTTTGGAAATTGTCACCATATGTTAATTTTGGCATTTGAGTGCTCTGGTTTCACACGTATTTCGACTGTAGACAAATTGTAAGCGAGAAGAACATGTTTGTTGCAATCGGAAATTTGTCAGATGCTATGTAGTTCTTTCTGTACTTTGTGTGTGTGTGTGTGTGTGTGTGTGTGTGTGTGTGTGTGTGTGTGTGTGTGTGTGTGTGTGTGTGTGTGTGTGTGTGGTTTTTTTTTTTTTTCCTTGAAATTTTGAAATTTAACTTTGACAATCTGAATTCTACCTTTTGGCATCATTTGGCAAACCTCATTGTAGGCCACAAAATATTGTAAACACATTGTTTCCATATTATGTGAGGGGGATGTTGTAACTGGACATCATCCTCTAACATTACTTTTGCTCAACAGTAGTTGCCAATACCAATTAATTTTTTTCAATTTTGGACAGGTCAGTATTATCTCAGTTGATTTTCTGAAAACTTTTATATAATTTTATACACAGTATGTTATATTTCAAGCTAAAATTTATGAAAAGGAATTATTTTATAATATATTTTAGTTTTGATGTTATAACCGATAAGTACTGGTTCTGAATGTACAGTTAAAATTATTATTGGAATATTGTTATTTCCACAGAGTGTTAGAGTCATAAGCTTGCCTCTGATTTGATCAGATGTATTTTTGTATAATAGGTGTGAACAATCTAATTTTGACTTTGTTAATGTGAAAAATTGAAATATTGTATGATGTACTAAAAGGCGAGAAAATCAGTGGAAAATATATTTACATAAAAAAATTCTGCAACAATAATATTCCAATTTATTTAGTTCAAACTAATCATGAGAATGTGGTGTTAGGTTTTCAGCTTCAAGAATCAGATTCCTAGACATGAAGAATTGGAGCCATGTCAACACTACAAGCTAAGTAAACTTGAAAGTTTATTGTAATCTTCGCCTCTCCAATCTCCATGTGGGCAATAGATGAAAGAAGGAAGGAGGGGGGAGATAACAATCTGTATAATGTCTTCCATGTATGAGCAAATTAAGGATCTGTCAAACAGGGAGAGCGTAACCTGCATGGGCACTCACCACAATCTATGTTGTGCTCTAGGCTGGAGCATCATCCCGGTTAGACAAGAGGCGGGTGCCTGTTCTACATCGCCCTTGCCCATTGCATGAAGCTGGCAGGTTGTGATTTTCTACAAAGTATGTGGTGGGCAAGTGTTCCCAAGATAGCACAGAAACAGAAAGTCTGGCTGATTTGGTACTTGCAGATGTACTTTATGCGTGGTATACGACACTGTCGTTATAAAAATGTGGCAACAAGGATAAAACTGATGCAAGTGTATTGAAACAGGTATTTTCTCTGTTTACAAATAAATACACTGTTGCATGATAAAGTATCAGATAAATATCGTAATTTACAGTACAGTTCAGTTAAAATAATAATGTTCTTACACACACACTAGTAGTGCCATTTAAGAAAAATTTTAGCTACAAATATGCTGCTTTTGCAATAGCTTCTGCAGTATCAGTTGTAAATAGGCCTTAAAAGACTCATCACCCTTCAGTGAGTATATCGAAAGCATTTTCCACCCTACGACAGCTTCTGCATATTTGTTTACTGAAACTTCCTTTTGAAGGATCTTTCAAGGACATTGATTTGGGAAAATGGGTCACCAGATAGGTTTCTAATTTAAACCCTTCAGTACCTGTCAGCACATGAGGGACGGGAACCTTTGTGCCAAGAGTGGTTACCTCATATGAATTCATAGAAAAATGCAAAGTTTTCAAAACTTGCGCTGTTACTTTGTCTGCCATACCCGCAGAGTTGTAATCATGATCAATAACTGAAAGCGAGGAAGTTGAAAAATTAGTTTGAGCCACTGTTTTTAGGACATGTCATTCTATCATGCTTCCTATCTATGCCACCAGTGCAGTTAGGAAATTGCCACCATTCCATGAATCCCATTTCAATTTTCTTACAGATTTCCTGTGCTGGTTGATGTGAATACAATGATTGTAAAATGCTATGCAGTTCTTGACATATATATTTGACTAAGCTGCAGACAGCTGTCCTCATGTGGAACTAAGAAGTGATTGTGTGGTGCGGATCACCAGAGGTCAAATATCTGGAACAGTAAGTGCTATGTCATATAAAATAAAATAAAATAAAATAATTTGGATGTGGCTTGACTGGCAGATGAAGCTGTCAGAGGAAACCAGGAAAATATATCGTACTCGTACAGCAGATACTTAAAATTCATAAAGTGAGGCATACACTCAGCCAAGAAATATCAGAATTGGCAATGGGTAGATAAGTTGGGAGTTTCTTCCTGACACTGTCATCACATAATACAATGTTGAAGAGTCAGAGGAACTGTTTCCTGATTATGGGAATCAAGAGGAAGAAGCATAATTGAATTTGTAATGTCAGTTCATCAGGCAAAAACGCCAAAACTAAAATAAATAAACGAAGGTGTCTCTGCAATGACAAATTACCAACACATGAGAGACAGTAATTATTTTTGAGTTATGCGTACTCATTCAAGACATGCCCAGCTTGGACACAAAAAATGTGTGTGTGAATTCCTAAGGGAACAAACTGCTGAGGCAATTGGTCCCTAAACTTACAGACTACTTAAACTAACTTATACTAAGAACAACACACACACTCATACCCTAGGGAGGACTCGAACCTTCAGTGGGAGGGCCCACACAATCAGTGACATGGCACCTCAGACCACACGGCCACTCGGCTTGGTAACTTGGACACAAACTTATTTAAAAATGCAGCTGGCACAGAATTTGGAGGGACTGATCATGCAATGTTAAACGATGAAACACCACCACATCTATCCCCCACAGTCCTTGCATCACCCAGAACAATGTAGAGCTGATGTTATATAATAAAGTTACCATTACAGTTTTGGAGCCAGGGAACCATTCTGTGATTGCCTCTGAATTGTCTGCATGGGGGTGCAGGTGTGTCTCCATACCACACGGGAAGACACATGCCTCTACTTACGTGTGGAGCAAGCAGTCACACAGCACCTAGCTGCAAGGTGCCTTTCATGTTTATGTTGCTGTCACACACAGCACAATGTTTCACATGGTTGTCAACTAAAAATTAAGTGACACTGAAGTCACTGTCTACAACAGGCTCATCCAAATGTGCCCCTGGGGCACTAGCGCCCGCGATCGCCCGTGGCCAGCGCCCCGGTCAAAATCGTATGTTGTCGCAGTGGCCGAGCCGTGCCGCTCAGCTGGCTGAGTGGACTGCCCACCACGCCTAGCCATGCCCCTGTACGCGCGCTTCATAAGGATGACAGACCGCCGTGCCAGCAGCAGTCAAAAGCGGCACAAAGCTGTTAGTCAACAGACGCAAGGCTACAATGGATCGAGATGGATGGTCAACAGCAGCAGCACTATTTAAATCCTAGTGGGAAATTAATTTCCTTTGTACTGCTGTCGAAAATCATGCCAAATGTTTAGTATGTCATCGGAACCTCATGTATTTAAAAAAGTACTCGATTGAACAGCATTTTAATACCTGTCACAAATATCAGTTCGGAAATTTGTCGCAAGGGGAATGCCAGTCAAAGCTTGAAGAACTGAAAGAAAATTTCAAGCAGCGTTATAGTGAAGTAACTGTTTCCTATCGTATGACTCTTTATTACTCATAAAGATGATATATAAAACTATATTTTATAATCTGATATCTCACTTAGCAAGGTGCCAGTTATCGAATATCACATTGTCAGCAACAAGGAACATTTCTCTTCGGTTAATTTTTATATTTGGTCTGCATTAAATCATGTCGCACAGATATATAGAAAGTTTCATGAGTGTTATTTTTTGCCACTTTCTGAAAAAGCCATCACAAACGCTCTCTGGGACAGCAAAGTGTCATTAAGAGTCATTCTTTGTTTTTGTATATTTGTGCTTTTATGGATGGGAAAACATATGTTGTTGTTTGATCTATGTTTTCAATTAATTAAAAGGCAAATATTTCAATAGATAAAAATTTATTTTGCGACCACATTTTGCTGTCCTTGCTAGCATCTAAAGCCTCTTTTCAGAGGAACTGGGGGAAAACGCACCTGAAACCAATCTTTTTTAGTTAGTTTTTAATTCCAATTTAAATGAATGAAACAATTAATTGTTAAAATGACAAAAGTGTTTTAAGAAACATGATTGTACAAAATTAATTGTATGTTCTTTTTTTGCCATGGCAGGAGCATGAAACAGGTGGGCCAAGTTTGCGCGCAAGTTACAAATCCTAGCTGAGAAATGCGAAAGCAGGGAAACCCTATGTGGCTGGTAATCTCATCAAGGAATGCCTCGTCGACTCGGCGGCTTGTATTTGTCCTGCAGACCTGACGGAAAAATTTGAAAAAATAGCTCTTTTGCCTCAAACTGTTGTCGCCGAGTCGAAGATATGGCCTTAGATATGGAGCAGCAATTAATGGAGAGGGCGGCAAACTTCATTTCATCGTCTATCGCACTTGATGAGTCCACGGACATTGCAGACATATCTCAGCTCGTCATATTCATTTGAGGTGTCGACGACAATCTGCATGTCACAGAAGAATTTCTCGACCTTATACCATTAAGAAACACAACCAAGGGTTTGGATGTTTTTCTAATTGTGGAAAACATGTTGGAGTCAATGGGTTTAAAATGGGAACGCCTGACTAGTATAACAACGGATGGAGCCCCTGCGCTATGAGGGATACGCACTGGATTCCTGGGTTACATCAGGTCAAGAAAGGCTGAAGTCTGCTGTTCCTTATTCACGGCAGTCCATTGTCTGATACACCAGGAGGCACTTTGTGCGAAGATTATCAACATAAAAAATGTTATGGACACAGTTCTTCGAACAGTTAATTACATTAGATCGTATGCACTTACACATCGCCAATTTAAAGAATTTCTGGCTGATATCAAAGCGGAATACCCGGACATCCCCTACCACACCGAAGTAAGGTGGCTGACAGAGGAAAGGTGCTTCATGGGTTTTTCTCCTTTCTGGAAATGAAAGGATGTCCAGAAGAATTACTTTGTGATCCTAAGTGGGTGGTGAATTTGCCGCACTAGACAGTGTTAAAGAAGATGTGGATTTTTCAGATGAAGTTCAAATGATTTGCGAATTACAAGAACAGTTTGAAAACAGATATTTGGAGATAAGTGAGCTTCAACTGGCCTTAGATATATTTGTTCGCCCATTTTCCCTTCGGGTAGAGGATGTCTCACAAGTGCTTCAACTAGAGTTGATTGACCTGCAGTGCGATATCTGCCTGAAGGACCGCTTTCTTATGTGTACAACTTTGGAAGACTTTTACAGCTGTCTTCCATGAGAGAAATATCCTCTTTTGCACAAGCCTGTGGCCAAGGTTCTCTCAATGTTTGGTTACATGTATATTTGTGAGCGCTTTTTCTCTGTTTTAAAGCTTGCTAAAGCTAAGAACCGTTCATTACTTGGCGATAAAAATTTGACTAATTCTTTGAGGTTAGCAGTCTCATGGAATATTGTACCAAACCTAGACAAAATCATTTCCTCGAAAAATAAAAATGTGTAAAATGTTAATTGTCTTTTTTAACAATGTTAACTGTAAGAATGAAAGAGCTTTATAATCTTAATAATATTTTTAATAATTTTTCAAACTTTGTCAGTTAAAATTATTATGTACAAAACAGAAAACTAAGGATCCGATTTCTAAACTCTGGAAAGTGATACAAAAAGCTGTAGCACGAAGTATAACAAAAAATATTTACTTGTAACTGCTAACAGTAAGAATGAGACTCTATATCACCTTTCAACCTAACTTAGATTGCGGGTTGCACTACAGATCAGTCTCTCACCACAACAGATCGATCAATTTTAGCCAATCATCAGTTGTACTGCATTCATTTTAGCAACTCATTTTGATGCATCACTTGCAACAAATTGGAAATGAAAGTAATTATGGCTGCCTGGCTTCCAGTCATTTGAGCATAGAAGCTTGGGGTTGTGTTCTGTACTTGTTTTCCTTCATTCAATTTCACTGGGGTCATGTGAAGTAAGGTCTTTATAGTAGAGTTTTGCAGTTTTTGCTGCAGAAGCAGAATTTCATGGGAATTTGGTAATAATAGGGATATTCACAAGTACTGGGCTCCAACTGATGAAATTGAGTTATTTACAAAACAAAGAGATAAAGGGGTTGGCCAGTACTTACCTCAGCTCAGTACAGCCGATAGATACACAAAAAACAACCGAAAATTTACGTTCCTAGCTTTCAGAATAAATGTTCCTTCATCAGGGGGGAGAGAGGGGAAAGAAAGGGAAGAAGGGAAAGTGGATTTAGTTACTCACAACCCAGGTTATGAAGCAACAGGAAAAGGAAAACTGGGAGGGTAGCAAGGATGGAGGCATGGTTGTCAGAGGAAAGCCAAAGATATTCTGCTGTAAGTACTGTGCCAGCTTCAAACCAAAGAGGATGCATACAGAACTAAAGAGGTATATAGTATAAAGATGTAGGATGAAAAGATGCATGAATGGCTAAAGAGGAAAGGGAAAGAGGAGAATACTGAAGAGTAAATGGGAATGAGGTTGTTTAACGTAGGTTCAGTCCAGGGGGATGTCGGGATGAAAGGATGTGTTGAAGTGCAAGTTCCCATCTCCGCAGTTCAGAGGGACTGGTGTTGGGTGGGAGAAGTCAAATGACACATACGGTGTAGCAGGTTCCTAGGTCCCTAGAATTATGCTGGAGGGCATGCTCCGCTACTGGGTATTGGACATCTCCAGCGTATCTGATGTTCCTTCTGTTCAACTTCAGGTGCGGGTGCCACATTATTAATACTGTTATTATTGTCTAACTGTAAATTTAAATTGGGGATCCTGTATTTGTTGTGTTTCTTTGCCCCAAAACTGTGGACCTCCATTGAGGTGGACTGCCGTTTCCTGAATGGCCACCTCTGTGATTGTTTCTCCTGTTAAATTGCCCGTAGTTATCCCCATTATTTTTGTTCTGCTGATGTTCAAAATTTCTATCTCTTTTACCATTTTGACTGTGACAGAAATTACCACTTTCTCTGTTTCTCTAGTTATTGCCATTGTAATCTCTATCATTTTGATTATTATGGTACATGCTTCTCTCTGCTGTCCTATCCAGCCTGTCACCATATCATAAAAATTGTTCAAGGCAATCTTCAGGTCTGTGTACTAAATCCTACTGCAACCTCTCTGGTAATCTTCTTTTGAGTGCACCAGTCAATGTCATTTCATCTTATGGTTTATCAAGATGAATAATTTCTTAAGTTGATTCTTACAGAACTCTTTCAGGGTACCACACCTATTCCTATAATTTGGATAATTCAGGAATTCACTTTTAATTCACCCTTGTTCAGAATCTGACCAAAATTTATTTAAAAAACTTTTTTCAGAACTTTGGTATGTTTCCTACTGACTTAAATTTAGGATTACCCAAGACAGAGCTTCGCCTTCAAGACATCGTTTAACAATTATAATTTTTTGATATTCACTCAAGCCTGACACAAAACTATCTCTACAGTGGTGTAGAAAATCCACTGAATGTAAATTGTCTGATGGAAAACTCTTTATTAGAATGTTGGATCATGCAATACCATTATTTGAACAAAAGTTGTTGTGAATACAGTTTTCCCGAACTACTGAAATTTTTTGATCTAGAACATTAGTTAGCATACTGTCCTCAACATTTAAAATTTTCTGATCTAAAGTACTAAAGTTCTGTTCCATTTTTTCCTCTGCAGCCTTCTGTCAAACTCTGACATCATTAACATTCTTCTCTTGCCATGCACATTCATTTACTAGCTCATTTTCCAATGCAATAAATTTACTTTCTAAGACATCAACTTTTTCAATCACACTTTTTGATCCTCCTGACAACTCATTTAAGTTCAGAAACCTGATTACTAAGTTGGTCTATTTGGTATTGTACCCTGTCCATTTCACTACTGTTTTCAGACTGTTCTTTTTTCATTTCCTTTGATTTTACTAAAATTAACTTCAAAATATCGATTTTCACTGTTCCTTTTCTGAGTACACTTTCACTTGTTTCAAACATGCTCTGGCTAGGTCCTACAGCTTTCACTTCATCACTACTACCCTCATCTCTATTCATTTTCCTAGTACTCACAAGTGTCCACAAAAAAAAAAAAAAAAAAAAAAAAAAAAAAAAATTAATTTCACAGATAGTTTGTACTTACCTTTTCTGTGTCCTTTGTTGTAGTTGTCAAGTCCTGTTTCAATTCATCGGATCCATCACTGTTGATAACATATGAAATTATCATCACTGTTGATATGACTTTGTTGGGAAGCTCTAGGGTCTTCTTTCATTGAGTCATAAAAACTGCAAAACACAAATAATTGTCGTTTCTTCTTCTGCAACAGACAAAACTTCGTTATCAGTCAACAGATCATGCTGACACCCACACTTGTAATATTACCCTCCCACACATCACTATTAAAATTCTCTGTCTCTGCATAAGTTTTGAAAGCTTTGTGAGGCATAAGATATATAAGAAAAACTTTTTACTTATCTTCATTTTCTCTTGTTGTTGGCTCCAGTTCTTGCATCTATGGGTACATTCTTGTGGCTGAAATTTTGACTTACTGGGTTCCAGATGACTAAATAACTGGTGAAGTACTATCTGTTGCTATGATTTTCTTTTATTTTATCCCATTCTTCTATATCACACTGACTTTACAATTTTCACTCCAAAACACAAATTAAATTGGTGTTGACAAGACTAGAAAAATACGTACATTTCCATCAGAGGCATGCCCACTACTACTTATTCTGCGGTACTCGCAATATTCCAAAGAGTATACAAAGCAAGAGTTTACAAACTTTCTTGACAAAAGAAGGATCTTCACTAAAATATATCATTATTTTGTAAATGAGTCCAGAAATAAATTTTATAATTATTGTCAGATTGTGCAATCAATAATATGAATTTTAAGTTTGCCAGATATTTCGTAATTTCAAATATTTCTAAAAGAAGAGTAATTTTAACTGTACGTACATAGTACTACCAAATTAATTTCTTTCTATACATTTTAATCTGAAATATAATGCATTGTATACAAAATCAAATGAAATTCTTTCAGGGAAACAGCCGAAATAATGTTCACCTCTACGAGATTCGACATTAATCCTGGTATCAGCTACTTCTATAGAAAAAAGGTTATATTAGAAAAGAGTATTCCATTATGTGGTGAACCTTATGGTGAACTCTGTGTAGGGGTAGACAAAGTTTTTGAAGAAATGGAAGAGGCACATGGTAAAGAGAAGCCTACTATTTCCTCCTTGGCTCTGTCCAGATGCTCATCCAGAACTAACAGGAATTTACTTTCCAATTCTCTGTCACAAAGTTTCCTGAAGTCAAGGGACAAAGACTGAAAAAACATCCAGTTAACATCACCAGCTGATGACCCCCATTGTCTTCATTTGAGCAATTTTTTCAGTTTGGGCCTGTATCAGCAGCATATGGAAAAGACAATCATGAGGCAGCTTCACATAACGTGGACATTGCATAAAGTGGGGCATGTCATATCTCGACCTGACAATATGTCAAAATGTATCACCTATTTACTCCAGACTGGAAGGAGGTACAGCTCTCCATCCACCATTAAAACAATCTCAATGTGTTACTTGCCTTTCTTATGCAGCAATATATGCCTTAAAATGCCAGTGACTACATTTTTCACTTCAAACATTTCAAAAAATGCACAGCATTTTACTTTATTTCAAGGTATCGCAATAGCTTGGGCAATGACAAGGAAAACCAGCCCATTATCAAGCTGTGATATCAGACTCTAAAATGTGAAAACATCAGTTTATTTCACCAAATAGTTTCCTCAAAATCAAATGAGAAAAATTACATTGCACAGAACACATGTAAATGCCATAATAGTGGTTTTTACATTTTTATGTAAAACTTTTTTTTAGGCACTTTGGATGACTTAAAATTTCCCTTCCCATGTATTTGAGGTGCATTGAGTGGCCACCTGGCAACAGAACAGAGACACATATTGGTGTTGTAACGTTCACCTACTTTAACGTCTTCATTGATAGACCTCAGTGTCGACATACTGTGTTATTATACTGGCTGAAAAATAGGGAGGCGGAAGTTCAACACTGAATACTGTAAACGATGTTGCTGACAGGTGCACATCTGCGTTTCACTGTTCACAAGCCCCCCAATATTACATAGTTAATATGGCAAGTACACTATTGGTTAACTTTTAAAAACTGTCATTAATAGTTTTCAGGCAAACCTCAGTATACTGCTAGAAGAGTTTACTATTGAATATCTATGAGCGGTAAAAACCTAACCACACAGTTCTTGCAGAATAATATGGTATCTATTGAACAGAGACTGTCATTGTTTCAACACAGGACCTATCTGTGTTGCACTTATTTTACAGTTAAGTTGATGCATGATTGTTGACCTAACCAACACAGGTTTCTTGTCTGAAAATCTGTCATGGATTTACTGACTCGGGACCAAAAATTGGGCCTCTATATATCCTCACAATAACAGGTACTGAAACTATATATTGTTTGGATTTCGTTACAGAAATTACAATTAAAACATAACTAATTCAATTAACTGGATATATAGAAAAATTCCTTCTTTTTAACAGTTACTTCTACTACAAAGGTTGGGCTGAATTTTTTGTTTAAATGATGAAATTAACAGATATGGTTATACAAACAATAATTTTGACAAACCTGGTAATTATTTTGGAATTAATTAAGGTCTACCTTTGCTAATATATTTTTGAAAAGAGCCAAATAAATACTTTAAGAATCCTAGTGATTCTTTTTCCAAATATTTATAATTATTACAGAATTTATATTTGTTTATAAGTCAACAATAGCTTCTAAGTCATGGAACAATTACTGATTTTGCCCTATAATGAAAGATATTAACTAGAAATAGTCAAAATAACTTAGGAAATTGATGACATACACAAAACTAAACACAAAATTGGACCTGGTGGTATATTCAAGACTGAGGGCTAACCTTTCTTTTTTGTTGAAATGCAGATTGTACTCATGTACATTAATGGTAATTATGCAAAAATGAAAATAAAATAAATTTCAAGGAGGCAGATGGCAAAACAAGAGAGGAAGTAAAGAGATTCCAGCCTGCTTTGTCACAGGTCATCCCGTTTGAGACATTAATGATACTTCCAGGGTAGAGAATATCTCCTTTCATCTTGCTGTGCAGGTGCTGAATCATCTGTGTAAAGACTTGCCTCACACCATCCCATTACCCCTCCTTTCAGTTTAGAACAAAGAGGAATGAAATTTCTGGTATATTTGATTTTTTGAAATACGGTCTACAAGAGTCTTTACTTTTGGCTTCTAACATTTCTGACAACTAAGAGTGTGTGAAGTGTATGTGTAAACTCCCCACTTCTCTTACACGAGTTGACTTACTTGGGAGTGGATAGCTAGCTTCTGCAATCTCTACAAACTTCTTCTCCAAAGAATGATGCTAGTCACAGGAACCTTTAAGACTCTCTCTCTCTCTCTCTCTCTCTCTCTCTCTCTCTCTCTCTCTCTCTCTCTCTCTCTCTCTGTGTGAAATAATGAGGTGCTCAAAGAAAACTTTTCAACAACTATCAATATATTTGAACTTCCACAAAGAACAAAATTCACACTTCTCACATAAACAATTGATTTCTTGTAAGCCGCCTGTGTCATCTCACATTCGAAACAATTAAGATATATTTACAACATAGTTGGTTTAACAACCACAGAAATCATTAACATGTCTTACCTCTAGCAAGTCTGTGTTGAAAGTTACTAACAATCTTTTTCCAACCCAACTGTTTTTTTTCTCTCACTACAATAGTCAAAGTTATAAAACAGCACAGAATAACACTGAAGTCCCTTGAGGCAGCTGTGTTCTTTCATTACAACTTCCATGGCACGACCGACAAGTACTTGTCAGTGTCTATCGACCACCATGTCTACAGTCTCCTCATTATACAGTTTGAACCTGTACACACAGACAGGTGACATGCAGTAGATAGGTTCTCTCACACTTACATTTAAAATATTGTGTGTTTGAGATGGTAGAAGGCTGAGCAGTTCTAGAATTTAACACTACATATCCCCCTCCTCAGATCAAACACATGATATTTTATACATAATCATATACATTTACTACATAGGTTAATATATACCTTTTTCACATATGTTAACTCCAGGTGATCATGACACATGAGTCATCTATTTTCTGTTCTCACTTTTTGTACTACCTTTTTTTAAGTAGGCCTCATTCATTATCTGTTGTAGTTTGGAGGAACTCTGGGGAGCATGAGAGTGATCCTTTTGACACTTGTAAACTTACATAAAACATAATAATGCTCATTGTGCATAATAATCCCTATAAAATGTGTGACTTCTGTCACAATACTGTCCCCTTCTCCGAGGATCAGTACCTATACCTTGCATGTGAGTTGACCTTTGAGAACAGTTCCTCTTTCCATTCTGGTAGGTACGCCCCTTTATACAACATCCCTATTTCTCAGGCCACAGGTTGTCCTATTTCCATATAGGTACGCTTGCCATTTATACTTAGCAAATGCCAGGTATGCCTCCCTTATCCTTTCTGAGTAGGCCCCACGTTTCATTACCCTATTATACATTTCTATGTACACAATAATTACGTATTTCCTGATAAAGCTACAAATCTATTTTACGCTTCACATTCACTTTTATAATACATCATTTAATCCCTGGAGTCCTCCTCTACTTCTCAACTCATATACCCTTAATGTATACAATGTCTATCTACAATCCAAGTCTCACTATCCTACTATTCATCAATTTATCAGAGTATTTGCTACACTAACTTTTCTTCAATAAGCATCATGATTAACTCCAATCTTGCTTGCAAGCTCTTTCGTTACTCATGCCTCCTTCTTATGTATACTCGCTCAGTTTAAATCATCACAGTTTTTGTACATATATGTATGTGATAGTTTATACAGGCGATGTAGAACTGTCATAGTTTTTGTATACATAACCATATATGTACAAGTTTCCCTGTGTACACATATCTTTGCACTACATTACCTGGCAGTTCACATTGCGACAGGTTTCTAGTCTGTAATTTTAATGTTTGTGTATAAATGTAATCTGATTCTTTGGCCTTTTTATCTGAAGATAAGATGTATGTTATTGGAAACCATGGAAAACAAGAAGGACTTCTGCTATAGAAGTAGATTGATATGAAAAGAGGGAAAAAATAGATAGGTCCTCAAATGAGAAGTAAGAAAGGAAATAAATAGAAATGGTTACTAAGATCAAAGAAGAGAAAGAAGGTAGCCCCAAAGACAGGAAACCTTTCCCACCCATCTTCCCCAGGATCCCTACCTCTCAGGTACTTGAGTGAGATGCCGGAAGAGGTTTGGTGTTAAATCGTCTCCTACAGAACGGACATTCCCACCTTCACCCTTGATGTCCCCGAAGGAAATCTTAGAAGCCCTATGGAAACAGCAAATGGTGAAGAATCAGGCACACTTGCTTTTGAGGGTTGTTTTAAAGGTGTGGTGTGTGTTTTGTGTTAGTCATGATTTATGTGTTCTCGTAAATCATGCTGTTAACCACAATACTCACCCCCTTTCAAAACTCATATAAACCCTCCCGTCTAAATCACATCTCATAAAGGGTATAAAATATTCTGTAAAAAGTTGAAAATCTATATACTATTTTATCACAGTTGTTTATTTAGTCATCCAATATTATATGTTTTGCTAACTTAATATTTCTTTCAGTTCACTAAGAAAAGTATGTGTCAAGAAATATAAATTGGAACTGTGGCCCACTTATTACATTTAGTATGAGAATAGTATTCTCATGACTTCAGAAATGATTTTGAAAGTTATGTGCCAGGACACAGTTCTCCATATTTACCTAGAAATATATGACCAATGTAAGGATTACCCAGCATCTTTCAAGAAAACCAGTGTTGGAGTCATTGTAATGACACCTTATATCAATAATACGTACAAAATTTATGACTTTGATTTTACCAAGACCTCTACACACAGGTTTTCAAAGAAACTGGTGAAGAGATTATATACAAAAATCATTCCAAGCAAAAATATGACTTAATTATACATGGAAACTGCATTAGTCAAAACTGAGGTTGAAGCAAAAAGATGGCTTAATTATGCATGGAGACGATGCCAGTTGAAACTGAGGGAGATAAGAGCTGACCAGGCACACTTAATATATCTTGTTCCAAGGCTGCACCAAATGACGGAGATCAGAGACAACATGTGTGCAAATTTCCACCTCATGCTGCAGTCGAGCAAAGTCGGGACAAGTCTGGATTAGAGCCAGGTAGGTGCAAATGCACCGTGCAAATTCCTACCTCATGCATGCTCTTGCAGGGTACATAAGAGTAGTATCAGAAATGCATATGCAGAAGCTTCTTTAGTCTCCCAAGAGATTTTATAGGGAGTCAGAGATTGTTAGTAGCCTGACTGAATGGAACAAGGAAATCCCCCACCAGGAATCATTGGGGTGACGTAATCACAAATGTTATTTAGTATGGTTTTTTTTCATAGTATCTTTGAGTGTGGGATGGTCGAGTAGCTTAAGATTTTGAAGCAATTTGGTGCATAGAAACTATTATAGAAGTAACACCGAAAACAACTCGGGACCCGACGGTCGTCACTTCATCCTTTAACTCAGAACGTTAATGTCCCTGGGGGATATGTACAACATTACACTAGGGGGGACTGATGACCTTAGCTGTTTAGTCCCCCTTAAACATCCCAACAACCACCACCACCAACATTTTTCATCTTTACATTCTACTTTCCCTTTTGTGATCCAGTTGTAGGGTCCACTAAAAATAATGTCCTGGGATGGATTACCATTTGTACTCTGTATGATCCTTAATATTTTTGGAAAAATTTTTGTCTCTCTTTCTTCAGGGTAGATCTTTGAAGATGTTTTACTAGAACTAGGTCATCGACCTTATACTGAAATTCAACAGTCTTTTCATTATGTTTACTTATTCCTCTTTGTTGTGCTTTTTCAATTAAATTCTTAGAAACTATTTCTGATTCTGTTCATAATCAACAATAGGTTGTTCGGGCCAATTAAAATATTTAATCAGAGGTTCTCCTACAAAGGGTTTGCCTATTACTTATAATGATATCAACCCAGTCGATATATTCATTTAGAATAAGTTCATAGTCTTTAATTTTCGTTGCCCATAAAGTATGTTTTTCATGGCGATAGGTACAGCATAGTTTTCCAATTTCTTTTATTACTCATTCACACAGATTCAAGGATGGGCTATAGTTGGATATTAACACTTGATGAATACCTTCCCATGCTAGAAATTCTTTAAATTTGTTACTCACAAATTGTGGGTCATTATCCGTAAGAAACTGTTTTGGTTTACCAACTTCCAGACAGTGTTGTTGTAAACAGTGTATAACTGTTTGCGTATTGGCTCTTTTGATTGGATGTAGTTTAACATATTTTGACCACCACTCTATGATGACAAAAATGTATAATACTCCTCCCTTTTCTTTTGGAAGGTGGTCCTAAAAAATGTGCTGCTATAAGATCATGCAACAACTTAGGAATACTAATTGGATACATTTTGTACTTCATATGAGTATTATTCTCTTTCACTTTCTGGCGCATTTCACAAGTTCTTATCAAAGATGCTACTTTATGCGCTAGCTTCTTAAAATAATAAAACTTATTCGTATGGGCTGTACACTTTTTTATTCCAAAGTGTCCATATCTTGTATGAACATACCACACAAGTGTGCCTTCCGTTACCTATCGAATGCATAAGTGCCAACATTGCGATGTTATGCTGTCTCTCCAAAACAAATTATGATCTATTATTTTCCAGTTTCCTACTTAATTCGGAGGTAAAGAATTCCACATACACATAGAGAACATTTCTGTACAATAGGGATCAAGATGGATATTTTCTGTTATTCTTTGAGCCATCTATTGTACCCCGATGTTCGGATATTCTACTGACATAAAATTAATTGCAAAAATAATGCTGGGTCCTTCTGTATGTTTTAATTCTTCCATTCTTATTGGTAGCCTACATAAAGCATCTGGTACAATATTCTCTGAACCTTTTACATATTGTATTCAAATATCATATTTCTGTAGGAACAGCATCCATCACATTAACCTACTGTCCAACTATCAACTACTCATTAGAAAGGATAGAGGTTGATGATCAGTATAAACGTGGATTTCTGATCCCCATATTAGTGTTTGAAATTTCTGAATATTCCATACAATTGCCAATATATCTTTTTTAGTAGTTGTATAATTTAATTCATACTTATAAATACAATAGAAAGAAACTTCCACATGGGAAAAATATATTGAAAACAAAGATTCCAAGACTTACCAAGTGGGAAAACGCCAGTAGTTATTGTGCCTATCTATCGGCGCTTTCCCACTTGGTAAGTCTTGGAATCTTTGTTTTTAATATATTAATTCATACTTATTTAGACTACAGCTAGCAAAAGCTATGGTTCGGTGCTCTACATTATTTAGATCCCACCCTCTGTGGGACTGTTCTGCAGCAATACCATAATCAGATGCATCTATTGACAATTGTAATGTAACAGACTACTGAAGAGTGCAAAACCACCCTTATAGTCACATCTACCCTTGCAGGGTCAGTGCTCCAATTTCATTTCTATGATTTTTTTTATTTAATATTATTGTATGTAGTATTTAATTTTGCCCAAATATTTTTTATTATATTATTCTATAATGTGAACTTCATTTATTTCTGGAGAATATGTTGGCACCAGTGTGAGCCAAAGACATTCGTGTGTTAAAGGTAGAGAGTCGGACATTGTTAAGGTGACTGTTGGAGTGAGTGAGTTGGACTGTTGTGGGAAGAGCGTGGTTTTGTGGGGTGGACTGTTGATGGGAGTACGGAAGGAAGTCTGTCGTCTTATATAGAGAGTATTTATAAATAGTATGTGATATGAAGATGGAAATTATTGTGAAAAAGTTAAATTAATAAAAATGAGGAATCAATAGTAGAACAAAAAGCGAGTACCAGTTTTCATTAGCACACAAAGACCCGGACCTAATATTAACAATGTTAGATGGATTGAATGCACCATGGCGAGAATCAAGACAATGAGACCAAATTCAGCATCTAAAGGTAAGGTATTTTAATTAGTTTTAGTATTCTGTGATGTATCATTCTTTTGTCTAAATATTAAGCTTAACATCGTCTGTTGTAGATACAGACCACCCAAGCTGGCGGGGTGTCGTCAATTGATCATCATAATCTCAGGGTTTGAAATAGCATTTAAATGAATTTAAAGTTTGTTGCTCTAATTCCCTGCACCCCTACAATATGACCTAAAAACTTAAGCTCTTGCTGCATGAAATATGATTTAGATAGTTTGTAGGGAAGCAGCCTACTCACGCTGTATAAAATTCACAGCCGTCTTTCCATTGTGTGCCACCAGTCCGCTATAACTAGCTCTGACGTCATAAATGTTGCACAATACTTTAAAAATCAAGTAAATGACCTAAAACGTTTCTAGCATGTCAGGAGTAATACTAAATCACTATGTATTGAATATCAGTGCAAGAGCTTTAACCATTTTCGAGATTTGGACGTTTTTCTGTAACAATCATTGGCGGAACAGATAAGAGCTAGAAACTTAAAAATTTATATTTAGATTCCTTTTGCATAATAATTTAGTAAAAACAGTATTCTGGATCTCACAAATTAAAATTTTATCTGAAATTCGTGATTTTCTGGTTTTTGTCTTAAAAATTAAGGAAGCAAGATAGATTAAGTAGGCGAATAAATAAAGCTAGGATGTTTAAATTTAAGTAGGAGGGAGATACACTACAATCATAAAGATGTGAATAGTTTCAACTGAATAACTATAAAACTATAGCGATAGCGTATCTCCAAAGGGCAAGTTCAGAGCTCGTCTACTGCGTGTAGTGTAATTAAATTAATTCTCTCGCCCAAAATATTGGACTTAGCCACGTCAGAATTTTATTATGATTACTTACCTGTGTGATGACTGCACATTTAAATTGAGAGCTTCATTGGCCATAAGCAAAGGAAGCAATGATTTATTTAATAACTTAAAGTGGTGCATTACTAGCCAAGCAGCTAGTAGAGAGAGCCGATTTAATCAGGCGTTCCCTTAGCTGTCCACACCGCGGCTTTATATATAAGAATGCTGCACGGGAAAGGAAGGCCCCAGTTCTCTCCAGACGCTGGTCAGTGCACCACCTGTGCCGGGAGTCACGTTGCGTCAGTATCATTGCTATAAACAGCCTCGGATGCCATAATAAGTTACTTGGGATACGTAACCATGAAATTGTTTTCGAGTGAAGTTTTAATTCTGGGATGACTTTAATGATCTATCTTCAGTTTGTGTATGTCGTATTTTCATGTGCCGCCGCAGGACAGACATTCTACCATTATATAGCGTGGCGTTTGATGAACATTATCTTCAAATTATGGCGAGCTTTCACTTAAACATATAATTGGAACAGTTATAGTTGCATCAGCGCATTAGACTCTGAACTGCTCTGGTAGTTGGATTGTGTGGATCCTTTTTGGTCTGTGACTTTCAGAATATAGTGAACAATTTTGAAAGAATCATTTTTGATTATGAATCCCAGACAATCTCCTAATTCCTCAGAGCTATAAGCTGTAACTATAAGTGTATTTCTCAGATGAAGTGGGCACTAGGAATTCTAATTACAGGCTTCACGTTTTGTTAATCACTTTCTGGTTGCCAATATTGTAGTTAGAGAGCCAGTGTTGAGAACGGCAAACAACAGCGTTAAATAAATCAAAGGAACATTTCAATAACAATAAATTCCATATGCCACTCCACATATGGTGCATCGTTGGGAAAGACATTCCACATTCATTTATTTCTAACAATAAATTCCACCCACCACCCCAAAGCTTTATCATAATACCTTTCTCTTTAAATGTTTTCAAAGTCTTACTCAAGGTTCGACAATGTTCTTCCCAAATAGCTGATATTATTAGGATATCATCTACATATATTATCAAATCCTTTAGCAGACCTCTCCATAGTGCTTCATCTAGTGCACATATAAATATGGACTCTGAGATATTTAGTCCAAATGGTAATACATTAACAATTTACCATCAAACAAAAATGCTGTATATTTTTTGGATTTTGGGTGTAATTTCATTGGCCAATATCCCACAGTAAAATCCATGGCAATAAAGGACCTTGCCTTTTCAAATTTGCATAACAATTCATCGACGTTAATCGGTCTGTCTCTTTCTGTGTCTATATGTTTATTCAATGTACGAGCATCTAACACCAATTGTACTGCTCCTGTAGCTTTCTTTACCACTATCAAAGGATTATTCATTATAGTAGAACTCCACTGTATAATATTATTGTCAATCATTTTGTTGAT
Source organism: Schistocerca gregaria (assembly GCF_023897955.1). NCBI lineage: Eukaryota > Metazoa > Arthropoda > Insecta > Orthoptera > Acrididae > Schistocerca > Schistocerca gregaria. The sequence goes on from NC_064924.1 coordinate 233,417,206, forward strand.
TTCACCCTAACTGCTTCTTTCAAACTTACAGGTATCAGACACAGCTTAGAAAAAATGGAGTGTTGTCTTTGATTTTGAACTTACATATGTAGTTGCTAATATTACTTGGACAATCGTAAAACACTACTTCATATTCCATTAAAATTTTATATAAATCTCATCTTTCTTCTTCAGTTAATATTTGGGATTCATTGACTTTGTCTTGTATATCAGTTCGATGTGTTCCTGGAACTAGATTATCGATCTTTGGTGACAATTGTGCTGCAGCTGTTAATCGCAAACACTGACACTCAGTTGTTTGTTTTACAATGAAGTTATCTGTCACAAATGGTATCCAATATCTACTGCTCACTTTACCAAACCAGAGAAGATTTTTGTCAAAGTTCAAGATTACTTTAAACTCTAATAGCCAGTCTAAAGCAAACAATACATCTTTATTGATATTCTCTACTATTAACAGTGTTTGATGAAATAATACCTTTCCAATCCTACAGTTCACTTGAGTTTCATGCTTTACAATCTTACTTTTTGCTCCTGTTACTCCAACTATGTTAACTCTGGTCACTGGTAATAACGTCTGCGGCTCATGGTTTTGCAGTAGCGTTCTTGCTTCCCACGCACGGGGTCCCGGGTTTGATTCCCGGCAGGGTCAGGGATTTTTCTCTGCCTTGAGATGACTGGGTGTTGTGTGTCTTTCATCATCATTTCATCCTCATTCACTCACAAGTCACCGTAGTGGCGTTAAAAAACTTGTGGAGCGGCGGCTGAACCGCCCCGCAAGGGGTCTCCCGGCCACCAATGCCGTACACTAATTATTACTGGTAATAACGGTAAGTGATGTTTAGTTTGTAATGAACTAAAAATGTGTTGGAGATTAGTGATACCTCACTCCCTGAATCTATGAATATATTTATCTTGGAATCTTTCACAGAACCTCTTACTATAGGTTGTGGATCACTGGTAGTCAAGCTTGGTTCTTCCAGTAGCAACCATTCCTTTGTAGGTTTTTTGTGGGTAAAATTAACATACTTGTATGGACTCCTAGTGTATTTCCATGAGCTGGGCCCCAGCCTTTGATCCAGATCGCACTTTGTTTTCCTCATTATTAGCAATCACAGGTTGGTTACTGAATCGAGATACTATGTTATCACTTTGTATTCTATTATTACTCAGTATAAATTCCTGCAAAGTTACAGGACCTAAATTCGAAGGTGAGTGCTTTTTGTGATAATTGTTGTTACCATTTTTCCTGTCACACTAGTGTACTCTAGTTAGGTGAGCCTCTTTTTTTTCCACTGTTCCTTTTGTAGTCAGGATTTTCACTTTGGTGCAAGTTTTCATTGCAGTCCTTATTTAAGACAACAAGTACATCTACAAAGGGCAACAACTCTTCTACCATCTTTCCTCGCATATATGGGTAATCATCTTACTAAAATCCACACTAATCCCTCTTCCTCCATCGGCTTATCTAAGTACTTTGCACATGTTGGATGCCAACGAAAATACTTCCTCATTGTACCCCAAGTATTATTGTAATATTTTGGGTCCCACAAATCTGACATTAACTTCTTCTGGGCACTTGTAGACCAATACTTCTCCTTAAATTTATTTTAAAAATCTTCCCAAGAGGAAAAGTTCTCAATATTTACTGCGCCCCACTCAGAGGCTTCTCCTAAAAGGTAACCCACAGCAAATTCAATCTTTTTAGAGTCTTCCCAGTTTTTCAGCAAAGCTTGGTTAAAATTTTTAAAGAAATGTGTCGGGTGCACATCTTCATCAGGCTTGAATTTAGGGAATTGTGTTGATATCCCCAAATTCACTCCCCATTGCAAATCAGTGACTACTTCACTAGTTAACACAACATTAGGTGAAGTTGTCCATTTTTCCACTTTATCCTGGATAAGTTTGAATTCTTTCCACAAGTCATCTATATCCTTTCAGGTATCTGAAAATTTGGAAGAAACAATAGGCGACCTGTTCCTGGATGTCATTGTCTCAATTACTTTTTGATCTATGATCCCTTTAAATAGTTCCTCCAGATTACTTATATTTACTATATCAGAGTTTGCTATCTTCTCTTGGAAGCTTCTTTCTACATTATCTACATCTACATCTACATCTACATCTGTACTCCGCAAGCCACCTGACGGTGTGTGGCGGAGGGTACCCTGAGTACCTCTATCGGTTCTCCCTTCTATTCCAGTCTCGTATTGTACGTGGAAAGAAGGATTGTCGGTATGCTTCTGTGTGGGCTCTAATCTCTCTGATTTTATCCTCATGGTCTCTTCGCGAGATATACGTAGGAGGGAGCAATATACTGCTTGACTCTTCGGTGAAGGTATGTTCTCGAAACTTCAACAAAAGCCCGTTCCGAGCTACTGTGCGTCTCTCCTGCAGAGTCTTCCACTGGAGTTTATCTATCATCTCCGTAACGCTTTCGCAATTACTAAATGATCCTGTAACGAAGCGCGCTGCTCTCCGTTGGATCTTCTCTATCTCTTCTATCAACCCTACCTGGTGTGGATCCCACACTGCTGAGCAGTATTCAAGCATTGGGCGAACAAGCATACTGTAACCTACTTCCTTTGTTGTCGGATTGCATTTCCTTAGGATTCTTCCAATGAATCTCAGTCTGGCATCTGCTTTACCGACGATCAACTTTATATGATCATTCCATTTTAAATCACTCCTAATGCGTACTCCCAGATAATTTATGGAATTAACTGCTTCCAGTTGCTGACCTGCTATTTTGTAGCTAAATGATAAGGGACCTATCTTTCTATGTATTCGCATCACATTACACTTCGCTACATTGAGATTCAATTACCATTCCGTGCACCATGCGTCAATTCGCTGCAGATCCTCCTGCATTTCAGTACAATTTTCCATTGTTGCAACCTCTCGATACACCACAGCATCATCTGCAAAAAGCCTCAGTGAACTTCCGATGTCATCCACCAGGTCATTTATGTATATTGTGAATAGCAACGGTCCTATGACACTCCCCTGCGGCACACCTGAAATCACTCTTACTTCGGAAGACTTCTCTCCATTGAGAATGACGTGCTGCGTTCTGTTATCTAGGAATTCCTCAATCCAATCACACAATTGATCTGATAGTCCGTATGCTCTTACTTTGTTCATTAAACAACTGTGGGGAACTGTGTCAAACGCCTTGCGGAAGTCAAGAAACACGGCATCTACCTGTGAACCCGTGTCTAAGGCCCTCTGAGTCTCGTGGACGAATAGCGCGAGCTGGGTTTCACACGATCGTCTTTTTCAAAAACCATGCTGATTCCTACAGAGTAGATTATCCACTCACGTACTTACATCTGTAATTTGTGATTGAATTATTGGCATTAACGTATCTTGATTTTCAACACTCTCTTTTAAAGTATGCAATCCCTGCTTTACAGTATCAAACTTAAATTCTGCATAAATTATCAAATGATCCTAACTTTTCATTAATTTTGGATTCGACCCTATTACATTTTTTCCTCAATATCAAATTCTAATTTCTTTGTCAAACCCTGAAATTGATCATTCTGTTTCTAATTAAAGTCAGTGAACAGTTGATTTACATGAATGTCCAAGGAATTGGTGAATTCCTTCTTTAAGTCTAATTTATGATCCTCTACTTTATTATTTAAGTTGTTAAATTCAGTCTTTAAAGCCTCCATGCCTTCGCATAGATTACAAAGTTCTCTGCTTTGTGAGTTCACCTTGGCATTTAACAAACCTAGATTTGCCGCCTGATTATTTAGGACCTGCCTTTGAGCATTTAAAGTTGCACTCTGCACATCTAGTTTAGAATTTAAATGCAGACTTTGAGCATTTAAAGCTTCATTTAATTGATGATTTACTGTCTTAAGATTCTGAGCTTTGATTAAATTTACTAACTTAGACCAGTCTGGCCCTTCTTTACTAATTCTTATGGTTCTGGAGTTTCCCCAACCTGTTGTTTATTATCCATATTCTTATGAACTTTAGATGTAGTAAGATTTTAAAAACTTAACGTTAAAAATAATAACTACACTAATATAGTTCGTTTATGAGGTTATACCACTTTGTATTAAAACAATGAAGTTCTGTTTTACACTCACCTGGCATAGAATTTGGGCTGCGTCAATGAGCGGATGTGTAATCAGCAGCGCTGAACAGCAACTGGTGCCGGCAGCATTGGTCGTTGGTTTCCACGGCTGCGGCCCCTCACTGCGTGTGAGAGCTACCAACTACCCGCACCAGATCTTCCTAGTCAAGGTGATCTCGGTGTATTTCTTCTTAGAGAAACACAATGGAATTTTCTTCACTATTTAACAATTCAAATTTTTTCTCTTTTTAACACTCAGGCATGTGTCTGAGCAAACCATTTATCATGTCTGGTTTAGTTGCTATGGCAACATACAACATCCACTTTTCATGTTTTTTGGTCTTAAAATTCCTGTTTCTTGAGTCCGTTTTCTCTGGTGTTTTTGACGACTGAGTGTGTTAGGGTATGTGCAAACTCCCCACTTCTCTTACACAAGTTGACTTACTTGGGAATGCGCAGTCGATCTTCTTCTTCTCTGGATAGCTGGCTTCTGGAATCTCTGCAAACTTCTTCTCCAAAAAATGATGCTAGTCACAGGAACCTTTAAGACTCTTATCTCTAATTGTGAAATAATCAAGTACTCGAAGAATGCTTTCCAACAACTATCGGTATGTTTGAACTTCCATAAAGGACAAAATTCATGCTTCTCACATAAACAATTGACTTCTAGTAAGTCACCCGTGTCATCTCACATTAGAAACAATTAAGATACATTTACAACATAGTTGGTTTAACAACCACAGAAATCATGAACATGTTTTGCCTCTAGCAAGTCTGTGTTGAAAGTTACTAAAAATCTGTTTTCAACTCAACTGCTTTTTTCATCACTACAATATTCAAAGTTATGAGACAGCACAGAATAACACAGAAGTTATCTTCTGGTAAACCTTCCGGGATGTAAGGTCATGGTCCATGACCTTACATACCGGAAGGTTTACCAGAAGATATGTCATCCGGTCGTGAAAGCCTTCATACTATGAACACAGAAGTTCCTTGGGGCTGCAGTGTTCTTTCATTACAATTTCCTTGGCACGACCAACAAGTACTTGTCGGCATCATTTGACCACAGTGCCTACAGTCTTCTCACTACACACTTTGGACCTGCATACACAGACAGGTGATGCACAGTAGACATGCTCTCTCACACTTATATTTAAAATATCATGTGTTCGAGATGGTAGAAGGCCACGTGGTTCTAGAATTTACATGGAAATTCTTAAAATGCTACAGACTCCACAAATGCCTCTTTTTGTCATTTGAGTTGTTGGTTGATTGAGAAGAATTGCTCATAACAAAACTCTATATGCTAAGTTGTTGTTGAAAATACATCGTAGGAATTGAGTAATAGCTCATCACTAATGCAAGACCTAAGTTTACAGACGCATTCTAACTTTGTGCACAGTGTAACTGACCTCTGTCAATGTCCGATTTTATCTTACAGTGAAATGTAATGAAAGCCTTATTTGACTGGGTTGTAGTAATATTTTGTGAAGATCCCTTATAAATCCATTGTAACTGAAAAATGATTATCTAAGTTAAACAGTATCTTTGCATTGAGCACCGAATTGTTAGCAGAGACTGCATCTAGGGAATTCTTTTCAACTCTAGTTTTTATTTAATTCTATTTTTCGTAAAACAAACTGATTTTATGCTCAAGCTAAAGTTACTGAGCAGTTTTAGCTTGTGCGGTGCATTTGAAATAAGTCTTTACTGAAGATTAGTGTAGATAACATAACCTAACAAAAGCATCAAACTTCAAAGTATGAAAACTATGATCAGATCTGATAAACTGTAATTACAAGAAATTGCTATTAAAAATGAAAATAAGTTAATTTTTTATGCAAATACACACTAGCTTCCTTTAGTTCAGTCACAATGGCCACATTTAACTTTATTTCTGGAGGGTAACAAAGAGGTGGAAAAGTATGTAAAGAAAGTTAACTAACTCCTTCAAATTATTATTATTCCCATTAGAACAAGAAATTTACTTTCATTAGTACAAAAGTGTTTTCAGAAGCAATCTCAATCAGAACAAAGGCAGCAATGGACAATTCACTGTTGTACATGGTAGAATAAAAAGAAAAATGAAAAAAAAAAAGAACTATGAGTGCTGGGTCCTTACTGTGTTGTTACTCTTCGATGAATGTTGAACGGCACATAAGTGATATCACTATAAGACACATTCATAGACATAAAATTACTTTAAAAATGGAAACTCTCTCTTAAAACACTTAGTAGTTCTTAAAGAGGCACCACAACAGTTATTCCATATGAATTTTCCAAGTTAACTTTGAGTTAGCGGTGGTGCCCCAAAATTTTCTTGGCTCTCCTCTGGTTCATTCTAATAAGATGGACAAATTTCACAATGAAAGTCAAACTTTATTTTACGAAATTAAAATAACTTGTACACAGTTACAAGCATATGGCAAACATCTGTTAATTTATGTAACAATTCTGTACTGTCCCATATTAAAGCTGTAAACTACCAAGTGAGTTGGTGCAGTGGTTAGCACACTGGACTCGCATTTGGAAGGACGGTGGTTCAAACCCACATCCAGCCATCTTGATTTAGATTTTCTGTGATTTCCCTAAATCACTTCAGGCAAATGCTGGAATGGTTCCTATGATTTCCTTCCTTAACCCTCCCCTAAGGCAAGCTTGTGCTCCATTTGTAATGATGTTGTTGTCAATGGGTTATTAAACACTTATCTCCTCCTCCTATAAATTAACAGAAATAGTTGATTTTAAAATAATGAAGTTAACATCGATAAACCCATTGATCCATACATGTTGAAAGAGTGAGTGTCTTTACTTGTGATGGAGAAATTGTTTACACTTTGCAGTCGCCCTTTGGGTATGCAGTGCACTCCAGAGAATGAGGGGCCTGATGACAACAGTCCAGCCTCAGAACAAAAGAAACTGTAGTGGCAGACATCAACACACTTCAAAAGAGTTCATGCAATGGATGCCTGGATTGCTGTGATTAAATGTCTCTTTTTTTCAGTTTGATTCTCCGTGACTTTGTGTTCTGATAAAAACTTCACGTAGTTGCCAATCGAGGTTGGCTGATTGCCATGGGCTGGTGGCTTTGGTCTGTGGGTCCATGCAAAGGACATCCAAAATGTGTGATCCATGTAGATAAGAATGCTCGTGCCACTTTTTCTACCAATACATCTGCAAATGCCACCATTTCTGCCCTTCACATGTAGTGGTCTGTGGGCACACCCCCCCCCCCCCCCCCCCCCCCGCACCCCCCCCTCCCCCTCCACAGACTGTGTGAACTCTCCTATACTGATTTGTGAATGTACAACCAACCTTGCATCTCTTGCATGCCAAGTATAGTTTTGCTCAACTGTGACAATCCCTGTTAATGGTTGGCCACACAAAATGATCTATTGTAAGTTTCAATCTGACTTTTTCACTTAGGTGGGTTAGTCTGTGTACACTATTAAAGACAGTCTGTAATTCCTCTGAAATGAGAGGTTTAGTTTCTCTTCATGACACATTGCACCAAATGCTGACCTTTGCCATGCTAGCCATACTACCAAAAGCTGCAGACCAGTAGTGCTGTCCTACTGAAAACATCATAGTTGTTCATAGATGGCCTATGTGGTGGCCTAGGAAATCACTTCTACCCTAGACCAAAAGCTGGTCACAAATTTTTTTATCCTCTTTTATATGATGCAACTCTGTTGTGAATTGACTAATAATTTCCAAGTGCCAGAATTGTCTTGGGGAAGAGTTGTCTGTCAATTTAGCATATGAAAATGTTATCAGTTTGTGGGCAGTATAAATTACCAAAGAGTTGGCTTCTATATAGGGACAAAAATATTTCACAGTTCCACAAATTACAAGGAACTCCCTGTCAAACATGCTCCACTTCATCTGTGCTGCCATGAATTTGTGTGAAAAAAATCCAAAGGTTGCCGATTGTTATCATACACATCACCAGTAGTTTTTCAGTCTCTTCAAAAAGATTAACTGCTTTGTTTCAAATGCTTCAAGAGGAGTAAGACATACAAATAATTTTGTTACTTACCTTCATTTTCTCATTGTTGGCTGCAGTTCATTGCATCTAGGGGTAAACTCTTGAGGCTGTAATTTTGACTCTGTGGTTTCCAGTTGACATGATAATTGATGAAGTAATTTCTGTTTTATGACTTTTTTAATTTTATCCCATTCTTCTAAGTCACCCTGTCTTTGCAATCTCCACTTTGAAAAACAAATTCACATTTTTATTTCCAAAATTAAAAACATATCAGGTTTTATCAGAGGCATGCCCACTACTCTTAACTCATTCTGTGGTACTAACGATATTACAAAGAGTTTACAAAACAAAAGGATTTACAAACTTTCTTGGCAAAAGAAGAATCTTTGCCAAGTTATATCATTGTTTTGTAAATGAATCCAGAAATAAGTTCAATAATTAGCATTTGATTCTGCAATTAATGATATGAATTTCAAGTATGCCAGATATTTTGTGATTTCAAATGTTTGTAAAAGAAGAGTAAACTTCACTGCACATACAGAGTTAGTACATATTGATTATAACAAATTAATTTCTTTTATAGATTTTAGTCTGAAATATAATGCATCATATACAAGATCAAGTGAAATTCCTTTAGTTAAACAGCTGAGATAATGTTCACCTATATAAGATTTGAAAGTATTACTCTTATCGACTAGTTCCCTATAAAAAAAAGGTAATATTAGAGGAGGGTGTCCCATTACACAATGCTTATTTCATATATATGGAGTGCTGGCCCTAATGCTTGTTGGCTAGTGTTGACTACTATAGACAATAATAGACAAAAGAGCTGTTGCTTGTAAATCTGTCTTCAGCCAGTCGAACTCTTTCTATATTTCTGTGGTCCATTGCAGGGGTCATTGGCTACTCACATTCTTTCCCTCTAGTGCTGCTGGTGCTTGGACCTTGTGACATAACTGGTCATATATCAGCTTGTAGTTCCTCAGCGCAGTGATCATAGCAGAAAATGGACTGTAAATAAAGGTGGGTACACCACTATTTACATTCACTAATGTCGTAGACACATACACATTTGGGTTCACTGGTTTAACTTCCAAAAATGTCACTGTATTAGTTGTGGCCAATCTTAATTACATAATTAAATCTCATTAACCAGGTATTCACATACTGTATCTTCTAATTATAGGATAATAGTCACTGTGTATTATAACTTAACCTACCAACAAACAGTTTCACTCAAATGAACAATCAAGAAGCACTTTTATGCTAAATTTAATCAGTAATCATTGTTAATTGTTCTACTTCATTGTCTATCTTCTTATTCGCAACAACACACCACTGCACCATTACATTATTGCTTTTTTTCTGACACAGGTTCCACACTCAAAATCTCAGAACAGACAGACTTAAAATAGCTTGAGGCACTGAGCTTGTATAGCTTTGCAAAAATGGTTACTACAGCTTCACATGGGTAAATACATAAGATTAGAATTTTACATCTCAATCTAATTGAGTAGTGTAGAAAAAACTGGTTTTGGTCTGAACTTTATGTTACAATAAAAGTTTTGAATGAAGAAAGCCTTCTTGAGGATGAAACAGCTAAATAAACAATACCATACATAAAAGTGTTGATTCCCCAAAAACTAGTTAAGTGCTGATGCTCTTACCATGTTTTGGAAATCAGCTAAGGATTTCAATTGGTCATTTTCCTAACTTTATCAGTAATATAGTAATTACATCTGTTTACATGCCAGCAATATGACTGGAATAGGAAATAATTTTGTTAGCTAATTGTAATGAGCCTTAGCAAAATTAGTTACCTGAAATGATTCAAATTAATCAGGAAATTATTGTCACTAATGTAATTTAGTAAAACTCAGCCTATTCTTATTCTTGAAATTACTGGATGACAGCTTTATGTTGTGGCTCATCACTCACTAACACTACTGATAATTAAGGAAGCAAAAATAATATCATTTAAGGGAACAAATAAAAAAACAAAATGGGAATAGGTCCCAGCTTGCTTTACTACAATGTCATCCAGTCTTGGCAGGTGTTGCTAGTAGAAATTTACTACCCTTAAAATCTCTAAGCTGTTGATCAGTTAGCCATGGTATTTCTTCATCTTTGAGGAGGCATATTCTATCTGCTGACACTGCATGCCCCAGAAATGTCACTAACTGTTGTCAGAATGTGCACTTCACCTAACTTATCACTATGCCAAATTTGTTAATTCACTCCAAAACCGCCTTGAAGTGCTCTTCATGTTTCTACTTCAACTCTGAGAACACCAAGATGTCATCCAGGTTAGCAAACCAACACTGCAACCTTCTTAGCACCTCATCTGTAAACCACTGTCACATATTCATTGTGTTCTTGAGGCCAAATAGTTTCTAGATTCGCTCAAAAAACCCTAATGACAACTGTCTTCAGTATGTCTCCTTCTGCAACTGATGTCTGGTAGTACAACTTTTTGCAGTGAGTGACTCTGAATAATGGTGCCCGTTCCAGCGCAATGGCGAAAAACCTGATGTTGGATACTGATTAATGAGCTGGGTCTGTACAGGCATTAGCATCCAGTAATCACTACAAGGCCTCCACATACGTTTTTCTTTTTCCATGGCTGTGGGTTGTCAGGTCGACATAGGGCACCTGCTATAAGCAAAGCCTCAGATTCAGTCTTGGCCAATATAAAACAACCTGGGGCTAATCTTCATGGTCATTATGATACTGGCTGACCAGGCATAGTATGAATGTGGTACAGTGTGCTGTGCAACTTATTCTGAATAAGTGACATTGTGCTGGCTTTTTTCCCCTATGTGACCCCACTGTGCATGCAGCCCATGGTGAGACATGTGCTTCATCCAAGTGTACTTGTGATTATATGGTGAACATTCTTAATCTGCATTTTGTTAATATTTACTTCAATCTTCAGGTGGCACAAGTAACCAACACACAATATGGCCTCTGATAACTCTGAAAGCACAAAATTCCGCCTGAAACTGTGAAAAAATACCAAATATAACTCCAAATTACAAATACTGTAAGTATTTATTGGTAACTTATTTGCCACTGCTAGGTGTGTTGGCAGAGATAAGGTTGCAGTCTGACAGTCACTGAGTGGCAGTGCACTAACATTTGATCCTGAGTCAGTTACATAATAGCAGCCTGAACTCACATACTGGGCACACAATCTCTGTGATGGTGTGGGTAAGCTGGTCAAATTACTCACTGTACTTTGTCCCTCAATGTATTCAGCTCCACACTGTAGGCACTATTGTTGTGTATTGTGATCTGCTGTGCCTACTGCTAGTTGTTGCTGACATTTGGGTATGCACATGGTGCTATACATTTTGTTACTCTATCACCGAACTGCTGATGATACCAACATATCTGCTCTTGTTCAGTAACTTTGGTAATATCATTGTTTCTTGCCTTTCACCCACACGAGTTCCTCTTGCTCTCCAGTAAGTGTGACACTTGGCTCTGCAGTGCTTTAACTTGACCTGTAAACTCTTGCAGTGGTTTTGTCAAATCTATTTGCTGTCCTTCTTGTACTGATGTGTTCTTTTGTTGCCTGCAACCGCCCATTACCATTATTACACATGCCGCTCCTGTATTGTCTGGCACTGTCTAAACTTTGTCAGCCACTGTTATTCACACTTTGACCCCCGGTTGTCCACACGTCACCACTGCTGCCTTGACCATTCCAGGCAAGAGTGCCAAACACATATGCTTCAGCAAGATATCTGGTATGCGTATTTCGCTGGTGGTACCCCACAAGTGTCAACAATACTCAGAAGACATACTGTCTCCCATTTTTTCACTATTCAACAGCCATTGCACACGTTGTAGTGGTTTACACATTCTGCTGATTAATACCTTTTTAAACACATGTGTTGTGGGTCTGTTGGGGGCCTGAGTAAGATATCTGTGCCAACTGCAGCTGCTCTAGCATGTAATATGTTCACTGCCTTGGCAAGCGTCATGCATTCATCCACTACCTCATTTTATTCAAATGCTAACTCATGCATCACAAACTGTACTTCTGGTTTATCTAACAGAATCTGTGGTGTGCACACTTTCAGTTGTGGCATGCCTGTTGTTGCACATCTTCTACCACCTGTCATATGTTGGCTCACCACTGAAGTATTTTGCTCCTCTGTTGCCAATTGTAGTCTCTGTATGTCATAACCTAGGTCTGTTCACTGTTTTTCTGTGTGCTTCTGTGTGGTCTCTGCCCTGATGATGTTATTTTGCTCTGCTTATCTGTTTGTATATTTCTGTTTGTTTGTGTGTCCACCACTTTATAGTGAATCTGTTTGGTCTTATTCCACATACAGATGAAATAATAAGCTTCAGAAGACTATAATTACTTCTTTTTCTAATTGAAACTACGAGATTAAAGAATAAATGTCAAACTTATATAAGAACACCTCAAAGAATAATGGAACTCTCAGTTCAGAAGTTCCAAGGAATAAACTGCCGACATGCACTGTGTGCACTTTACTCATGTGATAGTAACTTCTACATATAACTTGATGTTTCCTTGGGTCAGACATATGGTGTTTATACACTTATTTAAGGTCACTAAATAATTATTACTGTATTTTCCAAAATATGAATCATAGGTTGGCAACAAGACTGAGAACATGTCTCGGGCTATATGAAATAACATATTGATTGAGAGTAGCCAATCAGAAATAATATGACATTTCTGACATCTGTGTTTGAGGAAATGCCAGACCTTACGAAGAAACAAAAGTATGTGGCACCTATACTGGAATAAGTGTGAACTTAAGTAGCTTGTTGCAGTTGCAGAGCTGCTGGTGAAGAAAGATGGAAATATTCAAAACAAAAGATTTACTGTTTCTCTTCAGCACAATATTTTGGATTTAAGCAGATCCTCATATCATTTATGAATTAATTATATTCCAAAGGGAATAGATTATACATTATTCAGAATTAATAAAATTAGGAAACACTTTTGATGCAATTTTAGTAGTGTCTTTATTATGTTATTATGTTAACAGATTTTACAGTGACAATTAGCAATAAAAATTAGTAGAAATGATAATTGTTTCAGAACTATTACATGTTTTTCATGCATTACATGTCATGTGTTATAAAATATGAGACAGCATATGAGTATTAAAAATACCAGTAATTGTAAACACTGCTAGATTAAGGTTAGTGAAAATATCATAACAAGTAGCAGCAAACAATCCTGAGAAAGCCTACCAAGTTTCTAAAAGCAACTTTAAATGATGAGCCTAGGAATGTACTACAACTCTCTGCATATTGCTTCATTAGGGATAGTAAGGAGGGGATTAAATTAATTACAGAGCACAGAGAGCTATATAAAAAGTCATTCTTCTGACAGTCAGTTCGTTAATGGAACTGTAAGAAACTCTACCGACTGGTACAATGGGAAGTACCCCACACAAAGCACTTCAGAGTGGTTTGTGAAGTATGGATGAAGATGTAGATTCATGACCCTATGGCTACCTCACTGACTGGTAAAATAGCATGAAATTGTTAACATAGGTGTCAGTGCGAAAAACCTTTTCGTGGTGGCAGACTGATCTGTAACATCTAGATAAGGTTGAAATGGGACAGTCTGGTTGATGAAGTCACAAATATGATAGCAGAAAACCTGTCCGTGGTGACAGACTGGACTGTACCTTAGTTTGTCTAGGCTAGGTCGAAATGTGAAATTTCAACATTTAGATGTTAAATAATAATTATGCCATTTGAACATGTTAGAATTGCTTGTGTTTAAATATTGAATTTTATAGTCAATCTGACATATCTAGACCTGTATCATAGTGTAAAATATCCTTTATTCCCTAAAAGAGAATTGAGTTAACAGATATAACAGTGATATCTTTTTCATTGCATGTATATCACAGTGAATTGGACTTCTGTTGCTTTCATTTTGTAATTTAAGTCTGTAAAAGTGTGCTGTGTCTTGCAGTGATGTGTTACTGATATATAGCGTAGTCTTTTGTATAATACAGTTTGTAATTATTTGGAGTTATTACCTCTAAATCTTCAATCTTTGCTTTTTTTGTTATGTGAGTTGCATTGTCTATGGCTTCTTTTGAGATGGGAAAAGTTTGGCACATTTCAAATACTGTTTAGTTCAAAGAAGTCACGAGGATTTCTGTTGCCTTCCAAAATGAGCCAGTGCATTGTTCTGATATTTCTGCATAGCATGAATGGTGATAAGTTCTATTCTAGATTGCTATATGGCGAGTGGATTCATTGTGAAAGGAAGTAAGTGTGAGATGTGCCAGGCAGCAATGAAGCTGGTACCAAAGAAGAATTGAAGTAGTGGATTCATATGGAAGTGTTCGATAAAAGGGAAGGATGGGATTGAGAAACAATGTTCAGTGAAAAAGGTCGCAAACTACGGATAAGTACCATTTTACAGTTGAGATACTTTTGGGTATATGAATATAATAGCAAATACATTTGTTACAAGCCACAACTTGGCAATCAATCTGTTTTTTATTGGAAAGAATACTGTAGGGAAGTTTGTATTGCTGCATGTTTCAAAAACAATGAAAAACGTGCTGGGAAATATGTGACTGTGAATGCTGATTAATTTTTATTTGTCAATAAACAGATAAATGAATGAATAAAAATAAAATAAAAGAATAAACTGAGAGAGCCTATAATGCACCAGGATGATGGATATTCAGTGGTACTGAGAGAGGCATTAACAAGTACTTTTTTGATAGAACTAAATTTGTAGATAATTAAGAAAATATACTACCTAGGACAATCATTATGTCTGATTGTTTCAGTTTCTATAGGTGCCTTTAAGATGAAGGGTTCATGCACCTATACTTTATTTCAAACATCTACAAACTAGAGCACATACAAAAAACATGGAAGGAACATGGTCTGCAATTAAACGATAGTTGCTACAAACAAGGGAGTGCAAAGAGTTGTTTGATTCTTATTTATCTGAATGTATATGGAGGAAGCAAAGAGGAACAAAACTTATTTATCAATACTATGAGAAGGAAAGTAGCTACTCACTATATACCAGAGATGCTGAATCACAGATAGGCATAACAAAAAGACTCCCACAATTAAAGCTTTTGGCCACTTGCCTTTGTCAACAATACTCTCTCTCTCTCTCTCTCTCTCTCTCTCTCTCTCTCTCTCTCTCTCTCTCTCATGCAAACACAACTCACTTACACGACTGCAGTTTCAGGCAACCGATACCACACTGTGAGCAGCAGCACCAGTGCATGATCAAACTTAATTGCGTATTTCATGAATTGTGCAGCTTGTCTCTGCAATGCCAACTCATAAATGATTACATTTGTGCATGTACCATTAATAAAATACACCAATAAGTACTTGGCCATCTATAGTTTACCCCATACATATTAAAAATATTCTTATTGGTGATGTTTCACTTGCATTTATGTCACAGTTGTACCTTTTAATAGCAGGCTTGTTTTTCGAATTGCATTTTTATTTGCTTCAGTAGATGTTTCCTTGAAAGTTATTTGTGATTTATGGTGAGGTTCTTGGATTATTTGTACCCGTACAGACAGAAACAGTCATACTGTGAAATTATTCCTTGGAATCTGTTGTTTTTGTGGACTCTACCACTGTTGCTTTGCTTAAATATGCTGCAACACAGAAAGTAGAGAGTATCTTCTTTTTCACATAGCAGAATACATGTCCCCTCTTTATCAGTTTTACGTTGCCTAATATAGGTTTGTAGTTTTGCTATTATATACTTCCTGCCAACCATTTGATAATCTCTAAAACATGTTTCAGTCCACTTTCTTCTAGGTTTGTTCCAACCTGCTAAAAGAAAAGAAAAAAATTCCTTGACGTTTATACACTCCTGGAAGTGGAAAAAAGAACACATTGCCACCGGTGTGTCAGACCCACCATACTTGGTCCGGACACTGAGAGAGGGCTGTACAAGCAATGATCACACAGCACAGTGGACACACCAGGAACTGCGGTGTTGGCCGTCGAATGGCGCTAGCTGCGCAGCATTTGTGCACCGCCGCAGTCAGTGTCAGCCAGTTTGCCATGGAATACGGAGCTCCATCGCAGTCTTTACCACTGGTAGCATGCCGAGACAGCGTGGACGTGAACCGTATGTGCACTTGACGGACTTTGAGAGAGGGCGTATAGTGGGCATGCGGGAGGCCGGGTGGACGTACCGCCAAATTGCTCAACACGTGGGGCGTGAGGTCTCCACAGTACATCGATGTTGTCGCCAGTGGTCGGCGGAAGGTGCACGTGCCCGTCGACCTGGGACCAAACCGCAGCGATGCACGGATGCACGCCAAGACCGTAGGATCCTACGCAGTGCCGTAGGGGACCGCACCTCCACTTCCCAGCAAATTAGGGACACTGTTGCTCCTGGGCTATTGGCGAGGACCATTCGCAACCGTCTCCATGAAGCTGGGCTACGGTCCCGCACACCGTTAGGCCGTCTTCCGCTCACGCCCCAACATCGTGCAGCCCGCCTCCAGTGGTGTCGCGACAGGCGTGAATGGAAGGACGAATGGAGACGTGTCGTCTTCAGCGATGAGAGTCGCTTCTGCCGTGGTGCCAATGATGGTCGTATGCGTGTTTGTCGCCGTGCAGGTGAGCGCCACAATCAGGACTGCATATGACCGAGGCACACAGAGCCAGCACCCGGCATCATGGTGTGGGGAGCGATCTTCTACACTTGCCGTACACCTCTGGTGATCGCCGAGGGGACACTGAATAGTGCACGGTACATCCAAACCGTCATTGAACCCATCGTTCTACCATTCCTAGACCAGCAAGGGAACTTGCTGTTCCAACAGGACAATGCACGTCCGCATGTATCCCGTGCCACCCAACGTGCTCCAGAAGGTGTAAGTCAACTACCCTGGCCAGCAAGATCTCCAGATCTGTCCCCCATTGAGCATGTTTGGGACTGGATGAAGCGTCGTCTCACGCAGTCTGCACGTCCAGCACGAACGCTGGTCCAACTGAGGCGCCAGGTGGAAATGGCATGGCAAGCCGTTCCACAGGACTACATCCAGCATCTCTACGATCGTCTCCATGGGAGAATAGCAGCCTGCATTGCTGCGAAAGGTGGATATACACTGTACTAGTGCCGAAATTGTGCATGCTCTGTTGCCTGTGTCTATGTGCCTGTGGTTCTGTCAGTGTGATCATGTGATGTATCTGACCCCAGGAATGAGTCAATAAAGTTTCCCCTTCCTGGGACAATGAATTCACGGTGTTCTTATTTCAATTTCCAGGAGTGTATTTATGTGCTGCTCAATGACTCTGCTGTCAATATCTTTATTCTTGGCTTGTATGTAACTTCTGTGTTTTTTCTTTCAGTAAATGTGGTTTTTTTCATATCCAGGGTGTAATTATAAAGTTAATAAAATGTTTTCTTGCCTTTAAAGTATTATTTTTCATCAGGTTAGGGGCCAAGTACACGTGTAAAGGCAACAATATTTGAAATAAGCCTATGTCTATAAAGAAACATGACTGCTAGCGGCAATTATAAGGTCATCACTGATAAGCTTGAAGGACCTGATGACTGGGCCAAATGGAAATGGCATATTTCTATGGTGCTGTGTTCATATGGACTAGAAGATATTATTAACGGTACACGTGAATGTGTAGAGTTGCCGCAAGATGTGAGAAGTGCACAAAAAGAAGCGTATGTGGAATGGCACAAGGACGACGCAAAGGCAGCAAGTCTTATAGCAAGTGCACTAAGTAAACCTGTTGCAGAACTCATCTTAACGTGCAAGAATGCTAAAGAAATCTGGAACAAATTACGCGCCCGATTTGAATGTAGCAGTACTCAGCGCTTGAATATGTTGATTGAAACATTTTTCCATGTTAAACGTGATGAAACAGAAGATATTAGTGCACATGTGGCCAAACTGCAAAAGTTATTTGTGGACCTGAACGATGAATTAGCAAAAAATGAAGAAAATTCGCTATCTGAAAGAATATTAATGGTCGAATTTTGTCTATACTGGGAAAAGATTACGACAATTTTAAGGATCTCTGGGATACGAAACCCACAGAAAAGCAAAGCTTGAATTTATTGATTGAAAAACTCTGTACTATTGAACTGCGTGAACAAGACATTAATGAAGTGCAGCTTTTGTCGTTTCTAAAACAAGAAAACGGCAAACAAGTAATCAGCAAGTAAAGATGATGAAGTCACAATTAAAACAGAAGTTTCCATTAAATAGATGCAAACAATTAGGTAACTGGGCAGCAGAGTGTCCACAGAAGACTCCTGACAGCAATAAAAGAAAAGAGAAGAAGCGAGAAAGTGAACACACTGCATTTACTTCATACGCTATGGGTGTGTGTACCAGTAATCAGTGACCCAAATAAATGGTATTGTGACAGTGGTACTACAAATCATATCAAGAATCAAGAATTTTATTCACCGTAGATCATTTTACAATGATATTGGCTTTGTTATACAAGATGTACTAGTACATACAGAATAATAAAATAAACTTCTGTCTATACATTATAGAATACATTTGAAGCATGGCAGTGTACCAAATTACAAAGGATAGCTTTTAAAAGTTAATGCAAAAAGCTATCTTATAATCTAATATAGTATGGTATTTTATTGTTTATAGTATAAACTTTGTAATGACACATTATTAACCACAGCACAAAATAATATGTTTAACTACAGACAACTTTTAAATGCTTATATTCTCCTCAGGCATCTGAAAGAATTCTTTAATGTCATAGAATGGATGATCTGACAGCCAGCTGTACCACTTAATTTTAAAAAAATTTGTATCCATAGACTGAACATGAACTGGCAGTTTATTGAACATTTTGAGTGAGTTAACTTTGTGGGAATTTCCTGTTCTTGCTAATCTGTGGTGCAGTGTGTCTAAATTACCGTTAGCCCTGGTGTTGTGTTCGTGTATTTCCCTTCTGGCAATAAATTCTGAAATATTATTTTTAATATAGAGTACAGACACACAGATGTATAAATTTATAATTGTAAGTATTCTGAGTCTGGAAAAAAGAGGACGACAGTGCTCCCTATGACCTCTTTTACATATTATACGTATGACTTTTTTTTGTAATTTCAATATGTTTTTGATGTGAGGGGAGTGCCTCCATATAATCAGACCATATGAAATATGTGACTGGAATAGCCCAAAGTATGTCACCCTGAGGTATTCCAAGTTCACTATCTCCCTTAGTTTCAAGAGAAGGTATGCCACCCGAGATATTTTTTCACATACATGATTGACATGTTCCTCCCAATATAGTTTTTAGTCAATGTAAATACCTAAGACTTTTACCGGCTTATTGCCTACTTCATTTGATGTTCCCATTAAAAGTTGTGTTTTGTCAGGGTTGCATAGGAGCTTATTGGCTGCAAACCAGTCTAGGGCCTTATCTAGTAAAGTAGTGTTGTATCGTTGGCATAACATACAACAGGGTGAGCTATATTTTTAGGTAAATCATTAATAGCGACAATGGAGAAGAAGGGTCCAAGGATAGACCCTCCCAACAAACAGTATTTTCTTTCATATAGTAAATTTGATGTTCCTCAAGTCATTTCAAGGGGAAAACAAGGTGTCAAAATGTGTGCGTACGGTCAAGGAACAGTTTACATCCAAATTCGACAAAACCATAAATGGTACAATGCTAGAATGGACAATGTTTTGTACGTCCCTGATGCAAGTGCTAATCTGTTCTCTGTGAGAGCCATTGCCTGCAGAGGCTACAGTACTAATTTTAGTTATAATAATGTCTGTGTTAAAAAACAAGTCAGTGGCAATATTGTTATGACAGGTTATGTGAGAAATGGACTTTATGTGTTGAACATGCATGTTGTTAGAAATGCAAAAATGAATCATGTGGGCGTGATGACTTCATCTGAAACATTGCAAGTGTACCATGAAAGGTTTGGTCATCAAAATAAACAACATGTGAAGAATATTTTAAAAGAAATGAACATTAATGTGGAAGATGCCAAGAGTGAATTTTGTGATGGCTGTGCAGTTGGAAAGATGCATAGGCTGCCATTCAAAACATGAGCAATACGTGCTACCAGTACTGAAGAATTAATCCACGCGGATGTCAATGGACCAATGAGCACAAAATCTTTTGGAGGTAAGCATTATTATGTATGTTTCAAAGATGATTTTAGTAAATTTTGTCGAATTTTCTTTTTAAGACACAAAAGTGAAGTGTGTACTGTGCTTAAGCAGTTTTTAAATGAAGCACGAATTAATGGACATGTTGTCAAACAATTTAGATGTGATGGTGGTAAAGAATTTAACAATAAGAATGTCAGTGAACTGCTTGCAGACAGGGGAATAGAGCTACTGATTCCTCCTCCTTACACTCCTGAACAAAATGGTGTGGCTGAATGAGAAAATAGGACCATTGTTGAAGCTGCCTGGTCAATGCTAAATCTGAGTAAATTACCTAAATGGTTGTGGGCAGAGGCATGTAACACAGCAGTCTACCTAATAAATCATACTGGAAAATCTTCAGTTGAAAAGAAAACCGCTTATGAACTGTGGTTTAATTGACCAGTAGGACGACTCGATCATCTCAGAGTTTTTGGCACAGGCTGCTAAGTTCACATTAACAAACAATTCCGTTCCAAGTTTGATAATAAGGCACTTTTTGGACGACTTGTTGGATATGTTAATGACAAAGATGGGTTTAGAGTTTGGATTTCATCTAAAAGAAAAGTGGTGTTGAGTCACGATGTGAAATTTAAGCCAGAATTGTTTGTGATTTACACAGTGATAATGTTGAATATAATGATCATGTTGAATTTGAAGTCCCTCAGGAAGAATTTAATGATACGAATTCATCTAAAGATGACCAACGTAAATCTCCTAGACTGTACACTTCTGGAGGAAGCCAAACTCAAGAAAAAATTGGCACTCTCGATTCCAGAGAAAGTCAAGAGCCGAGTGAATCTGATGAAAATAAAGAATTAACAGAATTTCTAAAAGCAGAAGCTGCTGAATCTTCTAATGAAGAGAAACAGAAGAATAAAAGACAATGAAGAAAACCAACCTGAATGGAAAGTGGTGAATTTTGTATGGCAACAGAAGTTGATGCACTTAAATACAAAGATCCAAACTGTTTTTCAGAAATATTGCAGTCAAACGAGAAGGAAGAATGCATGCAAGCTATTAGTGAAGAACTTCAATCACTAAAGAAAAACAATACCTGGGTGCTGGTTGACTCTCCGAAGAATGCCAAAGTATTGCAAAACCGCTGGGTTCTATGGCAAAAGGTCGCAGTCAATGGATGTACTCACTTTAAAGCCAGATTGGTTGCAAAAGGCTGTATTCAGAAAGCAGGAATTGATTATGACAACGCTTTTAGCCCTGTGGCACGTTATGACACCATACGAACTCTGTTGGCTGTAGCTGCCTCAAAAAAAATGCCGCTAGAACAATTCGATGTAAAAACAGCTTTTTTGAATGGAATACTTGAAGTTGAAGTATATATGGACCAACCAGAAGGTTTCGAAGATGGTACAGGTTGAGTGTGTTTCTTAAAAAAGAGTCTTTATGGGTTGAAGCAAGCACCACATTGCTGAAACAAACTTTTGTTGAGTTCATGAAGAAAGCTGGTTTTTCAAACAGTGATGCAGATCCATGCCTATTCTATCGTAGACGAAATGGAAATAGCCTTTATGTGGCAATCTACGTTGATGATGGCCTGATTGTCGGCAGTGAGAAGAAAGAAATTGCTGTTTTTATGGATGTTTTACAACATGAATTCGAAATAACAACTGGCAGTCTTGACAAATTTCTTGGCATAAAAATAAATCAATATGAAGATGGAGCAATAATGATAAGTCAAGAGAAATACACAGAAGAAATTCTGCAAAGATTTCGAATGCTATACAATCTCAACTCCTATTGGACGTGAGGACAATAATCAAATCGAAGAAGTTTCGTCATGTGTACCCTACCATGAAGCAATTGATTGTCTCATGTACCTTTCAACAGTAACTCATCCAGACATCACTTTTGCAGTCAATAAAGCTGCTCGAGCTATGGAGAAACCAACCACTGAAGACTGGAATAGACTAAAGCGCATTTTCCGGTAGTTGAAAGGGACCTTAAATTTTGGAATAAAAAAGAAGAGTTAAAGATTTATGCTGATGCAGATTCGCACTGGACAAGGTGCTCAACAACTGGAATTCTTGCAAAGTGCTCAGGTGGTGCAGTGACATGGACAAGTCAGCTGCAGAAAGTAGTGGCCACATCCACAACTGAGGCGGAGATAATTGCAGCTAGTGAAGGAGCGAAAGAGTTAGTTTGGTTACGTCGTCTGCTATCAGAATTAGTGGAAATGTCGGGGCAGCCTCCAGTTCTTTACACTGACAATGCTAGTGCATTGAAGTTGGCAAAAAATCCAGAATATCATCGACGTTCTAAACATATAGAGGTCTGACATTTCTATGTTCATGAAAGATATCTGAACAGTGAGATTTTCTTGGAGCACATTGATGGACACAGTCAGTTGGCAGATATTTTGACAAAACCCCTTGAACGAGTTCAATTTAATTTTCTATGTTCAGAAATTGGCATGCAAGAGACAAAGCAATAATTTCATGATTTTTTTCTTTTGGAGGAAGTGTTAAAAAAAAAGAAAAAAATCATTGACGTTTATGTGCTGCTCCATGACTCTGCTGTCAATACCTTTATTCTTGGTTTGTATGTAACTTCTGTGTTTTTTCTTTCAGTAAATGTGGTTTTTTTCATATCCAGGGTGTAATTATAAAGTTAATAAAATGTTTTCTTGCCTTTAAAATAATATTTTTCATCACAACCCACAGCATTTTTTTTTTTTCAATATTAGTCACATGAAATTTGGTGGTTCCTTTACTGTACTTAACTATGTCTCGAAAATTATGTTTTATTGTTAGTTTGTTGTGTGGAATCTGAGTACCATTTTGATTTCAACATTAATCCTCATGCTGATTTTCCCACCACCTCCATTGCTGCCATAACAGCTTTCTTTGTGGGTAGATACCAGACTCTTGTTCAGTGTAATGGCACTACTCGTAGCTTCTCTCTTTCTTGATAAACACAATGGTCTACTGTCACTGTGAGATGACTCCCAATGTTTAACATGAGTCTTGAAATCTGAATTGAATGGTTTTCTTCCTTTTTTGTCTTCCCACTAAAGGTGACATCATTATGACATTATGGAAACTGAGCTTTCACATTGGCTGAACTAATCTAAGTTTCAAAACTCTCTGTTGTCACCAACATTCACTCTGTATTTACAATAGTTTTGCTTGCAAATTAATATAAGTGCAGGATGAATGGAGAAATGTTGTTTTACATTATAGAAATATATGAATATATGAAATGTGAAAGAGTCCAACATGTAACTTGCTCCTGTTTGTTTTTGTGACACACTGAAACTGATGTGGGTAATTTTGTAAATATCTTTTTACATTTCAGTTTAAATAATATTGAAAATTTGGAGAATTTCACCTTTACATTGGCTTTTGAGTAAAATGAAATGAAAAATATATCACTGCTCTATCTGATAGCTCATTTCCCATTCAGGGGAGAAATGAAATTTTACGCTGGGATACAGGCCCACACACGTCATATGGGTATATAATTCAATATTTGAGGAAAAGCACTTGAAACACATTTCTCATGGAGTGATTATTATTTAACATCTAACAGGTGAAATTTCACCTTCCAATGTTGTTGTTGTTGCGGTCTTCAGTCCTGAGACTGGTTTGATGCAGCTCTCCATGCTACTCTATCCTGTGCAAGCTTCTTCATCTCCCAATATCTACTGCAACCTACATCCTTCTAAATCTGCTTAGTGTATTCATCTCTTGGTCTCCCTCTACGATTTTTACTCTCCACGCTGCCCTCCAATACTAAATTGGTGATCCCTTGATGTCTTAGAATATACCCTACCAACCGAACCCTTCTTCTAGTCAAGTTGTGCCACAAATTTTGCCTCTCTCCAGTTCTACGAGTATTCAATACCTCCTCATTAGTGATGAGATTTACCCATCTAATCTTCAGCATTCTCCTGTAGCACCACATTTCGAAAGTTTCTATCCTCTTCTTGTCTAAACTATTTATCATCCACGTTTCACCTCCATACATGGCTACACTCCATACAAATACTTTCATAAACGACATCCTGACACTTAAATCTATACTCAATGTTAACAAATTTCTCTTCTTCAGAAACGCTTTCCTTGCCATTGCCAGTCTACATTTTATATCCTCTCTACTTCGACCATCATCAGTTATTTTGCTCCCCAAATAGCAAAACTCCTTTACTACTTTAAGTGTCTCACTTCCTAATCTAATTCCCTCAACATCACCCAACTTAATTCGACTACATTCCATTATCCTCGTTATGCTTTTGTTGATGTTCATCTTATATCTTCCTTTCAAGACACTGTCCATTCCATTCAACTGCTTTTCCAAGTCCTTTGCTGTCTCTGACAGAATTACAATGTCATCGGCAAACCTCAGAGTTTTTATTTCTTCTCCGTGGATTTTAATACCTACTCCGAATTTTTCTTTTGTTTCCTTTACTGCTTGCTCAATATACAGATTGAATAACATCGGGGAGAGGCTACAACCCTGTCTTACTCCCTTCCCGACCACTGCTTCCCTTTCATGTCCCTCGACTCTTATAACTGCCATATGGTTTCTGTACAAATTGTAAATAGCCTTTCGCTCCCTGTATTTTACCCCTGCCACCTTTAGAATTTGAAAGAGAGTAATCCAGTCAACATTGTCAAAGGCTTTCTCTAAGTCTACAAATGCTAGAAATGTAGGTTTGCCTTTCCTTAATAGTTTTCTTCTAAGATAAGACGTAGGGTCAGTATTGCCTCACGTGTTCCAGTGTTTCTACGGAATCCAAACTGATCTTCCCCGATGTCGGCTTCTACTAGTTTTTCCATTCGTCTGTAAAGAATTCATGTTAGTATTTTGCAGCTGTGGCTTATTAAACTGATTGTTTGGTAATTTTCACATCTGTCAACACCTGCTTTCTTTGGGATTGGAATTATTATATTCTTCTTGAAGTCTGAGTGTATTTCACCTGTTTCATACATCTTGCTCATCAGATGGTAGAGCTTTGTCAGGACTGACTTTCCCAAGACCGTCAGTAGTTCCAATGGAATGTTGTCTACTCCGGGGGCCTTGTTTCGACTCAGGTCTTTCAGTGCTCTGTCAAACTCTTCATGCAATATCGTATCTCCCATTTCATCTTCATCTACATCCTCTTCCATTTCCATAATATTGTCCTCAAGTGCATCGCCCTTGTATAGACCCTCTATATACTCCTTCCACCTTTCTGCTTTCCCTTCTTTGCTTAGAACTGGGTTTCCATCTGAGCTCTTGATGTTCATACAAGTGGTTCTCTTATCTCCAAAGTTCTCTTTAATTTTCCTGTAGGCAGTATCTATCTTACCCCTAGTGAGATAAGCCTCTATGTCCTTACATTTGTCATCTAGCCATTCGTGCTTAGTCATTTTGCACTTCATGTCGATCTCATTTTTGAGACGTTTGTATTCCTTTTTGTCTGCTTCATTTACTGCATTTTTATATTTTCTCCTTTCATCAATTAAATTCAATATTTCTTCTGTTACCCAAGGATTTCTAGCAGCCCTCATCTTTTTACCTACTTGATCCTCTGCTGCCTTCACTACTTCATCCCTCAGTGCTACCCATTCTTCTTCTACTGTATCTCTTTCCCCCATTCCTGTCAATTGTTCCCTTATGCTTTCCCTGAAACTCTGTACAACCTCTGGTTCTTTTAGTTTATCCGGGTCCCATCACCTTAATTTCCTACGTTTTTTCAGTTTCTTCAGTTTTAATCTACAGGTCATAACCAATAGATTGTGGTCAGAGTCCACATCTACCCCTGTAAATGTCTAACAATTTAAAACCTAGTTCCTAAATCTCTGTTATACCATTATATAATCTGTCTGATACCTTTTAGTATCGCCAGGGTTCTTCCATGTATACAACCTTCTTTCATGATTCTTAAACCAAGTGTTAGCTATGGTCAAGTTGCACTCTGTGCAAAATTCTACCAGGCGGCATCCTCTTTCATTTCTTAGTCCCAATCCATATTCACCTACTATGTTTCCTTCTCTTCCTTTTCCTACACTCGAATTCCAGTCACCCATTACTATTAAATTTTCATCTCCTTTCACTATCTGAATATTTTCTTTTATTTCATCATACATTTCTTCAATTTCTTTGTCATCTGCAGAGCTAGTTGGCATATAAACTTGTACTACTGTAGTAGGTGTTGGCTTCGTATCTATCTTGGCCACAATAATGCGTTCACTATGCTGTTTGTAGTAGCTTACCCGGATTCCTATTTTCCTATTCATTATTAAACCTACTCCTGCATTACCCCTATTTGATTTTGTGTTTATAACCCTGTAGTCACCTGACCAAAAGTCTTGTTCCTCCTGCCACCGAACTTCACTAATTCCCACTATATCTAACTTTAACCTATCCATTTCCCTTTTTAAATTTTCTAACCTACCTGCCCGATTAAGGGATCTGACATTCCACGCTCCAATCCGTAGAAGGCCAGTTTTCTTTCTCCTGATAACGACATCCTCTTGAGTAGTCCCCGCCCAGAGATCCGAACTGGGGACTATTTTACCTCTGGAATATTTTACCCAAGAGGACGCCATCATCATTTCATCATACAGTAAAGCTGCATGCCCTCGGGAAAAATTACGGCCGTAGTTTCCCCTTGCTTTCAGCCGTTCGCAGTACCAGCACAGCAAGGCCGTTTTGGTTAATGTTACAAAGCCAGATCAGTCAATCATCCAGACTGTTGCCCTTGCAACTACTGAAAAGGCTGCTGCCCCTCTTCAGGAACCACACTTTTGTATGGCCTCTCAACAGATACCCCTCCGTTGTGGTTGCACCTGTGGTACAGCTATCTGTATCGCTGATGCACGCAAGCCTCCCCACCAACAGCAAGGTCCATGGTTCATGGGGGGTAGCCAAGACAAATTAATGTACAGAGCAGTCAACCACCACATTTGTTGGCTTAACCAACTCACAACCTGAATGTCATATTCCAAGTTAACTTAGATGCTACAGATCAGTCTGTCACCACAGACAGTCTTTCTTCTTCTTCTTCTTCTTCTTCTTCTTCTTCTTCTCTCTCTTTTCTTTTTCTACTCATACTTCAGTTAACAATTTTGTGCCATTTTACCAGTGTGTGATATAACCACAATGTTGTAAACTTACATCTACACCCATGCTTCACAGACCACTGGCAGTGTTTTGCAAAGAGTGCTTCCCACTGTACCAATTATTAGAGCTTCTTACAGCTCAATTCATGAAGTGACTGTCAGTAGAATGACTTTTCGATACCCCTGTGTGCTCTATAATTAATTTAATGTCCTCCTTGCTATTTGTAAGGAAGCAATGTGTAGAGAGTTGTAGTATGCTCCTAGGCTCATTGTTAAAACTGCTTGTTTGTAACCGTTCTCAGGATTGTTTACTTCTATTTGTCATGCCACTTTCAATAACCTTAATCTTATAGTGTTTACTGTTACTGGTATTATTTAAGATTAATATTCAGTACTGTCTCATGTTTTACATCATATGACATGTAATGTATGAAAAACATATGACTGTTCCAACACAATTATCATTTCTGCTAACACACAATTTTTATTACTAATTATCACTTTAAAATCTGTATAACATAATAATTATTTTGAAAGTGCTTTCAAATTTTATTAATTCTGAACAATATTAAATCTATTCTATTTGGAATATAATTAGTCCGTACATGAGAGGAAGATCTGTTTGAATCCAAAATATTGCACTGGAGGAAAACAGTATATTTCATTCGTTTTGTAAGTTTGAATCTCTTCACCAGCAAATCTGCAACTGTAAAAAACTATTGGAGTTCATGCTTATTATGGTAGAGTCATCACATATGTTTGTGACCAAATTATTGGGAAGCATTAGGGCTAGCATATACATGTGAATTTTGTCATCATGACTGTTTTGTCACTCTTGTTCAGTCTGTGGACATTCACTTAGATGCACGCATATTGCAATGTTATGACAGGGTAAGACTTCTGTCCACTGACCCAAGAACAAACCCATGACAACACTATTACTGCTTCACTAGGTTTTTATTGCTGGACGTGCTCAGTTGACAAACTTGTCACTCTACCTGGGCCCTCCAGTCCCCATTTGTTTTCTGACTAACAACAAAGTGGCAGGCAATTATGGCATCAACATCTTCACACAACAGGGCTGTGCTTGAAGATGATATTGCTAATGATATTGTTATAGAAGAAGTGGAAAAGAAATTTGAAAATTAACGGTCGTTTAGAAATCACTCGAATAGTAGTTTTAAGCTCTTGGGACAACTTGTGTTCAGTTGGGACAGGCAAACTCAAGATCATATTTATGTATGTTAATGCTGGTAAAATGCAAAGTAATTCATCAAAACTTTCAACACTCATTTGGAAATATTAAAAAAAAGGTTGCTTTTGGTATTGTTGAAGTTTATGAAACAGTGTGTGCAGTTTTCCACTTATTAGCCTAGCACTGGGAAGGAGGTGTATGTAGTAGTCTTGTATATGATATTTTCTTTTATGTCTCATAAGTTCACAAACAACAACCACCTCTTGAAAGTCAATATCGACAAGTGAGGCTTGATTTAAAAAAAGTCTGCTGACTGTCATCCCCTGAGAGTGCACTCCACTTTATGGTGTGATGTGGCAGTAATGGAAATATTTTTGTCATGATGACACAAAATCACCATGAATGCTAGCCCTTACATACCCTCCTGTGTGATCTTTAATCACTCGGAAGTGATGCCAAAATGACATAAATAAGTCCGTTACAATAATGGCACATTTGTTGACAACTACTGTGTTTCGTTGTCAAACTGAAGAAGCTGGGAGTGCATGGGAATGAAATTCATATTGGACTTCCGGTAACACACCCCTGGTTCACTGTCATACCACTTGAAGTGCTCCAAGTTCATCAGCACAAGAGAGCCAGTGTAGAGAGAGAGAGGCTCTCTAATCAACCTATCATCTCACTTTCTTATTGGCTGATTTTTAGTGTTCCATGTCTGTTTTCATTTCATACTTAACAGAAGTTGGTTTCATCACTGTGTGCTTCTGATTATGGCTTCTGATGTGTATTTCACCATTTGAATTGTGTTGTAAATATGTTAGTCTTATTGTGATTGCCACCTCCTCACATCCATAATATTGGGTGGGGTAGTGTTCCTAAATTTGTTTTTGTTTCAAATAAAACAGAAGCTGGTTTCATTGCATTTTGTTTTGCAGACTTATATGTATCTATTATTGTTCACAAATCAGTGTGGGAATTGCTCAATTTAAATGCATTGTAAATGTACTGCTCATATTCTATGTTATTTTTGTTTGCATCCACTTTCCATACACTCTTGTATTAAGTAGAAAACTCCATGTTAGCAGGTTTTTACAGTATTGTTATACTGCTATATTATACACTGAAAGGGGCTGAGGATGTAATTCTGCTTTCAATGTTGTTTCTCCTTGCCATTGAGTGCCATGCATTTCACAGTGTTTTGCAGAGTACAGATGCAGAGATAGACACAGCCATCAAATATGGCCCTATGCTCTGTTCTCTTGGTGACTAAAGCATTTTTTCCTTGCAAATACTAAAAATGCAGCAGTAACTATTCAGATGTTTTCACACATTAATAGGTACTACAAACAGTATCCTTTAGCAGATGTCAATGAAAATTTCAGTGGCTTCCATTAAAGGCATGAGTATGAAAAATGGATGGTATCAAAAATAACACAGAACACAAGTGATATACTTACAGTGCATTTAAATCAAGCAATTCATACACAAATTCATAATCAGTAACAAATAGACATGAGTGAGCAAACACCATGTGACATAACTGGTTTCTATTTCATATGAAGCAAGAGCTAATATGGAGTCATTTACCCCACCCAATATTACAGATGAGAGCAAAAATTAAGCATAATACAGGCAATATACTTGAATTTACATTGCAATTCAGAGAGGTAATATGTACAAAATGTTCATAATCAGGAACTTTGATTCGATAACAGCTACATGGTCAAAATTGCACATTGAGTTTTTTTAAAAAAAAAAAAAAAAAAAAAAAAAAAAAAAAAAAAAAAAAAAAAGAAGAAAGAAAAAGAAAAAAACCATACTACTGGACTACTACACCCACCCATAAAGTATAAATGAAAAATACAGAGTGTATCAAAAATAATCATCTGATTTGGCATTTCTATACATCTGAAACTAATAAATCAAATGGTGAGTAGCAACTTTCCTTCTCAAAATACTGAAACTAATAAACATATATGATTACTTTTGTTTTTTGATGAACAGGAAACTAAAAAAAAAATTATACCTATTCATACATGTTCAATATTCCCTCCTTGCCTCCTTGGCATGCACAGCATATGTCAATGAGGTATTTAAATTGTTACCACACTGCAGCACGCATGTCTTGAGTTACAGCTTCCACAGCTGCCGTCATGCAATATCTCAATCCATCCATTGTTGTTGGTAATAGAGGCACAAAACAGTCATTTATAATCCCCTGTAAGAAATAATCACATACAGTCCAGTCCGATGACCTTGGAGGCCAGTAATGTAAGACTGAATTATTTTGTTCAGTGCAACTAATCCATTGTTCAGTAATCCTTTGATTTAAAAAATCCCTTGCTCCCAGATGCCAGTCTGGCAGTGCCCCATCCTGTTGCTAAATAAAGTCATTTGAATCAGTCTCCTACTGGGGGGAAGAAAGTTCTCAAGCATATTGAGATATGTGCCTCCTAAAACTTTGTTCTCAGCAAAGAAAAATGGAGCATACACCGTTTCCTATGAAACTGCATAAAACACATTAAATTTTAAAGAGTCCCTCTCATGTTGTACAGCTTCATATGGTTGTTCTGTACCCCACATTATCAGATTATGATGGTCCACCTTTCCATTTAAATGGAATGTTGCCTCATCACTAAATACTAAACATGGATGAAAACAGTCATTCTCCATCATGCCAAGAATGAAATTACAGAGCTCCACACACTGTTGTTTGTCACCTTCACAAAGAGCTTGCAGTAACTGAATTTTGTATGGTTTCAAGTGTAAATGTCAAAGCAACACATGTCAGATGGACATTGTGGGCTTGTTGAGCTGCCAGCTGCATGGCGAACTGATTTCTACAGACTCCTTGTGAATCTATGGTGGATGCTTTCAGTGTCTGTGTCAGACACTTGGGGATGGCCCAGCAATTTGCCTTGACACAAACAATCTGTTTCTCGGAATTGTTCATGTCACCTGTCGAATGCTCTGTGTTGTAGGAGGATTCACACTATACCTAGTATGAAAGTCACTCTGAATAGTTATTACTGATCTGCACTGGGCAAAACATAGAACACAAAATGCTTTCTGTTGTCCTGTCACAATTTTTACTTTAATTGAAGTGTGTGCATTTTGCTGCTACCTAGTGGGAACCGTGTAAAACTCCAGAGTTTGCTCTTTCCAAAAGTACATTGTTCACTCACATATCTCAAATAATGCAGTAGTTATGATTTTTTGTATGATTCTTTTTGATACACCCTCTACTATCATCTAATACTAGTGTTTTGAAAAGCAATAGTAAACACTTCAGCCCCATATTTCTTCAATTCATAGTACACTGCCATGCCACTTGGAGTGCTGCTGTTGTTCCATTTCTTTGTTGTGACACAGGTCTTGTGACTTTTGGTGCTCTGTGAGGAAGTGTGTGTAAACACTGCTCCTGTGTGTAATGGAATAGTTTTGATCAAATCTGATTCATTGTTTGTGAGTGTAGTGGGGCTCTTTGTGTCTGGTGCACTTGTTGAATTTACACTGTAGTGAAGAAATGGAAGCATATTTACAGATTGCGTGTAAGTGAATAAGTCATATGGTGTCTCATCTTATTGGATTCTACCTGTTTCTTGACCCTGCTTTCATTGACCTGTTTATCCCTTCAAGAATCAGATACATAGCACAATGTGTACTTTACCTATACATCTAAATAAAAAATTCAGAATTATCTTAACACATTCCAGAAACTATTTTGCAGACCCATAGAAAGAGACTAGATACTGTCATTGCAAATGAAAAATAGCAATTTGTTGTCAAGTACACAGCTCTTCATAGAAAGATAGAATAAACTTTCAAAAGAGTATAATCATAACACCATAAATTTTTGCTTGCTATGAAGATTCGATTCCAATGCAGTTATAATTAAATTTAGGTTTACTAACAGCTGTTTATGTGTGTTAACATACACTAAAGTGACAAAAGGCATGGGATACCTCTTAATATGCCCAGTGTAGTGCAGCAGTTCAATGTGGCATGGACTCAATAAGTCAATGAACATCATCTGCAGAAAAGCTGAGCCATGCTACCTCTGTAGTTGTCCATAATTGTGAAAGTGTTGTCAGTGCAGGATGTTGAGATCAAAGTGACTTCTTGATTTTGTCCCATAAATGTTCGATGGGTATCATGTTGGGTGGTCTGTGTGGCCAAGTCATTTGCTTGAATTGTCCAGAATGTTCTTCAAACAAATCATGAACAATTGCGGCCCAGTGACAAGATATTCTTGTTTGTGAACATGAATTCCATGAATGGCTGCAAATGGTCTCCAAGTAGCTTAACATAACCATTTCCAGTCAATGATCAGTTCAGCTGACCTAGAGGATCCAGTCCATTCCATATAAATGCAGCCTACACCATTCTGAAGCCACCACCATCTTGCACAGTACCTGGTTCACAACATGGGTCATGGCTTTGTGGGGTCTGCACCATACTTGAATCCTCCATCAGCTCTTGCCAACTGAAATCAGGACTCATCTTAGTTTTACAGTCACCAAGGGTTCAACCAATATGGTCATGAATCCTGGGGATGTGCTGCAGGCAATGTCATACTGTTGGCAAAGACACTTGATTAAGGTCGTCTGCTGCCATAGCCCATTAATACCAATTTTGGTACACTGTCCTAACAGATATATTTATCACACATCCCACATTGATTTCTGCTGTTGTTACACACAGGACTGCATATCTGTCAGCACTGACAACTCTAAGCAAATGCCGCTGGTCTCTGCTGTTAAGTGAAGGCCATTGGCCACTGTGTTGTCAGTGGTGAGAGATAATGCCTGAAATTTGATGTTCTCAGCACAAGCTTTGCTCTGTGAATCTCAGAATATAGAATTCTCTGATAGTTTTGGAAATGGTCTGTCCCATGAATCTAGCTCCAACTACCTTTCCATATTCAAAGTCATGTACATGCCAGGATGTGGCTGAAGTGGAAGTGGGGTCTAAAAAATAACAAGTTTAATTTTTCAACTCCGGTTGGCAAACTGCCTCCCATTTATTGAAAAAAAAAAAAAAAAAACATTAACTGATGACCTAGCCAGGGTACATTAATGTGAGTTTAGCGGCCCTAAGGTGCAATCTGTTTGCCAAACAGATTGAGCCGGGGCTCGAAAAGTGCACAGCGCAACTGGCCAATGCGTCTGATCTCGTTGGGGACCTGTCAGTAAAAAAGAGTGATGCACACGCCTTGTTCGTGCAGCTGACCACCAGTCAGATACAACACTGTTTAACCAATTGCGTACTGAGTTATGCCAGTGAGGCGGCACACCATCTTGCTTCCAAATAAAGCATTGTTGTTCAGCTTCTTCCCATTGAGGCATGGGTCATAGCTAGGCACTTCAAGATAAGAAACATCAGTTACAGTTGACGCGCCAAAAAAGAAAGGCCCATAAACTTTCTGGAAGAAAGACTCGCATTCATTCAACACGTTTTTCAGTAACTCTTTGTCATTCCATACTCTTCCCATTGTACTCAGGTACACAAACAAAACTGTTTGAGTTGCTCTTTCATTTGGTGCCTTATTTACAACTTTAAGTTGAAGATAATAAATCCTACAATTCCTTAAAACCGGTACTTTCATTTTGAAACACCTTGTATTACTTTTAACAATCCTGCTCAAAATGTAATGCAGTTGTGCCCACATTTCTGCCAGTCTGAAAAGAGATGATGGAATCCATTTCTGAAAGGTCCTTCTGTGTCACCTCTGCAGCCTTCATTACTGTTTCTGATTATGAAAAATGCCTCTCACAAACGGGCTTGTTCAGGTTAGGGAATAGAAAAATGACCTGGAGCTAAATATGGATTACAGGGTAGGTGTAGGACGCACTTCATATTGATTTCTGCAATGTATTCAGTAATAACATTTGCGCTATGTAGCTGTGCATCATCTATATGCAGCATCCGGTCTGTTTCATGGATATGAGGCATTTCACAGCTGATATGGACTTCAAATATTTTCAGTTCATTCCTGCAGTTTTGTCCAGTTAATGATGTGAGTGTAGGTACAAGGTGATTAAACTTTCCATGAATAGCAAAAAATGAGATAACTGTAACTTTCTCAGCAGAACCAACCACTTTACCTTTTTTTGGGGTTGGTGATGAAGACGATTTCTGTACTGAGCTGTGTTGTTTGCTGTCGTAAGGGAAGTCTCTTGGATTGAACAGGAATTCAGTATTCCAATAGTATTCAGAAGCTTTATGTACCATTGTGGTAAGGATGGTGAAATGATTTGATTGTATTACCCTTAGTTTGCTCACTATCAGACTTCAAAAATGTACATGTTTCCTCCTGAGAATGCATTAAGTAACATGCAGAATTGCAATTGGTACATTTGATGAAAGCAAGATCTGGACACTTTTCCAAATCACATTAATGTGCTGCAAAATAAAATGTCACTTAAATCACATTCTTGAATCCAGCAACATGTGCAGAAGTATTATACCAAGCTGCTTACCATCAATATTGAGGCATAGATGGATACACTGGAGCAGATAGCTGGTTATGAGTAATAGAGTGCATTTTCATTTAAAAAATCCTATTTCCTAATTTAATGTCCAAGTCACTGCAGACAGTCATTATAGAGTCTGTTATCCTTCTCACATATATCATATATTTTATACTGCCAAAGGAAATTTATGTCCAAACACTGTATGCATTTTGTAGTTTTTGGCAGAATGATCATGCTTTCAGTATCTTTACCTGGAAATGAATCATTTACTACTGTTGTGTTCTTGTGAGCACTCCAATAATCATAAAGTAGTATATACTTCTGGTTATTTGCAACATTCTCACTAACAACATCCATGAAAAGAATTTTAAATGGTCTTTTGAATTTTCCCACTTGTGTTACCTTCCAAATGTATGTTTAATGGAAGACTTCCTTCAATAGCCTTTTAGCTTTAGAGCTGAAAGTTTTTTCTTGAAGACAGATATATGGTTTCTTTGTTAGATGCCTGCTCATTGAAAGTACAACATCTATTGCACAACTATGAATTCTGTTGTGTACAGATTGGAACCAAGACAACTGTTGATATTTCCTCTTTTTAAATAGTGTCGTGTTGGGTCATAATTGAATCCACTTGGATCAGTGTTCCAAATGGAGTGTCACTGTATGTGGAAACTTGTAGTTATCTGGTTTGCTTCTTCAAGAAATGGGCCCCAGACTGGTCAATATCTTGGTGTCCCTTGTAATCTACCACTCCTTCACATCATTTGCTGGTTGTCACTGTCTTTATGGTTAACTCTTTTAATAACCTTCAAGAGGAATAAGATTTACAACAAACTCTTTACTTATCTTCTTTTCTCATAGTTGGCTTCAGTTTTGCAAATCTAGGGGCTGATTCTTGAAGCTGAAATTTTTGATATTATACATTCTTCTGGTGCCGATGGACATAATAAATTTGAAGAGAGCCTGCACTGTAATATTTTGTTTTACTAAAAATTTTATTCTCTCACATTTTTCTATATCACACTGTCTTTAAAATTTCCATGCCAATGAAGCTGAATATTACATTGTTTTTCCCAAAAATAAAAACATCTCTGATCACAAATTTTCTTGACAAATGACTTTCTATTAATTTACATTATTATTTTATAAATCAATCTAAAAATAAACATAATAAACACGATCAGATTATGTAATTAATAATAGAAATTTTAAGTGTCCCAAATATTTCATAATGACACTTTATGCGGGATCTACCACCATTTTGCAGGACAATGCTCAAGCACGTACAGTGCAAGCTGTTACTGATTTGTTTGACTGAAGGGGCTGCTAAGTGCTGTACCACCTACTGCACTCCCCTGACTTAAGCCCTTGTGAGTTCAACTCAGTTTTTAAACTGAAGGAAACACTTCACAGCATTCACTTCAGAACTGCTACAAATTTGTCAGACAATAAACCACGCCACTGGAACTGTCAACACACAACTGGTACTGCTAAGAGTATCCTATGACTTCCACATTGCTGGCAACAGGTTACACACAATGCTGGTGACTACTTTCAAGGTCAGTAAAACTATGAAACATGTATCTATTTTCTATGAGCTGTAAATAAATAGTTTCCACTATTAAAGTTCCAATCCTCATATATGGACAGTGTTAAGTATGAATTAAGTGCATGTTAGTGCAGTATTATGTGACCGTAATTTAAGGAAGGGTCTCAGTAATGACCTACTTAAATAATCCAACACTGGGTTATGACATTTCTTCTCAACATCAGATTGTAAAGTTCCTTGGCTTGGTTGGCCATGAAGATGTGGTAATTGTCTTCCTTTAGCTGCATGGTGAAGGAATAACATACACCAACACAGTGTACATTGAAGAACACTTTCATGCAGTAACTGTTGCATATAGGGACAAAGCCTGAATATTTGGGAGAAGAATCACACTTGGACAAATATATCAAAGATCCTTGATCAAATAATCTACTAGTCAAACATGAAGGTGGCGTTTCTTTTTCCCCCTGCCCCTTCCTAGGTAGTGTGGAGCATAAGGGAGGAACAAGGATGCTGTCCGTGATGAAATTTTGAAGCCATGAAGGTGGATGAAGGTGTTTTCCTGCGCAGGAGCATGATAGTTTGTTTAGTGGAGTGAACTACATGAGGTGTGGGCAGAAGATGCTGTCATCTGAGATTGTGGTAATTATGAGGTCCTACTTAGCATCTTGTGGGATCTCAAAGGATTTCAGTACTTGTATTGCGAGTTGTTGAGGCATCATGTTGTGTTGGTGGGATGATGGCAAGAACAAAAAGAGTGTGGTCTTGAACCTTGATTGAGAGGGTGTCCATTTTTATATCTATCACATCAATGGTAAACATTGTATCAGGAGGATGCATAGGAGTTGTGAGTGTGATGTCACACTGGGAGGTGAAGTCATTGCACATTTGAAGCATTGTGTCTTGTGGAGAAGTGTTGTTGACTGTAGACACCAAAGCTGTTTGAACAGAGGGCTGTATATCATCTGTTAATGAACAGGGAGGTAGCAAAGAGTAGCTGTTGAAGTGTTGGACACAGTCAGGGTGGCTCATCCAGGTTGTTGACATGGCTCAAGAGTCAGTATTCATTTTGTGTCCTTCAGCATGTCTGCCAACTTGATGTCATTGGTCTGCAGATGGGTCAACATGTTCATATCAGTGGGGGACGTGATAATGTTCACTCAGGATAGTAATTAGTGACAACAGGGTCAGATTACACAAGATATAGTGGTTAAGTAATAATTAAGGTGCTGTTAGCCATTAGAAAGTGGCCATCACTCCAATGGGTTATAATAAAAAGAAGCTCATAATTAATGAAATTAAAATCCATGATGTTGTGACCATTATTTCTTTCTTAATTAGAGATTCCAAACATCTTTCAGTAAAAGACTCAAAACTAGTGGTGCTACCAAGAAAGGAAGGAGCTACACCAAGTAAGTAATCTTATAATGCCTGCCAAAATATATGGGCTGAGTCCTTTACTGATTACAAAGAATGCTTAAGGGTAGTCCTATCAAATCAGTGCAAGATTTCATTATTCTGGTAGAAACTTAATAGCAGCCAGCAGAGTTATTTGTTTTTATCATCCTGATAAATTTTGTAGTATCACTAGGGTTAATGTTTAGTTGTGGTGCATGCAATGTTCTCTGAAGTAAATATCATGCATTTATATTTGGTAGTTTATTGGTGTGTGCAATGTTTGATGAAGAAGGCCTAATCATTAATTTTGGTGGTCAGTGATTTTA
Source organism: Schistocerca gregaria (assembly GCF_023897955.1). NCBI lineage: Eukaryota > Metazoa > Arthropoda > Insecta > Orthoptera > Acrididae > Schistocerca > Schistocerca gregaria. The sequence continues at coordinate 233,455,471 of NC_064924.1, forward strand.
ATGTGTTTCCATTTTCTAAAGCCTCCGTGGCATTTGGACCACTGTTTGTGATAATGTTCCAAAAAGTTTTGCATTATTCTTAGATTGTTGTAGTTTTGCTTTCTTAATAAAAGACTGATGCATTTGACAGTACTAGTGGTAATGAAATTTTAACTCCTGACTACAACTTGACTCCCATATTAGGAGTTAGTCAACTACAATATTATTGCATTTGGTAGTGAGGGCACTTATCTTGGCTTATCATGAGTTTTTTCATGATATTGCATGAGTAAATGCTGGGCTACTTGGTAGTTTATCTAAAGCTGCCTTGAAATCAATCACAATGTGATGCATTTTCCTTTGTCATTGCTGTACATGTTTACTGTAATATCACATGTGTTTCTGACAATGGTCACAGGAGACCCAGTGCAATAATATTGTGGTCGGGTAACAAGGTTCTCTCTTCCTAGCACAATATACTTTAAATCCTGGAATTAATCATCCCTTATCCTTCCTTTGTTTATTTTAACCTTGTTCATTTTAAGGAAAACATAACTCTTAGTGTTCTAGTAATGTGTGCACTTTCTGCTTAATAAATCTCTTCCCTGTGACCACATGACCCTCCCCCCCCCCCCCACACACACACACACACAAGGTGTACAACTTTGCTTCCACCGTTTGCTGATAGGTGGCGACAACGGTAAGAAGCAATCAAAACAGATCACAGAAATCAGGCAGTTTGCTTGGACCTTGATCAACATAAACTCAGTCAAGCATCAGTCAATTTATGTCTGCATTATAAAGTTGTTCTTGATTGAAATGTCAGTTTACAATCCTAATTCTCGTCATTTGTGGGAGGTGTAACTGTGAAGAAAACAGCGGCTGAGTCTCATCGAATGCTCTTAAGTACATATGGTAAGGACACTATTAGTGAAAGAATGTGTCATGAGTGGATTCAATGTTTCAAGAACAGTGTTTTTAATGTCATAGACTGGCATAGTGGTGGAAGAGAGAATGTTTTCGAAGATGCGGAATTGGAGACATTCCTGAGTGAAGACTCGCGTCAAACTCAAGAAGAATCGGCACGATTAGTGAGAGTGACACAGCAAGCCATTTCAAAATATCTGAAGGCTATGGGCATGATTCAGAAAGAAGGATCTTGGCTCCCATGTGAGCTGAAACCAAAAGACATTGAAAGGCGTTTGTGTGTTTGTGAACAGTTTCTTCAGAGGCAAAAAAATGGATTTCTTCTTCACTTTGTGACTGGGGAGGAAAAATGGATTCATTACCATAACCCTAACAAAAAATCATGTGGATATCTCAGCCATGCTTTCACGTCAACGGCCAAAACAAATTTTCACGGCTCCAAGATCATGCTCTGCATCTGATGGAACCAGCTCGGCGTTGTGTACTATGAGGTGTTAAAACCAAGTGAAATAATCACAGGTACTCGTTATCAAACACAATTAATGCATTTGAGCAGAGCATTAAAAGACAAATGGCCACAATACAGCAAGAGCCACAATAAAGTGATTTTTCAGCACAACAACACTCGACCCCACGTTGCAAAAGAGGACAAAATGTACTTGAAAATGTTAAAATGGGAAGTCCTACCCCACCCACCATATTCTCCAGACATTGCTCCCTCTGACGATCACCTGTTCAGATCAATGGCGCATGGCCTGGCTGACCAACAATCATGAAGAAGTCAAAAATTGGATCATTTCATGGATCGTTTCAAAATTTTTTTGACACGGGATTCGTACACTGCCTGAAAGTTGGGAGAAAGTAGTTGCCAATGAGGGAAAATACTTTGAATGATACATGTGTAATCAATTTGTTTATATATACACTCCTGGAAATTGATATAAGAACACCGTGAATTCATTGTCCCAGGAAGGGGAAACTTTATTGACTCATTCCTGGGGTCAGATACATCACATGATCACACTGACAGAACCACAGGCACATAGACACAGGCAACAGAGCATGCACAATGTCGGCACTAGTACAGTGTATATCCACCTTTCGCAGCAATGCAGGCTGCTATTCTCCCATGGAGACGATCGTAGAGATGCTGGATGTAGTCCTGTGGAACGGCTTGCCATGCCATTTCCACCTGGCGCCTCAGTTGGACCAGCGTTCGTGCTGGACATGCAGACCGCGTGAGACGACGCTTCATCCAGTCCCAAACATGCTCAATGGGGGACAGATCCGGAGATCTTGCTGGCCAGGGTAGTTGACTTACACCTTCTAGAGCACGTTGGGTGGCACGGGATACATGCGGACGTGCATTGTCCTGTTGGAACAGCAAGTTCACTTGCCGGTCTAGGAATGGTAGAACGATGGGTTCGATGATGGTTTGGATGTACCGTGCACTATTCAGTGTCCCCTCGACGATCACCAGAGGTGTACGACAAGTGCAGGAGATCGCTCCCCACCCCATGATGCCGGGTGTTGGCCCTGTGTGTCTTGGTCATATGCAGTCCTGATTGTGGCGCTCACCTGCGCGGCGCCAAACACGCATACGACCATCACTGGCACCAAGGCAGAAGCGACTCTCATCGCTGAAGACGACACGTCTCCATTCGTCCCTCCATTCACGCTTGTCGCGACACCACTGGAGGTGGGCTGCACGATGTTGGGGCATGAGCGGAAGACGGCCTAACGGTGTGCGGGACCACGCTGTCGCGGCATGCTACCAGTGTTAAAGACTGCAATGGAGCTCCGTATGCCACGGCAAACTGGCTGACACTGACTGCGGCGGTGCACAAATGCTGCGCAGCTAGCGCCATTCGACGGCCAACACCGCGGTTCCTGGTGTGTCCGCTGTGCCGTGCGTGTGATCATTGCTTGTACAGCCCTCTTGCAGTGTCCGGAGCAAGTATGGTGGGTCTGACACACCGGTGTCAATGTGTTCTTTTTTCCATTTCCAGGAGTGTATAATGCAAGAGACACAGTTTTAAAAACAAACTATCAGTGGCTTTTACACTATGTCCTTCTACAGGGAGGTGCATGAAATGTGTTACTAATTGTTTCTTTCACAATTTACGATGTACATTAGATATGCTGCTGGGATCTCTTCCATAGTACCAGCAGAACTTGGAAAAACAAATGAGTTACAAAATGACGTGTAATTCGCGATATTGCTGCTAGGAGACTAGTAAGCAGCAATGGCTGACAATGGAAGACTGATGACATAGCAACAACGATCAGGTATTGTGTTACTTTTTCATGAAACGAAAAGCATTTTTGTGAGTCAGAGGCGTTTTTGACAACAGTTTAACACACAATGGGTGCCTTGCAAGAAGACCATTCACAGGTCATATGATAAATTTGTACAGGAAGGAACAGTATTGGAAGCGAAGCAAACTCGGCTTAAGCCTGTTTGTTCGCCAGAGAATTAAACCATTTGTGCACTGCCCCCCTCAAACCATAACGATTTACACAATCACAGGCCTTTGAGAGATCACAAAAAATACCAATGAGTGATGTCTGGTTATTCAGAGCATTTAATATTTGATCACTGATAGCGTATATAGCATTTTCTGTTGAAAAGCCTTTCTGAAAACCGAACTGACATTTTGTTAGTACTTTATTTTTGCAAATATGGGAGGCTACTGTTGAATACATTACTTTCTCAAAAATTTTTGATAGAGCTGTCAGAAGAGAGATTGGGCAGTAGTTGTTGACATCCGACATATCCCCCGTTTTATGCAATGGTTTTACAATGGCATATTTCAGTATATTTGGGAAAACACCCTGCTCCAAAGAGCTATTACATACATGGCTGAGAATCCTACTTATCTGTGGGGAACAAGCTTTAAGTACCTTGCCGGAAATGCCATCAATTCCGTAAGAGCTTTTACTTTAAAGTGAGTTTATTATTTTACTGATTTCAGAGGGAGAGGTTGGTGGAATTACAGTTGTTTCAAACCGCACAGGTATGGCCTCTTCTATTAGTAGCCTTGCCTCTTCTAGTGAAGATCTAGATCCTATTTTCTCCACAACATTTAAAAAATGATTATTGAAAATATTTTCAATTTCTGATTGTTTGTTAGTACACTTGTTCAAAATGGTTCAAATGGCTCTGAGTACTATGGGACTCAACTGCTGTGGTCATTAGTCCCCTAGAACTTAGAACTACTTAAACCTAACTAACCTAAGGACATCACACACATCCATGCCCGAGGCAGGATTCGAACCTGCGACCGTAGCAGTCGCACGGTTCCGGACTGCGCGCCTAGAACCGCGAGACCACCGCGGCCGGCAGTACACTTGTCATTCAGTTTTATGGCACTAAAGTCTTCCTGTGCTCGTGGTTGCCCTGTTTCCCTTTCAATAATATTCCAAATTGCTTTAATTTTATTATCAGAGTTACTGATCTCAGACATGATACATATGCTTCTGGACTTTTTAATAACTTTTCTTAGTACCGCACAATAGTTTTTATGTTGTTGTTGTTGTTGTTGTCTTCAGTCCTGAGACTGGTTTGATGCAGCTCTCCATGCTACTCTATCCTGTGCAAGCTGCTTCATCTCCCAGTACCTACTGCAACCTACATCCTTCTGAATCTGCTTAGTGTATTCATCTCTCGGTCTCCCTCTACGATTTTTACCCTCCACGCTGCCCTCCAATGCTAAATTTGTCATCCCTTGATGCCTCAAAACATCTCCTACCAACCGATCCCTTCTTCTAGTCAAGTTGTGCCACAAACTTCTCTTCTCCCCAATCCTATTCAATACCTCCTCATTAGTTACGTGATCTATCCACCTTATCTTCAGTATTCTTCTGTAGCACCACATTTCGAAAGCTTCTATTCTCTTCTTGTCCAAACTAGTTATCGTCCATGTTTCACTTCCATACATGGCTAACTCCAAACAAATACTTTCAGAAACGATTTCCTGATACATAAATCTATATTCGATGTTAACAAATTTCTCTTCTTCAGAAACGCTTTCCTTGCCATTGCCAGTCTACATTTTATATCCTCTCTACTTCGACCATCATCAGTTATTTTACTTCCTAAATAGCAAAACTCCTTTACTACTTGAAGTGTCTCATTTCCTAATCTAATTCCCTCAGCATCACCCGATTTAATTTGACTACATTCCATTATCCTCGTTTTGCTTTTGTTAATGTTCATCTTATATCCTCCTTTCAAGACACTGTCTATTCCGTTCAACTGCTCTTCCAAGTCCTTTGCTGTCTCTGACAGAATTACAATGTCATCGGCAAACCTCAGAGTTTTTATTTCTTCTCCGTGGATTTTAATACCTACTCCGAATTTTTCTTTTGTTTCCTTTACTGCTTGCTCAATATACAGATTGAATAACATCGGGGAGAGGCTACAACCCTGTCTCACTCCTTTCCCAACCACTGCTTCCCTTTCATGCCCCTCGACTCTTATTACTGCCATCTGGTTTCTGTACAAATTATAAATAGCCTTTCGCTCCCTGTATTTTACCCCTGCCACCTTTAGAATTTGAAAAAGAGTATTCCAGTCAACATTGTCAAAAGCTTGCTCTAAGTCTACAAATGCTAGAAACGTAGGTTTGCCTTTTCTTAATCTTTCTTCTAAGGTAAGTCGTAAGGTCAGTATTGCCTCACGTGTTCCAACATTTCGACGGAATCCAAACTGATCCTCCCCGAGGTCTGCATCTACCAGTTTTTCCATTCGTCTGTAAAGAATTCGCGTTAGTATTTTGCAGCCGTGGCTTATTAAACTGATAGTTCGGTAATTTTCACATCTGTCAGCACCTGCTTTCTTTGGGATTGGAATTATTATATTCTTCTTGAAGTCTGAGGGTATTTCGCCTGTCTCATACATCTTGCTCACCAGCTGGTAGAGTTTTGTCATGACTGGCTCTCCCAAGGCCGTCAGTAGTTCTAATGGAATGTTGTCTACTCCGGGGGTCTTGTTTCGACTCAGGTCTTTCAGTGCTCTGTCAAACTCTTCACGCAGTATCGTATCTCCCATTTCGTCTTCATCTACATCCTCTTCTATTTCCATAATATTGTCCTCAAGTACATCGCCCTTGTATAAACCTTCTATATACTCCTTCCACCTTTCTGCCTTCCCTTCTTTGCTTAGAACTGGGCTGCCATCTGAGCTCTTGATATTCATACACGTGGTTCTCTTCTCTCCAAAGGTCTCTTTAATTTTCCTGTAGGCAGTATCTATTTTACCCCTAGTGAGATAAGCTTCTACATCCTTACATTTGTCCTCTAGCCATCCCTGTTTAGCCATTTTGCACTTCCTGTCGATCTCATTTTTGAGACGCTTGTATTCCTTTTTGCCTGCTTCATTTACTGCATTTTTATATTTTCTCCTTTCATCAATTAAATTCAATATTTCTTCTGTTACCCAAGGATTTCTAGCAGCCCTCGTCTTTGTGCCTAATTTATCCTCTGCTGCCTTCACTACTACATCCCTCAGAGCTACCCATTCTTCTTCTACTGTATTTCTTTCCCCTATTCCTGTCAATTGTTCCCTTATGCTCTCTCTGAAACTCTGTACAACCTCTGGTTCTTTCAGTTTATCCAGGTCCCATCTCCTTAATTTCCCACATTTTTGCAGTTTCTTCAGTTTTAATCTACAGGTCATAACCAATAGATTGTGGTCAGAGTTCACATCTGCCCCTGGAAATGTCTTACAACTTAAAACCTGGTTCCTAAATCTCTGTCTTACCATTATATAATCTATCTGATACCTTTTAGTATCTCCAGGGTTCTTCCACGTATACAACCTTCTTTCATGATTCTTAAACCAAGTGTTAGCTATGATTAAGTTGTGCTCTGTGCAAAATTCTACTAGGCGGCTTCCTCTTTCATTTCTTAGCCCCAATCCATATTCACCTACTATGTTTCCTTCTCTCCCTTTTCCTACACTCGAATTCCAGTCACCCATTACTATTAAATTTTCGTCTCCCTTCACTATCTGAATAATTTCTTTTATTTCATCATACATTTCTTCAATTTCTTCATCATCTGCAGAGCTAGTTGGCATATAAACTTGTACTACTGTAGTAGGTGTGGGCTTCATATCTATCTTGGCCACAATAATGCGTTCACTATGCTGTTTATAGTAGCTTACCCGCATTCCTATTTTCCTATTCATTATTAAACCTACTCCTGCATTACCCCTATTTGATTTTGTGTTTATAACCCTGTAGTCACCTGACCAGAAGTCTTGTTCCTCCTGCCACCGAACTTCACTAATTCCCACTATATCTAACTTTAACCTATCCATTTCCCTTTTTAAATTTTCTAACCTACCTGCCCGATTAAGGGATCTGACATTCCACGCTCCGATCCGTTTTTATAATATTGATCAATTTTGGGGTCAGTACTCCCTCTTGCTGTTAGATACAGTTCTCTTTTACGGTTGCAAGATATTCTTATTCCTTTAGTTAGCCATGGTTTTTTTATATGTTTTCTTGGAATTATGTTTAACTATTTTCTTGGGAAAACAATATTCAGATACCCTTAAAAATGTATCGTGAAATAAGTTATATTGAAGTGGTACGAGTTGCTGTACAGAGAAGTCCCAGAAAATCATGTAGAAAGGCAGCAGTGCAACTGGGAATATCCAGACACTCTGTTCAATGCATTCTTAAAAGTGATCTCCATATGTACCCATACAAATGACCTGTGCACAGAAGCTCACTGAAGAACACAAGCAGCAGAGACTACTGTTTGCTCAATGGGCGGAGGATAGGGAAGAAACTCTCAGCAACATTTGGTTTTCAGACGAGGTGCATTTTCATTTAGACTGTGTGATTAATGAGCAAAATGTACACTTTTGGGCCACTGAAAACCCACAAGTGCTTCATGAATGACAACATTATGCTCCGAGGATTACAGTGTGGGCAGCAATTTCCAGTCACGGACTTATTGGGCCCTTTTTCTTTGAAGAAACTATGAACAGCGAACTTTATTTGAACATGCTTTGCAATAGCTTCTTTCCACAGCTTCTTGCTTCTACCTTGCCCTTCAAGAAGCAGTGGTTCATGCAAGATGGAGCACGGCTACATACTGCAAACACTGTGTTGGAGTTTCTACATGAGCATTTCGACATGCGGATCACTTCAGTCAGGTTTCCAGATCGCTTCAATAAAGGACAAAATTGGCCCTCCAATAGTCCAGACCTCAAATCCATGTGACTTTTTTCTTTGGGGGTACCTGAAGGAAAAAATAAAAATTCCTGAAATGTCCACATGATTTAATGGAGCTCAGAAGACTTATTCTTCAAGCTTGTAGTGAAATTACGGAAGACATGTACCTTAGGGTAATCACTAATTTCAGGGTTCATTTGAAGGAAGTTGGGAAACAAAATGGTGGACATATTGAGCATGTGCTGAGTTAGAACAAATCTCGATGGATGGCTCTTCATTGTAACATACGTTCTTTTCAGATAGCAACTGGCGTCAACATGAGAATAAGGGAGGTAATTATTGTGGTGGGAACAGGAATGGACAATGGGAAAATCGAGATAGAAGACAAGATGGGAATGGGCAAGGCTGGTTAAACTACGAGCTGTCCCAATGAGGGCCTGTCAGTTTGGGACGAACAGATATAATGCTAGAAATCAGGCTAAGTGGAATCAGAACAGGTATGGGCAAAATGATTACAGAAAAAGTCATAGTAATAACATGACAAGAGCACTGGAAATTGATAAGAGACCATTTGATAAACAGTTTTGGCAGCAAGTCAGTGAGAAGGCTATGAGCACAGATAATTCTAGACACATTAGTAATGAAGATTCAGAGGTTAGTGGGGAGATAATGAATAATTTGTTTAGGCAGGAAGAAAGTGATGTGAGGGGGGATGTAGGTGGGTGTTCCTGTGTTAATAATAGTTATGATACCTTCGGAATAAATGCATTAATGTATTCTGATGAAATTGCAGTAAATCGAGATCTGAGTGATGTTAAAACTTCTGTGGGTGAGACTGTCAATCAAGTACTGAATAATAAGGTTGTAGAATTAGAAGAAGTAGAGTGTGATGTTGATGTGAGAAGTCGTGCTGAAGTAGCTAAGGTTAGGGAAGTTGAGTCAAATGGTGAGACGTTAAATGATGCTGAGGAAGAGGCAGTTGATGATAGTGATGATATGGAATATAGAAGTGAGATAAGAGTATTTGTTGTGATTAAGAATGATGCAGATGTAGTTATGAAGGAGGAGGGTAATAGTGTTAGAGAAAATAATCATTCAGTACAAGAGGATCAGGCTGCAGTCACGTGGGTTAATACATCACCAGTAATCAAGGGGATAGACAGGGATGACATTAATATTGCAAATGAAGAGAAGGTAATTATTAACTTAGGAAACCAGGGACAAGAGTTCATTTCTAGATTGTGGGACAGCCTTAATGAGGCTAATAAACATAATATGTTTTGGATACAATTGTTATCCATCTGCGAGAAGGTATATCCTATTTGGTGGGAAAAAGCAAAAACAGGTATAAAATGTAAAGAATTGCCTATGATTACTGATAATAATAATGTGTCTAATTATGTTTGTGTTGAGAATCCTAGTTGGCTTCTGCACAATGTGCAGACTGAAAATAGTTTAGCTTATGTCAAACAAAATGAAGATCTGAATTTTAAAAGTGTAGAAGATGACTTGATGCATGAAGATGTTGGTGAGCAGGAGAGTGAAATTGTAGGAAGCCCATACATGCAAATTTGTATTAATGATTGGACAGGTTATTGTGATTGATACTGGAAGCCCGATATCAGGAATCAGTGAAAAATTGAGGGATAGGATAAATAAAAACCATGAATTTGCAGAATTACCAGTAGTTGGGGTTAAAATTAGGGGAGCAACAGGAAGATTCAGTAAAACAGTAAAATGTCAAATTCTTTTGTCTTTCAAAGTTGGAGATGTGGTCTTTGATCAGGGTTGTCTTGTCATTCCAGACATGAGTGAGGACATAATTCTAGGTATGGATTGGATAGTAAAAGTGGATATGGGATTTGATTGGAAAAACAAAACTGTCAAATTTAGGGAACCAACAGATAAAAATAAGTTGTATACAGAGAGCTTCATTGAGAAGAACAGTAATAGTCATAATCAGATCAGGGGGGTGGATTATTTAGATGATAGGAGATGCACTGATCCTTTTGAAAAACAGACTTCTATTGATGACAAAGATTATCAAAGCATAGTAGAAAATAAGATTGCTGAAGCAGAGAGTTTAACTAGGGAACAACAATCTGATCTCATGGAACTTTTATGGGAATATTCTGATGTATTTAGTGACAGACCAGGCAGAGTGAAAGGGTATGAATGTAAACTTGTACTCAAACCGCATGATCCATTTTTCATTAAACCTTATTGATTCCATTAAGCAGGGGGAAAGCTGTAGAGAGGGAGTTGGAAAAGATGCAGACTTAGGGGGTTATTCAGAGGTGTAATAGCGAATATAATAATCCTATCATAGCCATTGCCAAGAAGGATAATAGTGTAAGACTTGTCCCAGGTTCTAGGTTCCTCAATAAATTATTATGTAGGGAAACTGATCATCCTGAAAACATTGATGAATTACTACACAAGTTTGAACATGTCAAGTTTATGTCTAGCCTTGATCTGACCTCTGGATTTCATCAAATACCATTAGCAAGGGAATCTCAGAAATACACAGCATTCTTGTATAATGGAAAATGTTATACCTTTAGTGTAGTACCATTTGGGCTGAATGTATCTGTTGCAGAGTTTATCAGAGCTTTAGATTATGTGTTGGGAAAGGAATTGTTACATAAATTAACTATATATGTAGATGATATTTTGGTATCCAGTAAAAGTTGGGAAGAACACATAAGGTTACTTAAGGAAATTTGTGAGGAGTTTAGAAAAGGAGGCATGTCACTGAAGTTATCGAAATGTAAATTTGTAGTGAAACAATTAAAATTTTTGGGGCACATTATATCTGACAATGGAATTATGCCAGATGATGAGAAAATTGAAGCAATTGCAAAGTTTCCACCACCTAGGAATAAGAAACAGCTAAAGTCACTTCTCGGACTGTGTGGATTCTATAGGAAGTATTGTGCTACTAAGGCTCTTAATGCACCTTGGTTAGGGAATTTGCTTAAAAATAATACTATATGGGATTGGAATAAAGATTGTCAGATTGCTTTTGAAGAGATTAAACACCAGTTGGTAAATAGTAAAATCTTATGTAGGCCAGATTTTGGGTTGCCTTTCTGTATTATGACTGACAGTAGTAACTATGGTTTAGGGGCACACCTTTTCCAAGTGAGAAATCAGAATGGGGTGGAAGAACATAGATCTATTGCTTTTGCCAGCAGGACATTGCAGAAACACGAGAGGCAGTACACCATTACAGAAAAGGAACTATTAGCCGTTCATTGGGCTTTCTCCAAATTTAAGAATTATTTATTGGGTCACGAGGTGATAGTCTTTTCAGATCATAAAGCACTATCCTACTTACAAGAATGTAAATTATACCATAGTAGAATCACGAGATGGGCACTTTTTCTTCAGCAGTTTAACTATACCATCAAATATATTAAAGGTGATGAAAATTGCATAGCAGATGCTGTTTCAAGGCATCCTTTGGGAGAATCTATTGGTGACAATGGTGATGAAGGAGGGAATGAATTTAAAATTATGTATTTAAAAGGGATAAATGAGGAGAAAGATGTCGTGAAAATCTGCAGTGACATTAGACGGTTTCAGATCATGATGAAGAGTGGAAACTGGTGAAAAGTTATATTGGAAAGAAGGGAAAAGAAAAAGTAGGGCAGTATTACAAAGTTTATAGGGGAATATTATTTCAGAGGATGAAGGAAGATAGTGAGGTATGGAAGTTATGTTGGCCATATGAATTTGTCAAATTACTTGTAAAATATACCCATGAAAGTTATGGTCATTGTGGGGCAGAAAAATGTATACAAAAGATTCAAGAAAACATTTACTTTTACAATATGGCGAGGACTGTGTGGAAAATCTTGTCCACTTGTGACTTGTGTCAGAGAGTCAAGGTAACCAATCAAACGAGTAGAGGTCAGATGCAAAATATACTTCCGAAATAGCAGCTTGATGTTGTAGCAATTGACTTGTATGTGCGACTGCCAACCACTAGAGGAGGGTTTGTGTATGTTTTTGTAGAGGTGGACTTATTTTCCAAATTTATTAAGTTGTACCCATAGAGAAATGCTACTAGCAAAAACATTATTTCATGTTTTACCCCTGACTATTTTAAATGTGTAGGTGTACCCAAGGCAATTCTTAGTGACAACGGATCCAAAAGTTGGGAAACATTTATATAGAGAGAGGAGATCAACCACATACTTATTTCAGCTTATCACCCATCCAGCAACCCAGCCGAAAGATACATGCATGAAATTGGGAGATTATTTAGGACTTACTGTCATACTGACGACAACACTTGGATACATTACATTAGCAAACTTGAAGATGTGATGAATAGCTTACAGCACAGTTCAACAGGATTCTCTCCACATGAGATACTTTATGATAAAAAGCCACCAAATCTTATTAGTGAATTGATTGAGTTTCCAGCATGTAACAGCTTGTCAAAAGAAGAAAGAGAGGAGATTGTAAGGAACAACATGAAAAAGCAAGGGGAAATTAGGAAAAGTAGACATGATAAGAGGGGGAAAATGTGTGAGTTTAATGTGGGAGATTTAGTCCTAGTGAAAACAGTAGAAAAGTCAAAATCATTGTGTGGGGAACTTAAGAAATTCTTTGATATTTATATAGGACCATTTGTGATATCTGAGAACCCACATCCAAATGCCTATAGGTTGATCTATCCTGAATCTAGAAAACTTTTTGGTCTACGTAACATCACGGAGTTGAAGCATTATAAAAGTCCAAGCTAAGTTTACAGTGTCACAATTTTGAAAACTTGGGACTCTGTGTCTTGATCTGTATTTTTGCTGTTTAATCTTGCATTTTGCTTTGTATATATTTATGGTTATTACAACGAATGTCTTACGCTCTAATCTTCGTATCATTGTGTTAGTGTAAGTTGATGAGGCCATACTTCATATGTTTGAATATGGCTATGTTGTGCTCAAAAGAGCTTATTCATTTAGACATTATGCTTAATATCATTGTTATTGATATTTATTATACACAGTGTAAACTGTTTGTAGCATTTTGTTACTGAAGACCCTTTATGAACCAGACTTTATGAGTAACTGACCAACACACTCTTATGCTAAGTATTTGTGTTGGGGAGAGAAGTTTTCATGTTTCTATTCTTGTTTATGCTTATGGAGTTTTAACTTTTGTATTATTATTTTTATTGCATAACTTTGTCTTGTCCAGTAACTATGGACTTTTAACTCAGTATTGGGCCATGTTGCTTCAAGACAGATCACTAGTCTTATCTTGTTTGAAAACATGTGCACTGTGCACATAAGTAGATACCTGGACAGGCATTTACTCTTGAACCAGTGAAACAATTATCATTTCTGTGAGAAACTTACCTGAACTATAGTTTTAGAACACTTATATATGCTATACATTGTTTTTCTTGTTGAGGCATGACTCACAAAATATGAGTACTTAAGTATAATAATTTGTACCATTGCCTGTTGTGAGGCTTATATACTATTACCTCAAGTATATATGGATTTAATAGGATACCATACCCTTTAGAAATGTACATTTTGATTTACTGATACCTAACATAAAAACACAATGGTAGGACTGGAGAGAAATAACAGTAGATGAGATTTTTCAGTGGTAAACTTTTATTCGTGAATCCTTTTTATGTAATATTTAAATTTCTTTATGCCTTGCGTTATTACTTAGTCAAAATTCTGGAGGTGTGATGTTTATTCTATACCACTGAGACATCTCATTCAAAACTTACCTTGTCACTGACAATGTTGTGTCTGTAATACACAAACACTTAGGTAATTCTGTCAAGATTTGATTCTGAGCTCTATGAAATAACTGTGAAAGCAGTCTATATATGATAAAACTGTACACTCTAAATGACATTAGAAATCTGGAATTAATTACTTACTAAAGATAAACATTGAAACAGTAGATATCAAAATGCTGACTATTTCACTTACTTATGCACAAAGCTATGAAACTTTGGTTTTGTTGTGTGGTCAGCTCAGTAGGGGTTAATGAAATGGGGAGTAGACGTCATGTCATATGACATAGGCAACTACACTAACCACAAATTTACACTTGTGAAGTGACTTACATGCTACGATATGGATATGTGACTGCGAGAAGTTATGACCAGAGTAACCTGTCTTTACTACAAACTATGTGAGTTGAAGTATGAGGATGAAAAACTGCAATTAATCTTGAGTGAACCAGCGTTCATACTCTAATAGTGATGGTGATCCTGTTTTGCTACAGTTGTGTATACTATGTGGTTCTCATGGAGACACATAGACACCGTGCGCCTTGGTACTGGTTGGACTTCTGCATACTGTTTAGTCTTGCATCCTGTGCATATGGCCAAGATTGATTGAAGGCTGAGTATTGGTGGCAGAAGGTGGATGATTCTGCAATATAATTAACTAATCTACATGTTTTATGTGACAAAGGAACTGGGTATGGAGAGAGGACTACACACTGTACATAGATGTACACTTTACATGATTACACATTGCCTATGCCATGAGTAGAGGGAATTTTCATATATATGTATTTATATTTTCTTTGAATTTTAGGATTAGAAGTGTGTTTGCTATTTTATTATCTTATATTGAAAAACTGACCTGACCAAGCAATTGCTAGCTTCTGTTCTGATCAATTGAGAAAACAACAACACTTTTATGTGGATGGAGCTCTGTATCTCCGCAGATTTATGTTTTGCTGACTAACTCTGAAAGAAACTGATCTTGTATAGACACAGAATATGAGATAAGGGTAGGTTGGATGAGTGTCAGCATGGAGTGGATTAGGATTAGAGGATAAAGTACATGCAGGAACTGACAAACACAAAACTTTGTGTAGTATTTACATGTATTCACTTTATTACTATTTAATTTATATTTGTGAGAAAAATATTTTCCCACTACATTTGACGGGGTTTACAGATTCCCATTGCAATGCCACCTCTGAATTTGTACATTTGAATTATTTCATACATATGTACAAGTGAAGCATGATACCACTGATGATGGCTGGGTTAACATGATCCCATTGCACTGCCATTTCTAAACTCTCACTTTTTAGCTATTTTACATTACATTATGGCAAACTTATTGATATGAGGACGCTGAGATGCTTATTTAACTGAGGTTGTTCAAATGATACTCTTCACATTAAAAAATATTAGCCACATATTTCTCAGTAGATGTCTGAACTAAATTGAAAATAACCTTTTTAGCTGATGTTAAAACCAAGTCGATATAAGACCACATTTATCTCTTTTATGTGTTACTTTAGTGTCTAATATATTTGTACAATCATTATATGAATATGTAAGTGAACTCTGGAAATCAAACCCAGTATGGTAGGGAAGAGGCATCCTGGGTGAGATACCAATGTATTTATATGTGATTAATTACGTGTTGTATGATTTCAGAAAAATTACCATGATATAATTTGACAGATGAGGCGATTAAGGAGACAAATTCAAGAGGAGAAGACCAGCAGAAAGAGACGAGAAGACAACTATTGAAGATTACATTAATTACATTAAAAAAACCAGTGGTTCGTTGCTTTGCGTATCTGTCGAGATCTCTTGCAAAATACTTTTACATGAAATCTCGAGGGGTGTGTGTAATGTAACGAACTACTGAAGAGTGCGATACCACCCTTATAGTCACATCTACCCTTGCAGGGTCAGTGCTCCAATTTCATTTCTACGATTTTTTTATTTAATATTATTGTATGTAGTATTTAATTTTGACGAAATCTTTTTTATTATATTATTCTATTATGTGAACTTTATTTGTTTATATCTGGAGAATATGTTGGCACCAGTGTGAGCCAAAGACATTCGTGTGTGAAAGGTAGAGAGTCGGACATTGTTTGGGTGACTGTTAGAGTGAGTTAGTTGGACTGTTGTGGGGAGAGCGTGGTTTTGTGAGGTGGACTGTTGATGGGAGTACGGAACGAAGTGTGTCGTCTTATATAGAGAGTATCTATAAATAGTATGTGATATGAAGATGGAAATTATTGTGAAAAAGTTAAATTAATAAAAATGAAGAATCAATAGTAAAACAAAAAGCGAGTACCAGTTTTCATTACCACACAAAGATCCGGACCTAATATTAACAATGTTAGATGGATGGAACGCACCATGGTGAGAATCAAGACAATGAGACCAAATTCAGCATCTAAAGGTAAGGTATTTTAATTAGTTTTAGTATTCTGTGATGTATCATTCTTTTGTCTAAATATTAAGCTTAACATCGTCTGTTGTAGATACAGACCACCCAAGCTGGTGGAGTGTCGTCAATTGATCATCATAATCTCAGGGTTTGAAATAGCATTTAAATGAATTGAAAGGTTGTCGCTTGATATTTGATTTTCACCCCGGATGAAAGAGGGTACATTACAACATACAAATCTATATCTACATGCCAGTAGCTGCCATAACCCTTCACAGACCACAGGTGTCCTTAAGATCTTAGTGGATAGGGTGCACTGTGTATCTGATGGAGATAATTTGCAAGAACTCACATACCTCAAGAGAATTTTTAAAGTGGATGGATTTTCTCCACAACAGATTCATAGAGCATTCAATGTAAAACCTAGAACGCAGGTGTGTGATGGGGAAGAAGTTCATTTTTGCCCTATGTGGGTGATCTTTCCTCAAAGATAGGCCATATTTTCAATTCTCAAGAAACACTGTAGTTAAGATGATCTTCTGGCCTCCCACAAAGATTGCAGCTTTACTTGGCCGATTTATTGTTTCATAAGGCAGGTGTGTATCAGATTCTTTGTGGAAATTGTGAGAAGTCACATATAGGTCAAACAACATGGACCGTTCATGAGAGATATGTGGAACATGAAGATATACACACCTATCACAGCCAGACAAGTCAGCTGTGCCTGAACATTAAATTGATACAGGGAATTCCATGAACTACCACTGTAGATTCTAACATCTACCTCTTCCTTTCAGGATTCTGTCTTCAAGGAAGCTATAGAGATTACATCAGCTAAAAATTTAATAAATAGTTTAATGGTTTTAATTTGGTCAAAACATAGAATCTGGCCCTTGGGATAATTAAACTGCAGAGAAGTGATGGTGTCATTGCTGCCAAACATACATTGATAAGTGAATCAAACGTCTGTATACCTGTATGTCTGTCTTCACCACCGGCAGTGCATATGTTAGTGTATCTCTTTGCTGCTGACCAGCGTCTGTGACTCACAGGTGTGTACCACTGCGGAGGAGCATATAAGGCTGCACTTGGCACCTTATTGTCAGTCTTGAAACTCACTCTGAGCATGCCTGGAGAATATGTGGCTGAAATATCAGTAGAAGAAATTTTGTTTGCTTGGCTGCATGCCCAAAATTTAATAGACTACACTTATCTTGATTATCCTAGCAGTTTTTGTCATCAATATAAAATCCACTGAGTCTTCAAAGGATTAAAATGGTGATTTCAATCTCTGCTTTGTTATACGTTGTGGAATTTGTAATGATAAATTGAACTGGATGTGTTGGCTTGGGTAATTTTAAACACAAACATAGTAGCGGATCTAAATAATCATGAGGAAAGGAAATGAATGTGGGAATATCATTACTCAAAGTTGTATGCTAACTCTAGACGTGTTTTGCACAGCAATAAAAACATAATCAAATGTAATTTTGAGTAGGGAGTATGGAGCACTTTGCTTTAAAACAGGGATAAAGACATAACAGAAATGAAGTAATTCCTTCCGCTCATGAAGGCAAAAGGTGGCTGTGTCTTTTATAAACACGTTTTTCAGTGGGAACGATCCACTGTGCACACCCTCATCTGTGATGTCTTCATGGTGTGTACACTGTGACGTAACATTGCGGGGGCAAGCACAGTGTGGTGAGCACAGTAGCGCTTGCTGGACATTGGCATTTATGCCTTGGTGATGCTCCTTGAACGTGCCATGAACACCTAAGAGAACATTCAAGACAAGTGATGTGTAAATCTTACACCTTAAGCTGAATTCAATGTGATCAGATGTATTAACTGAGGTGTTTGAGTTTATGGTATTGATATTTGTAACATTCTTCCCAGCTGATGTAAATAGTTGGGACAACACAAAAGGTTGTCATTGCGCACATATTCACATTCAGTAGTTGGAAGTAGTGAGACACTCTCTTACATCATCACCCTGTCTGGATACAAAGTTAAGAGGAATAAATTCATGCACAGCCATGGTACAGAGCAATTGGACCATGAGGTCACAACTAGAAGGTGACCACATTGGAAGAGCAATAACAAAAGATAACTTAGACCTCATAATATTGACAGATCTGCCAGGCAATGTTCCCTGCTCATAGTGTTACAGTCAAGTTGCTGGGCACACACAGGAGGAAACACAGCATAATCAACATTAGCTTCTACTTCATTGCAGTCAAAAGATACAGCCATTTCTGTCACATATTTTCATACTTGCAAACAGACTGATTAAAACCTATGGGTCTGACATAGAACCATGAAATTTGGTGAGAGGAAAGGTTTCACAGGGCAAGTATAGGAAAATATCAGAAAATTGTTAATTTTAATTGTCTCTCATGAATTTTTTTTTTTTTTTTTTTTTTTTTTTTTTTTTTTTTTTTTTTTTTTTTTTTTGTCATCTGACTTCAAGCTCGAAGTTAAAACATGTTCAAAGGTCTTGGAATGAATGGGGCTGATATCTTGCCAGTGTTGATGTCAAGAACAGGCAAAAATAATCGAAATCCTCAACTGCTGGAATGGATTAGCTGTCAGTATACATAATTAAGTTTGTATGGAACCCTTAATGTGTGTGTCCTACTTGCACCTGGTCAATTTTTAATATATTTCCCTTAAATCATCTTACTTGTTTAATGTGGACAATATATGACTATTTTTTTCTGTTCCTTAAGTTATTTTCAGTAATTACATGACGTTACTTGAATAATATCTTATCCATTTTTCTTCTACATTTAAGCTTACTCACAATTCTGTATTATATTTTGTATATTGTACATGTGTTTATTGCATGTCTTTGTTAGCAGGCCCACCTCATTCCACATCTTTCTGGGTTATCATAAACTGTATTCATGAAATGTGTAAAAAATAAATAAAATAAGATAAAAAAGAGCACATTGGTGACACTTCGAAAGTATTCTTCATCTCTCTCTCACATAGTATGTCAACTTCTTATATGCAAATGACCTACAATTTACCAGTACCATGAGAGGACTGTTCTGTTCCAGTGATTGTCATGTGATGTTCAGTTAAGCATAACAAATCTAATGCTATATTATTCATTTACTTATCATCTTATGTAAGTTTCATCATGAAGAAGAACCTGTAATGATGTCAAACAAGCAAGTATGTTAACAGGCAGAAGCAGCTGCTGCATGCTAGTTCAGTATACTGACAGCTAATTGTGATGAGTGGTAATCTACCCACACTGATCATTATGGGAACTGTTACTACATAAAAGGGCTATTCATTAATTAACTTCTGACTGCCTGTTAAAAAAAGAAAAAAAAATTACATGAAATCTGTACTTACTTGTCAACATTACTTCTCCATACAGCTGCCATGTGAATATAAATATTTGTCTTATAGTGACACCAGCTCCATTATTCCTCATCAAAGAATGGTACCATCTGGTGTTTCAGCCAGTTGCTGACAGCATCTTTCAACTCATTGTCAGCCATGAAGTGTTTAAGAGCCAACTGAACCATCATCTTGAGAAAGAGGTGGAAGTTGCTTGGTGTCAAGTTGGACTATAGGGACAAAAAGCCTGACTTTTTCTGTCTCTTGATTCATAGTAGGCGGGTACAGATTTTCAGGAATGAGAATGGTTTCTTTGGTAACCATGTTGCACTGTGTGTTTAACTAGCCTTCAAGTTTCACAGCTTTCTCATAATGAACTTGTGATGTCGCTGTAGTCTCACTGATTTCTCTAATAAAATCTGTTGTCAAAGTTTCATTTGTCATCCCAAAAAACTGGAACCATCATTTTAAAGTTTAACGGAGTCTGCTTTAATTTTTTGGGTTTATTGGGAGAATGAAGATGCATTCACTTACTTTGAGAGTTCACATACTGCATCCATGTCTCATATTCAGTCACAATTCTGCAAATCAAGCATTGGAAAATCCAGGATGAAATGTAACAATATTATAAACAGGAAAGTTGCTATTCACCATATACCAGAAGCAGTGAGTCAGAGATGGCACAGCAAAAAGACTGCGACAAATTAGCTTTTGGCCAGCATGGCCTTCGTCAAAAATAGACAACAGACACAGGCACACACTTGCACATGAACGCAACTCTCACACACACAACTGCAAGTCTCTGGTAACTGAAGGTACAATTCTGTTAAAAGATGCCCCCCCCCCCCCCCTCTCCCCCCATCTCCCTCTTCACAGCAGTGACGATGAATGTCAAGGCCCACATTTTAGACATTTTGGTACCCACCTTGCTCAAAATTGGTGACCTAAACTATCCCTGCCAGTGTTAAAAAATATTATTCTTGAAATCTGCAGCACATCAGAAATTTTAGGAATTGTGAACTGACATCCCACACACAAAATTTTGGTAACATATTACATGAGTGCATCAATTACATCTGCAGGTCTTCCTTGATTATTTTCATCATGCAAATCTGTGTGACCAGCCTTGAATTTTCTACATCATCCCCTCACAACTCAATCACACATAACCTGATCTCTAACAGACAATACAATTGACAGTAAATCTTGACAGCATTGATATGCTCACACAGTGATTAAAGCCACAGAGAGCTTCATCCCAAATTCAGACTTGATCTTAACCACAAATATCTATAGGAAGTATACAAATTGCCATGTAAGCATTAGACTTCCTTTGTCCCTGGGGAGCTTTGTGGAATATGTTCAGTTATTGGCTTCACACAATATGCTTACTGCACACTTCTATAGAACAAATACCTTTTTTCACTTTACTTCATTGCCTGAGATGATGGTGCTATAGGACAATACTGAGTGAAAGAATGCAAAGTAATCCCACCTGATGTTAATATGAGTACAATGTGAAAGAATTCTAAGTGACAAGGAAACGGGACTCAGACTGCTTGGTAAACTTGTCTATGCACAGGCAGCACCTCAATATATTATACGCATCAATGCCACTTATGGATATCAACAATGTGGGAAAATACAGATTGATACCTACTGTAAAGAAGACATGTTAAGTAGCAGACAGGCACAATTAAAAGACACTTACACAAAGCTTTTGACCACAGCCTTCATCACTTAAAGAGGGACACACACCATTCACACACACAAACAAGCACACCTCAAGCACACATGACTCCCAACTCCAGCACCTCCCTTCTTTTCAACTTTATTTAGCCCTAACTATTTAATATTAAATGACCAAACACAGCTCAATATTTTCCCTCTTCTAAATTTCACTTACTCCTGACAGTTTTCCAATGCTTCCCACACTGTTTGTTCCTTTCTATTCTTCCATTTTCCATGCATTTATTTATTTTATTGTGATTGTCTATGTACACCATACATACTATTGTTACAGCTGTCAATTTTATGATTTACTCTGTTTCTGGACACCTTCAGACTATTCTTTAATAGTCTCATCACACACTAATTTTCTTTTATTGGGACTGTTAATTTAATTAAAATTGTTATATAGGCTGTGTTTTTTGTGTATAGTTTCGATGTTTCTTCTGGTCTGTTCCCTTTAAATTTATTTACTATTTAATTTTAACCTCTTTAAATGCATTACCACTGTACTGTCAAAGATGACATTTACCCTGTGTTCATAGCTCATTCTTGATGTATAATTTGCTTTTCAGTGTTGTTCTTTGCTATTAATAGGAAGTTAACTTTGATCATGGACTTGTAAGCCAAAAATAGGTTAACATTTAATTTGTAATCATTTGCTTCATAAGAGGTAAATTTGAATAAACATAGCTACCTGATGCAGTGAATGT
Organism: Schistocerca gregaria; assembly: GCF_023897955.1. NCBI lineage: Eukaryota > Metazoa > Arthropoda > Insecta > Orthoptera > Acrididae > Schistocerca > Schistocerca gregaria. Next base: position 233,477,554 of record NC_064924.1, read on the forward strand.
AATGAAAACATGAACCACTGAGTAAAATTCAAAGCAAAAACAATTGTTTCTTTCTCACTGTTTATTAAAAAACTTCATTTACAGTTTGTATAAAGTCATAATTTACTACATATACGTTCTACTTAACATCTATAAATTTTACATCATTCACACATTATTGGGAGCATCACACATTCAAAAATTGCACCAGCTTTGCAAGTAATGGAAATCAAAAGCATACATTCATTTCAACATTATTCATACTTTGTAATAGATCACTGGCAGTTATAGTATTCATATCTGGTTTACCATGTACTCTAAGATATGTAGAGAAATAAATGATTTTGACTCTTTTGATTCTTAGGGCTACAAATCCACATTATAAATGAAAATGGCTTTTCTGATTGCTCTATCAGTTTTTGCATTAAAATGTAGTTTAACTGTTTATGGGATGCCTTCACAAAACCTGAAGGAACTTACTATTTAAAACATGCTTTCATTATCTATTACCAGTGTATACTTTTGAAGGTGACTTGCCAATGTTCAAAAAATTATGATTATGCTAAAGTTTCATGTAGTTTTGAATTATGAGCAATTTTATGTAATGCTCAGGAAGCTCAGTCTCCAGCAGGAGGATCATGAGGTAAAAATATATTTTGTCATAACAATGAACAATCATTGATGATTTCAAATGCATACACAATTAATATAAAATACTGTGATGATTTGTAAGAGAGTCTCTTCATATATCACATTCAGACTTATAAATGTTCTTTTAAAACTGATTCCCTATTGCGCGACGACATTTTTTGTGGCGTAGCTTCTGGTCTACAACACAGTATTTGTTTGTCCCATATGACTATATTTCCAGGCATGCTCACTGAATTGTGAACCTGGAAAATCATGGCAGCTTCTTCTGTCTGTGCACACTTGCTGGTAGCTTCATAAAAGGCTGTCAATAGCATGAATAACGCCATTTGTTGTAGGTATGTTCTGTGTCACAACCAGAACAGAATTTACCTTTAGCTGACCTGGAGACAAGGGAACATAGTTAGACAGCTAATAAAAAATGAAAATCAGTAAAAGCATAACAATAAATATGAATATAAAAACTATAAAACAAAATATACAAACAGATAATCCAAATTCAAAGAAATCATTTGCTAAAATTTCACCATCCAGAAAGCTGATTTGTAAAGCAGTTTACTAGTAGCAGGTAATTAAGAGAAGATATGTGTACACCCAATGGTGATTGAAAAGATCAGTTTTCTACACAGTTCAGTCAATGAAGGGCTGTTAAATGAAATGAAAACTCGAAAAGAAGTGTCAAAGAGCAAAATAGCACTTTTTATGTGTTTTGCTGAGGGAGAATGATTAATCTCTTTGTAATGAGTTTGTCATACTGTGGTATTTTGCCTATCCCGGGCATGCTGCCATGATAGAGGAGTGTACAAGAAGGCAGCAGATGAGAGAGAGACTAATAAGTAGCAATGAGAAGGACTGGGGCTTATCACTGTTGAACACCATCTTGCTCACATAAGTACAACAAACAGTACAGCTTTGTCCACATTGCTGTCTCAACACTGGTCACTCCAATGGGTGTGAACTTATCAGTATCAACACTTAACAATTCTTGTTGAGGTATGGACTAATGATAAGTGTACCACTCTGATGTTTTCCATACTTCCAAAACCTCTAAAGCCTTTAAATGCAATCACTGGTGTATTGACTGACACAGTCTGGTGGTTTTGAACCAGACTCACTTTAACCAGTCCTGGTGACTGAAGTATGGAGGTGTACACTGTTGTGTCACAGAGCAAACAGGCATCAAAGTGACATTTAATGAGTCATTGGATGTGGCACAATGCATTGTTGGATGCTCCATAGTGAGAACAATATGAATAGAAGCTGCTACTTCAAAGAGCTTGAGGTATTGTCCCTTCTTCAGGAACATCCACATGCCTCAGATCGGCAGACTAGTGCCTGGCCACATGTGATGCGTGCTTTCTTTGAAAGGTGATAGGTAGCACTGTTTTCCAAATCTTCACATTTGCTAGCCAATCACTCACTGAACAAGTCTAGGATATGGTTGATCGTAAACATGTTCAGCATAGTTCTACATTAGCCACTACTTGTGCTTTGTGGTCTCGTCTACACTACTATATAAAGATGTAAATAAAACAGAAAGAAACTTCCACATGGGAAAAATATATTAAAAACAAAGATTCCAAGACTTACCAAGCGGGAAAGCGCCGGCAGACAGGCACATGAACAAAACACACAAACACACACACAGAATTACGGGCTTTCGCAACTGGCAGTTGCTTCGTCAGGAAAGAGGGAAGGAGAGGGAAAAATGAAAGGATGTGGGTTTTAAGGGAGAGGGTAAGGAGTCATTCCAATCCCGGGAGCGGAAAGACTTCCCTTAGGGGAAAAAAAAGGACAGGTGTACACTCGCACACACACACACACACATATCCATCCACACATACACAGACACAAGCAGACATAAAGACTATATAAAGACATGTCAATGTTAATTTTGTTACCAAAAATCTCAAAATGTACTTAACTGATTTACTTAAAATTTTGAAATGGTACCCTAATAAACCTCCAGACTATATGGTGTAAAAATATATGTACTTTAAAGCTGTACAACTGTATAAAGAACATTGATGTTTAACATTGTTACCAAAAAACCTTAAGAAGTAAATGACTGATTTACTTCAGATTTTTGCACAATAATCTAAGAAATGTTTCAACAGATATAGGCTAAGTTTAAAAAAAATTACATGGTATATAAAAATCATATACTATGAAATGGGGAATCTTAACAAAAATCTTGAAAATTTCTTGACCAATTGCTTTAAATTTTTAAATGATACTTTAATAAAAATTTATGTTAGAGAAGAATATTTAAGACTAGATGGATTAATCACATAACTAATGAAAAGATACTGGTTAGAACTGGGGAGACACGAAATTTGTGGCACGACATGGCCAAAAGAAGGGATCAATTATAGGGCACATTCTGAGACATCAAGGGATCACGAATTTAGTATTGGAGGGAAGTGCGGGGGCTAAAAATTGTAAAGGAAGACCAAGAGACAAACACAGTAAGCAGATTCAGCACGATGTTGCTTGCAGTAGTTATTCGGAGATGATAAGACTTGCACAGGATAGAGTAGCATGGGGAACTGCATCAAACCAGTCTTTCAACTAAAGACCACAACAGTGCCATTTTAATTAACATTTGGATGGACAAGGGCAATATATTTTAATATATGTAGTATAATATATAACAGATAAAAGTTACTAGCAAAAATCTTGAAAAGTTCTTTACTGTCGTATTTCAGATTTTTACATAATACTCTGAAAAACAATCAGATTGATATAGCCTATACATTTTTAAACAAAAATGTATAGGTTTTTTTGTTAAAAGTGACAGTGAGAAAGTAAATGCTGCATTGTGAAAATGTACAGTTTCATTTTCTTTCTCACAGTCAGTGTTAACTATGATAGTAGCACATTTAAACTATTAGACAAATTGCTTCTCCCATATATATTCTTTCTCCTTACACATAACTTTGAACAAAACTTCTATAGACAACTGTGTGCTGTTTTGTTTCTCACAATCTCTTTTAACAAGAAAATTGTATTTTTGGCTTATGGGCCTAGGATTAGAATACTAATATAGAATCTGAATTATCTGAAACTTGGTATTCCTGCTTGTTTACAGATTAAAACTATATGAAATACTTTTATTGGAGCTGTTATCCTCACAGATCTAGCAAAATGAGAGGTCTCTCATACACCTTATGCTAACAATCCCAACTATTTATTTTAATCACCTTCAGTTCCAAATCATAGTTTCATTGGCAACAAAAACAAACAAGGCTCAATGTCCATCTGGCAGGGTGAGGGGAGATGGACAGAAAGGTTGGGATGAAATGAACAGATAGGGGAAGGAAGAAATGGACAGAGAGAGAAGGGGGAGGAGTTGGAGAGAGATATGAGGAGGAGGAGATGGATGTAGAGGGGAAGAAGGGAGTAGGTGATGGACAGAGAGGAGGGAGGTGGAAATAAACAAATACAGAGGAGGGGAGAAGATGAACAGAGAGGGGCGGGGGGAGAGAAGAAGGTTAGGATGTATATTTAATTGTGAAGCATTGCTAGTATACATATAAACTGCATGGAGAGAGACCATTCTTGATTCTGGTTCATGATGTTTAGGGTTTTTGATTTCAGCATGTATAGGATTCACATTTTGTACAACACTGTTATTTCAATCATTTTTGAGTTGCCATGCACTTGATATTTGGTGTAAACTTCATTTTACATGCATGTATCATTTTTGGTGTTACAGTTCTCACAAATGTTAGTGTATTTAAGAAGAGATGTTTTTATTTATGAATTATTTCTTTGCCCCTTTCCAAATACCTCCTTCAATGACAATATACTAAAATATGCTAATACTCTTTCCTAGTAGAGTCAGTGTGTATAAAGTGCTTCTGGTTTCACGATCACATATTGATGTAAATGGTCTTCCAACCATAGAGACATTTGATGCAATGGTTTTAAACGGCCAGTAAAAACTGAGACCTATTGATGAATCTGGGTATAAACAGCAGCTGCCACTTACTGCTTACACAGTAGAACAGTAGAAGTAACTGATACACACAAGGTTAAGGAGTTGTTAGAGATTTTGAAAATGTGACACAGACGTTTACAATCAACTCTCAGAGATTTATGATGCAAAGCCACTAAGAAAACAACAATGTTCTTGACTAATGAGAGGAGCCCACCATAGGCAGCTCTCAGATACAGTAGAAACTTTTCAGGGTGAAAGAAACGTGACAATAAGTGATCACCTGCTTTGTCTTAGTTGCCAACAGTCATTAGTTTCTGAGAAAATGACAGTCAAAGATTTTGATACTGTCTCATCAGTTCGCGCACATGGTATTACGCTAAGCTAGTTGGTAGCATAGTGGCTAGGAGTACATGTGACCTTTGCCTGATTTTTATTTCTTTGTTGATTGTCCTTGGTGTTAATGCACTGGCTGAAAAAATAGGAGGTGGAAGTGCAACTACTGTCTACTGTAAATGATGTAGCCGACAGATGCACAGTTGCGTTTCACAGTCTTTTACATTCACTGTTCACAAGCTCCCAATAATACACAGTTATATATGCACTACTGTCTCCCAAATGGTTATAATTAGTAAAGAATTTATATTTATTTATACGTCAACAATAGAATTTAAGTTACGGAACAATTACTGATTTCACCCTATAACAAAAGATATTAACAAGTACTAGTCAAAATAAATGAGAAAGTCAATTACATACATAAAACTAAGCACAAAATTAGATCTGGTGTTAGATTCTTTAAAACTGAGGGCCAACCTTTCTCTTTTATGGAAATGCATATTATATTCATTCACATATGTTAATGGTAATTATTTACAAGTGAAAAACTGAATTCAAGGAGGCAGATGGCGAAACAAGAGGGGAAGTAAAAAATATCCCAGCTTGCTTCGTCACACACAGTTACAAATTTTTCCAATCCTAATATTGTGTTTCTTTGTTGTTGCAGAAATAGGCCTATGTGACATCAATACTTTTTGTGACATTGAGAAATGCATTGGTGTTATTGACAAAAGAAAAAAAAGCATTTCCATTCTTATTAAAAATAGATTTTATCATCGCTAATCTTATATAACTTTAGCCTATAAAATTAAAAGTAATTGAACATGAAAAACATGTAAATACTAGTATATCAATGTTTTCTTTAATTTTTTACTTTCATACTTCAGGAGAACCTATGTATTTTCCAGGGTGATGTGTGTCACAAAAATATTCAAAGCATAGAAATTCAGAGCACTACAAGCATCGTGTAATGCACATACACCAAAGTCAGATTTTGTTGTTGTTAATATTATTGTAAAAAGCAACCTCATTAACATTCCTAAACACCTTGTGCTCTAGTGATAATTTCACAGCAAGCAATGCATATCTAAGCATTCTCTTGAAAGATGGATCCTGCAGTTGACAATGGTACCCCTTATGGAGCAAGTGGCAGGAAAGGATACCAGGTACACTCAGTTATATGCCTTAGAGCCTCATTCAAATGCCGAAGAGGCTGTTCTGGCAGCCATTGATGGATCAGGGTGCAACTAACTCCATGTTGTAACACACGTCGGAATAAGTGATGCTGGGCTCTGAGGTCACACTTGGATCATTCCAATGACTGGTAGAGAAGACTCAGAAGGCGAGACTTGAGCATGGAGTTTTCAGCGAAGCTCACAATATGCTGCATTGTCCTCAGAATTGATTGTGATCCTTTGATTCTGAGTTGAGTGTCACCTGTCAGAGACGTATATAGATTTATCAGGGGCCCCATATCAATCCAACTACACACGCCCCACACCATTACAGAGCCTCCATCAGCTTGAACAGTTCCCTGCTGACATGCAGGGTCCATGGTTTCATGAGACTGTCACCGTACCCATACACGTCCATCCGTTCGATAAAATTTGAAACGAGATTCATCTGACCTGGTATCATGTTTCCAGACATCAACAGTCCAATGTTGGAGTTGATGGTCCCAGGTGAGGTATAAAGCTGTGTGTCATGCAGTCATCAAGAGTACAGAAGTGGGCCTTCTGCTCCAAAAGCCCATATCAACGATGATTTGTTGAATGGTTCACACAATGACATTTTTTGATTGCTCAGCATTGAAATCTGCAACAGTTTGTGAAAGGGTTGCACTTCTGTCATGTTGAATGGTTCTCTTCAGTCGTAATTGGTCCCATTCTTGCAGGATCTTTTTCCAGCGGGAGTGATGTCAGAGACTTGGTGTTTTACCGGTACACTCGAGAAAGTAGGGACTTAGTTGCTACCTCAGAGATGATGTGTCCCACATCGCTTGTGTGCTGACTATAACACCACGTTCAAACTCACTTAAATCTAGATACCCTGCCATTGTAGCAACAGCAACCGATCTAACAATTTGGCCAGACTCTTGTTGCCTTATATAGTCATTTCCGACTGCAGTGCCATTTTCTGCTTGTTTACATAACTCTGTATTTGAATAAGCATGCCTATATCAGTTTCTTTGGCGCTTCAATGTAAAATTACTTGATAGTGGATGTCTGCCACTTGGTGCTACAGTGTTGCCACATAGTCTACCATTTTGTTAAAGCCAATATGAAGACATCACGGATCACTTCAAAAGTGGTGAAATGCTGTTCATGTAACACGGAGTGATGTTGTAAACTCCTGCCATCAGGTATGGTGGAAGCAAGAGATGCTCTGTCTATAGCTGATTTTAAATGACCAGTGACTGAATTGCGGCAGAGAACGCGTTTTACAGCCCTGAATTTACGGTCGTGTCCTAACCTAATCACAACATCTGCAGCAGAACTATTAATCACGCTCGCTTTGCTCACAGCGATTAAAGCTGACCTGTGCAAGCAAACTCAAGGAACGATTCAGGTTCAGTGCTAAAAGTGAGGTGTGACATCTGAGTTTTGCTACCCGAGCTGACGTGATACTGACTGATGAGCAGTCCAGAGTGGAACTCAGTTACAGGCAGATACCAAACGAAAAAAGTATGATTGGAAGAAAAATAAGAGCAAATAAAAGTGCCAATATGATGACGAAAAAGATGCGACAAAACACTGGAAATTTAAAAAAACGTGGAAACCAGTTACGTGAAAATAATAATAATCAGAATCATGTTGATTAAGGTTTCGACAGGATTTGAACCCACGAGTTCCTGCCTCTTGAACTGTTATGTTACCACTGCTCTACGAAAGTGCGTTGGTAACTAATGTTATATTTACTTTTCTATAGAAGCAGTCGCAATAATCTATTACCACCTTCGGTTTTACATGTCGTATGAAGTTTACCTATTATAACCTGATTTCTGTAGTGACAATAATTTAATATGTGAAGCCAAACCACATCTAATGCGAAAGACTTCAGTTATCTTCGGCCAGTAGTGTGTTCGAAATGTGCGTTATTCCGTTGCCTCATTTTATGTGTGTTGTTTTGGGTGTGTTTTATCTTGTGTGATGAAAGAAGAAATAAAATGGCCGGACCCAGTATTCGGGATTCAAACACAACATGAAAAAAGCCAGACAAAGAATTGCAAGTGAACTGTTTGTTGTGGAGGTTTGGCGACGGCAAATAGTTCGGGAGTGACGCTGAGCGCTGTAACTGGAAGGAGACACACCCCATATGTGAAATGACAACTATCAATTTAACCAGACTATAGGTACTAAACAATAAGTAGTGTGTTTCTGTCTTGCTGCAGGCAAATTGTTTTCTTTCGCCTTCTGTAGAACGTTGTAGGACTTCATTATTAAATTAGTGGAAATATTTTCTGTAATATTCGAGGTTATGTAAGTATAAGTGCACTCCCTCTCATGAATGAGCTTGTGCGATTTTGTGTAGTTTTTGTAAGATGTGACTGGACATGGAACTTTCTTTCTTGCTTTATAACATGTTAATGGATATTGAAGCTTTTATTTATTTATTAGACAGACAGGAAAACATGAGTAGCACATGGGAAAGGGAGTCAATGTGCCTATTAATATAGCTAACTTAGTAATTCTACTTGTGTCTATTTAGTGTAATGCGCTTCAGTCTGGAACCGCGCGACCGCCACGGTCACAAGTTTGAATCCTGCCTCGGGCATGGGTGTGTGTGATGTCCTTAGGTTAGTTAGGTTTAAGTAGTTCTAAGTTATAGGGGACCGATGACCTCAGATGTTAAGTCCCATAGTGCTCAGAGCCAGTTGAACCATTTTATTTTGTGTCAACAAACTGTGCGGTTGGCTAGCCAGGTATAGCTGACAGCTGCCGGTGGAGAGTGCTACAGTTGCGAATCATGTTGGCTAGCACGTCCCATGCAATGCAGGCGGTGCCTCGAGGGATTGGATTTCCAATTTACATCACTGTTAGAGCTAACAGCTCTTCTTTGTCCCATGTGTGGTCAGCGTAGCACTTTGCCACTTGAACCGATTCGTTCGCCACTAACCTTATCTGCCGCAACATCATGTCATACCATATCTGTGATGTAATGATATCTAAGCAAAGGAGTCTGTAAGTGGAGGAGGGGGGAGGGGGCGCGGCAAGAGGGAGGACTTCCCCCCTTCCCCTGGAATCTGAAGTACAGAGTTTTTATTCATTGCAGATTTTCCATGATTGCGCTAAACCTCTCGTTTAGCCTGTTATAGCATTACGTTAGTTTAGTTCTTGTGGCATGACACATTTCAGATCTGACCAACACATTGAAATTTTAGATCCTTGCTACCCCCTTGGATAAATTTCTGTGGACCTCCATGTACCTAAGCCCCATCGTCAGCGGCAGAAACATCTTCTCAGCGTACATGTCAATCACGCACGTTATTTACGAAATCCAAGCTTCGCCATCAGGAATACTAAATTCTTCAGCTGTGCATAAGAAACTATCAGAAGCTCTGGCCCACCCAAAAAAGATGACAAAAATTTCATTTATCCTCAATGACAGTCATTAAGATTTTACAGTTTAATGCAAGGTCAGCTCTTACTAGAAAGAACTTATCGACCAAGAGACCTGCGATAAGTGAAACTCATTTTAGAGTCACTTCCAAGGATGCAGACGTATATGGGCAAATAGGCAAGAGTACAGATGAGTGACTCTATTAAAAGATGAACTAAATATTTTAAAAAGATAAAAACAAATTTCGGGTAAGATTAATTCTTAACGATATCTGCCATCGTTAATATTAATAAAAGTCAATTCTGGAGCTCGAAAAATCAATGTCAACTCACAAATGGCTGTTGCTGAAGTTGTGACTCCCCCATTACCAAGGCTACGATTAATTACAACAAGCAGTTAGAAAATTTTGAGACAAATACAGTCCCGCTATTTAATATGTGGTGAAGTTGGTGAGGAACATATTTCTTGAGGAAACAATGCGAATCCTGCAGATGAAAACCGCTTGACTATCTCAATTTATGAACTATATCTTCAATTATGGTTCTTGGACAACGATCCAAGCTATCTCTAACTGCACATCGACGGTAAAATCGTCTTTAGTACTGCAGATTCCTATAGGACACAAAGTGAGAAGTACGCAGGTGTTCTAAGCTGTCTGATCACAACACAATTAGAGTACTGAAATGAGAATACTGTGTAAACAGAAGTTACTACACCAACGACCCTAACAGACGAGGATTTAATGCAAGTATTATTTGACTTGATCACCACGGAAAGTTAGTCTCAATTTGATTGCACCAATAAAAGAAGACTGCTTTGAAATCATGAATCATAAGCCAGAAAACCGACAGTTTTTTTGGTTAAATTCTAAGTGCACAAAAACTCTGGCAAAATATTCGTTCATTTAAATAATTACTGAAGGAACAGGACTTTGAACTACACTAGGAACACAAAAGTGGAAAAAGCACCACAAAAAGGTGTCTTAACAAGCTCAAGAAGAACTTGCCCCAGATTTTAACCCCTGTGGCTGTGGTTCAGCCAATTACTTTACGGATTAGAAAATTCCAAATACGTCCCCCGGGATCAATATTTTTCACTATATAATGCTCAGGAATTCATATTCTAATGTACCTGATATACGTTTATAAATCTTCAATGAAACCGAATGCCAAGCAGGAACTGACGGAGATACGAACTTCTCAAATAATCGATCAGTTTTAAAACTTGAGAAGAATGCTAGAGTTTCTGCGTCTTATATGTAAATAGCCCTTTCTTTACGTTTTTATTTAGTTATTTACACGCCAATATCCGGAAGACCAAATTGAGGAGCAAATCTCCAAGGTCATGGAACATGTCAGTACATAAAATTACAACATAAAAGTAATAACAGATAAAAATAAAATGTTCATGAACCTGAAAAAAGTAAAGCCATAAGTTTAAGTAAACGCGATCAACAATATAACAAGAATCAGCTTAATTTTTCAAGGAACTCCTCGACAGAATAGAAGGAGTGACCCATGAGGAAACTCTTCAGTTTCGATTTGAGAGCTCGTGGATTACTGCTAAGATTTTTGAATACTAGTGGTATACTCACACCTTACTGTACAAGAGCTAAGGAAGTCAGATCCAAATGCAGGTTTGATTTAAGCCGAGTATTAACCGAGTGAAAGCTGCTTATTCCTGGGAATAAGCTAATATTGTTAACAAGAAATGACAGTGAAGAACATATCTGTTGAGAAGCCAATGTCAAAATACCCAGACTCGTGAAGAAGGTCGACAAGAGCTTCGTGAACTTACTCCACTTAGTGCCCGAACAGCCTGTTTTTAAGCCTAAAACATCCTTTTAGAATGGGAAGAGTTACCCCAAAATATAATATCATACGACATAAGCGAATGAAAATAAGCAAAGTAGACTAATTTTCGTGTACAACGATCACTCACTTCAGATACCGTTCGAATAGTAAAAATTATAGCATTAAGTCCTTGAACAAGACCCCGAATATGGGCTTTCCACGACAGTATACTATCTATCTGAACACCTAGAAATTTGTACTGCTCAGTTTCACTAATCTTATGCCGAATCTGTAAAATTAAAACGTCAGGTTTTGTTGAATTGTATGTTAGAAACTGTAAAAACTGAGTCTTACTGTGATTTAGCGTTAGCTTATTTTCTACAAGCCATGATTTATGTCATGAACTGCACTATTTGAAACCGAGCCAATGTTGCACACAACGTCCTTTACTACCAAGCTAGTGTCATCAGCAAAAAGAAATATTTTAGACTTACCCGTAATACTAGAGGGCATTATCACATACATAAATAAGGAACAAGAGTGGCCCAGCACTGATCCCCGAAGCACTCCCCACTTGACCGTACCCCACTCAGACCCCACATCACAGCCATTCTCAACACTGTGAATAATGACCTCTTGCTTTCTGTTGCTAAAGTAAGAGGTGAACCAATTGTGAGATAATCCCTGTGTTCCGTAATGGTCCAACTTCTGGAGCAATATCTTGCGATCAACAGAATCAAATGCCTTAGTTAAATCAAAAAATATGCCTAGCATTCGAAACCTTTTGTTTAACTCATCCAGTACCTCACAGAGAAAAGAAAATATAGCATTTTCAGTTGCCAAACGACCTCTAAAGCAGAACCGTACATTTGATAGTAAATCAAGTGATATAAAATGATCCATTTTGCTTACATACACAAATTTTCAGTAACTTTAGCAAACACTGATGGCATAGAAATAGGTCTGAAATTATCTGCATTATCCCTTTCGCCCTTTCTATAAAGTGACTTTACTACTGAGTACTTTAATCGTTTAGGAAACTGACCATTCCTAAAGGAAAAATTACAAATACGCCTAAATACAGGGCAAACCATGAGCAGCATAGTACTTTAATATTCTGCTAGGTACTCCATCATATTCATGAGAGTCCTTAGTCTTCGGTGATTTAATTACTGACTCAATCTCCCCCTTGTCTGTATCACAGAGGAGTACTTTGGTCATCAATCTCGGAAAAGCATTTCCCTGTAGAAACTAAATTTTTATTTAATTCACCACAATGCTCAGAAAATGATTGTTAAATACTGTATATAATCTGATTTATCAGTAACAGAAATATTTTTTACTACGAACTGACTTTATATTGCCGACCTTGTGCTGCTGACCAGACACTTCCTTCACAACAGACCATATGGTTCTAATTTTATCCTGTGAATTAGCTATTCTATTTGCATACCACATACTCTTTGTCTTCCTAATAACATTTTTTAGCAACGTAGAGTATTGTTTGTGATGGGATACCGCAGCTTGATTGTGACTACTTCTAAAATTTTGATATAATTTCCGCTTTGTTCTATATGATATGCTTACCCCACTTGTCAGCCACATAGGCTGCCTTTTACTGCTAGTACCCCGTTTAGAACGTTCTAATTGAAAGAAACTCTCAAAGAGCGTTAGAAATGTGTTAAGGAAAGCATTGTAATTATCATCTATGTTAGCAGCACTATAAACATACTGCCATTCTTGTTCCTTGATGAGGTTTTAAAAAAACCCTCTATTGCTGTTGGATGAACTTTCGTACATAGTTTGTAATTATATGTGACATTTGTTTGAGTACAAAAGCCTGTTATTGTTAAAATTTCCGCATCGTGGTGTGAATGGCCATTCACCCTTTTACTAACAGAATAGCTATCTAGTAATAAAGAATGAATAAAAATATTGTCTATGGCTGTGCTACTGTTCCCCTGCACCCTAGTTGGAAATAACATTGTCTGCAGCAGATCATATGAATTTAGGAAATCTACCAACATCCTTTTTCTTGCACCATCATATAAAAAATTAATATTTTAGTCACCACAAATAACTAATTTCCTGTACTTCCTATAATGTGACTCAAGAACTCTCTCTAGCTTGAGCAGAAATGCTCTGAAATCAGAGTTAGAGTACCTATAAACAGCAACAATTAGCAGTTTAGTTTCACTAAATTCAACTGCCCCTGCACAACATTCAAATATTGTTCAGTGCAGTGTCGTGTTACGTCTATGGACTCAATTGGAATACTGTTTTTTACTTACATAGCTACTCCTCCACCCCACAAGGAACTCCTTGAAAAACAGCCACCTAATCTGAATTGTCAAACTATTTACGTCGTGCTCCTATATATCAATAATTTCAGAGTCAACATCTATAAGCAGATCACTAACTTTATCTCAAATACTTCTTATATTTTGGTTAGAGGGACTTCCTTTAAGCAGGTATACCCATCAGCTGACTTCAATCTAAAAAATGTGCAACTCTAACACCAACTACTACAGGAATTTTTCTATGAGTGATCCCACCACCACCCACCACACTGTCACCTACAAGCTTTGCCAGCCTCCACTTCCCATACCTACTGAGGTGCAGGCCGTGCCTAGTGAAACCTGATCCAATGATAGACTCAACAGGCACCATGGAAATGTGACCCATGCCCTCTGCCATGAGTGCCTTCCCAGCCCCATGTTAACGTGCCTAACAGCCGCATTTAGATGGGGCCGAAACACGAAATGCACATTAGTGCCACCAGTTTGAGTAGCTATCTTTACCAGGTCACCACCTACAACATATTTCTCGTCCCTATCAAGGCTGTTTCCTGCTCCACCCACTGTCACTACCTGATCCTCACATACCGTAACCCACTACTCACAAACCTACGACAGAGCCCACACTTCTCACTCTTGGTAAAATTTTACTGTTTCCTAAGTTCAGTTACACCAGTAAAACTATTTATAGAACTAACAACAGCAGTCTCGAAATTCTCTGTCTAATAAGAAAACAGCTACTTGCATTAATACTATTAAAACACAACTAATACCAATACCAACAAAACTTCAAAAAATTAGTACCTAAAACCAAAAATGTCTAGCGGCCACTGGAACACTCAACGAAGTTAAAACACTGAATGAAAATTTACTGAAATATTGCACTAGAAACAATAAGATCCGTCAGCTGAAAACTAAAGCACGACATTTACTAAATGACTTCAGCATACAGAAAACTCTAAAAACACAGCGAGCGAACGTTTCCAAACGTTTATTAAATCGTTATTTCGCCACAAGCACAACAAAAGACTGCTAAAAACTGTTAAATTTAATAACTCTATAAAGCGCACAAATAACTTTGTCAGTACTTAGCTTTATATCCGCTACAGCTGCAACTGAATGCCGCAAAATGTATGAGGAAGATTGTTAGAAACAAATTAACAACCGTCTTGAACCTTGCCTGGTATGCAATGATTTACCACTAGAGTCTCATTTTTTCATCATGTTGACATACGAGTAATTCTCCCAATTCGTTGGAAAAATAAGGTTACTAAAATCCTGGATATTCGAAGCCTCTATGAAAGATTTTTACATCTGCATCTACATGTTTACTCTGCAATTCACATTTAAGTGCTTGGCAGAGGGTTCATCGAGCCACAATCATACTATCTCTCTACCATTCCATCCCGAACAGCGCGCGGGAAAAACGAACACCTAAACCTTTCTGTTCGAGTTCTGACCTCTCTTATTTTATTTTGGTGATCATTCCTACCTACGTAGGTTGGGCTCAACAAAATATTTTCGCATTCGGAAGAGAAAGTTGGTGACTGAAATTTCGTAAATAGATCTCGCTGCGACGAAAAACGTCTTTGCTTCAATGACTTCCATCCCAACTCGCGTATCATATCTGCCACACTCCATCCCCTATTACGTGATAATAGAAAACGAGCTGCCCTTTTTTGCACCCTTTAGATGTCCTCCGTCAATCCCACCTGGTAAGGATCCCACATCGCGCAGCAATATTCTAACAGAGGACGAACGAGTGTAGTGTAAGCTGGCTCTTTAGTGGACTTGTTGCATCTTCTAAGTGTCCTGCCAATGAATCGCAACCTTTGGCTCGCCTTCCCACAATATTATCTGTGTGGTCTTTCCGACTGAAGTTGTTCGTAATTTTAACACCCAGGTACTTAGTTGAATTGACAGCCTTGAGAATTGTACTATTTATCGAGTAATCAAATTCCAACGGATTTCTTTTGGAACTCATGTGGATCACCTCACACTTTTCGTTATTTAGCGTCAACTGCCACCTGCCACCTGCCACACCATACAGCAATCTTTTCTAAATCGCTTTGCAACTGATACTGGTCTTCGGATGACCTTACTAGACGGTAAATTACAGCATCATCTGCGAACAACGTAAGAGAACTGCTCAGATTGTCACCCAGGTCATTTACATAGATCAGGAACAGCAGAGGTCCCAGGACGCTTCCCTGGGGAACACCTGATATCACTTCAATTTTACTCGATGAATAGCCGTCTATTACTACGAACTGCGGACCTTCCTGACAGGGAATCACGAATCCAGTCGCACAACTAAGACGATACCCCATAGTCCCGCAGTTTAATTAGAAGTCGCTTGTGAGGAACGGTGTCAAAACTTTCCGGAAATCTAGAAATACGTCATTGACATAGCATAACTGGACCAGGATTCACAGGAGTTCTCGTTCACAAGGAAAAATTCTTTGCTCCTTGCTTTTGTATAACTGTGGTTTAGAAGACACCATTCGGTTCAGTTGTCGCATCTTTGTGATTATGATGTTGATGAAGATTATACTGGCTTATATGCATTTGGTCCCACAGCTGAATTTACTGTTACCGTATTTTCTAGGTCACTTGAAAAGAGGAGGAACATTCCTTTCTTTAACATGTTCATACATCGTTCAGTAACTTGCATTACAAAGTTAGGAAAATACACATATGTGGAGGTACCATATTGTTGTAATTCAGCCGTTAACAAAATTTCTTCATTCACTATGGTTGCAGGGGAAGACCTGCTCTTTGGGCTGGACACCAGTCAACAGCTCGCGTAGATTTCGCTACTGACTTGCATTTTCTGGGGCCCCTGGTAAGTACCACACGTCACGTGTGTTAAGAGACTGTAAGTAGAAGCTGTTCTCTAAACTTGTCCATTCCAGCTTTCTCCACGGGAGACCAGTGTCATCGATTCTATTACGTTTAGTTTCGAAGAGAACAAGGAAAGTTATTACGAAACAGGTGAAAGTCCAGGGTACATTCACTTAGATGTTCCCTTTCACGGTCGTTCGGCGGGTCTAGTGAATTATTTCCGAAGCTTTGTGGCAGCGTGTGGTACTGGTGAAAGCATCTGTATCTGATGATACATCCGGTTTCCAAGATGTACAGTGCTTGATTGCCGATTGCATACGAAGGTTCTGCCTAGCTCATCCTATTACTAGGAATACTTCCACAGCCGATAGACGAAAGCATCACTTTTCTTTCACGAAAGATGAATATTTCCCTTCATCTTATAAAAGATCAAGTGAAATACCTAACTTTATTTCAGTGATGTATTTTGATGAATGAAAATGTGTATTTGTAACATAAACTCTAATGTCTATACTAGCCCTAAGAGAAACAACGAACAATATAGAACAGTTGTTAGCACACAGGACACGTATTCTGGAGGACGACGATTTAAATCCGCGTCCGGCCATCCAAATTTAGGTTCTCCGTGATTTCCCCGAACAAATTCAGGCAAATACCTGGACAGTTCCTGTGAAAGGTCTCGACCGATTTCCTTCCCCATTGTCGTAACTTATGCTCCGCCTCTAATGACCTCGATGTCGATGGGGGAAATTAAACTCTAATCTTCCTTCCTTCCCAACAGAAATAAAGGCTCTGATGTTGATTCTATAGCTCATAACAAGAAACGCTGCAAACTATTGAAGGTAGCATTATCGATAACAAATCAACTGCATTGCAATGGAATACAGTCACATCAAGTTACGAAACAAAGACCATATGGGATGAAGTGAAGGAGGAGATTGATGGAACCAGAGATAAAGAGGGACAGATACCATTAAGAGTAAATGATACAATGGAATCAAATGCGTGCATTGTTGTAAAACTTTCTAACAAGCGTTACCAACAATTTTTGCTAAGGTGGGGTTATCGGGTTCAGTAGATGCTGCCATGAAACATCTGGTAAGGGAACCATCTGAATTGCTAAATTATTTACGTGGTGCTCCTACTTATCAATAATTTCAGTCAACATCTTTAAGCTGTTCACTAATTTTATCTCTAATACTTCTTATATTCTGATGAAATATGCTAATTCCTTCTCTACTTAGAAACATGACGTCCTCTGAAGGTGAGCCCTTGGTTAGAGGGACTTCCTTCAAGTAGATCAGCAATTACAAATTACTTAAGCAATATGAATATGATCCTGACTAGACCTGTAGGAGTAATATCTACCATAAAATCTTTAAAATCAAAAATTTCTCATGTTTGTATTAAAATATACACGGAGTTAATTTGAGAGTGTGCTTCTGAGCATAGAAACTTAATAAGTTATTTACTTAAACAGTTAGTCACAGTTCGTATTTCTAAAGAATTCTGATGCTGAGAAGGCTACCTATACATATAGTGAGGATGTACTTGATTCATTAGAAAATAAAGTAAAGGCTGCAGGTATATTTCGTGACCTGTCAAATACAAGTGTTGTGTTAACCACAATATCCTTTTCCGTAAATTAAGATATCATGATGCAACAGGAAATGCTGCAAAGTATTCAGATCGTATTTCCCTTACAGGCAAAAGAAAGGGTGTCAGTAGGAAGTAAACCTGTAGTTAGCTGTCAAGCGTCGTACAACTGGGACCTAATTACATGTCGTGTCCCAGAAGGTTCCATCTCGGGGCCCTTGCTTTTTTTATCTGAGTGTATCAATGAGTTTTCATCAGTAACATTACCAGTGCCAAGTTCTTTTTGGTTTCAGATGATACGAACATCGGAATAAAAGCTAATTAGCGGGGGTATTGCTCGCTGCGTCCGTAGCATCCCATAAGCCACACTGCCAGCTGTTTCATTCTAAATGTTGAGCAACTCAGGAAGCATGGCTGTTGAGGCAGAATAGTCGTTAGCCGGTGATCTCTGTGGAACCTGCAGCACCGCACTTGTACAATGCTTATCCAGGCAAGCGGGCTCTCTCTAGGTCGACATCTGTCACCATAGCTGCTCTTGGAACGCTTATGGAGCTTATTAATTTCTCAAGCACTGCTTTCAGTGGGTCGGGTGGGCTGCTGGTGACCACTCTTACCGCACCAAACAAGTGATCCTGAGCTTGCTCCACAAAAATTTAGGCTCAGCAACGGTAACAGGACACTGGCGAGTGAAAATACTTTCGTGACTGCTACAAGGGTCAAGAGAAGCTTTGTTAAGGTGCTCCACTCTACATTCACAAAGGTGTTGATGGTGTTACGAATGGTTTGGAGTCGATAAGAGGCTTTGTAGTGGTACATTATTTATAGGAACTTTTTAAATAAACGACATTGAGAAAATACCCCATTGTTGCCGAACTGCATAGGACCCTAAATTCCAACTGTGGAATGGTGTCATGCGGAGATGGTGGTTGTGGTGGTGGTGGTTAGTGTTTAACGTCCCGTCGACAACGAGGTCATTAGAGACGGAGCGCAAGCTCGGGTTAGGGAAGGATTGGGAAGGAAATGGGCCGTGCCCTTTCTAAGGAACCATCCCGGCATTTGCCTGAAACGATTTAGGGAAATCACGGAAAACCTAAATCAGGATGGCTGGAGACGGGACTGAACCGTCGTCCTCCCGAATGCGAGTCCAGTGTGCTAACCACTGCGCTACCTCGCTCGGTGTCATGCGGAGACCTCATGGATGAAGACACTTGTCTTTTAAAAGGAATGGGTAGTCCAAGGCATTGCGGAAGTTCAGAAAGGGATGACGAGAGTGAATGGAAACTTGACTAAATACCAAAATTCATTTTGACCTTCAATTCTCAAGTATTACCCAGCCATATTAAGGTTGGTTTATTATACTTAACTGCTCGCTCGTATTTTCCAAATACATTGCTATGTTTAAAGTGCCAAAGATTTGGTCACATTAACTGCTACATGCAATGGTCGTGGTACTTGTAGGATCTGCGGCCAAGCAGTACATGAGCCAAGTGTAGAAAGGACGTGCCACGCAGGATTAGCTGAGCGGTCTGAGGCGATGCAGTCATGGACTGTGAGGCTGGTCCCGGGGGAGGTTCGAGTCCTCCCTCGGGAGTGGGTGTGTGTGTCTGTCGTTAGGATAATTTAGATTTAGTAGTGTGTAAGCTTAGGGACTGATGACCTTTCACACACATTGTTTTTGAACCAGTATGCGTTAACTGCTTCAACCCTCCTATAAGGCCGAAGAAGAAATTCAAGAAGTTATATGACGTGTACCTTATGCAGAAGCGAAGAAACTGATTAAAGCCATGCGGCCCCCAATATTCGTTACCTCATTTGCATCAACAGTGAAATAGTCCACATTTAAAGTCAGTGTGTCAATACAGATGGAAGCTGCACCTGCCACTACCAACACCTGCTCCTTTTGCTGCATATGCCGAACGACAGGCTCCAGTAAATCTGCGCTGCCAGGGAATCAGTTTTCCATACTTCTCAGATTGAGCAGCCGTGCCGGCCGGAGTGGCCGAGCGGTTCTAGGCGCTACAGTCTGGAACTGCGCGACCGCTACGGTCGCAGGTTCTAATTCTGCCTCGGCCATGGATGTGTGTGCTGTCCTTAGGTTAGTTAGGTTTAAGTAGTTCTAAGTTCTAGGGGACTGCTGACCTCAGATGTTAAGTCCCATACTGCTCAGAGCCATTTGAACCATTTTTGAGGCAGCCGTTACCCCAACAGAAAAAGTTCCACTTGCACTGTCTGATACAATCAGTCACGTACCGTCCCGTTTTCTACACAAAGTTCCCACGAAGACCGAGTCAAAGTTATATGGAATGGAACCTAAAGCAACAGCGCCGATATGAGCAGGCACCATTGCTTAAGAGTTGGCCACCAAGTCCCACTAGTCCACCTACATTGACTTTGGGCCCCCTAGCAAGATGCAAAGAGAAGGGGAAAGCAAACCTTACCAACAGATATTGGCCATACTACAGTGGAATGTAAATAGTTTCAGAAATCATGTGGACGAACTAAGCTCTTAACATAAGCTAAAGCGTGTCTATGCGTTTAGGAAACGCAGTTCAAGGACTCTGGTACCCCTGCCCTGAGAAGCTATCTCCTATATAGAAAAGGCCACCCAAGTAACAAAAAGGTTAAAGGAGGAGTGGCAACGCTCGTCATTGACACACATTGTTTCTCACCTGCCACCCTAACCATCACACTACAACCAGTTGCTGTCACCGTGTGTTTTATGTCATTCCTGGTAACACGGTGTTCTGTCTGTTGTGGTTGGCAGGAGAGCCAACACCGTGTTACTAGAGGAGGCCGAAATGCACTCGTTTTAGCTCAGGCAGGCTGGCGTGAGGTCTGGAACAGGACAAGGACTTAGCTGGTGGAATACTTAACTTTAATCCATTAATGGTGAACGTCGCTCTTGACATTACATGATTCACAGTATCAATAGTAACTGATAATGGCGCCTTGCTAGGTCGTAGCAAATAACGTAGCTGAAGGCTAGGCTAACTATCGTCTCGGCAAATGAGAGCGTCTTTTGTCAGTGAACCATTGCTAGCAAAGTCGGCTCTACAACTGGGGCGAGTGCTAGGAAGTCCCTCTAGACCTGCCGTGTGGCGGCGCTCGGTCTGCAATCACTGATAGTGGCGACACGCGGATCTGACGTATACTACCGGACCGCGGCCGATTTAAAGGCTACCACCTAGCAAGTGTGGTGTCTGGCGGTGACACCACACTGTCCATCTACACCACAGACACCACTGTATAGTAAGGCACTCTTCGAGCTGATCAACCATCTTCCCCAACTGTTCCTTCTTTTAGGAGATTTCAGTCCCTATATTACTCTGTGGGCTATCACTAACAATACGCTTCCTGTAACGGCCACAGCAAGGTATTTTTGCACAGCAATAGGGTCATTCTCCGCCACTGATTTGACAGTTTACTCCCTTGATTTCTCAGATCATTTTCTGTGGGAGGTAGCGAACGATCTCCACTAAAGCGACCACTTGTTATTTCTGTCTGTATTTTACAAAGAACGGAGCCTGAGAGAACAACAAGTGACAAGCTGTTCCTTTGGGAACGATCAATGTTGTTGTGCTATGTGGCACAGGCGAACAGCGCAGCATAGATTCAAGCACAGTCCACCGGCGGGGAACCTTAGAGCCTTTCGGCTAGCGGGAGCCGCTACAGCATGCACAAAAACAGTGGTGTCCACACAGTTGCGCTCTTCAAAAGCAGGAATCATATGTTGTACAAGACGGTCTCGTTAACCCGCACACGTCAGGGTACACCTGAGAGGCCCTCTGAGTGTATTCTCTTAAAAGAGGAACGGATGGAGAGTAAAATTGTTTGTGAATCCACATCACACAGTCACATGCGGAGAGTATAGTGGCTCTTCGTACACAAAACGAGGTTTAACAGTGCCTCTAATTCGGCAGTTCTAAGCTCTTAAAAACCTTTAGTGTGTGTAGAGGCTGGTTGGCTCCCCTAATTAAATTATTAGTGATGGGCTTGCCACTTTGTTGCTTCTTTCGTATGGTGCTAATATTTTATAGAGTGTCTCGAATCGCTTTGCTCCTATGTACCGTTCAGAGGGAGTATCGTACTAATGTGAGAAAGAGTGTGAGGGCGCTCATGTGACCTTATGACGCTTTTTGGCATAACTTCATTTTAAGTGTTTTAACACCATTTATCTTCTGCAGTTATTGTAAGGGCACCGATGATATGATGTTAAGCGCCCGAAATGATCAACGACAATAACAACAATAACTGCAATAACAACAAAAGAGAATCAAGAATAGTTTTAGAAATCTCAGTTAATGAAATTTTCGTGGACATTATTAAATGGTTCCTAGCCAATTCATAGTCACCAAATTTTGAAAAAAACGCACTACATGCAGTTGAGAACTTGTAAGAGGTTTCCTAGCACTATATGCCTAAAATATAACGACAACGAGACAGAAGAGATTGACAGTGTTAAATTCTTAGGATTATGGCTTGATAATGAATGCACAGATGACATTTCACCTTCAGTGCGTTGGACAAGTCTTCAGAAGGACCATTTAATCTTCTACTTCGCCATATTCAGGGTGTCCGAAAATAAAGTACACTCTTTGAAACAGAATATCTCTTTAATTAAATGAGAGAGAAATACAATTTTTATGAGTAATAATTTAGAAGGCGGTGAAAAAAATAACAATTCTTTCTTTTGTTTCAGGATTGACTGTAAACATGGCGTTATCGTTTGAACAACGGAAATGGGTGCCAAAGTTTTAGTGGAAAACAGAGAATGTGAGTGCGGTACGCCGACGTAGGAGAGTTGAATTTGGAACACCACCACCGACAAGAGTAACAATTACAAGAATCAGAGATAAGTCTGAAGTCGAAGACACTGTGCACGGTATGAAGAAGGGACATAGCGGACGAAAGAGAAGTTGAACAGATAATGATAGTACTGCTGCAGTAATCCAAGCATACACACGATCCCCGAAGAAATCTGTGAGGCAATGCTCTCGTGAGACTGGGATCTGCAGAAGCAGTGTTCATAGAATTTTGCTGTCTCAATACTTTAAGCCCTACATTCCACGCCTTCTCCATGCTCTTAACGAGGATGATACTGATAGGCGAAGCGAATTTTGTGAGTGGTTCATTAACAGATGTGAAGAAGAGGAACGTTTCCAAGATCGAATTCGCTGTTATATGGAATACGTCTATCGTACGTCCCACATTGATTTATGGGGCTATTTCACGCAGTATTGCTTGTCTGTCGGTACAGACAACTCAACGCAAACACCACTGTTCTCATTCGTTAAATGAAGACCGTCGGACAATGCATTGATCTCTCCGATTTTTCTTCACGGACTGCTTTTTAAATTTTGGCACAATACTGCATTCGAATACTCATCTATTTTTAAATACCTACTGGAACGGCATCTCACATTCAAATGGTTGAAATGGATCTGAGCACTATGGGACTTAACATCTGAGTTACCCGAGGCAGGATCCTAACCTGCGACCGTAGCGGTCTTGCGGTTCCAGACTGAAGTGCCTAGAACCGCTTGGTCACAACGGCCGGCGGAACGGCATCTCGTAGACGTGTAATAAAAGGGGAAACTTTATAAAAATGTAAATGTTGGTTTGTTCAAAATCGTTAATCTCCGAATGTTTTTGAACTATTCGTTTGAAATTTTGTTGAATTCTAATACGAGTGTTTCTAGGTACCTATTGTTACCAAAAATGTAAAAATGTACCTTTCCGATTTACTTCAAATTTTATACGTTACTTAATAAACTTTTGGACACATATAGACTACATACTTTTAATACAATAGTGAAACGTTGGTAGCAAACATGAAGGTTGTTTTTATGGCTGATTTATTTGTGATTAGAATGCTACTACAGAATCAGAATTTGCAATAACAATAAACAAGGCTCGAGGTCAGGGAGAGAGATGGATGAAGAGGAGATGGACAGAGGGGTGGGAGGAAATGGATACAGAAAACGGGTAGGAGGACATGGCCAGAGAGAGGGGAGAGAACGTGGACGAAGAGAGGAGGAAGTGATGGACTGAGATGTGAAGAAAGAGAGGGGGTTGGAGAAAGGGGGAGACGATGGGCAGAGAGGAAGGACGTGGTCATGGATATAGTGAGGGGGAAGGAGGAGGAGGAGGTGGGCAAGGAAAGAGGGAGGGGAGATGGACAGAGACAGGGGAGAGAGAGACGTTACGACGTATTTGCAGTTCCCACACATATTAGACACGTGTGTTTTCTCTTTCCTTTATTTTCCGTTTTAGCAGACTAAGCCGCAGTTTGGTGTGACCGGGTACATAAATTTCATTCCTCCAAGCCGACTGTTGATGGTAGGAACGATAAAAGTTGCATGATTTTAAAGCCCATCTCGCATAATTTTGACATCACAGGAGCCGACGTGTGAATGGGAACAGTATCCTGGTATAAGAACACATTTTTCCGCGCTAAACTGGATCACTTTCGCTTTTGCCCAATGTTCGCACGGTCCAGCAACATTGGCTAATAGGAAGGAACGACGGAAGGAAAATTAGAGTTTAACGTCTCTTGGACAGCACATTCTCCAGATCTCTCACCAATTGAAAACGTCTGGTCAATGGTGGCAGAGCAACTGGCTCGTGACAATATGCCAGTCACTACTTTTGATGAACTATGGTATCGTGTTGAAACTGCATGGGAAGCTGTACCTGTTCACGCCATCCAAGCTCTGTTTGACTCAGTGCCCAGGCGTATCAAGGCCGTTATTACGGCCAGAGGTAGTTGTGTACTGATTTCTCAGGATCTATGCACCGAAATTGCGTGAAAATGTAATCACATGTGAGTTCTAGTATAATATATTTGTCCAATGAATACCCGTTTATGATCTGCATTTCTTCTTGATGTAACAATTTTAATGGCCAGTAGTGTATTTTGATCCAAACGTCGTCGCGTCAGGGGGCCGCTAAGCAAATAAAACTAACAAGAAGTTGACAGCAGCTATGCTTTCAGAACAGCATACTTTCATTATTGCTCGGTATAAACCTCTTCTGCCTGGCGTCATCTCTTCCAGGCCTGAGCGTCCCGCGTCCACACCTCAAAGTAGTCAGTAAACTCGTAATGAATTATTACATAAAATATGAAACCCAGCCCGTCTTTAATTAGCCCAACATTGTTAAAGAATAGAGTTACCTCTTTGTTTTATACCATATTTCTCATAATTAAGTACGACCTTAGCGTGATGCATTAATTATCTGCAGTGGTCTGAGGATGGTGTAATAACTCAAGCTTCATTAAACCGCGAGCGCGATTTGCGGCGACCAGAACAAGCAGTCGCATGAGGGCATGCATCGTGGACGTTTCTATGCCGTGAATTTTTTGGAGTAAATTGATTGAGATTTAGACTCAGTGATTTGATATTGTTGTTTTGATATTTACCTATGTTGCCCAGGCACCTGACTTGTATTTAAATGTCGTACTTTATCATTTTTAGATGTCTTCTATTTTTGTTTTATTTACTTAGCGGTCCCCCGACGCGACGACGCATGGATCAAAATATTACTTCTTATATTAAACTTAAAGAGGGAGTACATATTAATTTTTAGAGTTTTTTGTGTAGTTTTTAAATTTTTTTGTTTCAATTTTATCCCTTCATATTTTACTAATAGACACGGTACGATCTACCCATTAGACCATATTCAAATAAATACTTTTCGGGACGAAACACGAAATTGTGACGCGAGATCTTTTTCAATTAAGCAATTTACGTGTTTAGTTTATAATTCACATATATATTCATTGACTGTTTTAGTATATATTTAGATAATTTAAGTAACAAAAGCAAAAATGAGTCTCATAATTCTAAATCAAGTCGCAAGAACGTCGACTGTCATTGCGCTCTCTTGCAATGAGCTTCCTAAACTGTTCGGGCGAAATCGTTTTGATTTAGCACTGAACTGTAGACTTAAAAAAGAACTATAAGAAAGTATGCGAGAGCAAATGTTTATCTACTACAGTTGAGTCACAATCGCTTTTTTCTTATTTGTAGGTGTTGAAACTTGCGGTTTCTAAAGCTAAAACTCATGATTGTTGGTCGGCCGTAAAAGATAAACGTATGTTCTCGCGGACTTTTTAGATATTTTTGAGCCCTACAATCTGGTACTACGTAACTTGATGTAGCTCTTACGTAATACGTTGCGTGAATCAAAAGAGCGCGCTGGCGGAAAACGTTTTTACTTCATTTTCCTGATGAAATTTAAATGGTTCAACAGGGCTTCATGGAACATAGCCAATAACCATTCCGATTAAACCAGCTTTCAAATAAAAAAGCTGTATTAAAATCGAATCTTTCGTTTGGGAGCTACGGTCCTAAAGACAGAGGCACACGTTCAACTTTGTACAGTCCTCTGATTGCATCGGAGGTGAAAAATAATGTAACGCCTTCTGTTATTACAGAAGTTATTAATGAACAACAGTTGATACATTTACAATCAGGTTATTTATTTGATGCTTATATCACACAACAAACAGAGATCTGAGTCTAGAGAATAATGTTTTATGTACAACTAAATTAAAGATTGTTAAGAAGACGGCGGTAAATATTACGAAAGAAATGAAAAGAAGGATTGCAGATTGAAACGTTTCACCAGACATGATGCGTAATTTTGTTTTTGTATCTGGCGAGAGTGCCAATAGAGGCCTAATAAAAGGCTTCGAAAATCACGAAAGGCTTCCTTGTGCTGCTTATTGTACACTACTGGCCATTAAAATTGCTACACCACGAAGATGACGTGCTACAGGCGCGAAATTTAAACAACAAGAATAAGATGCTGTGAAATGCAAATGATTAGCTTCTCAGAGCATTCACATAAGGTTGGCGCCGGTGGCGACACCTACAACGTGCTGACACGAGGAAAGTTTCCAACCGATTTCTCATACGCAATCAGCAGTTGACGGGCGTTGTCTGGTCAAACGATGTTGTGATGCCTCGTGTAAGGAGGAGAAATGCGTACCATCACGCTTCCGACTTTGATAAAGGTCGGATTTAGCCTATCGCGATTGTGGTTTATCGTATAGCGACATTGCTGCTCGCGTTGGTCGAGATCCAATGACTGTTAGCAGAGTATGGAATCGGTGGGTTCAGGAGGGTAATAAGGAACACCGTGCTGGATCCCAACGCCCTAGCATCACTAGCAGTCGAGAACACAGGCATCTTATCCGCATGGCTGTAACGAATCGTGCAGCGAAGTCTCGATCCCTGAATCAACAGATGAGGACGTTTGCAAGACAACAACCATATGCACGAACAGTTCGACGACGTTTGCAGCAGCATGGACTATCAGCTCGGAGACCATGACTGCAGTTACCCTTGATGCTGCATCACAGACAGGAACGCCCTCGATGGTGTACTCAACGACGAAGTTGGGTGCACGAGTGGCAAAACGTCATTTTTTCGGATGAATCCAGTTTCTGTTTACAGCATCATGATGGTCGCATCCGTGTTTGGCGACATCGCGATAAACGAACTTTGGAAGCGTCTATTCGTCATCGCCATACTGGCGTGTCACGCGGCGTGATGGTATGGGTAGCCATTGGTTAGACGTCTCGGTCACCTCTTGTTCGCATTTAAGGCACTTTGAACAGTGGACGTTACATTTCAGATGTGTTATGACCAGTGGTTCTCCCCTTCATTCGATTGCTGCGAAATCCTACATTTCAGCAAAAAATGGTTCAAATGGCTCTGAGCACTATGGGACTTAACCTCTAAGGTCATCAGTCCCCTAGAACTTAGAACTACTTAAACCTAACTAACCTAAGGACATCACATACATCCATGCCCGAGGCAGGATTCGAACCTGCGACCGTAGCGGTCGCGCAGTTCCAGAGTGTAGCGCCTAGAACCGCTAGGCCACCCTGGCCGGCACATTTAAGCACGATAATGCACGACTGCATGTTGCAGGCCTTTCTGGATACAGAAAATGTTCGACTGCTGCCCTGGCCAGCACATTCTCCTGATGTCTCACCAATTGAAAACGTCTCGTCAATGGTGGCAGAGTATCTGGCACTTCACAATACGCCAGTCACTACTCTTGATAAACAGTGGTATTGTGTTGAAGCTGGAGGGGTAGCTGTACCTGTACACGCCATCCAAGCTCTGTTTGACTCAGGCGTATCAAGGCCGTTATTACGGCCAGAGGTGGTTGTTCTGGGTACTGATTTCTCAGGATCTATGCACCCAAATTGCGTGAAAATGTAATCACATGTCAGTCCTAGTATAATATATTTGTTCCATGAATACCCGTTTATCATCTACATTTCTACTTGGTGTAGCAATTTTAATGGCCAGTAGTGTAGTTCCCGTACAAAATGGAACATTCTAATTGGAAGTCACTGCCTGGAATCGGAGGAGAAATACTATATTGCTCCGACTGCGTTGTTAAGAAAAACTATGCAATGTTTCTTTGGACAGGTAAGCATGGGAGTCTGGGTATGGCTGTGGCTCGTCCACGGGTAGCCAAAGCGGTTAAGCGGGAGGCGTGAAGCGGGAAATCCGGGTTCGAGTACCGGTCCGCCACAAATTCTCAGTCTTTAATCCCATACATTCTTAACAACACAGGAACTGCAATACCGGGGGAAAAAATTCCTCTTACAGATTGTAGTGATATGATACTGCGCTTGCAGGAAGAAGGTAGGTTTCCTGAAACTATTTAAGGAAGCCAAAGATGAATTAGAAGATGAACAGAACCTAAAATCTAGTTAGTTCTTTGGTTCCACTTACTACAACAAATGTGTTAACTCAATGAGAATGAAAGTGATACGAGTTTAATTGATGCAGTTACAAGTACATCTACAGCCACATGATTACTCTGCAATTCACAATGAAGTGCCTGGCAGAGGGTTCATCGAACAACCTTTAAGCTTTAAACGAACAGTTAAATCTTTCCGAGCGCGCTTTGATTTCTAATATTTTATTATGATGATCGTTTCTCCCCATGTAGGCGGCAGCCAATGAAATATTTTTAAATTCTGAGGAGGAAGTTTGCGATTTAAATTTCATGAGAACCTGTCGCAACGGAAAACGCCTTTATTTTAGTGACTGCCGCCTCAATTCGTGTACCATATACGTAGTACTCTCTCCCCTATTTCGCGATAGTATAAAACAAACTGCGCTTCTTTGAAATTTTTCGATGTCCTCCGTCGATCCTATCCGATGCGGATCCCATACCGCACAGCAGTACACCAGAAGAGGGCGGATAAGCGTGGTGTAAGCAGACTCTTTAGTAAACCTGTTACTTTCTAAATGTTCTGTCGATAAATCGCAGTCTTTGGTTTGCTTTCCCCACAACATTATCCATGCTTATCATTTCAATTTAAGTTATTCGTAACTCTAATCCTAGGTATCCAATTGAGTTTACAGCCTTTAGACTTGGTGAGTGATCGTGTGACTCAAATTCAGCAAATACTTTATAGTACTCAGGTGGATGACTTCACACTCTTCAAGATTTAGAGTCCATTGCCACTTTTGCATCATACAGATGTCTTGTCTAAACCATTTTGAAATTCGTTTTGGTCATCAGATGAAATTACTTGACGATAAATGACGTCGTCACCTTCTATTTCATTATGATATGAGGAAAGTATAGATTTGTAATGAAATAGTGTTACTGATGTATACCAGCAGATATATATTTCTAAAAGGAATTGCAAGGAACTAAAAATCGAGCCTTAACTTTTCTGCGTGAGAAGGTTATTAATTACAAGCTTGATACTGCTACTCTCCTTTGGCCGTCCGCCTGTGTTCTGAATGTGGTTGTTATAAATGAAAAGAAGGAAACTCTTAGCAGTGTGCGACAGATATACATAAGTTAGGAGGTGTGACATGTAATAGTTAGCGTAATGTTTTTGTGTAGTTACCGCATAGTGTCTTATAGCCATATAATATTACATCAAAGTGAGTACGTTAGGAGGTGTAAGATGCAATACTTAGCGTAATATTTTTTGTAGTTACCGCATAGTGTCTTATAGCCATATAATATTACATTAAAGTGAAACGCGTTTTCCGGGTACGCCTTCATTATTACCACATCATTTCCCTATCATTTCTCTGTCTCTCTCAGTGTGTCTCTTTTCTTTATTGACAGAGAGGTTTCCAGTACAATTTCATCGTCACCTAGAAAGACACATCCTTTCAGTGACTGGAAGAATAACAAATCATCCGCTGCAAATAAAGTAGGGCTTTGGTTGGATATTAATGCATCCCGCCGATAATGATGACATCTTAAAGTGGTGGAGCAAGCATGTAAATGATCTACCAGTGGTCGCTGTAGCTGCAAGACATATTTTACGTATCCTAGCAGCAAACGCACACAGAGAACAGTGCTTTAGTGAAGCTGGGATCTTGCTAACAAATCGCCGTAGCAAGTTAAATCCAGAAAGTGTTAGTAATCTACCGCTGATCAACAGTAAATGTAAATTTCTTCTCTTGCAAACAAGTATAAAGTATGAAAAGTTACTTCTGTAAATACAGAATGATCTTCATGTTTTCTATGCAAAGACAGTCGTCTCCTAGATTTCAAGGATAGTATTTATTTAATGTGTACGTAGTTTCCTATTAACGACATGCAGAACATAACTTCTGTTTGAAAATGAACCTTATCTTTGTTTCTGTGAGTCTACTAAAATATCAGTTTATTTCCTGCGTGTTGCATGATGTTAACTGTGTCACATGAGCATTCTTGGAAACATTTTTTTTTTCGTATTAAAAAGTAGAATAGAAGAAAGACAGACAGACTGAGATAGAGAGAGAGAGAGAGAGACGTCTTGGATTAGTGTATTTCGGCGAGGCTAGATGAGGTGAGGCCAGACGTCGGCGGAAGACCAGTCTTACTGGCTTATTCACACGCCCGGTACAGGACAACAGACATGGAACGAGTACGTGACCGAGAAGTATTGTGGAGCCGCCCATTAGCGACTCGGTTTCCCCTTCAGTAGGGTCAAATAGTTCAAATGGCTCTGAGCACTATGGGACTTAACATCTGAGGTCATCAGTACCCTAGACTTACAAGGGAACCTCCCCATCGCACCCCCCACAGATTTAGTTATAAGTTGGCACAGTGGGTAGTCCTTGAAAAACTGAACACTGATCAATCGAGAAAACATGAAGAAATTGTGTGGAACTATGAAAAAGTAAGCAAAATATACAAACTGAGTAGTTCATGCGCAACATATGCAACATCAAGGACGGTGTGAGCTTAGGAGCGCCGTGGACCTGTGGTTAACGTGAGCAGCTCCCGAACGAGATGTCCTTGGTTCAAGTCTTCCATGGGGAGTTTAATTTCTTTATTTTCGCAAAGTTATGATCTGTTCACTGCAATAAGTTTAGTGTCTGTGTTTTGCGACCGCACCGCAAAAGCGTGCGATTAGTAGACGAAAGGACGTGCCTCCCCAATGGGAACCGAAAACATTTGATCGCAAGGTCATAGGTCAACCGATTCCTCCACAGGAAAACACGTCTGATATATTCTATAAGACACTGGTGACGCATGTGCGTCACATGACAGGAATATGTTGTCGACCGTCCTAACTTGAACACTTGGCGAATGGGTAAAAAGATTCTTCTACCTTGCCCGATTGAGGTTTTCTTGTGGATGTGATAATCACTCCCAAAAAAGCGATGAAAACATAAGAGTTTGTGACATAAACTGAAAATAAAAAATTAAACTTTTCACTCGAGGGAAGACTTGAACCAAGGACCTCTCGTTCCGTAGGTGCTTACGCTAAACACAGGACTACGACGCTCCTTGCTTCACATTCTCCTTGATGTTGCATATCTTCGCTTGAACTACTCAGTTTGTATATTTTGCTGATTTTTGCATAGTTCCACACAACTTCTTCCTGTTTTCTCGATTAATCTGTGTTCAGTTTTTCAAGGCCTATCCACTGTGCCAACTTATAATTAAATCTGAGGGGGGTGCGATGGGGAGGTTCCCTTGTTGTTTTTTTTTTTGGGTCATCAGTCTACTGACTGGTTTCTTGCTGTTCTCATTTCTACTACTTCTCATTACCTTCGTCTTTCTCCGATTTACTCTCAAACCATACTGTGTACTCATTAGACTGTTCATTCCGTTCAGCAGACCATTTAATTCTTCTTCACTTTCACTCAGGATAGCAATGTCATCAGCGAATCGTATCATTGATATCCTTTCACCTTGTATTTTTATTCGACTCCTGAACCTTTCTTTTATTTCCATCACTGCTTCCTCGATGTACAGATTGAAGAGTAGGGGCGAAAGGCTACAGCCTTGTCTTACACCCTTCTTAATACGAGCGCTTCGTTCTTGATCGTCCACTCTTATTATTCCCTCTTGGTTGTTGTACATATTGTATATGACCCGTCTCTCCCTATATCTTACCCCTACTTTTTCAGTATCTCGAACAGCTTGAACCATTTTCCCTTGTTAGAACTACTTAAACCTAACTAACCTAAGGACATCACACACTACCATGCCCGAGGCACGATTCGAGCCTGCGACCGTAGCAACAGCGCGGTTCCGGACTGAAGCGCATAGAGCCGCTCGGCCACAGCGGCCGGCCCTTCAGTAGGTAATTCGTAGCAGCTTAAACACAGAGCATTGCAACACTCTATTAGAGTCACGCAAGTCACCGAAGTGGCTTCCAATAGAAAGACTTGCATCAGGCTATTGAGGCACTCGTAATTATTATTGTTATTATTTTTCGTCGAGGCCCCGTTAGGATCACACAAAGCATTCTGCCTCATTTGAGCATTTTTTCTGATCTTCCACGATGCGCCCCATATAGTGTATTTCTATCCTCAGCCCAGTTTGTCTCTGGATGTTTAGGCCTTCATTCTCTGACCTAACATTCCACTTGTATATCTTGTCTCTGTATACGTTTCTGCATAGAATTTCTATTCGATCGATTTATGCTTTTTGTGGGTCAAGTCTGACTTATGTGATCCACGGTATTGTTGACTCGAGCTCTTGTACGTACTGTATGTCAGAATTCTGTTGGTGAGTCTTGTTGTAGGTAGCCTGCTGATGTGCCTATAGAACTTTAACCTTCTTTCTCTAACAACTGCTGCTGGGTTTGACATTTTTTCCATGGTTTTCCTAGAGTGTAATCGGTATCCCTCTTCTACCAACTTTGGGCTGAGAATTTTTCTCAAGATTCTGCGTTCTTCCTTCGGTATGCTTTCCATGTCGCTTTTCATATGGATTGTTAGTGCCTTAGTTGCACACAACATTTCGGGCTTCATTACTATGTTGAGGTGCCTAATGTTTGTCTGAATGGGCACGCATTTCTTGTTATGTAAGTCTTATGTTCTGCCGTAAGCTCTCTTCGCTTTTTGTACCCTTGTCTTCTGTGATATTGTTTTCTCTTCCTATAAGTTCGAGGATTTCTCCTAGATATTTGAAATGTGTAACTCTGTATATCTTGCCGTACTGTGTGTCTAATTTTTGTACCTTTAATTTTGAGCAGAAGAATTCGGTCTTCTGGAAACAGATTTGCAGCTCAACTTTTTCTGTACGTTCTCTTAATATTTCTGTTTATCTGGTTGCTGTTGCTTATTTATCCGAAAGTGTGGCCAGGTCGTATGCGAAAGTTAGGTCTGAGATTTCTATCTTATCCCGGGATCATGCTACTCGTGTAGTTTTCCAGTGTCCCTGGATTTTTAGTTCTTCTTCCCATTCCCCCATTATTCCCTCCAGGACTATGTTGAACAATAATGAAGATAATCCGTCGCCTTGGCGTACTCCAGTTTTGACCACGATGGGTCAGAGATATCACCCACGAATTTAACTTTTGATTTTTTGTCCAGCAACGTCTGTTTGGTCAGTCGTAGTGTTTTTGGGTCGAGTCCTTGTTCTTCTGAGACGTTGAATAAGGATTGTCGGCTATTATAATCGTATGCTTTCTTGAAATCTGTGGAAGTGCGAATGACTAGAGTATTCCAGATAGCCCTGTATTTCAGAATTATTTTCAGATTGAAAATTTGTTCTGTGGTTGAACGACCGGGGCGGAAGCCTGCCTGGTATTCACAAATTTTGTGTTCTAATTGTTCTTATGTTCTCTGTAGTAAGTAACCTGAGAAAATTGTGTAGATGACTTGTAGCAGGGAGATTCCTCTGTAGTTGTTCGTATCTGCCGTATCTCCTTTCTTGCATAGAGGGTGGATAAATGCACACTTCCAGACACCAGGAAGTTTTTCTGTTTGCCAGATGGTTGTGATTGTTTGTGTAAATTCTCTAAAGATTTTGATCCGAGGTTATTTGCTAGTTCTGCAATGATACCGTCGTCACCGGACGTCTTGTGGTTCTTTAATTTAAGTGTATGTTTTTGGATCTCCTCCACATGTTGGTGGGGGTGATTCTGGGTGAATGGAGGCGCAGCCCTGCGTTAGGAATCTTGTTTCAGTTTCAGGATAATTAGACCAGAGAAAAAAGTGTCAGTTCCAGACTGTTCTCTTGATTAGTTAGTGGAAGTTTGTCATCTTGTTTCCTGAAGCACAAGTTTTGAGGTGTTTATTATCATGTATATGCCCAATTAAGTTTGCACAGAACCCCCAGAGCGCGAGTCCTACTAGCACCACCCGGGTTTTTTCCGCCGGTGCAATCAATTCACAGGCCGGCCGCTGTGGGCGAGTGGTTCTAGGCGCTACAGTCTGGAACCGCGTGACCGCTACGGTCGCAGGTTCGAATCCTGCCTCGGGCATGGACGTGTGTGATGTCCTTAGGTTAATTAGGTTTAAGTAGTTCTAAGTTTAGGGGACTGATGTCTTCAGATGTGAAGTCCAATAGTGCTCAGAGCCATTTGAACCATCAATCAATTCACATTCGTTCAAAATGGCTCTGAGCACCATGCGACCTAACTTCTAAGGTCATCAGTCGCCTAGACCTTAGAACTACTTAAACCTAACTAACCTAAGGACATCACACACATCCATGCCCGAGGCAGGATTCGAACCTGCGACCGTAGCGGTCGCTCGGCTATAGACTGTAGCGCCTATAACCGCACGGCCACTGCGGTCGGCAATTCACATTCGTAGACGAGAGCAAGTTAGCTCAGCCGCATTACGTTAGAATATACAGGATGGTCCATTGACAGTGACTGGGCCAAATATCTCACGAAATAAGCATCAAAAGAAAAACCTACAAAGAACGAAACTAGTCAAGCTTGAAGGGGGAAACCAGATGGGGCTATGGTTGGCCCGCTAGATGGCGCTGTCATAGGTCAAACGGATATCAACTGCGTTTTTTAAAATATGAACCCCCATCTTTTATTACATATTCGTGTAGTACGTAAAGAAATATGAATGTTTTAGTTGGACCACTTTTTTCACTTTGTGATAGATGGCGCTGTAATAGTCACAAACGTGTAAGTACGTAGTATCACGTAACATTCCTCCGATGCGGACGGTATTTGCTTCGTGAGACATTACCCGTGTTAAAATGGAGCGTTTACCAATTGCGGCAAAGGTCGATATCGTGTTGATTTATGGGTATTGTAATCAAAAATTCCCAACGGGCGTGTGCTATGTTTGCTGCTCGGTATCCTGGTCGACATCATTCAAGTGTCCTGACGGTTGGCAGGTAGTTACGTTATTTAAAGAAACACGAAGTGTTCAGTCACGTGTGAAACGTCAACCACGACCTGCAAGAAATGATGATGCCCAAGCAGGTGTTTCAGCTGCTGTCGCGACTAATCCGCACATCAGTAACAGATAAATTTGGCGAGAATCGGGAATCTCAAAAGCGTCGGTGTTGAGAATGCTACATTAACATCGATTGCACCCGTACCATATTTATATGCACTAGGAATTGCATGGCGACGACTTTGAACATCGTGTACAGTTCTGCCACTGGGCACAAGAGAAATTACGGGACGATTACAGATTTTTAGCACGCGTTCCATTTAGCGACGGAGCGTCATTCACGTAAACCGGCATAATGTGCACTATTGGGCAACGGAAAACCCACGCTGGCGGCGACAAGTGGAACATCAGCGACCTTGGGGGGTTAATGTATGGTGCGGCATCATGGGAGGATGGATAATTGGCCCCAATTTTATCCATAGCAGTATAATGGTGCAATGTATGCTGATTTCCTACGTAATGTTCTACCGCTGTTATTACAAGATGTTCCACTGCATGACAGAATGGGGATGTACTTCCAACATGATGGCTGTCCGGCACATAGCTCGAGTGCGGTTGAAGCGGTATTGAATAGCATGTTTCATGACAGGTGGATTGGTCGTCGAAGCACCATACCATGGCCCGCACGTTCACCGAATCTGATGTCCCCCGATTTCTTTCTGTGGGGAAAGTTGAAGGTTATTTACTATCGTGATCCACCGACAATGCCTGACAACATGCGTAAGCTCATCGTGAATGCATGTGCGAACATTACGGAAGGCGAACTACTCGCTGTTGAGAAGAATGTCGTTACAGGTATTGCCAAATGCACTGAGGTTTATGGACATCATTTTGAGCATGTATTGCGTTATTATGGTATTTACAGGTTATCACTTTGTAACAACATGCGTTCTCAGAAATGATAAGTTCACAAAGGTACATGTATCACAGTGGAACAACCGAAGTTAAATTTTCAAACGTACCTACGTTCTGTATTTCAATTTAAAAAACTTGTTACCACCTGTTCGTTTAAAATTGTGAGCCATATGTTTGTGGCTATTACAGCGCCGTCTATCACAAAGCGAAAAAAGAGGTTCAACTAAAACATTCATATGTCTTTACGTACTACACGAATATGTAATAAAAAATGGGGATTCGTATTTTAAAAAAACGCAGTTGATATCCGTTTGACCTATGGCAGCGCCGTCTAGCGGCCTAATCATAGCGCCATCTGGTTTCCCCCTTCAAGCTAGACAAGTTTCGTTCTTTGTAGTTTTTTCGTTTGACACTTATTACGTGAGATATTTGGCCCGGTCACGATCAATGGACCACCCCGTATTTCCTTGGGTACACGACCGCGACCGAGACGTGATGTA
This sequence comes from Schistocerca gregaria, assembly GCF_023897955.1. Classification (NCBI taxonomy): domain Eukaryota; kingdom Metazoa; phylum Arthropoda; class Insecta; order Orthoptera; family Acrididae; genus Schistocerca; species Schistocerca gregaria. The sequence continues at coordinate 233,514,559 of NC_064924.1, forward strand.
AATAACAGCGGTTTATCGACTACCGGTGCAGGTAACCTTCCTGGTGGCGGAGGTGAGCAGGTACTCCAGTCCCCTTCCTTGTGGCAGACTGGCTGCACAGTGCGTGGATGGGCGAGGCGTCTGCAGACGGTGGCTGGACCGGCAGAGCTGCTGCCCGCGCCAGACGACTTTCGCCCGGACTCTCGCCCACTCACTCTCAGCTGCCGACATCCCAGCCGTCCGGGTCACAAATGAAAGGTAAGGTGGGCTTCACTTTATACCCCCGCTCCCGCCAGGGTCGGGCGAAAGGGTGAAAGCAGAGGCGCTCGCCGCCGCGCTATCAGCTTTCCCGCTGGATCTCCAACCATCCCATCCCACTCTTTGGCACCTTCGTTCTCCAGCTGGGAACCAACTAAAATATACCGGACATGAGCGCTAATCCTTAATGAGGAAAGTTATTTTGAGAACATAATTCTGCGTCCCTTAATCCACACTCTCCTAACGCATGCTTGCGAACTGCTGGTGCAAGCAGTTAGTACACTCAAAAGCAACTGAATTGGAGACTTCTGCTGCGTTGGAGATAGAGCGTGCTCCTTTTGTCAGGGTGGATGCATTATTTACACTACTGGCCATTAAGATTGCTGCCCCACAAAGATGACGTGCTACAGACGCAAAATTTTACCAACAGGAAGAAGATGCTGTGATATGCAAATGATTAGCTTTTCAGAGCATTCAAACAAGGTTGGCGCCGGTGGCTGTTAGCAGAATTTGGAATCGGTGGGTACAGGAGGGTAATACGGAACGCCATGCTGGATCCCACCGGCCACGTATCACTAGCAGTCGAGATGACAGGCATCTTATCCACATGGCTGTAACGGATCGTGCAGCCACGTCTCGATCCCTGAGTCAACAGATGAGGACGTTTGCAAGACAACAACCGTCTGCACGAACAGTTCGACGACGTTTGCAGCACCATGGACTATCAGCTCAGAGACCATGGCTGCGGTTACCCTTGACGCTTCATCACAGACAGGAGTGCCTGCGATGGTGTACTCAACGACGAACCTGGATGCACGAATGACAAAACGTCACTTGTTCGGAGGAATCCAGGTTCTGTTTACAGCATCATGATGGTCGCATCCGTGTGTGGTGACATCGATTTCTCATACACAAACAGCAGTTGACCGGCGTTGCCTGGTCAAACGATGTTGTGATGCCTCGTGTAAGGAGGAGAAATGCGTACCATCACGCTTCCGACTTTGATAAAGGTCGGATTTAGCCTATCGCGATTGTGGTTTATCGTATCGCGACATTGCTGCAAACGTTGGTCGAGATCCAATGACTGTTAGCAGAATTTGGAATCGGTGGGTACAGGAGGGTAATACGGAACGCCATGCTGGATCCCACCGGCCACGTATCACCAGCAGTCGAGATGACAGGCATCTTATCCACATGGCTGTAACGGATCGTGCAGCCACGTCTCGATCCCTGAGTCAACAGATGAGGACGTTTGCAAGACAACAACCGTCTGCACGAACAGTTCGACGACGTTTGCAGCACCATGGACTATCAGCTCAGAGACCATGGCTGCGGTTACCCTTGACGCTTCATCACAGACAGGAGTGCCTGCGATGGTGTACTCAACGACGAACCTGGATGCACGAATGACAAAACGTCACTTGTTCGGAGGAATCCAGGTTCTGTTTACAGCATCATGATGGTCGCATCCGTGTGTGGTGACATCGCGGTGAACGCACATTGGAAGCGCGTATCGTCATCGCCATACTTGTGTATCACCCGACGTGATGGTGTGGGGTGCTATTGGTTATACGTCTCGGTCACCTCTTGTTCGCATTTACGGCACTTTGAACAGTGGACGTTACATTTCAGATGTGTTACGACCCGTGGCTCTACCCTTCATTCGATCCCTGCGAAACCCTACATTTCAGCAGGATAATGCACGACCGCATGTTGTGGGTCCTTTACGGGCCTTTCTGGATACAGAAAATGTTCGACTGCTGCCCTGGCCAGCACATTCTTCAGATCTCTCCCCAATTGAAAAAGTCTGGTCAATGGTGGCCGAGCAACTGGCTCTTCATAATACGCCAGTCACTACTCTTGATGGACTGTGGTATCGTGTTGAAGCTGCATGGGCGGCTGTACCAGTACACGCCATCCAAGCTCTGTTTGACTCAATGCCCAGGCGTATCAAGGCCGTTATTACGGCCAGAGGTGGTTGTTCTGGGTACTGATTTCTCAGGATCTATGCACTTAAATTGCGTCAAAATGTAATCACATGTTAGATCTAGTATATTATATTTGTCCAATGAATACCCGTTTATCATCTGCATTTCTTCATGGTGTAGCAATTTTAATGGTCAGTAGTGTAGCTTTCAAAAAGGCGTCTGTAGTGGAGGTGTGTTTCCAAGCAGAAGCTGTCATAAAATTTGTTTTGGTGGAAAACCGGAGGATCTTAGATATTCATAGGCACTTGCAGCATATCTACGGAGACCTGAACAAAAGCATGGTGAGTTGTTGGGCGAGATCTCTGTCATCATCGGTTCGATGTCGCGCAAATTTGCCCGAACTCCCGTGTGCCGGCCGGCCACACACAGCTGTGACTCCTGCAATGTCAGAATGTGCCGATATTCTCGTTCGAGATGATCGATAGATCACAACCACCAACACTCCGTTGCACAACTGGACTATGAAGGTGTTATTATGTCTGATGTCTTCCCTCATGGTGCAACGGTTAACTCTGAGGGTATTCTGCTACCCTCAGTAAATTGAAGAAATGACGTCAGTATGTTCGTAGCCACACAAGTGGAAGCGACCTTCTTCTTCTTCGTGACAAAGGAAGGCCTCACACAAACCTGTGCGCCAGAGAGGAGCCTTCAAAACTTCATTGGACTCTTCTGCCTCATCCACCCTACAGCCCAGATCTCGCTCCTTCTGGCCTCCATCTATTTGGGTCAATGAAAGGTGCACTTCGAGTACTTGGATGACGGGAAGGTTATTGATGTAGCAAGACACTGGCTCTGACGTCGACTATTGGAGTGGTACCATGTATGCATACAGGTCGGCACAGTAAGGTGGCGTCAGGCCGTCGCACTGAACGAAGATTATGTTGAAATGTACGATTTTGTAGCCAAAAGAGTGGGTAATACTATGATGTATTGGAATCCTGAATAAAATCAACCTGCTTTCACAAACGAATGTCTTGCATTACTTATTGAACGACCCTAGTTGATACTCCACAAACCACTTAGAAGTTCATGGCACAGGATACTTGGTATGGCCGCGCTGAGTGACCGCGTGGTTTAAGACGCCATGCCACGGATTGTGCGGCCCCTACCTCCGGAGGTTCGAGTCCTCCCTTGGGCATGAGTGTGTGAGTGTTGTTCTTAGCATAAGTTAGTTTAAGTAGTGTGTAAGACTAGGGACCGATGACCTCAGAAGTTTGGTCCCTTAGGGATTCCCACACATTTGAACATTTTGATACTTGTTATGCTACCGCCATTTGGAAATCTTATCAATATCTGATTGGATATTTGTGCAGCTTTTATCAGCTAGTATTTCATTACATGTAACTGTATCATCTGGAAAAGCGTCTGAGGTTACTATTAGTATTGTCTTCCAGGTGATTGATATAGAATATAAACAACAAGAGTCCCAACATACTACCATGAGGCACGCCTGAAATCATTTCTCCTTGTGTTAATCAAATGGCTCAAATGGCTCTGAGCGCTATGGGACTTAACTGCTGTGGTCAACAGTCCTCTAGAACTTAGAACTACTTAACCCTAACTAACCTAAGGACATCACACACATCCATGCCCGAGGCAGGATTCGAACCGATCGGCCACTCCGGCCGGCCTTGTGTTGATGTCTCCATCCAAGATAACATGCTGCGCCCTCACTTCTAAACCAGTTACAAATCTGATACGTCATATGAACGTACTTTGTTAATAATCGTTGGTGCTTTTTTGAAGTCGAGAAATACTGCATCTAGCTGACTGCCTTGATCCAATGTTTCCAAGATATTTTGTGAGAAGAGCTCAAGTTGGGATACCCATGACCAAGGTTTTCTGGATTATACAGGTTGACATAGAAGAGATCATTCTATTCGAGATACGTCATTATGTTTGAGCTCACAATATTTTCTAGGATTCTACAATAGATGGTTGTCAATGCGATAGAACGGTAGTTTTTGTGGATCACTTCTGCTACCCTTCCTGTTGAAGGGTGCCACCTGTGCCTGCTTCCAATCACTGGGCACATATCTGCCGTATATTTTGGTTCGAATTGGAGATAACTCAGCTGCAAATTCTGGATAAAATCGAACAGGGATGCCACTGTGCCCTGGAAGTAAGTTTAATTTTAGCGATTTTAGTTGTTGTTGTGGTGTTCAGTCCTGAGACTGGTTTGATGCAGCTCTCCATGCTACTCTATCATGTGCAAGCTTCTTCATCTCCCAGTACCCACTGCAACCTACATCCTTCTGAATCTGTTTAGTGTATTCATCTCTAGGTCTCCCTCTACGATTTTTACCCTCCACGCTGCCCTCCAATACTAAATTGGTGATACCTTGATGCCTCAGGACATGTCCTACCAACCGATCCCTTCTTCTAGTTATGTTGGGCCACAAACTTCTCTTCTCCCCAATCCTATTCAACACCTCCTAATTAGTTATGTGATCTACCCATCCACGATTTTAGTTAGTGACACTAATATCTATATCACTCATCTTTGCAGTGATGCGAAAAAGCAAATGGGGCAGTACTTCTGTATCGTGGTTATCAGTGCTTCCTTCGCTTGCCTTTTCTTATCTCTTTCGCTAGCGCGGTTTCCCAGAGATAACTGGAACAATTAATCACGTCTATATATGTTTGCACAAACTAACTATCGAGATGATTTACACTACTGGCCATTAAAATTGCTACACGACGAAGATGACGTGCTACAGACGCGAAATTAAACCGACACGAAGAAGATGCTGTGATATGCAAATGATGAGCTTTTCAGAGCATTCACACAAGATTGGCGCCGGTGGCGACACATACAACGTGTTGACATGAGGAAAGTTTACAACCGATTTCTCATACACAAACAGCAGTTAAGCGGCGTTGCCTGGTGAAACATCGTTGTGATGCCCCGTGTAAGGAGAAGAAATGCGTACCATCACGTTTCCGACTTTATGAAGGTCGGATTGTAGCCTATCGTGATTGCGGTTTATCGTATCGCAACATTGCTGTTCGCTTTGGTCGAGATCCAATGACTGTTAGCATAATATGAGATCTGTGGGTTTAGGAGGATAATACGGAACGCCGTGCTGGATCCCAACGGCCTCGTATCACTAGCAGTCGAGATGACAGGCATCTTATTCTCATGGCTGTAACGGATCGTGCAGCCACGCCTCGATCTCTGAGTCAACCATGGCTGCGGTTACACTAGACGCTGCATCACAGACAGGAGCGCCTGCAGTGGTGTACTCAACGACGAACTTGGGGGCACGAATGACAAAACGTCACTTGTTCGGATGAATCCAGGTTCTGTTTACAGCATCATGATGGTCACATCCGTGTTTGGCGACATCGTGGTGAACGCACATTGGAAGCGTCTATTCGTCATCGCCATACTGGCGTTATCACCCGGCGTGATGGTATGGGGTGCCATTGGTTACACGTCTCGGTCACCTCTTGTTCGCATTTACGGCACTTTGAACAGTGGACGTTACATTTCAGATGTGTTACGACCCGTGGCTCTACCCTTCATTCGATCCCTGCGAAACCCTACATTTCAGCAGGATAATGCACGACCGCACGCTGCAGGTCCTGTACGGGCCTTTCTGGATACAGAAAATGTTCGACATCTGCCCTGGCCAGCACACGCTCCAGATCTCTCACCGACTGAAAACGTCTGGTCAATGGTGACTGAGCAACTGGCTCGTCACAATACTCCAGTCACTACTCCTGATGAACTGTGGTATCGTGTTGAAGCTGCATGGACAGCTGTAACTGTACACGCCATCCAAGCTCTGTTTGACTCAATGCCCAGGGGTATCAAGTCCGTTATTACGGCCCGAGGTGGTTGTTCTGGGTACTGATTTCTCATGATCTATGCACGCAAATTGTGTGAAAATGTAATCACATGTCAGTTCTAGAATAATATATTTGTCCAATGACTAGCCGTTTAACATCTTCATTTCTTCTTGGTGTAGCAGTTTTAATAGTCAGCAGTGTAGGTGCAAAGAACGCTACGCATCAGGAACACCTGCGAAACCCTTTCACACTATATACTACATTACGTGCCGCTTAGACAAATGACAGCTTTTCCATGAGAAAATGGAGTATCTGGAGCGTTTGTTGGACAAAGGATGGAACCAGTTTACTGATCGCGATGTCACAGCTATCGTCTCTCTGTATTTAAGTATATGGCCGAAAGAGTCAGCCCTCACGAATTGTGAAAAGAACCCTGTCATCCAGGACCGTGTGCCACAAACAGCGCAGGTTCGCCAAGAGATGTGGAAATTCACAGAGGTATTTTGTGGTGAATGAGACCTAAGCGCTGTAGTGTGTGAGTGGAACAGACGAGAACCTACGTAATAAGGAAACCCCGTAGAAGACGTTTGTGGCATGGGAGATGTAGAAGTGCCATAAAGGGAAACATTTATGAAAACTATTTAATTCTGTAGTAATTCTGGGAATGACGTCACAGTAATTTTAATCCACCATCCTTCATAAATTTTCATGGCGATTCCAATCAAATTTGAATATTGAGCATATCTATAATAGTTTAAGATATACTGTTAAAGTGAAATTAACAATAATCTTCCTGGCAGATTAAAACTGTGTGCCCGACCGAGACTCGAACTCAGGACCTTTGCCTTCCGCGGGCAAGTACTCTACCATCCTTTTTTAAAATTGTTCTCATTTTGTTCGTTGCATTTGTTCTGTGCGAATGTCCCAGGACACCCGTTCAAGTTCAGTGTTGAGGCACTGACTCAGTCTTTTTTTTTTTTATTACAGAGGGCAGCTAGCCCTCTGACCGAACACGCTGAGCAACCGTGCCGGCAAAGCTTTTCACTCGAGGGAAGACTTGAACCATGGACTTCTCGCTCCGCAGCTGGTCACGCTAACCACGGGACCACGGCGCTCCTACCATCTGAGCTACCGAAGCACGACTCATGCCCGGTCCTCACAGCTTTACTTCTGCCAGTATCTCGTCTCCTACCTTCCAAACTTTACAGAAGCTTTCCTGCGAAACTAGCAGCACTCCCGAAAGAAAGGGTACTGCGGAGACATGGCTTAGCCACAGGGGGATGTTTCCAGAATGAGATTTTCACTCTGCAGCGGAGTGTGCGTTGATATGAAACTTCCTGGCAGATTAAAACTGTGTGCCCGACCGAGACTCGAACTCGGAGACGGCAGGTAGGAGACGAGATACTGGCAGAAGTACAGCTGTGAGGACCGGGCGTGAGTAGTGCTTCGGAAGCTCAGATGGTAGAGCACTTGCCTGCGAAAGGCAAAGGTCCCGAGTTCGAGTCTCGATCGGGCACACAGTTTTAATCTGACAGCAAGTTTCATATCAACGCACACTCCGCTGCGGAGTGAAAATCTCATTCTGAAATTAACAACTTTTGTAACAAAGACCTGAATGCTAAAATCTGAACGCTTTGGTCGATCTTAACGATCGACGTTTCATATAGAAGCGCATCATTAAAATGACAAATGTTGTAAATATCAACTCTGTAACTTTATTTGTTTAAAAGATATATAAATTTAAGTTATCAGTATTTTCAGTTAAGCATCAGATCATCGTTTCCTCCACACAAAACACATTGAATGTTGACAGCATGACACCTTATTGAATCTTTACGTAATATAATATTTGCTGTAAAGTTTAGTGCGTAATAGTTACTTTTGTTCTTTATTTATCAGAAAGCACATTGTTGCAAGGCTATTGGCCGTGACATTCAAGGTTAAGGAAATTGTATTGGCTTTATTTAAAAGAAATTATTATGTAATGGATATTATTCTTAGTTTATTTAGAACCTTCAGCATCGCAGCGCGTCAGCAATCGTTGGTTAATATACACTCCTGGAAATGGAAAAAAGAACACATTGACACCGGTGTGTCAGACCCACCATGCTTGCTCCGGACACTGCGAGAGGGCTGTACAAGCAATGATCACACGCACGGCACAGCGGACACACCAGGAACCGCGGTGTTGGTCGTCGAATGGCGCTAGCTGCGCAGCATTTGTGCACCGCCGCCGTCAGTGTCAGCCAGTTTGCCATGGCATACGGAGCTCCATCGCAGTCTTTAACACTGGTAGCATGCCGCGACAGCGTGGACGTGAACCGTATGTGCAGTTGACGGACTTTGAGCGAGGGCGTATAGTGGGCATGCGGGAGCCCGGGTGGACGTACCGCCGAATTGCTCAACACGTGGGGCGTGAGGTCTCCACAGTACAACGATGTTGTCGCCAGTGGTCGGCGGAAGGTGCACGTGCCCGTCGACCTGGGACCGGACCGCAACGACGCACGGATGCACGCCAAGACCGTAGGATCCTACGCAGTGCCGTAGGGGACCGCACCGCCACTTCCCAGCAAATTAGGGACACTGTTGCTCCTGGGATATCGGCGAGGACCATTCGCAACCGTCTCCATGAAGCTGGGCTACGGTCCCGCACACCGTTAGGCCGTCTTCCGATCACGCCCCAACATCGTGCAGCCCGCCTCCAGTGGTGTCGCGACAGGCGTGAATGGAGGGACGAATGGAGACGCGTCGTCTTCAGCGATGAGAGTCGCTTCTGCCTTGGTGCCAATGATGGTCGTATGCGTGTTTGGCGCCGTGCAGGTGAGCGCCACAATCAGGACTGCATACGACCGAGGCACACAGGGCCAACACCCGGCATCATGGTGTGGGGAGCGATCTCCTACACTGGCCATACACCTCTGGTGATCGTCGAGGGGACACTGAATAGTGCACGGTACATCCAAACCGTCATCGAACCCATCGTTCTACCATTCCTAGACTGGCAAAGGAACTTGCTGTTCCAACAGGACAATGCACGTCCGCATGTATCCCATGCAACCCAACGTGCTCTAGAAGGTGTAAGTCAACTACCCTGGCCAGCAAGATCTCCGGATCTGTCCCCCATTGAGCATGTTTGGGACTGGATGAAGCGTCGTCTCACGCGGTCTGCACGTCCAGCACAAACGCTGGTCCAACTGAGGCGCCAGGTGGAAATGGCATGGCAAGCCGTTCCACAGGACTACATTCAGCATCTCTACGATCGTCTCCATGGGAGAACAGCAGCCTGCATTGCTGCGAAAGGTGGATATACACTGTACTAGTGCCGACATTGTGCATGCTCTGTTGCCTGTGTCTATGTGCCTGTGGTTCTGTCAGGGTGATCATGTGATGTATCTGACACCAGGAATGTGTCAATAAAGTTTCCCCTTCCTGGGACAATGAATTCACGGTGTTCTTATTTCAATTTCCAGGAGTGTATTAAAAACTAGAAACCCGCCTCGACTGCGAAAAAAGCGGCTAGTGTTAAGCTAGGTGTAGTTATCTACACCAAAACCTAGGTTAACACTAGGTGCTTTTTTCGCAATAGAGGTGGGTTTCTAGTTTTTTAATACTTTATTTAGAAAGTGAAAGTGGTCAAGCTTTGATTATTTAAATATGTTAAAATGTAAAATAATGTAGAATAAGCTGTAGTCAATCAGATGGACGGCTTCAGGATAGGGAACTGCCCTAGTCAGTTGAGCGCCGGTGTTCGGCACGCGGAAGACGCTGCCGGAGACAGGCAGAGGGCAGTTCTGGCCTAGACACCAAAGGGTACAGTGCTAATGGAGACGCGCAAGCGGACGGTCGGTCTTTAGGTAGCTAGGAAGTGAAACGACTGTAAAAGTTTGGCATTGTTTGGCATCGCGAGAGCGGTGGGCAGGCGCGCGTCTGGTGTGAACTCTTTCACTTTTCGCCCAGTTAATTCGGTAGAGTATTGGACTTGTAATTCGCTATGAGATTGTGAATGATCGGACTGTGTCAAATGGATATGCGCTAGAGTGTAATATTAATTCTAAATACGACCACTTTCGCTATCAGTTTCCTTTTTGAATAAACATTATTCTAACCATATCTCAACTGTGTGCCCAACATCATTTGTGGGTCTTTACTGTTATTATATGTTGTATTAACTTTGTTTCATTCATTTTCGCTAACTTGCCATCTGCCAGACAGTTTAACCAAAGGGTCACAAGTGTCTAATTTAGGGCGTGTAATGAGAACCGTGCGGTTCAATCCCTAGACGAGTTTGAGACAAGAAATTTCAACGAAGAGGAACCGCATGTGAGCCAGAATATCTTTGGGATTTTAGCTCGTAACTTCTTGCACCAACAGGAAAAGTTACAGGTCATTGGAACTGATGATGTAACATCAGCAAATGATAAAAGTATAACCCGTGAAACGGTAAGCACGGTGTCGAAGAAACGATATTCACTTTTTGACAGCTAATATCTTTCTGGACAAAATTAAAAGTTGTTGCTGTTCTGGCGAGTTAATGTAGTCTGATATTTTTCCAACCAATGGCGAAGATAATATTTTGAACATAAACGCAACGGCGTGTTGAATGGGACTGGAAGTCTGGAACTTAGCCAGTGATATATAGAAATATTGTCAGTTCTCGATTAATTTGAAGCTGACTGCATGCCTAAACAAACTCTTGGATAACTACCAACAGTAACAAGCCCAGCTACCAGTGAGGTGGAAGTTGCAACAGTCCATACCATATTCTGCAAAGAATTATGAATCAGTGTGCACGCAAAAGTGAGGTAATCTGATCAAATGTATGTGGTGAAGTCTGGAGACTGTGTCTACAGAATGACAAGAACGTGGTTGATCCAGGTCGAATGCTTCAGTCCCGCTATTCGCAACAAGGCTTAGATTACGAGAATGAAAGTTCGTTAGTAAAATAATCTGATCTAACAAGGGGTATTTCAGACATAACGATTAGACTTTAAGGACTTTACTTTAGATCTCTAATCTTCCTTTCTTCATACGCACCAACACTGTAAACAGCTACAACTGTGTATATCAGGTTTCTGCAGATCTACTTTTTTGTCTGGATTCACCGAGTATCAACGTGTAATGTGCTCTGGTACAGCACTATTCTATTCTACTGGGGCTGCTTTCTTTGAAGACAGCGTAACTGGTATTTATATACATTCTTTAGACATCGCTTTTCCCTGGCATTAATGAGCTATATATATACGGCGTGATTCGATAAAACACTGTGTGGGCGACAGACTGAAAAGACACTACTCATACGCTACTCATTAAGGCCTCCTCATCCAGCTACTCTCCGCTTCTTCAAGAATGATGGTGCCGACAAAGGCTTGCTACAAAGAAAACCCTCACAAGCCAGTATCAAAAAGGTGAGTGCAACCGTTACACCGACTGCTGTAGTTTATCAGCAGATGTGAGGCATCATTTCTGTTTAGTCATTGATAGTGGTCATGACATGTTGTGACATAAGGATGGCAACGTATTTTCTTCCAGACATGCTACCAGAGAGCGGCTATATTTATTTGAACACCATTGTGCTTTAACCGTATGAAATAAACAGGCATGGAGAAAGTTCAGAAGATGATAGGCCTACGTAAAAAAAAAAGAAAACTCTCTCCGTCTTCATCACGAAAGTGGCACATAAGGTTTATAGAGGCTCTTGGAGAATGTGGCGGGCCATAATGACCGGCCTAGAAAGACTGACAACAGCGTCAACGTGAATTAATGGTTTTCCGGAGCCAGCAATAGAAGTCGCTTCGAAAGGTCCACAGATACAACGAATCACTTTTAAGTCAGTGTACGAAGTTTTTGGAGAGATTTAAATTTAATTTTCTTCCACTGATACAACTTTGACAACGATCTGCACTTCATTCACGATATATTGTTTTATCCGAAGCCCACCCTCTGGCAATGCGGCTGCAGTATCTTGAGCGCTAGCTTACGGGAGAGTAAACATTTCGAGACATTAAGTCGCGACTGTTTGCTGATTTTGCCCGAATCGATCGTTATTGGGAATGTTAGAGGTCTAACTTCGAGACCAAATATAAAAATATTCTACTTAGTACGTATCATAATTGACGGAGGGACCGTAACAAAAGTGGAACAGAGATTAGGGCCCATACGGGAGTGTACAGGCAATAAAATCGGCCATTTTTTCTTATTATAACTTCACTTTCTCGTCAGGCGATTGTGGCTGTTAGCGGTGAATAAACCATCCACGAATGTAAGATAGATCATTATGAAATCTCAAACTTTATTTTTTTTTAATCAAAAACAATATACAGGAAGGGCGAAAATGGCCAATGAAGTATTTAACTGCTCTGAATAGACAGGATCTGCACTGATAAAAGATAAAATGAGGGTAGAACGATTCAGCGATTCGGTGGGATAATAGCTTGTTGCATGTTTGTCGACGAGGGAGGCGTATTAGGAAGTGGCGATGTGTGGCAGTATACCAGGAATGGAAGAAGCTAGGATACATAGAGTTCACTGTCTTATTGAGGAATAGGATCAAAAAATGGTTCAAATGGCTCTGAGCACTATGGGACTTCTGAGGTCATTAGTCTCCTAGAGCTTTTTTTTTTTTATCATCAGTCTACTTACTGGTTTGATGCTGCCCGCCACGAATTCCTTTCCTGTGCTAACCTCTTCATCTCAGAGTAGCACTTGCAACATACGTCCTCAATTATTTGCTGGACGAGTTCCAATCTCTGTCTTCCTCTACAGTTTTTGCCCTCAACAGCTCCCTCTAGTACCATGGAAGTCATTCCCTCATGTCTTAGCAGATGTCCTATCATCCTGTCCCTTCTCCTTATCAGTGTTTTCCACATATTCCTTTCCTCTCCGATTCTGCGTAGAGCCTCCTCATTCCTTACCTTATCAGTCCACCTAATTTTCAACATTCGTCTATAGCACCACATCTCAAATGCTTCGATTCTCTTCTGTTCCGGTTTTCCCACAGTCCATGTTTCACTACCATACAATGCTGTACTCCAGACGTACATCCTCAGAAATTTCTTCCTCAAATTAAGGCCGGTATTTGATATTAGTAGAATTCTCTTGGCCAGAAATGCCTTTTTTGCCATAGCGAGTCTGCTTTTGATGTCCTCCTTGCTCCGTCCGTCATTGGTTATTTTACTGCCTAGGTAGCAGAATTCCTTAACTTCATTGACTGCCTGATGTTAAGTTTCTCGCTGTTCTCATTTGTACTACTTCTCATTACCTTCGTCTTTCTCCGATTTACTCTCAAACCATACTGTGTACTCATTAGACTGTTCATTCCGTTCAGCAGATCATTTAATTCTTCTTCACTTTCACTCAGGATAGCAATGTCATCAGCGAATCGTATCATTGATATCCTTTCACCTTGTATTTTAATTCCAGTCCTGAACCTTCTTTTATTTCCATCATTGCTTCCTTGATGTACAGATTGAAGAGTAGGGGCGATAGACTACAGCCTTGTCTTACACCCTTCCTAATACGAGCACTTCGTTCTTGATCGTCCACTCTTATTATTCCCTCTTGGTTGTTGTACATATTGTATATGACCCGTCTCTCCCTATAGCTTACCCCTACTTTTTTCAGAATCTCGAACAGCATTCTTCTGTATGTTATTCTAGTAAGCAGCTTCGATGCATGAGCTGTTAAGCTGATTGTACGATAATTTTCACACTTGTCAGCTCTTGCCGTCTTAGGAATTGTGTGTATGATGCTTTTCTGAAAGTCAGATGGTATGTCGCGAGACTCATATATTCTACACACCAACGTGAATAGTCGTTTTGTTGCCACTTCCCCCAATGATTTTAGAAATTCTGATGGAATGTTATCCATCCCTTCTGCCTTATATGACCGTAAGTCCTCCAAAGCTCTTTTAAATTCCGATTCTAATACTGGATCCCCTATCTCTTCTAAATCGACTCCTGTTTCTTCTTCTATCACATCAGACAAATCTTTACCCTCATAGAGGCTTTCAATGTATTCTTTCCACCTATCTGCTCTCTCCTCTGCATTTAACAGTGGAATCCCCGTTGCACTCTTAATGTTACCACCGTTGCTTTTAATGTCACCAAAGGTTGTTTTGAATTTCCTGTATGCTGAGTCTGTCCTTCCGACGATCATATCTTTTTCGATGTCTTCACATTTTTCCTGCAGCCATTTCGTCTTAGCTTCGCTGCACTTCCTATTTATTTCATTCCGCAGCGACTTGTATTTCTGTATTCCTGATTTTCCCGGAACATGTTTGTCCTTCCTCCTTTCATCAATCAACTGAAGTATTTCTTCTGTTACCCATGGTTTCTTCGCAGCTACCTTCTTTGTACCTGTGTTTTCCTTCCCAACTTCTGTGATGACCCTTTTTAGAACTACTTAAACCTAAGTAACCTAAGAACTTCACACACATCCATGCCTGAGGCAGGATTCGAACCTGCGACCGTTGCGGTCGGGCGGTTACAGACTGTAGCGCCTAGAACCGCTCGGCCACAACGGCCGGCGAGGACGAGGTTGTCGGATGAAAAGCAATAGGTTGGTTAGGGGGAAGGATATTGGTCGTAGCCATTTCCAAAGAACTGTCTGGACTTTTACTTTGAGCGATTTAAGGAAACGATGGAAAACTCACAATTGGATACGTGACCGGGGATATAATTCTGTTCCTCACGAATGTGAGTTCAGTGTATTAACCACTAAGTCACCTCCATCTATTTTCCGGACTGGAATGTGACGCAAGGGGAAGGTAATGGGATTGTTCCGGCACAGTGTAGATGAGTGGATGCAGAGACCAAGACGTGGTGTCAACCATTTGGAGGAACAAATATACAGGACAGGAAAGATTGATTCAAGAGTTTGTTGGTACAGAGGATGGTGGAAAAATTCAATCCTCATGGCAGTACTTTTAGTCTGTTGTAGCAACGCCGGGAAAAACGTTCAGGTCTGCTACTAAAACTGGCTGTGAAAAGATATCAAAGACCCGTTCAAAACATTAATATCCTATATCAAAGCGAGAATGAGTTGCACGAAGTACTTTAGTGATTTATTCAGTTGGCTGAGATGGCTGTGAACTGTTAGCTAGGTGCAAAATGTATTTGCCTTGATCGCAAATTTACAAAATGATGGCCAGTTTTGATTACTTAAGTAAGCATCATCCACTCGTTAATGACAGAATAATGTGTTTGCTATAGACGTGGCGAGTTACTAACTGTAGTAAAATGTTAATGACCTTAAGTTGATTGCTCAAGCATATGAGACAGGTGAAATTTTACAAATGTAAGATTAACAAAAATTTTATACAGAAAGGTAGGGTCAATGTCTGGTTTGCCCAGATATGTATTTGATCCAATCTCCTTCTTCCCCCGCTGTCTGTCCATCTTCTCCTGCACCTATCTGTATACATCTAAGCCTCCCTTTTTCTCTGCTGCTCCTCTCCCATCTTTTGCTCCTTCCTCCTCTTCTTCGCCCATCGAATTCCATCTATCCCTCCCCCCTTCTTCTCAGTCTCCCCCCGCCCTTCTCTCTGTCCATCTCCACTTCCCTCCTCTGTCTGTCCACCTCCTCCTCCCGCAATCTCTGTGTTCACCTCTTCCCCTTTCTTTTTTGTGTCCATCTCCTCCTCTTCTCTTTTTATGTCTCCGAGTCTTCATCCCCTTCTGTCTGTTCATCTCCTCCACCATTTCTCTGCCTATCCCTTCCTCCCCCATCTTTGTCCACCTCCGCCTCTCGTTTCTCTGTCCATCTCCTCCTCTCTTCACTCTCTGACCATATTCCCCTCGCCTACATCTGTCTACATCCATATCCATATTCATCTCCTCCTCCATATGGTATTTCCTCCTTCCTCCTTTTGTCTGTCCGTCTCATCGTTCTCTCTTCACGGTATCTCATTCATTCCAGTAGGAGGTTCCAAATGGTTCAAATGGCTCTGAGCACTATTGGACTTAACGGCTGAGGTCATCATTCCCCTAGAACTTAGAACTAATTAAACCTAACTAACCTAAGGACATCACAAACATCCATGCCCGAGGCAGGATTCGAACCTGCGACCGTAACGGTCGCGCGGTTCCAGACTGTAGTGCCTAGAACCGATAGGCCACCCCGGCTGGCCCAGTAGTAGGCTAGGGATTCTCCCTCCCCCCCCCCCCCCCCCCCCCGCCACCAGTATATCTTCCAGATTGTAACTAATATATGTACCAACTTTGAGTGAAATCATTTCAGGGATATCCAATGAGCTTTTTACCTGTGGCTTTGGCCGATAAGCGCATGTGAAATATATTTATATTTCACACGTATCTGCACACATATTTTACCTGTATGTCTAGCGAATGTCGCCCAGCAGTCTTACTTTCACGCAGCTCAATGTTTGTTGCAATGTAGCTCCTGAAAGATGTGGTGTACAGCGACATAATTTTGCAGGTACAGCCATTGGTATACGTGCCTACTGTCTGCGATATGGGTTGTGAGTATATTTAGTAGTAAAGAAGTAGCAAGATTTAAACGTCTTGCATGATGCTGTAGTTTTCCAAGCTTCTGTGTTTATGAGATATCTTCTGAATACAATGATGTAATTTTGCTGGTACAATACTGTCTGCAAAATGTGTCACGAATACAGTTAGTCGTAAAGAAGTAATTAATTCAAACGTCTTATTTCATGTGGCAATTTTAGTGCATGAACAGCGAAAACATAATAAGGGATAGCTTTTTTTGCTTTCATCATTTTGAGGGTGTCGTCGGTGAGAAAAAAATTCTCATAAAGGTTTGAAACTGTGTGTAAAGTTTGTTGCAAGTCTCTAAATGGTCTCGTTCGCAAATAATAAATGACTAGTATGGCCATTCTCTCGTCGTGGGCTACACTGATTTTTCACCCCCTCCCCTTCCCCCCCTCACCCACATTTAATAGGAGGATGATCTTGCCCCACAGTGATTCTTTACAGATAGGCGCTACAGTCTGGAACCGCGTGATCGCTACGGTCGCAGGTTCGAATCCTGCCTCGGGCATGGATGTGTGTGATGCCCTTAGGTTAGTTAGGTTTAATTAGTTCTAAGTTCTGGGGGACTGATGACCTCAGAAGTGAAGTCCCATAGTGCTCACAGCAATTTGAACCATTTTTTTTTGAAATATGTACCAAGTTCGCTTGAAATCAGTCCAGTGGTTTAGTAGAAGATGTGGAACAAAAAAAGCTACATACTTACAGTTACATACATTTTTATAATTTTTAAGGGTTAGATCGCGTACCACATAAACTTTGTCATGTCAGTCTTTAAAAAAAAAAAAGCAAAAAAAGGTTAAGTAGGTATCGTAAGCTGCGGGTAATTGTTTACATTATTATTGCCTTCTGGTTAAGAAGCCACTGTCTCGAGGATAAACTAAATGAGAAATAGCACTCACTTAAAAGTGGATCCTTCCTTTGCGTTCTTTTTAGATTGCACGTTTTTTTTATTTTTGTTTTTTTGTTTTTTGAGTCATCAGTCTTCTGACTGGTTTGAGACGGCCGCGGTGGCCGATCGGTTTTAGGCGCTTCAGTCGGAAACGGCGCTACCGCTACCGTCGCAGGTTCGAATCCTGCCTCGGGCATGGATGTGTGTGATGCCCTTAGGTTAGTTAGGTTTAATTAGTTCTAAGCTCTGGGGGACTGATGACCTCAGAAGTGAAGTCCCATAGTGCTCACAGCAATTTGAACCATTTTTTTTTTGAAATATGTACCAAGTTCGCTTGAAATCAGTCCAGTGGTTTAGTAGAAGATGTGGAACAAAAAAAGCTACATACTTACAGTTACATACATTTTTATAATTTTTAAGGGTTAGATCGCGTACCACATAAACTTTGTCATGTCAGTCTTTTTTAAAAAAAAGCAAAAAAAGGTTAAGTAGGTATCGTAAGCTGCGGTAATTGTTTACATTATTATTGCCTTCTGGTTAAGAAGCCACTGTCTCGAGGATAAACTAAATGAGAAATAGCACTCACTTAAAAGTGGATCCTTCCTTTGCGTTCTTTTTAGATTGCACGTTTTTTTTATTTTTGTTTTTTTGTTTTTTGAGTCATCAGTCTTCTGACTGGTTTGAGACGGCCGCGGTGGCCGATCGGTTTTAGGCGCTTCAGTCGGAAACGGCGCTACCGCTATCGTCGCAAGTTCGAATCCTGCCTCAGGCACAGATGTGTGTGATGTCCTTAGGTTAGTTAGGTTTAAGTAGCTCTAAGTTCTAGAGGAGTGATGAGCTCAGATGCTAAGTCCCATAGTGCTCAGAGCCATTTGAACCATTTGGCTGGTTTGTTGCGGCCCGTCACGAATTCCTCTCCTGTACCAACCTCTTCATCTCAGCAGAGCACTTGCAGCAACCTACGTCCTCAACTACGTATTTGCTGTATGTATTCCAATCTCTGTCTTGCTCTACAGTTTTTGCCCTCTCCAGCTCCCTTCATGGAAGTCATTCCATGATGTATTAACATATGTCCTATCATCCTGTTCCTTCTCCTTGTCAGTGTTTTCCACATATTTTTTTCCTCTCCGATTCTGCCCAGAGCCTCCTCATTCCTCACCTTATCAGTCCATCTAATTTTCAACATCCATCTGTAGCTCCACATTTCACAATCTTCGATCCTCTTCTGTTCCGGTTTTCCCACAGTCCATGTTTCACTGCCATACAATGCTATGCTCCAAACGTACATTCTCAGAAATTTATTTCTCAATGTAAAGCCTATGTTTGATAGTAGTAGACTTCTCTTGGACAGGAATACCCCGTTTGCCAATGCTAGTCTGCTTTTGATGTCCTCCTTGTTCCGTCCGTCATCGGTTATTTTGCTGCCTAGGTAGTAGAATTTCTTAACTTCATCTACTTCGTGATTCTCAGTCCTGATGTTAAGTTTCCCGCTATTCTCATTTCTGATACTTCTTTTCACTTTCTTCTTTCTTCGATTTACTCTCAATCCGTAGTCATTAGACTGTTCATTCCATTCAGCAGATCATGTAATTCTTCTTCATTTTCACTCAGGGCGGCAATGTCCAAGCGGTCTAAGGCGCTGCAGTCATGGACTGCACGGCTGGTCCACGCGGAGGTTCGAGTCCTCCCTCGGGCATGGGTGTGTGTGTGTTTGTCCTTAGGATAATTTAGGTTAAGTAGTGTGTAAGCTTAGGGACTGATGACCTTAGCAGTTAAGTTCCATAAGATTTCACACACATTTGAACATATTTGAACGGCAATGTCATCAGCGAATTGAAATCCTTTCACCTTGAATTTTAATTCCACTCCCGAACCTATCTTTTATTTCCATCATTGCTTCTTCAATGTTAGATTGAACAGTAGAGTTGGAAGACTATATCTCTGTCTTACGGGCTTTCTAACCCGAGCACTTGGTTCTTGGTCATCCACTCTCATTATTTCCTCTTGGCTCTTGTACATATTGTATATTACCCATTTTTTCTTTTAGTTTACCCCTATTTTTCTCAAAATTTCGAACATCTTGCACCATTTTATATTGTCCAGGTCGACAAATTCTATGAAAGTGTGTTGCTTTTCCTTTAGTTTTGCTTTCAATATCAACCGCAACGCCAGAATGCATCTCTGGTGCCTTTACCTTTCCTACACGGTAGAGGGCTGGAAAAGATATGCCGCTAACGTAGTGCAACATAGAAACAAAAGGATATGGGTCATTACGTCGGCATTGTAAATCATACGCAGGACTTAGGAATTGGAGAGAGGATCGATCCCAGGGGAACACCTACACTGAACTGGAAACTATGGCGGTCAGTGGTAATAATGGGATGGGGCTTGGATAAGAAAGGTTTAGCAAGGCGGACGCAATTAACTGTAAGTGTGTAGGTCTGCTGTTTGTAAAAGAACCAGAATCATAATATTTCCCGTGCCCAACCGGAAAGGCACCAACAAACGGCAGTACGAAGTACCATCTGCTCTGCATTGCACAGTGGCTCGCGGAGTATTTATGTAGATGTAGATGTTTTAGAAAGCGAGAACGAAAGAGGTTATCTGTGAGGCCATAGAGCAGAACGTTACACAAGCGTCCAGTAGCGGCGGGGTCCGCGAAGAGGCTTGGGAACATTCCTGCGCAGCGCGCCCCTCGGGAGCCATTGTCCCTTTCATTCTGGCTCCTCTGCAGGACGCGGGCGCAGCAATTACCGAGCCTAATTGTCGGTCCTCGCGCTGCACTTTCACTTCTGAGCCAGCAGTTGAAGAGCGTGCCGCTTTTTGAGCAACGCCGCGTCGCCGGCAGAGATTTAAGCGCAACCGTTCTGTGATAACGCGCCACATAAATTACGTTACTCTCGCGGGTTTGCGGTTTCGCCGGAGCCAACCTTTCAATCGACGGAAAACGGGATCCTGTTTTCGCATGTAGCAGCGCAGCAAATGCATCAGCTTTAGTCAAATGGCGAAACTGCCAATCCACATTAAGGATGCAATTCTGTCGAATAAACAAACGACCACAAATAGGCTTTTATAGGTGCAGTTTTGTATTAATAGTAATGTGCCGCAGAATGAAATTTCTCGCTCATCGGCGGAGTGAACGCTGAAGTAAAACACCGTGTTGTAAATTATTAAACGGTTAAAATCGTCACTCAGTTTAAATTGCACGTAGCCTATATAAATGGCTGCAAAGGGCAACAGAAATTTTAATTTCAGTATTTCATAAAATTATTGACGGAATTTAAAAATTTAAAATACCTTCATAATCTACTCATTAACAGCTATAATTTTACGTCAAATTTTTAACACACAATAAGACAAGTATTACAGTTATTAAATGTGTGCATTTCTCGAGGCTGCGTTAAATCACCACGACCAAATTGCACAGAGTATATTCATCCATTACTCAAGAGTACGACCACTAGTGACTTCCGACAAACTTTATACATAGTTTCAAACCTTTGTAAGATTTTTCTCGCTTGCAGCACCACAAAATAAAGAAAGAAAAACAATTCATCGTATACGAAATGTTCCTTGTTCATGCGGCAAAACTTCAGTATCAAGCATGACGTTTTAAGAAGGAGATTTTCAGTCTGCAGCGGAGTGACGCTGATATGAAACTTCCTGGCAGATTAAAAGTGTGTGTCGGACGAGACCCGAACTCTGAATCTTTGCCTTTTTTTCCTTTTTTAATTCTCATTTTGTTCGCTTCCTTTCGTTGTATGTGCTCGGGGCGGACGTCGTAAGACATCCGTTTAAGTTCGTCTTTGATAGGTTAACTCAGTTTTTTTGTTACAGAGGGCTGCTAACCCTCTGACCACCAAGTGAGCAACCCAAGCACGACTCACGCCCCGTCCTCGCAGCTTCACTTCTTCCAGTTTTAATCTGCCAGGACGTTTCATGACGTTTTAATTTATTACTTCTTTACCACTAACTCTATTCGCAGCGTATTTTGGAGACAGTATCCGCACATACTACTGAATGTACTGCAAAATTACGTCACTGTACGACACATACACTCATGTTCATAAATTAAGGATAATGCTGATACATGATGAAACAACGCTCTGGTGTGTTGTTTACAGGTTTAAATCACCTCGGGGTACGATCATGCGGTGCATTTGACCTGTGGTAGTCGCTCGGTGACGCTCGCAGCAGTCCATATAAGCAGAAGTGTGTCGGTGCATGTCAGAGTACGGTGCAGCGCGTTGGTGTACAGACGTTTTCAGACGTGCTAATGGTGACAGTGTGTTGACAACGACTCAGGAACACATATTGATGGCGTTATGAGGGGTAGAATACTAGGGCGACTGGAGGCTGGTCAAACATACCAGCACGTAGCACGGGCCCTCCGTGTCCAACAAAGTGTGATCTCAAGATTATGGCAACGATTCCAGCAGACAGGAAACGTGTCCAGGCGCTACAGTACGGAACGTCCACTGTGTACAACACCACAAGAAGACCGATATCTTAGGATCAGTGCCCGCAGACGGCCACGGAGTATTGCAGGTAGCCTCGCTCGGGACATTACCGCAGTCACTGGAACAGTTGCCTCCAGACACAGTCTACAGACGACTGAACAGACATGGTTCATTAGCCCGGAGACATGCAAGCTGCATTCCACTGACCCCTGGTCAAAGGAGAGCCCTTAAAGCCTGGTGTCAAGAACACAGTACATGGTCATTGAAACAGTGGTCCCTGGTTATGTTCACGGACGAGTGAAGGTATAGTCGAACAGTGATTCTCGCCAGGTATTCATCTGGCGTGAACCAGGAACCAGATACCAACCTCATAAATTCCTTGAAAGTGACCTGTATGGAAGTCGTGGTTCGATGATGTGGAGTGGGATTATGATTGGTGCACGTACACTCCTGCATGTCTTTGACGGAGGAACTGTAACAGGTCAGGTGTGCCGGGACGTCATTTTGCACCAGTATGTCTGCCTTTTCAGGGCTACAGTGGGTGCCATATACCTCCTGATGGATGATAACGCACGGCTTCACCGAGCTGCCATCGTAGAGGAGTACTTTGAAACAGAAGATATCAGGCAAATAGAGTGGTCTGCATGTTCTCGAGACCTAAACCCCATCGAGCACGTCTGGATGCTCTCGGTCGACGTATCGCTGCACCTCTTCAAACCCCTACGACACTTTACGAGCTCCGACAGGCACAGGTGCAAGAGTGGGAGGCTATACCCAGCAGCTGCTAGACCACATGATCCATAGTATGCCAAACCGTTGTGCGGCCTGTGTACGTGTGCATGGTGATCATTTCCCACATTGATGTCGGGGTACATACGCAGGAAACAATGGCGTTTTGTAGCACTTGTATTTCGGGACGGTTTTCTCAACTTATCACCAATACCGTGGACTTACAGATCTGTGTCGTGTGTGTTACATATGTGCCTAGGCCATTAACGCCAGTTGTGTGTAGTGTCACGTTGTGTGGCACCACATTCTGAAATTATACTTAATTTATGAGCATGAGTGTAGTTCAGGAGATATGATGCCGTAAATTTTGAGATGCGTGAAAAATTAGTTTTTGCTTACAATGGAGCGAAAAGTACCCAGACTATACGCATCCAGTGTTTGATAAGGAGAGCACTTCGAACAAGTTTTAAGAATTATTTCGAATCTTTACTACATTTTTTCTCGTTTAAAGTGCACTAACTAATGAACGTATAACAGTTTATCTATCTATTACTAAATATTCGTTGACCAAATCTTTTCGGACTTCCATGTGGGTCTATGCACTGAAATTCCGGGGCCACCCAAACGGAAGCCCGAGAAGGTTTCGTCAGCAGTATACCCCGACAAATTCTACATTCACCTATAAATGTTCATTGTTGACGTAGCAAAACACTTCAGAGTCAAATATGACATTTTAATTTATTATAGTTTTGGTTTTGAGTTTTTCATTAGTCTGTGGACAAATAATCTGCAGCTGAAAAATCCAAAATAATTAGGGTTTTGCGTCTTCAGACACAAAGGTTTTACATACTTAACGTCAAATATTTACCACGTTAAATCAGTTTTTAAGTAATCAGACGGTTGAAGTTCTTTTGATGCGTGAGGTAGATTCTTTGAGGAATCTGACGGAAAGGGGTGGGGGTAGGGTATGAGGCAGGTGGCTGGTATATTAATAAGATGTACGTAATACTGATAATGGTATCCCAATGTGTAATTTCCATTTCAGTGTCCAAACTGTTGATAGTTTAATGCGTCAGTCATGGATCAACTCAAAGCTTGTCCACCACTAACACGTTGTCAGTGGCGCAACTACACTCCTGGAAATGGAAAAAAGAACACATTGACACCGGTGTGTCAGACCCACCATACTTGCTCCGGACACTGCGAGAGGGCTGTACAAGCAATGATCACACGCACGGCACAGCGGACACACCAGGAACCGCGGTGTTGGCCGTCGAATGGCGCTAGCTGCGCAGCATTTGTGCACCGCCGCCGTCAGTGTCAGCCAGTTTGCCGTGGCATACGGAACTCCATCGCAGTCTTTAACACTGGTAGCATGCCGCGACAGCGTGGACGTGAACCGTATGTGCAGTTGACGGACTTTGAGCGAGGGCGTATAGTTAGCATGCGGGAGGCCGGGTGGACGTACTGCCGAATTGCTCAACACACGCCAGTGGTCGGCGGAAGGTGCACGTGCCCGTCGACCTGGGACCGGACCGCAGCGACGCACGGATGCACGCCAAGACCGTAGGATCCTACGCAGTGCCGCTGGGGACCGCACCGCCACATCCCAGCAAATTAGGGACACTGTTGCTCTTGGGGTATCGGCAAGGACCATTCGCAACCGTCTCCATGAAGCTGGGCTACGGTCCCGCACACCGTTAGGCCGTCTTCCGCTCACGCCCCAACATCGTGCAGCCCGCCTCCAGTGGTGTCGCGACAGGCGTGAATGGAGGGACGAATGGAGACGTGTCGTCTTCAGCGATGAGAGTCGCTTCTGCCTTGGTGCCAATGATGGTCGTATGCGTGTTTGGCGCCGTGCGGGTGAGCGCCACAATCAGGACTGCATACGACCGAGGCACACAGGACCAACACCCGGCATCATGATGTGGGGAGCGATCTCCTACACTGGCCGTACACCTCTGGTGATCGTCGAGGGGACACTGAATAGTGCACGGTACATCCCAACCGTCATCGAACCCATCGCTCTACCATTCCTAGACCGGCAAGGGAACTTGCTGTTCCAACAGGACAATGCACGTCCACATGTATCCCGTGCCACCCAACGTGCTCTAGAAGGTGTAAGTCAACTACCCTGGCCAGCAAGATCTCCGGATCTGTCCCCCATTGAGCATGTTTGGGACTGGATGAAGCGTCGTCTCACGCGGTCTGCACGTCCAGTACGAACGCTGGTCCAACTGAGGCGCCAGGTGGAAATGGCATGGCAAGCCGTTCCACTGGACTACATCCAGCATCTCTACGATCGTCTCCATGGGAGAATAGCAGCCTGCATTGCTGCGAAAGGTGGATATACACTGTACTAGTGCCGACATTGTGCATGCTCTGTTGCCTGTGTCTATGTGCCTGTGGTTCTGTCAGTGTGATCATGTGATGTATCTGACCCCAGGAATGTGTCAATAAAGTTTCCCCTTCCTGGGACAATGAATTCACGGTGTTCTTATTTCAATTTCCAGGAGTGTAGAATAAATGAGGATTCCCTTGGCATCGTATCCGTTGAGGCACAGTTTTGTGACAGGCGAAAAAGTGAGGAAGCGCAAAGGCAAAGGGTGGAGGAAGAGGAGGGAAATCATGAGATCAGAACTGAATTTTGTTGAGCAACAGCTCCTTAAGCGCTACATTTTCCTGGCATGGAATGGTAGTTTCTTTTAGTTTTGGCTGCTAGATGGAGCCACCAACCCCGGTATGCCAACTGAGCCAACAGTACAAAAGTTTAAAGACTACATTTTATGTATGTTCTTTTGTTTGTTGCGGCTCTGCATCACTTGTCAATCAGAAGAAGAAAGACGAATCGCGATGTTGCTACAAGTTATGTTGCTTTGGATTGTATGTGGTTTCATGATTGTAAACGCTTTACTTACATGTCAAATCGTGCTAATCTCAATGAAGTAAGTAAGAGGGAAAGCGACGATTACACATATAGAAAAAAAGTGGGGAGATGTCTCCAGGGAGGATGTATCGAAGTTTGCCCTGAATGCCTGTTAACCTAGTTATGGCAGAGTATCTTTCTCTTTTTTTCTGATCTACATCTACATCTACATGTACATGGATACTCTGCGAATCACATTTAAGTGACTGGCATAGTGTTCAAGGAACCACATTTACAATTCTCTATTATTCCAATCTTGTATAGCGCGCGGAAGAAAATGGTTCAAATGGCTCTGATCACTAAGGGACTTAACTTCTGAGGTTATCAGTCCCCTAGAACTTAGGACTACTTAAACCTAACAAACCTAAGAACATCACATATTCCCATGCCCGAGGCAGGATTCGATACTGCGACCGTAGTGGTCGTGCGGTTCCAGACTGTAGTTCCCAGAACCGCTCGGTCACCACGGCCGGCAGCGCGCAAAAAGAATGAACACCTGTATCTTTCCGTACGAGCTCTGCATATCCCTTATTTTATAGTGGTGATCGATCCTCCCTATGTAGGTCGGTTTCAACAAAATATTTTCACATTCGGAGGAGAAAGTTGGTGATTGGAATTACGTGATAAGATTTCGTCGCAACGAAAAACGCCTTTGTTTTAATGATGTCCAGCCCAAATCCTGTATCATTTTTGTGACACTCTATCCTATATTTTGCGTTAATACAAAACGTGCTGCCTTTCTTTGAACTTTTTCGATGTACTCCGTCAGTGCTGTCTGGTAAGGATCCTACACCGCTCAGCAGGACAAGTGTAGTGTAGGCAGTCTCCTTAGTAGGTTTGTTACATTTTCTAAGTGTCCTGCCAATAAAACGCAGTCTTTGGTAAGCTTTCCCCACAACATTTTTCATGTGTTCCTTTCAATTTAAGTTGTTCGTAATTGTAATACCTAGGTATTTACATGAATTTACGGCTTTTAGATTAGACTCATTTATCGTGTAACCGAAGTTTAACAAGTTTCTTTTAGCACTCATATGGATGACCTCACACTTTTCGTTATTTAGGGTCAACTGACACTTTTCGCACCATTCAGATATAATTTCTAAATCGTTTTTCAGTTTGTTTCTATCTTCTGGTGACTTTGTTACTCGATAAACGACAGCGTCATCTGCAAACAACCGAAGACAGCTGCTCAGATTGTCTCCCAAATCATTTATATAGATCAGGAAGAGCAAATGGCCTATAACACTACCTTGGGGAACGCCAGGTATCACTTCTGTTTTGCTCGATGACTTTCCGTCAATTACTACGAACTGTGACCTCTCTGACAGGAAGTCGCAAATCCAATCACATAACTGATACGATATTCCATAAGCACGCAATTTCACTACGAGCCGCTTGTGTGGTACAGTGTCAAAAGCCTTCTGGAAATCCAGAAATACGGACTCGATCTGAAATCCCTTGTCAGTAGCACTGAACACTTCATGTGAATAAAGAGCTAGTTGAGTTTCACAGGAACGAATTTTTCTAAACCCATGTCGACTGTGTGTCAATAGATCATTTTCTTCGAGGTAATTCATAGTGTTCGAACACAATATATGATCTAAAATCATGCTGCATATCGACGTTAGCGATATGGGCCTGTAATTTAGTGGTTTACTCCTACTACCTTTCTTGAATATTAGTATAACCTGTGCAACTTTCCAGACTTTGTGTACGGATCTTTCGTCAATCGAACGGTTGTATATGATTGTTGAGTATGGTATTATTGCATCAGCATACTCTGAAAGGAACTTAATTGGTATACAATCTGGACCAGAGGACTTGCTTTTATTAAGTGATTTAAGTTGCTTTCTGTCTATTTAGATCTTCACGCAAGCTAAGTATTTACAACCGCGAAAGATGCTTGAAGGAAGTAACTTAGTCGACAAGTGTAATTTTTCCTTTTCCCATCCTGTTTACCGCTGGTGTGCGGAAAGCACTGTACGCGGCTGAACAGCCAAGAATTTTCGTTACTGCATCACAGTCGTTATGCACCAATGTGTTTCTGGACCTGTCCTGAAACGATTGCGTACCACCCCTAGTCAACATTTACAATGATTTTGCCGTTCCCCATTAAACTGCTTCCAGTGGATACAGGTCTACTTGAAAACACTGCCACTGAGTCGATCCATTACAATAATATTTGACAACCCTTAAAACGCAGTTAAAAGTGAGAAACAATCACACGTTATACAACACCATAATGGTTCCTCAAAATGCGAGTAGCATGTTTCATTTTCCCACACAGACGTGTGTTAACTTTGCCCAGTAAGCAAATGTTATGCACTTTATTAGCAAATTTATCAATTACCTCCAGTATTTGTTAGATGTTTTCAAGATTTTCAGATTATTTCACAGAAAACCGAGGACAAAAGAAACTATGCTGCATCCAGTTAGACCGCCTTCTGTATGATCTCACTCTGGTAGAGTTCACGCTACAGACATATTTATGAAAGGAGAAAGGGAAACCGAGTCTCTAGTAACTAAGCTTTTCAAGCGAAAGATTGCTTTGATCCCGTCGCTCGCAGACAGCACGAAAATACACCCGGACGTTTGTCTTTTATGAGAAACTCGATGCAAAAGTAGTAACGCGCGGAAGAGTGCGCCACCAACCCACTTTCGATAATAACTCTACAGTGAAAGGAAGATATGAAATTCACGACGGCGTGGAATATCTTGTGGTCAAGAGTGATTATCAGCAGCAGCGCGTACCAGATTATTGCTTGTGTACATCGAAAACTATCTCTCATCACGGTGGAGAGCTATCTGGCGATCCTTTGGCACTTTCCTTTCTGTGAGAGCGTTAGTAATTAGCAAGAGGCTACACTGAAAGAGCAACGTTCTGGATAATTAGATCTGTGCTGAAATAAATTCATGAAAAGCAACGTTTAACTTTTACCGAAGTTATAACTTTTGTGTACAATCAGTAAATTAGATAAAATATTTTTACAGTGATATTCAGCAACTTTTAAGGTACCTAAAAAGACTAGTGGCCAAATGTTACCGAATGGAAATTTGCGACAAAAGTAAGCACCGCATTTCAAACAGCAATTATTTCTTTTTCGGTAATCGACGTAGCCCACTCAAAATATAGACAGATTTTCTCCGGCTTTTTTTTCAGTGAGTAGACTCCATCGGTGAATTGCGAGCCTATGAAGTCTACACCTGCGAGGTGTGCACTCTACCTATCGACAGCTGCCATGATGTTTTCGTTTGACTAAATAAGTGTTGAGGGACATACCTCTATATATGGGGGAATAATTAGAAATCACAGAATTACAAATCTAGTGAACAGACTTGTACGATACGTAGATGAACGCTCTGTTTTCCCACAGTCAAAGCATCGTTACGGGTAGGTACTTTGCCCAAAAACACCTCCGTCGGCAGCTACTTGTCCTTATAAGAGAACGTATATTATTTTTCTTTGTCAATCTAAGTTTGTTCACACGCATCTAATTGGCAGAGTAGGATTTCAGACTTTTGCAGTATGCACGAGCTATTATTTAATTATTGTGTCATATTAACCAGCAACTTAACAAATTCCAGAAACAGTGACCAACATATTCCTGGCAGATAAAATGTATTTTTTTCTAGGCTGCAGACTTTCTGCCCTCCCTTGGAACTCGGACTGAATGAATCCTGTGAAATCATCACTAACAAATGGAACTGAACAACAAGCACATAAATTTTATCCTGAGGAGAATAAGCAACAATCAGTGAGAAAGTTCTTTGCAACTGAAATAGAGGCGCCATATCCATTGGACAATTACCATACAACACCTAAGATATTAAATTTATTCCAATGAAGGTCAATTTCCTTGCAGCTGTATTTTATTTGTATTTGTATGTCATCAAAATAAAATAATAAATAAAACTGCAAGGAGACTCACATAATAATAAACAAATAACAGCTGAAATCCTCCACAAAAATAAAGATATTCAAAGCTAGGAGTATTCTTCCGGCAGCCACGGGACCTTATATAAATCCTCCATGAATGGCCTAGATGATAAAATTAGCAGTAAAACCGCTATATTTCTCGCTAGAAAAATTAAGCGCTCTGACGTGTTGCTCCCGGCTCAGACAGAGGGAAACCTCGAAGCGACTTCGACCCAGAGTGGCGAATTTGACAAGATCATCAGCGAGAAAGTTGAGATCCGAATGTTCATGTGTCCTTAAGAATGGTGAAACAGACGTAGACGAATATAAACGTCTAAGAATGAGATTGCAGAAAATGCAAAGTGGCTAAGGAAGTATGGTTAGAGGACAAATGAAAATCTGTAGAAACATGTGTAACTAAGACAAGATAGTGCCGCCGAAAGGAAGATAAAAGAGGCTTTTGGAGGAAAGAGAAGCAGCTGTATGAATATGACGAGCTCAGATGGAAAACCAGTACTAAGCAAGAAGGGAAAGGTGAAAGGAAGATACAGAGTGGATATACAAGGGAAATGAAGGCAATATTACAGCAAGAGCAGAGGAAGTAGATGTAGGTGTGGTGATAAGATACTAAAAGAAGAATATGACAGAGCACTGAAAGTCCTAAGCTGAAGCAAGATTCCTAGAGTAGATGACCTTCTCTCTGATATCCTTGGGAGAGTGAACCATGACGAAGTCGTTCCACCTGGTATGCAAGATACAGTAGACAGGGGAAATACTCGCAGATTTCAAGAAGAACGTAATAACTAGAATCCCAAAGAGAGCAGGTGTTGACAGGTATTAATATTACCTATGTGTCATTTTAATAGGTCCTAGTTGCAAAATACTGGAACGAAAAATGTATTTGAAATCTTATGGGACTTAACTGCTGAGGTCCAGTCCCTAAGCTTACACACTACTTAACCTAAATTATCCTAAGGACAAACACACACACCCATGCCCGAGGGAGGACTCGAACCTCCATCGGGACCAGCCGCACAGTCCATGACTGCAGCACCCTAGACCGCTCGGCTAATCCAGCGCGGCTACTGGAACGAATTACTTAAAAAAAGAATGGGAAAACCAGCAGAAACTGGCCTCACAGAAGATCAGTTTGGATTCTCGTAGGTTAAAGAAAGGGAAGCTTGCATTTGTAGCTTTTGTAAGAGAGAGCGTCTAAAATGTTGACTGGAATATTCTCTTCGAAGATTGCAGGGATAAAATAAAGGGAGCGAACGGATGTATACTGGAATGAGGAGACAAGGCACTGGCGGAAGTAAAGATGTGAGGACGGGGCGTGGGTCGTGCTTGGGTAGCTCAGATGGTGGAACACTTGCCCTCGAAAGACAATGGTCCCGAATTCGAGTCTCGGTCTGGCACACAATATTAATCTGCCAGGACGTTTCGGTTATATAATATTTGTACAGAAACCAAGGGGCAGCTATAAGGATCGAGAGACACGAAAGGCAGGCAGTGGTGGAGAAGGGAGTGAGGCGGAGCTGTAGCGTATCCCCGATGCTGTGCAACCTGTAAACAGCAAACAGTAAAGGAGGCCATGAAAAAATTTGAAGAAGGAAGTAAAGTTCACGGAGAAGAAACAAAATCTTTGAAATTTGCCGATGACAGCGTAATTCTGTCAGAGACAGCAAAACACTTGGCAAGGCGGTTGAACGGAATGGACTGTGACTTGGAAGAAGAATGTAGGATGAACATTAACAAAAGCAAAACAAGGTTAATGGAATGTGGTCGAATTAAACCATGCGTTTCTGAAGAAGAGAAATTTGTTATCAACGAGTATAGATTTAGGTGTCAGGAAGTCATTTCTGAAGGTGTTTCTCTGAAGTGTAGTCTTGTATGGATTGGAACGCGGACAATAAGCAGTTCAGACAAGAAGAGATGGTTCAAATGGCTCTAAGCACTATGGGACTTAACATCTGACGTCACCAGTAGCCTAACCTTAGAGCTACTTAAACCTAACTAACTAAGGACATCACACACATTCATGCCTGAGGCAGGATTCGAACCTGTGGCCGTAGCAGCATCGCGGTTCCGGACTCAAGCGCCTAGAGCTGCTCAGCCAGAGCGGTCGGCGACAAGAAGAGAACAGAAGCTTTCGAAATGTGGTGCTACAGATGAATGCTGAAAATCAGATGCATAGATCCCGTAACTAATTAAGGAAGTACTGAAGAGAACTGGCAAAAAAAAAAAAAAAAAAAAAAAAATGCGGCATAACTTGACTAAAATAAAGGATTGGTTGACAGGACGCGTTTTTAGACATCATGGAATCGCCAATTTAATATTGGAGGAAAGCATGGGGACTAAAAATTCTAAAGGTGAACCAAGAAATGGTTGCAGTAAATAGATTCAGAGGGATGTAGGTTGCAGTAGTTATTCGGAGGTGAAAAGGCTTCCACAGCATAGATTACTGTGGAGAGGTGCATCAAACCAGTCCTCCGACTGAAGACAACAACAACAACAACAACAACAACTACTACTACTACTACTACTACTACAAAGATATATGATAAATATTTGTGTTATTATTACTTCTTATGTTATGTATTAAAACTGTAAATATGTCATAATTGTAGCAATATCTTTAGCACGAGAAAGAGATAACCTTTGAATCTGAAGAAGTAGAAAGGCGGAGGGCGACAAATGACGGAAAACAGGATGCGCCTTGAGGGGACTTAACTTGATGTCTCTGTACTGTGCTGACGAAGGAGAACAAAGAACCATCAAGCCCGCAGTTCCGGTATCAGCCCGGAAACGTGCCTACTTCCAGCTGCGGCTCCTCAAGTGGTTTTCATCATCAACAATGGCCGGGACGCACGGTGTTACCTGCCGCACAATGTGGAGCTGTTCCCACAGTTCCTCTTCGGGTTGCTTTAATCGTAGAGTGAAAGCCAAATAATGTACTACCCGCTTATGGAGCTCTCTAGGGGTAGCGTGCTCCGTCAGTTATGAGGTTATAGCCTCTATATTTCAGCGAAAGTCTGCAGCGATCGTTGTCCTCTCTGGTTTGGGAAGCTACTTGTTATTAATGAAATGATAATAAATGGACACCCTAGCTGCAAACAGGCGTTGATGTACTTCATTAGGGACATGTTGAAAATGTGTGCCCCGTCCGTGACTCGACCCCGGGATCTCGTGCTTACAAGGCAGACGCTCTATCCATCTGAGCCACCGAGGGCACAGAGGATAGTGCGCTTGCAGGGACTTATCCCTTGCATTACCCCCTACTTGCTAGTATCATTTTTATATTAAGGACTGGTCTAAAAACAAAGACTGTGTGCACCAATAATGTTACACTGTTGAAACGCTGATAGCTTCTGGACCTGCACCAGTGATTACCGGTATCCTATCTGCAGGGAACAACAAGACATAGGAAGTCACCTAATGAAGCTGGTAATAGAGGTATTACGGGCAGTGATGACTTTATTCATTTCTTATTTCTGCTAATGTTACTGCCATTGAGGCAGTTTCGTTCGTCCTCGCTTCGACGAATCAAGATAAGCTGAAGCTATCATCCGTCCAAAGGTTGGTTTGAAAGAACTAGAGCCTTGCTAAGCGTGATCCTATTGCCATACGCCAACCTTTGGACTGTCGCACCCCGTCAAAAATAGTGGATCCACAGTTTAACGTAGACTCGGAACCACGATGGACGCACGAAATTTGCCGTTACAGAACATGCTTCGTTAAATCAAAGCATTCCCCCTCCCTAACATCGAAACTGCTGTACTGAAGAGTGGCTCGGCAACTGTAGCACCCTTCAGCAGAGCACACTCAGTGTAATCTCAACCTGATACTGTAGTCGCTGACCGGCAGGTGTGGCCGAGTAGTTCTAGGCGCTTCAGTCCTTACGTTAGTTAGGTTTAAGTAGTTCTAAGTTCTAGGGGACTGATGACCTCAGCTGTTAAGTCCCATAGTGCTCAGAGCCATTTCAGCTGTAGTCGCTATCGCTAAAGCATGCCCGTGTCTTTCTGCTCGACTCGGAAGTAGCTGGCTCAAAGTGAAGAAAATACTTCAGCCAGGACAAGGGAGGACGACATGAAATAGCTGGTCTCAGGCCAGTGAGAATAGTTGAAAGAATATTGAAATAACGACATACTAACGTAGTCCAGCAACCACAGAACGGGTGCCGGAGCGATCTAAATACACTGGTGCGCGAAACTTAAGGACGAAAGTAATTTTCTATGGTGTGTCATTGCCAAGTAACAGAACCCGATAAAAGGACCGAATCCAAAAAGAGTTGCTGCAGCATCGCACACAAGGTAACCGAAAGAAATATGTAGCAAGACGAACAAAAATGACAGGTCTTATGAAGTTTTTTTCTTCAGTTTATGTCACAGTTACGTTCAAAAACCAGTCTGAGACTACATTGTCCATTCTCAAACCGTAGTCATCGACGTATATGTTCACGTACATTTCCACTGGTGCACACATATGCAACAACCATAAATGTTACTTTCGCGTAAGTACAGAATAGTAATGCTTATTTAGGATCCAGTAACTCCATTAAGATAAGTAGTGTTAGCCCCTTCCAAAAGAACGTGGTGTAATAAAGTTACTGGATTCTGTATACAAATTTTTTAAAAAAATAGTTATGGCTATTTTCTGTGTGCACTAATGGAAATGTACGTTAACATTTATCAATAGCACACGAGATACTGGCAGAAGTAAAGCTGTGGGTACCGGGCATGAGTCGTGCTTCGGTAGCTCAGATGATAGAGCACTTGCCCGCGAAAGGCAAAGGTCCAGAGTTCGAGTCTCGGTCGGGCACACAGGTTTAATCTGCCAGGAAGTTTCATTTATCGATAATGTTACGGTTTGAAACTGGATAACGTAGTCCGAAACAAGTCACCACTAGAAAAAAAAAGAAAAAAATTTTGAAACCAACTACACTACTGGCCATTAAATTTGCTACACCAAGAAGAAATGCAGATGATAAACGGGTATTCATTGGATAAATATGTTATACCAGAACTGACATGTGATTACATTTTCGCGCAATTTGGGTGCATGGACGCTGAGAAATCAGTACACAGAACAACCACCTCTGGCCGTAATAACAGCCTTCATACGCCTGAGTATTGAGTCAAACAGAGCTTGGATGGCGTGTACAGGTACAGCTGCCCATGCAGCTTCAACACGATACCACAGTTCATCAAGAGTAGTGACTGGCGTATTGTTACGAGCCAGTTGCTCGGCCACCATCAACTAGACGTTTTCAGTTGGTGAGAGATCTGGAGAATATTTTGGCCAGGGCAGCAGCCTAACATTTTCTGTATCCAGAAAGGCCCGTACAGGACCTGAATCATGCGGTCGTGCATTATCTTGCTGAAATGTAGGGTTTCGCAGGGATCGAATGAAGAGTAGAGCCAAGGGTCGAATCACATCTGAAATGTAACGTCCACTGTTCAAAGTCCGTCAATGCGAACAAGAGGTGACGGAGACGTGTAACCAATGGCACCCCATACCATTACGCCGGGTGATACGCCAGTATGGCGATGACGAACACACGCTTCCAATGTGCGTTCACCGCGATGTCGCCAAACACGGATGTGACCATCATAATGCTGTAAACAGAACCTGGATTCATCCGAAAAAATGACGTTTTGCCATTCGTGCACCCAGGTTCGTCGTTGAGTACACCATCGCAGGCGCTCCTGTCTGTGATGCAGCGTCAAGGGTAACCGCAGCCATGGTCTCCGAGCTGATAGTCCATACTGTTGCAAACGTCGTCGAACTGTTCGTGCAGATGGTTATTGTCTTGCAAACGTCCCCATCTGATGACACCGGGATCGAGACGTGGCTGCACGATCCGTTACAGCCATGCGGATAAGATGCCTGTCATCTCGACTGCTAGTGATACGAGGCCGTTGGGATTCAGCATGGCGTTCCGTATTACCCTCCTGAACCCACCGATTCCATATTCTGCTAACAGTCATTCGATCTCGACCAACGCGAGCAGCAATGTCGCGATACGATAAACCGCAATCGCGATAGGCTAAATCCGACCTTTATCAAAGTCGGAAACGTGATGGTACGCATTTCTCCTCCTTAGACGAGGCATCACTACGTTTGACCAGGCAACGCCGGTCAACTGCTGTTTGCGTATGAGAAATCGGTTGGAAACTTTCCTGATGTCAGCACGTTGTAGGTGTTGCCACCGGCGCCAACCTAGTGTGAATGCTCTGAAAAGCTAATCATTTGCATATCTTCTGCCTGTCGGTTAAATTTCGCGTGTATAGCACGTCATCTTCGTGATGTAGCAATTTTAATGGCCAATAGTGTAGTTTAACAATAGCGCTGATCGGTGTGTGTACCGTGTTGAAAGATTTTGAGGTCAGTATGCTCTTGCAACATCATGCCTCCCCACAGTATACACGTAGACCATTAAAACGATCATGTTGGACAATGTTCCCGTGTATGTTACGTGTTCCCACCTCTCGCCATAGAGGTATACAACGGCGCACGCTAACAAGCTTTCTCGGTCAGAACCTTGGGAAAGTGGAAGGCCGCAAGAAACAATATAATTTAAATTTGTAATCCGTGTTTTTTCCCGTCTTGAAACTCACTCTGTTACTTTTAGAACCTGAGAAGAACTGTTATTACTGATTGTCTGACATCCGTTTTCCGTAGTTAATAGAGATAATATTATTTGAAAAGAAACCGGCAAGTTACTTAAATAAAAGAGTAATGTAACAGGCAGAATCCTACGAACACTTCGCGCTCTACGCTCCTTGAAATGTCAGCAACTGTGGACATCACACCTCACGTCATAGCACGACGACGGAGAACAAAAAAATGGTTCAAATGGCTCTGAGCACTATGGGACTTAACTTCTAGGTCATCAGTCCCCTAGAACTTAGAACTACTTAAACATAACTAACCTAAGGACATCACAGACATCCATGATCGAGGCAGGATTCGAACCTGCGACCGTAGCGGTCGCGCAGTTCCAGACTGTAGCGCCTAGAACCGCTCGGCCACTAAGGGCCGGCAACGGAGAACATAACGGTATTTTTAAAGCACTTAGCATGCAAAGCTAATGATGTTTCTTCTGCTCGCTTTTGAAAATATTAAGGGGAGACGGAAGGCAAGTGAGCTTCAAAAACTTGATTTTTAGATTTTAGCATATTTGAAATGCCTGGTCTTTCCTGTGTGAAATAGTTTTTTTTATATAAATATGACATTTTTTTCGTGAGGTATGATGGTTTCACTGACGCTCTGTGCAATCTGGCATTTAAATGCCACACCTTCCTTTTTGCGCCATGCAGAGATAATGTACAGCATTCTTTTACTCCTTGTATTTTATTTCATGCTTCTATTGTTTTATCGCTTCAATGTTTCCTACCCTGTATCTACCATCGATATACTTGTCTGTTAGCACTCACAACTCTACGCAAACGTTGCTGCTCTCTATCGTTAAATGCAGGCCGTCGGCCACTGCGTTGTCCTGGTGAGAGGTAAGGGTTGGTTGGTTGGTTTGGGGAAGGAGACCAGACAGCGTGGTCATCGGTCTTATCGGATTAGGGAAGTCGGCCGTGCCCTTTCAGAGGAACCATCCCGGCATTTGCCTAGAGTGATTTAGGGAAATCACTGAGAGGTAATGCCTGAAACTTAGTATCCTCGGCTTGGCCATAAGAAGAAATGTAGATAATTTAGAAAACATAAAAAACCTGTATGGGCTATCTTTTTCCATAAGCTTTCCACAAATGAAAATCCAGTGCATGGTCTATGCCCAAATGATGCTGACACTTGGTGCAAGTACAGGAGAAGTGCTAGATATGACCACAAACATTCTTTACCTGCATCAGTAATGAATTAAATTAAACCCATATTTAGAGACCTTTGTAAAGATACCTCGTAGAAGAAATGTCATCATGAGAAAATCCAAAGTTCAAATGAATGAGTGAATTCTGTCATTTGGAACCAGTTACCGAAAACTGTATTTGTTCAGCTTACAACCCTCAAATTTGGTGTTTATGATGCTATTTTATGCTTCAATGATGGTGTAATTAGAAAACTGGATGTTTTGGAATTATTGGGCATAAAATCTAGTGGAAATACTGCAAAATCCTTGGTGCAGACAGATAAAGAGAGAATCCGCAAAGCAGATATTGCTAATTTAAAACGCACAAAAGAAGTCAAACAGAAAAGAAGAGGGACCAAGAAAAGAAAAGAAGATCAGTATGATTCAAATGATGCTGAGTATGGTGCAGGAAAATATTAGAGGTACGTAATTCTCATCAATAACTATACTTGAATTTCAGTATTAAACTTCAAATGGATTTTTCTCAAAACTACAATTTTTTACTTTCAGGTACCATTATTTCATAAACTAATGGGGTTAGAAACATGAAATTTGGCCAATTTGTTCTGCAGATGGTAATAAGTTGTAACAAGTAAACTGAGAACCACCAAACAATCAGAAACTGTTTTATAATAACTAATATACAAAAAAGTTAAATTTTACTAGTGAAACAATATTTTTTAAATTCAAAACCATAAGAGGTTTCACTTGTAAATTGAGTCATATATGTTATACATATGCAGTAAAAATTTCATTGTTTTATGTCTTATAGTTCTTTTGAAAGGATTACCTGTTCAAACGGTAAAATAGAACTGGCAGAATAGGAATTAAAATTGCCTTCCGTCACCCCTTAAGCTAGATGAGAGCAGGAAAGTTTTTGATACACGGTCATGCTTTTTGAGTAATTATTTGTATAGCTGAGAAGACTACACAAAACTAGGAACTTTAGAAACAAATCGATTAATATAACGTAAACAGATGTAGAAATTCTCTAGATTGTTTGGCTCCGTCCCATGTAAGAAGAAACTAAAGTTCTAGAAGAGAAGCACTAAATTGGTAGTTCGGAGATGACTCACTGTTGCCATGTATTTGTCTCTGTTATACAGTGGCATATGGGGTTGCTCTAGTGGGAGTGACACTTCAGGAGCCACGTCGCAAACTTAAAAACAATGAATAACAAAGGAGTCGGTTCTCCCCTCCCCTGTCAGACCGAAATCCTTGAGTGGAAGGGCAGAAAAATCTCTCCCTTTGACCTAGTTCCGTATTTGTCTAGCAAATGCCGTCCCTTGCTTTAGGTAGTGGCCCAAAATAGAAGAAATGTTATAGTTTTCTGTGTTCAGTCTTTGAAAGTGTTATGCTTCTAGCGACTGTACCAGTCTCTACAAGCTTTGAGTCACTCTTTCTGCTTTTTTGCGCCCAAAAACAAAACACAAACCCAAACTATCTCAGTTTAATGTACCACGTCACATGCGATTACCTACCGTCTCTTTTACAATAGAAAAGTAGTAAGATCAAGTGGGGGCAATACCCCATTGTATTCAAAACTGATTTTACGTCCTTTCACTACATTTTTTCCCCTACCAGCAACTTTTCAAAGCTTCTGAACAGTTTATGATCAGTGCATCGTTGGAACCGTGTGTTTCTCGCCGCATTCACATGACCTGTTCTACACACCAGGCACTCTCCGATTCTAGGTACTGTCTAACTTAGGTCGTGTTTCACCGTATGCATTCTTTAATTTTGAGTCTTGGACAGAACACAAGCCTAATTCCGTATTTGTGTAGCTCATGTCGTACCTCGCTTCAGATAGAGGCCCAGTCTAGAGGGAATGTTGTAGGTCTATCTTTTTCTGTTGTCTAAAGGAATTTGTGTCTTCTTCACTCGAAGACATAAATACTGTGCAACTGAACGCTGTTTGTGACCGTTATTCCTGAATAAAGTCTTTGAAAGGCTTAATTTATATTCAAGATTGTAATCTGGAATCGATCTCTATGTATTAATGTGCTCGGAACGAAATTCTTCTGTTTCGTATGGTGTAAATTGCGTTGACTTCTATATCTACATGAGTAATCTGGCAGTTCACACTTAAATGCCTGGCAGAGGGCTCACCGAAACACTCGCTCTATTTCGCCGCCGTTCCACTCTCATAAAGCGCATGTGAAAAACGACCTTTCCTTGTGAGCACTTATTTTTCTTATTTTATTGCAATGATAATTTTTCCTCTAAATATTTTCGCATTCGGAGGAGAAATTTGGAAATTTAAATTCCACGAAAAGATGTTTCCGCAACGAAAAGTGCATTTGTTTCAATTATTGCCGCCCCAGCTGGCGTACTATGTCGGTGATACTCCCTCTCCTATTTCGCTATAATACAAAATGAGATTCCCTTCTTTGAACTTTTTCGATGTCCTCCATCAATCCTATTTGGTAAGGATCCCATATCGCACAGCAGTACCCTAGCATAGGACGGACAAGTGTAACGCAGACAGTCTCTTTAGTAGATCTGTTGCAAGTTCTAAGTGATCTACCAAATCGCAGTCTTTGGTTCGTCTTCGCCGCCAAATTATCTATGTGATCGTTCAAATTTAAATTGTTCGTAATTTGTTTTCCCTAGGTGTTTCCTTGAAGTGGCAGCCTTTAGATTTCTGTGATTCATCATACGACCAAAATTTAACTGGTTGCTTTTGGATGTCCTCACACTTTTCATTATTTAGGGTTAACCGCCATTTAGGTAAAAATGTGTACAGTGAATGGCCTAGTGAACTGATTTGCGTTCAACCAACCCGTCCAAAAATAGTAACTTGCTTCACTTTTCTACACGCGTCGCTAACTAAATGAAATTTTACGTAGTGAAAACAAAAGATTAACTATATCGCTTAAAATATCGCTTTATACTGCCTGACACTTGTGAGTCCTCCTATACATGAGAAGCCACGTATATTATTATGAAGGAAGTGGTCCCTGCACAGATATGGTTTTGCAGAGAAACGTTAGCTGAAAGACTTGCGCGTACTTCACCGAGGTGAAAGGTCGAATTGCCCTCGTATTACAAGACGTTAAGATCCGTCTGGCGAAAGTAAAGATCAGTTACTGGTGAGTGTAACTAACGATCAAGAGCGCTGGATGAAAGCAGCGAACCAGATGTAAACCGAGATGCACGGCTATTGTTTCATACTTTCGCCGACGATGGTGAAATTTTCCTCCCGGGATGTGAGATCTCAATTACGGTCGCTGTGACGGGATAGAAACAGAAATCATTATTCTTAATAACATATCATTTTTGCTCTATTTTCAGGGTTCTATTCTATTACATACCTACCCGCTTTCGTTAGTTAAGCAAGTGTATATATTTTCAACGATGCAGATAAAACACCGTAGGTACGAGTAAACATTTCCGCATTTATTTCCTGTTGCTGAATCCGGCACAATTCGTTTGTGTATTTCAAGTATTTTTCAAAATAAAGAATTTTTTAACTAGAATTACGCGGAGAAATTACTTGCCTTTTCTCTAACTTTATTTATCTACACAATTTTTGCACCAATTAGGAACGCTGCACGTGAAACAAAATACCGCGTGTGTGTGAGCGTGAAGGGCTAATAGAACACATGAAGAGATACGGGAAATGGCTATAATTTTGGCTGCTGATAGTAAGCGCAAATACTTCAACAATTACTGAGAGTTACAGGGATGTGATCTTCGTTAACACAGCTCACGCGAGTACGGAAACTAAATAATTTTAGAGCCAGAGCAGCAAACAGTCAAGTGAAGAGTAATAACACGTCACTCCCATTAACAAGCATGTTAAAAATTTAACGTCTCGTCGACAGTGAAGTCATTAGGGGCGCATATGGGATAAGGTATGGGCCTTACTGAAAGAAACGTCACGTTGTTTAAAACAGTTGAACAAACTCATTGGAAATTTAAAAAGAATGATGAAGGGTTTAAATTCAGCTGTTACCGACAACGAGGCCAGAATTTGAATCACTGTACTTTATAGCACCTACTCTCTCTCTCTCTCTCTCTTTCTCTCTCTCACACACTCACACACGTATCTTCCAGAAATAAAGTGTCCATTCTCGTGATATGTACAAAGTTCAAAACTGAAGCAAATGTGAAACAAGCTAAAAATGTTATGGGATAAAAATGAATATCGAGTACAACCTACTCTTTCCGTTTGTCCAGCGACGATGTAATTAATAATGCGCAAATTTTTAATAGCACTTCTCATTCTTAGTAATTACATGCCTTTGAACGAAGTAAACTCCAGGAAAGATGGAAAAGTGGGGTTTATTGTCTGCAATTAGAATCCTATTTACGTTTTACTTGAGAGGAGCAGGTTAATAACGTATGTGAAAGGGAATCATCTTGATGGAATTTGAACGAAATAAGAAATGTACCAGATTTCATTTTTACTTTAAACTTCTTTAATTTCTTACATTCGATTGTTTGACCATTGGCCGTAGATCATAAACGAAATGTGGAATAAAACACAACTTTCAGTTTAGTATAGTATTTTGTTTCCTATGCGTAACGTATTTGAAAATTTGTTGTTTCATCTGCAAGTGCTAGGAAATACATTTTCTGAAGACGAAATCTAATGCAATATTGAAGGAAAATTATATTTGACTGTAAATTATATCTGAAATACTTTTATGATGAATTACTTAAGAGTTTGAGACAAATGACTTCTTAGCCACAGTTACGAACTACGCTATTAAACTATTACAACCCTTTTACTACCACCTGTTTGCTTCCAAACAGTGAGCACTTAGCTGTGGAAGTGATGTACTCATTTAAGTGGTCAATATGGTTAACCTCATGACTTTCAAATAATACTCGATAATCGTTAGGAATAGTACATGTTTCTGTATCACGTCTTCCCTGTAGAGTGATCCCTACTGGAAACCTGCTAGTACGTTTCACTTTGAGACACACTGGATGAGCGATGTTAAGACATTAATCCAGCCGCACAAAAATGGGAAATCGGTAATTGTATTTGATTCCAGGATGCGTTTCACAATATTATTCTTCTGTTGTCAGATACGTTTACCTACAGTTCAAGTACAGTTTTGGGCCACTGTACGAGGGACGTCGAATAAGTAAGGCAACACATTTTTTCTGAAAGCAGATTAGTTTTATTCAGGATTCCAATATACCACATTATTCCCGACTCGTTTGGCTACAAAATCCTGTTTTTCAACATAATCTCCGTTCAATGCACCGACCGTACGCCACCTTACTGTGAGGGCCTGTATGCATACGTGGTACAACTCCACTGGTCGACGTCGGAACCAATGTCTTGCTGCATCAGTAAGTAACCTCATCATCCACGTACTGCTTCCCGCGGAGTACATGCTTCACTGGGTCAGACACATTGAAGGTGAGAGTTCCGGGCTGTAGGGTGAATGAGGAAGATCAGTCCAATGAAGTTTTGTGAGGTCCTGTCGGATGCGCAAACTTGTGTGAGGCCATGCGTTGTCTTGGACAGGGAGAAGTTTCTTGTATTTTGTGGCGACGAACATGTTGAAGTTGTTTCCTCAGTTTCCTTGGGGCAGCACTGTGTTATCGATAGCTACGATGCCACTACGTAGCTGCGCTCTCGTAGGTTGGCACTACGAGAGCGGACGAACAACGCTGACCACAGCGCCCTCTAGCCGACTCTGTGGAGCTCGACGAGCGCCGCTCCACATTCAGCCCATTTGATCACGAGTAGACGACCAAGCAACATTGTTTCTACTTGATAGTGGGCGACGCAGCTCGTGGTCGTACGGTAGCGTCCTCGTTTCCCTTGCCATCGGGCTCAGGGATTTTCTCTGCTCGTGATGACTGGGTGTTGTGTGACGTCCTTAGGTTAGTTAGTTTTAAGCAGTTCTAAGTTCTAGGGGACTGATGACCATAGATGTTAAGTCCCATAGTGCTCAGAGCCTTTTGAACCATTATTTTTTTTATAGTGGGCGAGCCACTACAGATTTTGCCTTTGTAACTTCCAGTAGCTGTTAACTTTGATACCTGTACGGCTTCGCACCTACGTGCTCATCTGAGCCAAAGTAACCAAGTATGTACTCATATTTTTGCCTATAGTAAATTGACCAGTTCACCACTTGGTACAACCAGAGATTGCTCACAGGTCAATCCTTCCAAGACCCAGGCGATCATTGTAGGGAAAACCACTCCTTCCTTCCGTCTTCTCGACTTCTACCATATATCACCATTTATGGCTGTCCTATCATCCCCCCCCCCCCCCCCCTCAGGTTCCTTAGCGTCACCCTTGACCGTCACCTCTCCTGGACCCCCCATCTCCAGACAATCCAAGACGAGGCACACTCCCACCTCCTCAAGCTCCTTTCTGGCCATACATGGGGTCTGGATCCCTCCACCATCCTTCACACCTATAAATCCCTCATTCGCCCTATCCTCTGCTACACCCACCCTGCGTGGATTTCCGCCCCTCCTACCTTTTACAAATCCCTTCAAATCCTAGAATGCCATGCACTCCGCCTCCCCTATCGCCTCTGTCTCCCCCCCCCCCCCCCACATGCAGATCCTATAGGACCTTATTCCGTTCCCATACCTCCTCCTTTTCCTTGAATGGATACGGATCCTCTACACCTCCTGTAAACTCGATCCCCCTCACCCACTTGCCTCTCCCATCCCCGTCTGCTGCCGCGCCTGTATTCCCACATCCCACCTACTCTCCATCTCTCCACTCTCCATACCCTCGCCCAAGGTGGCTTCCACCAACTCCCGCTCCTTGGTAATGCCCCCTTCCCCTCCATCTACCCCTCCTATTAATTTTGATCCTCCGCTTCCACACACTGTGTTTTTTCCTTAGCGCACCCTCTCTTCCTTCTCTCCTTCCTCCCTTTCTCCCTCTCTCCCTCCCTCCTCACCCTGGGCTTCCCCTACCCCCCATACCTTCTTTACTCCCCCTCCTGTCTCCCCTGCCACTCTCATCTACACCCTCTCCTCTCCCTGCTCCCCCACCTTTTCCCATTTTGGCAGGTCCCCAGACTCGTACACGTCAAGTGAACATTCGTGCGCCGGAGATCATCGCCATCGGTTCTTTGTGTGTGTCATCATGTTAATGCTTTAGTGTTTGCACCTCAGATGGGAGGGGCCGCACAATCCGTGACATGGCGCCTCAAACCACGTGGCTCATATTTCTTAATAGGAACGTCTGTTTTTTGATCCTCTACTTACATGCCTTCCACTTGGTCTCACAGATATTATACATTACTCTAGTTTTATTTTAATCATAATGGTCCTAAGATTTCGAATCTGAACTGGCTGCTTTCGGAAACAATTA
Source organism: Schistocerca gregaria (assembly GCF_023897955.1). Taxonomy (NCBI): domain Eukaryota; kingdom Metazoa; phylum Arthropoda; class Insecta; order Orthoptera; family Acrididae; genus Schistocerca; species Schistocerca gregaria. The sequence goes on from NC_064924.1 coordinate 233,559,168, forward strand.
TAATACATATATTCTTTATCTCCACAGTCGTCAAGGTTTAGTCCTGTTGAAACTATTTTGTCTTCAAGGTTCTCATAATTGATATTTCACTCTTTCCTGTAGTCTTCCTCTATTATGTCACTCTGTGGTTTCGTAAATACGTATTATTTGCGGATTTCTACCATCACACATTCTTTCCATACGATTCAATCATTCCATATTGCGTGTTTCTTCCAGTATACTCTACAGGCATACACGTAATATGAGTCTCATATCTTCATTCAGAATGCAATCGACACAAGGTTATCCCAAAACCGACTGCAGAAACCTCATTTCTGCTACCTGAATACTTTTTCTCCTGCCAGGGTCCATCACCTTTATGTAGTATTGTATGGACTGTCACAGTTCTATAAAATTTTATTACCGATTCAACGCGCTTTTGTACCTAAAAGACAAAATAACTAAAGAGTTAAAAATATTAGAAATCATACCAACAAATAACCGCAATGATTTAAATATGGTTAACGAAATGTACCAGAAAAAGCTGAAAGCGGAACAGTTAGTAAAAGATGATGAAATCACGCTGCCTATAGCAGTAAAAAAGTGGCACACACGAAAACCTTAGGGTAAACGAACGGATGAGACCATTTTAGAAGAGTCTTAGTGTTTTTACACCGCAAAAATGGCAATAGCGTATGTAAATGATTTCATTATTTGACAGTATTGTAAATAATTTTAAAAAAATAAAAGAAAATTTAAAAAGATTTAATAACACCTCGAGACATCTATGTAACAATAACAAATAATTGATTATATTAGTAATAGTTGTATTTCCAAAGTTCATTATGTAATACGAACTGCGGTCAGTAAGTAATGCAACACTTTCTTTCTCGGACAATTGGGGTTGAAAAAAATGCAGATTTTGTTGTGGAAAATCGCGTAATATTTTCGCTTCAGTTTGATGAAGATTCGATAGGTGACGGCGTTATACGTGGCGCCTGTAACTGGGATGGGAGGTGCTTTCCACGCAGAGTTTATTTTGGCGGAAAACCAGAGCGTCGCAGGTATTCATAGACGCTTACATAATATCTACGGAGACCCGACAGTGAACAAAAGCACGGCGAGTCGTTGGGCGAGGCGTCTCTCATCATCACAAAAAGGTCGCGTAAACCTGCCCGAGTTTCCGGTTGCCGGCCGGCCACACACGATTGTGGCTCTTGCAACGTTGGAACGAGCAGACACTCTCATTCGAGGTGATCGAAGGAAGAAAATCAAACACCTTGCTGCTCTACTGGACGTCTCTGTTGATAGTGCTGACACGCTTGTCTACTAAGTGGGGTACTCAAAACTGTGTGGGTGCTGCTTCCTGGCCGCCTAGGAAAAGACCATGGAGAGCGATTAAAGTCGATCTGTTCGGCCTATTGAGGCATGCACTCCGGATAAAGCAGTACGTGGTTGGTGGGGAGGTTATTGATACAGCGCGACGTTGGCTTCAGCGTGGGCCATTAGAATGGTACGATGCACACACACATAACCTTCCAGTAAGGCAGTCGCACTGAACGGAGATTATGCTGAAAAATACAGTGATCATCCAGAACATTTTGACCACCTACCTAATAGCCTCTTTGTTCACCTTTGGCACGGATAACAGCGGTGACGCGTCGTGATAAAAAAGCAATGAAGATGTGTTCGAATGGGTTCAGATCTGGCAAGTTGGGGGAGCCAGCACACCAACTGGAACTCGCTACTGTGTTCTTCTAATCACTCCATCACACTTTTGGCCTTATGACACGGCCCACTATGTTGTTGAAAAATGCCACTGCCATCGGGAAACATGATCGTCATGAAGAATTGTACGCGGTCCACAAGGAGTGCACTGTACTCCTTGGCGGTCATGGTGTCTTACACGAGCTCCACTGCACCCACGGATGCCCACATGTATGTCCCTCAGAGCGTAACTGAGTCGCCGACAGCTTGTCTCCATGCCACAGAACAAGTGCCCATTAGGTGTTCTCCTGGAAGACGACAGATTCGCTCCCTCCCATTGGCATGATGAAGTAGGTCTCGGGATTCATCAGACCATGCAACGCTGAGTCACTGCGCCAATGTTCAGTGCCGATGGTCACGTACCCGTTTCAATTGTAGTTGTCGACGTCGTGGTGTTAACATTGGCACATGCATGGGTCGTCGCCTGCGGCCTCCGATCGTTAGGAGCGTTCGGTTCAACTGTGTGTTCAGACACACTTGCTCTCTGCCCAGCATTGAACTCTGATGTTAGCTCCACCACAATTCGTCACCTGTCCTCTTTTACCAGTCTGCCCAGTCTACGACGTCCGACATCTGTAATGAGGAGTGGTCGCCCAACCCCACGACGTCTGGACGTGGTTTCAGCTCGGTTTCACTACGTGTTGAAGACACTCACCACAACACTCCTCGAACACCCGACAAGTCGTGCAGTTTCCGAAATGCTCGTGCCGAGCCTCCAAGCAATCACAATCTGCGCTCGGTCAGACTCAGACAGATAACGCTCCTTCCCCATTCTACACACGGAGAGGACGCTCACTAACATTGCATGCACCGTGCGTGTGTCTGACTAGTAGTCATTCCTCACCAAATTACACTGCTATCGCCTGGACGGGTTTATATCGATAATAGCTCCTTGACACCTGTGCTGCGGAACGGAGACAAGCCGGAGGCGGCTCCAGTACGCTCTTGGGAATATTCACGTTGGTGTCTATGGGTCCAGTGAAGCACCATGACGGCCAATGAGTATCGTATTCTGTTTGCACACCTCCATGGCATTTTTCAGCAAGATAATGCGCCGTGTCACAACGTCAGAAGTGTGATGGAGTAGTTCGAGGAGCACAGTGGCGAGTTGCAATTGACGTGCTGGCCCCCCGAACTCGCCAGATCTGAGCCCGATGGAACACATGTGGGGTGTGATTGAACGTGGCGTCAGAGCTAATCGCCTCCCTACCCGGAATTTACGGGAATTATTTGACTTGTTTGTGTGTAGATGTGGTGCCAACTTCCTCCAGTGATCAAACAAGGTTAGATTAGATTAGATTAGTACTTGTTCCATAGATCTTGAATACGACACTTCGTAATGATGTGAAACGTGTCATGTTAATAAAAGGTTTCTATAGAAGATATTACATTACACAAAATATTACATGACACTCAATATTTTTAATTTTTTTTCTGGTGGGGGTTGGGAAATTACCCACTTACTATATCCAAAAATTCATCTAATGAGTAGAAGGAGTTGCCATTAAGAAATTCTTTTGATTTCCTTTTAAATGCTATATGGCTATAAGTCAGACTTTATACTATTAGGTAAGTGACCAAAAACTTTTGTGGCAGCATAATTTACCCCCTTCTGAGCTAAAGTTAGATTTAAGCTTGAGTAGTGAAGATTATCCTTTCTCCTAGTGTTGTAGCCACGTACGCTGCTATTACATTTGAAATCGTTTGGATTGTTAACACCAAATTTCATAAGTGAATAGGCTACAGTGAAGATTTCTAGCTCTTTAAATAAGTGTCTGCAGGATGATCTTGGATGAGCTCCAGCAATTATTCTGATTACACGCTTTTGTGCAATGAACACTCTTTTACTCAATGATGAGTTACCCCAGAATATGATGCCATACGAAAGCAGAGAATGAAAATAGGCTTGGTAACCTAATTTACTCAGACGTATATCGCCAAAATTTGCAATGACCCTAATAGCATAAGTAGCTGAACTCAAACGTTTCAGCAGATCCTCAGTGTGTTTTTTTCCAGTTCAACCCCTCATCAACGCATACAGCTAGAAATTTTGAATATTCTACCTTAGCTACCGATTTCTGACCGAAGTCTACATTTATTAATGGTGTCATTCCATTTACTGTGTGGAGCTATATATACTGTGTTTTGTCAAAGGTCTCATAGCATCCACACAACAAAGCGTCGCCGCTGCTATAAGTGCTAAACATGGCGATACCAGCAATTAGCTAGGTGGTCATAATGTTCTGACTATACGTTCATGTGTAAGGAGGCAAAAGAACTTCTGCCGTTAAATGAATTTTCAAGAACCAGGGAGATAGCTTGTGGTAGTGTTTTCACTTACCTGTTAGGTGAGGTGAAGTGTAATGTGTATTTGGAAGTAGATTCTGATGTGGAAGACCATGCATGTAAAGGGCTGCAATAAGGGAATATTGCATAATTGCATAATAAAACTGACTGCCTAAAGTGTCTCGCTCTCTCATTTATACACTCCTGGAAATTGAAATAAGAACACAGTGAATTCATTGTCCCAGGAAGGGGAAACTTTGTTGACACATTCCTGGGGTCAGATACATCACATGATCACACTGACAGAACCACAGGCACATAGACACAGGCAACAGAGCATGCACAATGTCGGCACTAGTACAGTGTATATCCACCTTTCGCAGCAATGCACGCTGCTACTCTAGCATGGAGACGATCGTAGAGATGCTGGATGTAGTCCTGTGGAACGGCTTGCCACGCCATTTCCACCTGGCGCCTCAGTTGGACCAGCGTTCGTGCTGGACGTGCAGACCGCGTGAGACGACGCTTCATCCAGTCCCAAACATGCTCAATGGGGGACAGATCCGGAGATCTTGCTGGCCAGGGTAGTTGACTTACACCTTCTAGAGTACGTTGGGTGGCACGGGATACATGCGGACGTGCATTGTCCTGTTGGAACAGCAAGTTCCCTTGGCGTGCATCCGTGCATCGCTGCGGTCCGGTCCCAGGTCGACGGGCACGTGCACCTTCTGCCGACCACTGGCGACTACATCGATGTACTGTGAAGACCTCACGCCCCACGTGTTGAGCAATTCGGCGGTACGTCCACCCGGCCTCCCGCATGCCCACTATACGCCCTCGCTTGAAGTCCGTGAACTGCACATACGGTTCACGTCCACGCTGTCGCGGCATGCTACCAGTGTTGAAGACTGCGATGGAGCTCCGTATGCCACGGCAAACTGGCTGACACTGACGGCGGCGGTGCACAAATGCCGCGCAGCTAGCGCCATTCGACGGCCAACACCGCGGTTCCTGGTGTGTCCGCTGTGCCGTGTGTGTGATCATTGCTTGTACAGCCCTCTCGCAGTGTCCGGAGCAAGTATGGTGGGTCTGACACACCGGTGTCAATGTGTTCTTTTTTTCATTTCCAGGAGTGTATGAGGGAAGTCTGTACCAAATATAAATGGAAGAAGTGCCACGGTACTTGAGACATGAGATGCAGCCTTTTCCTGTACGGTGGGAGGTGTCTGAGATGAGAGGAGCAAGCGAGCGCCGGTGCGCCTACAGACCTGCGGCGTTGACGGTGAGCGTGAGCGCGCTGTCGGGCGCGAGCGCGTCTCGCAGCTGGTAGTAGCGCAGGCCGGCGCTGTAGAGCGCGCCACGCACCACGTGTCGCGAGACGAGCAGCCGCGCCGCCTCCGGGTCGGACAGCAGGCGCGCGCGTTTGGCCGCCGACAGCCGCGCGAAGGCGCGCTCCGTCGGCGCGAACACCGTGTGCGTCTTGCTGCCTGCGACACACCGACAAGGGCACTCTCAAACCACCACATTGGTGTACACAGTCTAGTCCAACTAAATCAGGTTCCTTAACCGTTTTAGTGACCAAGACGGATATATCCATCCTTGGCCTCTCCTCATGTACCGAATCGAAGCATGTGACCTCGAACGCTCTTAACCATACTAAAATGTGATTAGGATTTAAATCGCTCAATCCAGAAACACCGTCTAACCCTGAGACTTTTCTGACAAGTACTTTTTGAAACAGTTTTACGGTGATGTAGGTTACGATCCCAGTATCACGCACTGCAGCGATTCACCCTGCATCGGAATTTTGCGTGACACTCAAGAGCATGAAAAAGAAAGAGGGCAGTATACAGGTCTGATTGTTTGTTGTTGCGGTCTTCCGTCCAGAGACTGGTTTGATGCAGCTCTCCATGCCACTCTATCCTGTGCAAGCTTCTTCATCTCCAACTACTACTGCAACCTACATCCTTCTGAATATCTCTTGGTCTCCCTCTACGATTTTTACCCTCCGTGCTGGCCCCCAATAAGTTAGTGATCCCTTGATGCCTCAGAACATGTCCAACCAACCGATCCCTTCTTCTAGTCAAGTTGTGGCACAAATTTCTCTTCTCCCCAATTCTATTCAATACCTCCTCATTAGTTATGTGATCTACCCATCTAATGTTCAGCATCCTTCTGTAGCACTACATTTCGAAAGCTTCTGTTCTCTTTTTGTCTAAACTATTTATCGTCCACGCTTCACTTCCATACATGACTACACTCCGTACAAAACTTTCAGAAACGACTTCCTGACACTTAAATCTACACTCGATGTTAACAGATTTCCCTTCTTCAGAAACGCTTTCCTTGCCATTGCCAGCCTACATTTTATATCCTCTCTACTTCGACCACCATCAGTTATTTTGCTCCCTAAATAGCAAAACTCATTTACCACCATCAGTTATTTTGCTCCCTAAATATCAAAACTCATTTACTACTTTAAGCGTCTCATTTCCTAATCTAATTCACCCTATTTAATTCGACTACATTCCATTATCCTCGTTTTTCTTTTCTGATGTTCATCTTATATTCCCCTTTCAAGACACTGTACATTCCTTTCACCGGTTCTTTCAGGTCTTTTTGCTGTCTCTGACAGAATTACAAGTCATCGGCGAACCTCAAAGTTTTTATTTCTTCTTCCTACTCCGAATTTTTCTTTTGTTTCCTTTACTGCTTGCTCGCTATACAGATTGAATAACATTGGGGGTAGGCTACAAACCTGTCTCACTCCCTTCCCAACAACTGCTTCCCTTTCATGTCCCTCGACTCTTATAACTGCCATCTGGTTTCTGTACAAATTGTAAATAGCCTTTCGCTCCCTGTATTTTACCCGTGCCATCTTTATAATTTGAAAGAGAGTATTCCAGTCAACATTGTCAAAAGCTTTCTCTAAGTCTACAAATGCTAGAAACGTAGGTTTGCCTTTCCTTAATTTTTCTTCTAAGATAAGTCGTAAGGTCAGTATTGCCTCACGTGTTCCAACATATCTTCGGAATCCAAACTGATCTTCCCCGAGGTCGGCTTCTACCACATTTTCCATTCGTCTGTAAAGAATTCGCATTAGTTTTTTTGCAGCGATGGCTTATTAAACTGATAGTTCGGTAATTTTCACATCTGTCAACAGCTGCTTTCTTTGTGATTGGAATTATTACATTCTTATTGAAGTCTGAGGGTATTTCGCCTGTCTCGTACATCTTGCTCACCAGATGGTAGAGTTTTGTCAGGACTGGCTCTCCCAAGGCTGTCAGTAGTTGTAATGGAATGTTGTCTATTCCCGGGGCCTATTTCGACTTAGGTCTTTCAGTGGTCTGTCAAACTCTTCCCGCAGTATCGTATCTCCCATTTCATCTACATCCTCTTCCATTTCCATAATATTATCCTCAAGTACATCGTCCTTGTATAGACCCTCTATATACTCCTTCCACCATTCTGCTTTCCCCTCTTTGCTTAGAACTGGGTTTCCATCTGAGATCTTGATATTCATACAAGTGCGTCTTTTTTCTCCAAGGGTCTCTTTAATTTTCCTGTAGGCTGTATCTATCTTACCCCTAGTGAGACAAGCCTCTACATCCTTACATTTGTCCTCTAGCCATCCCTGCTTTGCCATTTTGCACTTCCTGTCGATCTCACTTTGGAGACGTTTGTGTACCTTTTTGCCTGCTTCATTTACTGCATTTTTGCATTTTCTCCTTTCATCAATGAAATTCAGTATCTTTTCTGTTACTCAAGGATTCCTAGTAGCCCTCGTCTTTTTACCTACTTGATCCAATGCTGCCTTCACTATTTCATCTCTAATAGCTACCCATTCTTCTTCTACTGTATTTCTTTCCCCCATTCTTGTCAATTGTTCCCTAATGCTCTCCCTGAAGCTTTCTCCAATCTCTGGTTCTGTCAGTTTAGCCAGGTCCCATCTCCTTAAATTCTCACCTTTTTGCAGTTTCTTTAGTTTTAATCTACAGTTCATAACCAAAAGATTGTGGTCAGAGTCCACATCCTCCCCTGGAAATGTCTTACAATTTAAAACCTGGTCGCTAATCTCTGTCTTACCATTGTATAACCTACCTGAAACCTGTCAGTATCTCCAGGCTTCTTTCATGTATGCAGGTCTGATTATGTGGTTTAATGGAGATACCGGCAAGGTAGATCAGCGTATTCTCTCAGAGGGGTTAGCTGCCCTCTGTAGTAAATAGCTGAGTTAATGGATCACAGATGAACTTGAATAAGCGTCGTGGTACGTCCACCCCGAACACATAGAACGAAAACTAGCGAACGAAATGAGATAAAAAAATGGAGAGGATAACAGCTTCAACACGGGAGGTTGTGGGTTCGAATATTGTCAGGTGCGCTAAATTTATCTTTAAATCTTTATCGAAATTACTTCGATCATTATTTTTATTAAATTAATTAGTTTAAATGTATTTTTTTAAGTTTCTTTTCCTTTGTCGCATCATTTTAACCACCGTACGAATCTTTTCGTTTGTTTCATTTTTACCTTTCTATCATTCTTTTTCCAGTCGGAATTTTTGTGAATATCAGTTAAAAAAGAAACGACAAAATAATGTATTTATATTTGTGAAGTGGTGTGAACGAGTTATTCTTGTTACCGGACGTGCAGTTTGTTTTCACGGTTATCGTCATAATACAAAAACATTAAAAACATAACCTAAATACCTATTGCGCTATGGACAAAGTAACACAGATAAAAACATGATGAAAGACGGGTTTATAAGTAAAACGAAATTCAAGCAAAATGAGAAATAGATATAATGAACGCAATAACGTGGACGACAAAACGGGGTGACAAAACAAAAGAAATTAAATCGAAATTAACACATAACACTAGTTAAAAACTAGAAACTAAAATTTCAAGAGTAGAATGAATGATAGGAGCGAATGAAGAAGTTGATATTTTGATGAAAATTTTGTCACAAATGAATGAAATTTAAAAAATAGTATTTAAATGAATTAATTGTATAAAAATTATAATCAAAGTCATTTCGATAAAGATTTAAAAATAAAAATAAGTTAATGCGTTTGCAAATATGGCGCCCTTAATCTTTCGCATGTATAGATGTTGTCCTAGCCGTTACACCAGGCACACACACTGTACAGAACAACATTTTAACGCTGTTGAGTGTTACACATAATTCCCAGTTTTTCTTCAGTACTGGCAAACGAGGACAGACTAGAGTGAATGGTTGCAGTGTGTGATACCTGGGATCTTAATCTACATCACTATATAGATAATTTCTAAAAGTCGATTGCATCGTTGGGAGTCTCTCCTTGTGAGACGTATAACTGCCGTGGGGAAACTTCAGTAGCTGCCCACTCCATTCCCAGACAAAGACAGTAGTATTATATAATAAGTAGGTTTCCAGACGCAGATTCGTACTGGATACGCAACTACGATTCCAAGGATAGTAATGACTGGCTTGATTAATGGAAAGTAGAGAAACGTAATCGGCCAATTTAATGATTAATATCATTTTCATCAGACAGTGGAAAACAACAGTGGGTTGCCTAAGTAGAGGACCATGGAATGCTAAGGTCTGATCATTTATCATGTTCACCGATCAGTTAACGTAGAAAACAGAAGTAGATGAAAATCTTTAATTTTCGGGGACGCTACGTTCAAATTTCGGCTGCAGACAATCCATTGCACAGGGAGAGTAGTCTGTCACGCACTCGTTGACCTGGCTTCACAACAGGTTACCAAATTTAAAAGGCAGGAGTTTGGGCCGCCCAGCTGGACGCAAGCCAGTGAAATTGGCTATTGGAACCTTCCTCACTCGAAAGAAAGATACTACTGTCGAATTTATAATACGTTGGAGAGACTCTCCCCGAGCACCATTCGGTTGCAGTTCTTAGTCACTAGTCGTAGTGCAAGAGTCGATACCATTTAATTATACATGAACTGGTTTCCACCACCTTGGACGTCGCCTTGTGAGGAGGCAGTCAATTTTGGTTAGGATACTTCGTGACTGAGTGCTCATCACTACTTCGATCATCTTTATTACGCAGTCACGTTGTTTGAACCGTGAGCGTCTGGTACCACGATTTACCACTGCGTTGCTCTCCACTTTTCGTACGTATCCGTAGCTCCAAGACGGCTGAGTAAAAAGTAAACCGAAATTGTGGACTATGTTCCTTTCACCTGTCCAGCAAGACTACCTCGCATATATTCCATTTTAAGACGAACAATGCGCTTTGATTTGTTCAAATTGATGCCTGTTGCTGGTCTGTAGTTTCCCCATTGTACCCTTCAGTCTATGTGTTGTTGAATCTGGCTGTCGAATTACTTGCATTAACCATTTCGTGAGCCGTGGGAAACATGCTTCCCACTACGGGGAACTCGCTCCAAGTCCCGTGAGATTCACAGTTCCCACCTCTGTACGGTGCTACCTCCTAGTGAACATCAAAATATCCACGGGTGTACTGCCGGTCTATAGTGTCCAACGGGCACAATATTTCGGCGATCAAACATGTCGCCATCATCAGGTGAACTGACGGACTGAGCTCCTGTGAACGAGCCGGCACGGAGATCCGTACGCTATGGCTGCTCAGGGGGAACTGGGTTCGGTCGCGGCGGCGGCCGATTTAAATACCCTCCTCCCGCGGCGTGCTCCCTCCGCCGTCCGCGCCCCGCGCCACGGTAGCGCGGTGGAACAGATTGCGACGGCGTCTGATGTGACGTCGGTGTGATGGGTCTGTCCGCCGTGGTCGTCACAACTATGCGTTTGCTCAATTTACTCTTGATTAACCCAACCGCTGGTTCCCAAGCCTTGCTAAGATTATAGCCACAGTAACGGTTTATGAGGTCGTCATTGGTGCGAATTTCGATGGCCTCTCTAACAACGCGAATTTCGATGGCCTCTCTAACGGCGCGTTCACAGGAGCTCAGTCCGTCAGTTCACCTGATGATGGAGACATGTTTGATCGCCGAAATATTGTGCCCGTTGGACACTATAGACCGGCAGTACACCCGTGGATATTTTGATTATCAAATACGCCGGGAGAAACTCAAGAATCACACCTAGTGAACAGTTTAGAGTACTACTTCCAATTGGAAGTTCCCACCGTTTTTGCTGTACCTTCGCGCAGAGGCATTGTATAGCTGAGTGTTGCTTAGAAGAGGAGTCTTTCAGTGCTGCTTGCGTGACATTTTGTGATTTTTTTCCTCAAAGCTATAGTATAAGGTAAATACTTTTGATTTAACAAAATTTGTGAAGGAAAAAATAAATTGGAACCAGGAGAATTCCAGTTTGAAATAACAGGAGCCGTTTCTGCAGTAAAATGGATGGATAATCATCCAGTCACTTCACTGTCCTCAATTCATGACCCGTGAGAAACAGACACAGTGAAAAGGAAAAACAAGGATGGTACTAGTACAGAGATTTCTTGTCCTGAAGTTGTGGCAGAATACAACAAAATAATGGGTGGTGTCGATAAGTTTGATCAATTACGAGAAAGGTATGCAATCGGCAGATGTTCTGTAAAATGGTGGCACAGAATATTTTATTTCCTGGTGGACGTTGCTGCAGTGAACAGTTTTATCCTGTGGAAAACAAGTAAAAGAGAAAATGGACAGCATGATCAGCTCACACACAGGATCAATCTAGCCAGACAATTGGTCGCTGGCTTCTCATCCCAAAAAAGGCGTGGACAAAAACCTGTCTTTCTGGCAAAAAGGGATAAAGTACCTGAAGATCTTCGTCATGTGGCTGTAGGGGAGCATCAACCCATTTTAGGAGAAACCTACTGGACGTACCGTCATTGTAGTACTAAAGCTGCGGAAAAGACCACTCGCTGTGTTTGTACATATTGTCAAATACCACTTTGCATAGACCCATGTTTCAGAAAATTTCTTGGCAAGTAATTGTGAACAAGAGAAGTAAATTTATCAAATAAATATGACATATATTGAAAAAGTTGGTGTTGTCATTTAACGCCAAGGAAGGGAAGTGGGAAGAATACTTCCCACATTGTTGTGTGACCTCACTTTCAAAGTTGGAGCAAATTTGATATTCTGTATGATAACTATACCTATCTGTTAACTACTATCTGCTCTCTATTCATTAAAAAAAAACTGCTCAATAATTTTTCCCACGAAAGGGTTAAGTGAACAGGTCTGAAATCTCCATAGTCAGTGGATAGAAGACTGGCTGGCGAGAATTCTTTTACCTGTTAGCAGGGAAACGGTGACAGGCAGTACAGCTAATTCTTTGATTCATTCAACATCTACAGCATCTGCAAACGGCATGAGCCATTCCCATGCAAAACACAACTGTTGTCTGTAGAATTATTTATTCTAGTTATGTGAATAGTATAGCTGCAGTAAGAGACCGTGTTTTGGAGCGTTCGGTTGTTGGTTAGAACGTAAAGGGTGTACGTGGGTGGCGGACGAGAATACGTCCCTTGGAAGTGGCGGCCTCTGCTAGCGCTGGCACTGCCGTCAGGGCGAGTTCCTGACGCTATTGCATGCAGGAGCCATGTAGGCTGCACGCGTGTCAGAGATACCTGAAGGGTTGCCGATCACGTTTGCGAAGATCTCACACCTCACTGTAGGTGTTCCCAGCACAGTTCGAGCCGTCACAAAGGCGAAGGAGTGGACATAGTCGATATTATTGTACACTAATAGATGTCAGGATACTTTTGGCTGGATAGTATACATTTTGTTACTAGTATAAAGGTATTTTGACTACATACGATGTTGATTACAGATTGGAATAGGTACGTGTTTCTTACTACTGGACATATGACTTCTGTATACTCAAACATAGTGCCTAGTTTATTGCCCTCCGGAAAACCATTCGACAGTTCCGATATCGATACTCTGAAATTTCTTACGATACTGTTCATTAATCGAATGATCAGTATCGATACATAACAACATGTCGATACACAATGGTATCAGAGGTATTTGAATGAGGATTATCACAGCGCTCCTGGTAGGGGAGGTGTAGGCGAGCAAGCACGACTCACCTGAGAGGACGGGAGCGAGACCCGAGGTGCGCACGGCGCGCAGGAAAGACTCGAAGCGGCGCTCGCGGTCTGCGAGCATCGTCTGCAAGGCGTCGCCCACGGGCAGCGGGAACATGACGCGGTCCACCGCGTGCAGCACGCCCTCCGGCACCGGCACGTCGTGCTGCAGCGACAGCACGCGCGCCCCGTTGATGGTCGTCACCTGGGGGCGGGATACACCACATGCCATCACAGCTGCCAACTCTATCATGTAATGTAAAGTAATCTTGGGTAGTAGTATGCGTCAAAGTAAAACACCGAAACAACTAACAATACCGACGTTTCGACGGTCTTTGCAGGAGTCCTCTTCAGGACGACTGACGTCTACATATCTAGTGGTAAGCTGCCCTGAAGAAGACCGCTGCAAAGACGGCCGAAACCTGTAGGTACGTAACAGATAGTCGACCTTTCGAGGACTGCAGCAAGGACGGTCGATATGTTTAGATACCTAACAGTCACCCTGCAGAGTTCCGTTGCAAAGAGGGTCGAAACGTCAGTTGTTTAATTGTTTTAGTATGTTGTAATGTCACGGGCTAATCTCAAATTTATTTCATTCCATTTTATACTGGTCGTGGAAGCATGCGAACTTCAGTTACTTAAATTAGTTGGCACCTGACCCTTAAGCGCCAAATTTGCGACAAGTACAGTCGGCAGGCAGATACAGTATCGAAGTGGTACCCGCGGCGATAGTTAATCGCTTCACCTACAAAAATCATGTAAGAAATTTGAAATTCACATGCAGCATAAATCTCTAAACCACTGGATACATCGTTATGAACAATCCGCCATTTTTACTTTTTAAATAACTTCTGACAGATTTCTTTTGAAGCTTTGGAACAGTGAATAAAATTGGGATCAGTAATATACTTTGAGTACTCATGCAATTCCCTCTTGTGCTGCCACGAAATTTTTACGCCTGTTCTGTTTCATTTTAACATTATCCCGTAATTGTTCAAAAATGGCTAAAATGGCTCTGAGCACTATGGGACTTAACTTCTGAGGTCATCAGTCCCCTAGAACGTAGAACTACTTAAACCTAACTAACCTAAGGACATCACACACATCCATGCCCGAAGCAGGATTCCAACCTGCGAGCGGAGCGGTCGCGCGGTTCTAGACTGTAGCGCCTCGAACCGCTCGTCCACTTCGGCCTGCTAATTGTTCGCGAATGCAACTCTTACTTAACGTAAATGGGAGTACCAGAAGCAAACCAGAAAATAAGATACTGGTAACGCGTTTTAATTATATTTGGTAAATATTTAGCACAGCAACGTAAGACTTACATGGAACGTAAGTGAATGTATCAAATCTCAAAATACTCGTCTAATCACCAGCTTTAATTTACTTGCCTTTTAAAGTAAATGTAAGGCAATACACTGATTACTCTGTAATATTATCTGCGCGGGGAATGTACATTTGATAGCCTTATGAGTATATTAAAAAGTGCTAGTGTTCCGTAGGGTTTAAACGAGAACCTTCAACGTGGGATTCAAAATGGCGGATTGTTAAGCTTTTACTTTACAGTGCTCTATAAATCTCTATGACGTCACTAAGCATGCTAAAAACAGGTTCTACATTTTAATTGGGGCCGGACATACGTCATTTTTCTTTTTCAATATGAATTTTTCAGCTGTTTTCAACTGATCACATCATATCTTGCAAAATAATGAACTAACTTTTTTCAGGCTGACGGAGGCTCTGTTACGGTGGAGCGTATGCAGTTGGAGTGATATGGGACCCCTGATAGGTCTAGATACGACTCCGACAGGCGAGACGTACATAAGCATCCTGTCTAATCACCCTGCATCCATTCATGTACATTCTGCATTCCGACGGACTTGGGCTATTCTAGCAGGACAATGCGATACCCCACACGTCCAGAATTGTTGCAGAGTGGCGCCAGTTACATTCTTCTGAGTTTAAACCCTTCCGCTGGCCACCAAACTTCCGAGACAGGAACATTATTGATTGAGCATATCTGGTATGCGTTGCAACGTGCTGTTCAAAAGAAATCTCCACCCCCTCGTACTCTCACTGATTTATGGAGAGCATAACAGCTTGCTCACTGGAGTCCTTCACAATATTAGCCAGGTGTACCAATTTCCTTGGCTCTTCAGTGTATTGGTGCCCACAACCGAAATGATTTTCTTGTCTGAGAACATTTCTTTTTTTCTGGGTGGGCTGCATTTTATTTGTTATCATTCTTAGCTGATGTCAACCACATAATCATTCACTAGGACACTTAAGCAGTTAAACCACGTGTAAGTCTACACAAAACAAAGACAAGATTGTGAAGCGTATTCGATGCGAAGTGGAGCGTCAGATGTTATACCCACACACTGCTTACGAATTACTTCAAATGCGGAGATAGGAGGAATAGAGGGGATGTCAAAATAGCGGAAACCGATGCAAATTTCAGTTCCAGTTGATCGGTTTTCGCATTTCCAAGGCACTTATGTACGCAGAATCATCTGCCTGATAAATAATAACTTTTTTACCTTGGTCACTGAGCCAATGACCATCGAAAATTAATGAGAAGATTTGTGTAATATTGACCAATTCTCTCTTTATCCTTTGCTGCCTAATCAATACGATAAATCTCTTTCTCCGTACAGAAAACTCTGGCAATACTTTTTTCCGACAGATGACAATACCTTCACCTTTTTACTGTAGGGACCGCAAGGTTTCCATCCATTGCTGTTATTAATATTTTGTTTCCAGCCTCAAGTGACGAACCCAAGTCACGTACGCATTAACAAACCGACATACAAAGTAAGTTATATTATTTCCAAACCGCGGCAGATAGTGCTGAAAAGTTCGTTTCCGCATTTTGTCCCGATCGACATTCAACAAAAACTAGTCATCTAGCGTCACGCTTTGTGGAGGAGGAAATTAGTGTTTAACGTCCGTCAACAACGAGATCATTAGAAACGGAGCACAAGCTCGGACTAGGGAAGGATGAGGAAGGAAATCGGCCATGCCCTTTCAAAAGAACCATATAGGCATTCGCCTTAAGCGATTTAGGGAAATCACGGAAAACCTAAATCTGTGTGGCCGGAAGCGGATTTGAGCCGTGGTCCTCCCGAAAGCGAGTCCACTGTGTTAACCACTGCGCCACCTTGCGCGCTCGTGACGCTTTGTCACAGTTAATTCTTCACGCAAAACGTATCAAATTCTTTCTTCTAGCAGTGCGTTGGCTTTAGGTGTTTCATAAAATATGGTTTCTACTTCCACGACGGTTTCGTCAGTGGTTGCGATTCTGGAACGCACTTCACGTAGAACTTCTTTGAAGACAATACGTTCTTATTTGAATGCTGCCTCCCATTTCTTAACTGCTGACACTTTGGGAAGAACCACCTTATAATGCCCCATCAACTTTGGGTGAAGTGGCTAAACGTCGATAACATGGTTTCCAGTGTAAAAGTCAAAACACACGCGAAACTCGTATGCTTTGACCGATAGAGGTGGTTGCTTAATATTCTGGACCTGCATTTGGGAAGACTGGGGTTTAATTGCCTATTTGGCCATTCAGATTTAGGTTTTCCGAGGTTTCTCTAACCTACTTACGGCAAATACTAGTGTGATTTTTATGAAAGAAGAACTTCACATTTCCTTTCTCTTCCCTCAACCCGAGCTTGTGCTGTGTCTCCCGCTAGTTAGTTTTCGAAGGAAGTATTTCTCACTTGTCTTCAATCATTTTGCTACTACGTTTAAAATGATATAATTTGCAAAACTCCACTGCACGTCAAACTGGAGCTTTATTGTGAAACATTTACTAACACGACAAACGCCAAATTTCATTGCTACCAAGGCATGTGTGATCCATGGCTTTAAATTTGCTCGTTACACTTTGACAAGGCCAAGACTATGTATTATGACAACAATGTGTGGCAAGCTATCCCCACCCTGTGCTCCTATCTTTGGCGCTCTTTCTTACACTCTCTTCCCCAACCCCCACTCTTTTATTTCAATAGAAACAACCCTTCCCCGAAATAAAATAATAAGAGACTTTTGGTAGGTGCAGAAACACAGTTGTTTGCAACATCGTCAATATTTAACCAATAATAAATATGAAGTTTAAAATTTCCATCTCCCCAGGGACGAAGAATGTTCGTGGCCAGCCGAAGTGTTTAAATTCGAGTGTTACTGCAGCCACTCTGTAGTAATTGTGGACGTGTGGGGTGTCATAATTGCCCTGCTGGAATTGCCCAAGTACGTCGGAATGCACAATGGACATGAATGGATGCAAGTGATCAGACAGGATGCTCACGTACATCTCATCTGTCAGAGTCGTAGCTAGAAGTATCAGGTGACCCATATCACTCCAACTGCACACGCCCCACACCATTACAGAGTCTCCACCAGCTTGAACAGTCCCCTGCTGAAACGCAGGGTCCATGGAATCATGATATCATACCCGTACACGTCCGTTCGCTCGATACAATTTGAAACGAGACTCGTCCGACCAGGCAAAATGTGTCCAGTTATCAACAGTCCAATGTCGGCGTTGACGGGCCCAGACGAGGCGTAAATCTTTGTGTCGTGCAGTCACCAATGGTACACTATTGGATCATTGGCTCCGAAAGCCCATATCGATGATGTTTCGTTGAATGATTCGCAGCCTGACTTGTTGATGTCCCAACATTGAAATCTGCAGCAATTTGCGGAAGGGTTGAACTTCAGTCACGTTGAAAGTTTTTCTTCAGTCGTCGTTGGTCCTATTATTTTACCGGCCGCAGCGATGTTGGAGATTTGATATTTTACCAGATTCCTGATATTCTCGGTAAACTCGTGAAATGGTCGTATGGTAAGATTCCCAATTCATCGCTACCACGGAGCTGCTGTATCCCATCGCTCGTTCGCCGACTATACTACCACGTTCAAACTTACTTAAATGTTGATAACCTGCCACTGTAGCAGCAGTAGCCGATCTAACAACTGCGCCAGACACTTGTTTTATATAGGCGTTGCCGACCGCAGCGCCGTATTCTGCCTGTTTACACATCTCTGCATTTGAATACGGATGCCTATAGCTGTTTCTTTGGTGTTTCAGTATACAGGGTGAAAAGCATTTAAACTGACAAACTATGGGAGGTTGTAGGGGACATCAAATGTTTTTCCCTAGCGTCTTTTCTTCCTATGAGAAGTATTTAAACCGGTAGAGGAAGATTTCTCTGGCGGCAAATTAATTAAACCAACAAACACTTCTCCAGCTTTTATGATCAAGAGACAACACATTAACACAACCTAATTTCATTTACATTAGATTTTCAAAAATGCCTCCATTGACACATAAACAAAGGATACACCGTCGGATCATGTTCTATCTAACACGGGCAAAAACCTCGGAGTTTCCTGAACTGTTCCTGCTGCTGATTCAATCCGGGAAACCAGATCCTCTTCTGATGCAAGAGGAGTTGAGTAAACAAGGTTGCGCATCTCTCCCCACAAAAAAATAGTCCAGAGGGGCATATCTGGGGATCGAGCAGGCCATGGTAAAGGACCATCTCTGCCAACCCACGTGTCTGGGAACCGTCGGTCCAGGCATCGACGCACACGACGACTGAAATGTGCCGGCGGCCCGTCATGTTGGAACCGCGTGCGTTATCTTGTAGGGAGACGAGAAAATTGTGATAGTGCCTGCCATTTAATGGCCTAGGTAGCAGATACGGCCCAGTTAAACAATCCCCAAAAACACCGACCCACACATTAACGAAGAACCGCAGTTGATGAGCGCTAGTAACTGTGGCATGAGGGCTATCCTCACTCCAAATATGCGAATTGTGCATGTCGAAGACTCCATCACGCCCGAACGTTGCTTCATCGGTAAAAAAAAACACAGAGGATGAAACTGTTGGATGCATTTCACACTGCTCCAGGTACCACTGCGAAAACTGTGGTCTGAGTGCATAAGCAACTGGTTCTAGGTTGTGGATACGCTGTAAGTGAAATGGAAGTAACAATTGCTCGCGAAGGACTGTTCTTACATTCGTCCGATTCGACCCCATGTTACGTGCAATTGCACGAGTGCTGATTGAAGGATCCTGCTCCACATGCTGCAAGACAGATTCCTCAAATTGCAGCGTTCTTACTGTGCGACGGCGTCGCTGTTCAGGTAATCTGCTGAATGACCCGGTCTCACGCAGACGTTGGTACGCAACAGCAAAGGTTGTATTATGGGGGATATGGTGATTAGGATATTGTTTTTGATAAACCCGCTGTGCAGCTCGTCAGTTGTGGTGCACTACGTAGTACGCACCACCCATATCAGTGTACTCACTCCACTAGTAAACAGAGACAATGCACTACTACACTAGTGGACAGCAGTTGCCTACAACTGAAGAGCGTAATTCCGGCCTGCACCGGTTTAAATAATCTTCATAGGAAAAAATGACATTAGAGAAAAATATTTGTTTTGATGTCCCCTACAACCTCACAGAGTTTGTCGGTTTAAATTCTTTTCACCCTGTATAATAAAGTTTTTAAAAATCACCCACAACTACAGTCAAAGACTAAAGGCACTGTTTCATACTCACACTCACTTTGAAAGGTAAAAAATATCGTCGTGCGAAAATGCTTCAGTAATTGTAAATGCCCAAATTGTTGAAACAATAAGAGATGAGGTTGGATAGAGATACGACGTCCCTTTTTGTAAATGAAACAATATTCTCAAAATATTGAACTGCTGTTGTGTCTACAGTCTTTATTAGAAGAGGAGGATCATATGCCCCAGTTGAGTTGCGCACCGGCTGGGCCGCATGTGGGCCACGGCAGCAGTACAAGAGCAGGATATTGGGCTCTTAACTTCTCTCCGGAGCGCGCCCTCCAATTCTGGGGTAGTTAGTGAGTTAATAGCAGCAAGGGGGACTGCTAATTGCTCGCAGCGTGCTGAGGGAGACTCGGTTTCAGCCACGCTACTGCACATCTACCATTGGCTGGAGTTTTAGGCCACTACAGGAATGCTGTCGGTGGTCATAACTATTTACTCATTTGTAAAAAGATGTACTCTAACAACAACAGCTGACTCTTTTCTGCTTAGGATTTTGCGTAGTTAGCTCCCAGTATCAGTGTTTTGGCACCAGATGAACTGTGTCAGAGCGTTATAGTTATTCTGCGTTTTTCAACGACTCATTAGTAGCTTCACTCGACGAACAGAGACAGATGACGTTCAGAGTTGGTAATAACCAACTGTCTGCAATACCGGTTTCTTGTAACCAATGTGTACGGTGGGGTCAGAGTTACCATCCTTGGATTTCGGAGAGAAATGGATACAGTGGTCACGCTCTGTCAAAGCCGATTTTAGAGGATCACACAGACAGAAGGGGAAGGAAAGGAGCTACGCTTTCAGACATTCTGCCTTGAGGAGAGGAGCAGTGTGGAGGCACTTATCTCCACCTCTTTCATGCAGACAGCCACAAAACAAACGGGACACATTTCATGGTTTTTTCGTGGTATCAAGCGCCTCTGAAGGCAAAAGTGATGTACAGAGGCAGAGAACACTTAAACGTTATATGTGATTGGGACTAAAATTGTACATTGATGGCCGGCCGGGGTGGCCGAGCGGTTCTAGGCGCTACAGTCTGGAACCGCGCGACCGCAGGTTCGAATCCTGCCTCGGGCATGGATGTGTGTAATGTCCTTAGATTACTTAGGTTTAAGTAGTACGAAGTTCTAGGAGACGGATGACCTCAGAAGTTAAGTCCCATAGTGCTCCGAGCCATTTGAACCATTTGTACAATGATCTTAGTAATCACATATTTCTACAACAGGGCTTAAGTGCCAGCCTATGGTAGACTGGAGTATAAACACTACAAACTTACTGTCTTTTGGCATTAAAGAATTCAGAATGAAGAATCCGAGATATCAAGAACAACTAATTATGTGATTCCCATAAACAGATATTACAGACAGCTGTTGCGTTATTTTTGCTATCTGATAAAGACTTAAATTTGTTTCTTGGACATAATCCTATACATATAACAGCCCATCGGTATAGCTGCATTATGCAACTTATTAATACACACGGAAATCTGCAGTTATAAATAAATATAAGCATCTGTGTGCCGATAATTTGTAAATAGTGTACAACGCCATTTGGTGTCCTGCCTAATCACCATGCAAACCAATTATTTGGCAGGAATTTGATGTTGGGTACACCAGTTTACTTTCATCCTGTTGCAGCTGTGAGAATATTGAACCTAAAACAAAATATGTAAAATTATGTAAGTTTTTCAGTTTACGAGCTGGAATGTCATCCCCTGTCACTAGCTTTATTTGTACATCGTACTGAGAGCGAAAACGCTCCCGTGATCTACGGGTAGCATAATCATAACGTCCTCGGTGCCTGGTTAGAACCATGCCGCCACTTAAATTTTGAATAAAAATCGTCAGCAATAGCAGCCCAAGACTTCCAGCGTAAGAAGTTACCCCTCATTCAGCCAAAGGCCATGTCAAAGAGGGAGCGGACACTGGATCAGGGCGCTCTCTTGTCCTTGGGATGGGAAACTGCCACTAAAGGTGGAAGAATCAGCTATGACCAGCGGTACGAGGACGCAATGGAAACCACCGCATTAAAGAGACATAATGTGTTCCCACAGGACATGTGGCCTGTAATTGAAAAAGTGTCATGATGACCTCTCCATTGGCAAAAGATTCCAGACTGTTCCCCCATTCGGATCACTGGGAGGGGACTGCCGAGGGGAGGTGACCATGACAAAAAGATCGAATAACCGACAAAAGGAAAACATTCTATGACTCGGTTTGTGGAATATCAAAAGTTTGAACGTGGTAGGGAAACTAGAAAATCTGAAAAGGGAAATGCTAAGTCTCAGTCTAAACATAGTAGGGGTCGTGAAGTGAAATGGGAAGAAGACAAGGATTTCTGGGCGGAACATAGGGTAATGTTCATAGCAGGACAAAATAGTACAATGGAGGTATAATTCGTTATGAATAGGAATATAGTTCAATGATAGGGCTGTTCTCATCGGAGTTGACAGCAAACCGACACCGACGACGATAGTTCAGGTATACATGACGACGTCTCAAGGTAAAGATGAAGAAATAGAACAAGCATACGAAGATACTGAACATGTAATTCAGCACGTACAGGGAGACGAAAATCTAATAATAATACGGTTATAAGGGAATGTGTAGAAGCAACGTTTACCGGAGATATGGCTTGGTACTAGGAATGAGAGAGGAGAAAGACTGAGTTCTTCAATAAACTTTAGCTGGTAATAGCGAATACTCTTTCAAGAATCACAAGAGGAGGAGGTGTACTTGGAAAAGGCCAGTAGATACAGGAAGATTTCAATTATTTTACATCATGGACAGGCAGTGATTCCGAAATCAGATACTGGATTGTAAGACATACCAAGGAGCAGATATAGACTCAGATCACAACGACATAGTGATAAAGAGTGGGATGAAGTTTAAGAAACTAGCAGGAAAAATAAATCTCCAAAGAAATACTAAGGAATAAAAAGACACGCTAGGAGGCTATAGATACTGCGATAAGGAATAGCTCAGTAGGCAGTTCAGCTGAAGAGAAAGCGACATCTCTAAACAAAGCAATCACAGAAGTTGGAAAGAGAAACATTAGTCCAAAGAACGTAACTCCGAAGAAACAATGGCTAACAGAAGTTGAAAGAAGGAAGTACAAAAATGTTCAGAGAAATTCAGGAATACAAATACACAAGTCACTTAGGAATGAAATAAATAGGAAGAGCAGAGAAGCTAAGGCGAAACTGCTGCATGGAATAGGTGAAGAAATCAAAGAAGAAATGATTGCCGTAACGACTGTCTCAGCACATGGAAAAATCAAAAATAACCTTCGGTGAAGTTAACAGGAACTGTGGCAACGTTAAGACTGCAATGGGAATTCAACTGTTAAATGCAGAGGAGAGAGCGGATAGGTGGAAAGAGTACACTGAAGGCTTCTACGAAAAGGAGATTTGTCTGATGACACGATAGAAGAAGTAACAGGAGTCAATATAGAAGAATGCGGATCTAATATTAGAATCAGAATTTGAAAGAGCTTTCGAAAACTTAATACCGAATAAGACAGAAGGGATAGATAGGTAGATAACATTCTGCCAGTATTTCTAAAATCATTGGGGACAGTGGAACAGAACGACTATTCACTTTTGTGTGCAGAATGTATGAGTATGCCGATATACCGTATAACTTTCGGAAAAACAATTCCCAGGACTGTGAGAGTCGACAAGAGCGAGAATTATTGCTCGATCACCTTAACAGCTCATGTATCCAAACTGCTGACAAGAATAATATACAGAAGAATGGAAAAGAAAATTGTGGATAAGTTAGATGAGGATCAGCCGTAAAGGCACCAGACAGGCAGCTCTGACGTTGCGTTTGATGATGAAAACAAGACTACAGAAGAATTAAGACATTCATAGTTTCTGTCGACTTGGAAAAACTTTCGACAATGTCCAATGGTGAAAGATGTTTGAAATTCTAAGAAAAAAAGGGGTTTGAAATTCTAAGAAAAATAGGGGTAAACTATAGGGAAAGAAGGGTAATATACAACATGTGCAAGAGCTAAGGGGGAACACGAATCGTTATAGAAGAGATAGGGGACCTAACATTGGAATCAGAATTTAAAAGAGCTTTAGAAGACTTACGATCGAATAAAAGCTCGGATTAAAAAGAATGTAAGACAGGAATGTAGTCTCTTGCCTCTACTGTTCAATCTATACAATGAAGAAACAATGACGATTATGAGAAATGTTAGAAAGTGGAATTAAAATTGAAGTGAAGGGATATCAATGATATGACTCGCCGATGGCATTGTTATTCTCAGTGGAAGTGAAGAAAAATGACAGGAACTTCTGAATGGAATATGGACTGAGAGTAAACCGAAGAAAGACGAAATAGTAGAAATGAGGACAGAAACATAACATCAGGACTGGTGATCACGAAGTAGATGAAGTTAAGGAATTCTGCTACGTAGGCAATAAAATAACCCATGCCGGACGTAGTAAGGCGGACATAGAAAGCAGTGTAGCATTAGCAAAAACGGTGTTCCTGGCCAAGAGAAGTCAACTCGTATCAAAAGTAGGCCTTAATCTGCGGAAAAAATTACTGAGAATGTACGTTTGGAGCATAGCTTTACATGGCAGTAAAACATGGACTGTGGAAAAAACGGGAAAGGAGAGACTTGCAGCATCTAAGATGTGGTACTGCAGACGAATGTTGAAAATTTGGTGGATTGACGAAGTAAGGAAGAGGAGGTTCTGTGCAGAATAGGCGAGGAAAATAATACGTGGAAAACACTGACAGTAGAAGGGACAGGGCGATAGGGTATCTGTTAAGGTATCATGGAATAACTTCCGTGGTACTAGAGGGAGCTGTGGAGGGTGAAAACAGAAGAGTAAGACAGAGACTGGAATGCGTGCAGCAAATAACTGTGGACGTTGGTTGTAAGTGCTACTCTGAGATGAAGAGGTTGGCACAGTAGAGGAATTCGTTGCGGGCCGCATCAAACCAGTCAGAAGACTGATAACTAGAAAAGTGAAAAAAACTAAAATTGAGAGCATCGAGTAAGCTCTACCCTCTTCTAGTCGTTTGTCAGTATGGTAAACCCTGGAGGCGCTATACCTTATTCAGGTAGCTCATCATGGATATAATTACACCAGAAAGAAAAGTCAATGGCTCCCTCGCAGTATAGAGATACTATGAATTGGAAATGGACATGTTGACCACTCAGTCCTGGAGATGAATGACTTGTCAAGTATTAGGTTAAGTTACCCCAGTTTAATTATTTTGTAATAAAAAAGCGGTACTTTTGATATCAGCATGAAAATAACTATTTAAAATAATTTTAAGTTTTTATGGTCTAATTATAGCTATAAAATGTGTGGTACAAATATCTTCAGAAACTTTAGTGGAGCATTCATCTTCACAAAACAAGAAAAGACGTGCTTATTAACACAAGAACAAACATAATTTGTTTCTGAAGTACTGATGGAAGATCTTTCTACATAATTCTGCGTATACACACGTACACCTCAAGCCACCTTATGGTGCTTGGCGGAGGGTACCTTGTACCAGTAGTAGCCATTCCCTTTCCTGCTCCACTCGCAAATGCAGCAAGGGGAAAATGACTATCTATATACCTCCGTACGAGCCCTAATGTCTCGTATCTTTTCTTCCCGTTTCTGACGCGAAATTTACTTTAAAGATAGGTAAATTGTTGTAAGTCAGCCACAAATGCCCATTCCCTGAACTCTCCCAACAGTGTTTCGCGAAAAGAAGGTCATCGTCCGTCGAGGGATTTCCATTTGGGTTCGCTGATCATCTCTTTATACTCGCGTACTGATTGAACTACGCTCTAACAATTCAAGTAGAAAGTGTGGCGCCCGCAAACAGAGAAGGAGGGGAGGGGTTTGGGGGAAGGGGCTAATAGAGCGTACTTCTCGCCCCCAGGCCGCTGTTCTCCAACCCCAGGAATCTGGAGTAAGGAGTTTTTATTTCAGAATAAAAACAGCCTTAGTTGCAAAATTATTTAATATTTATTAAAAAATAAAAGGGCGCCACTCCATATGGCCGTATGACAAATGGTTTACACATCCAACTATTTTCGCACAACCTGATTATACCTCAAAAGGGTGAAACACATCACTGATATTCAATAATTTCCAAATCGTTTTTATTTTGAAATAATTCGATACTTTTTACTAAAGTGCCCTGCCACAATGTAATGGAAATTTTTTAAAGAGTTTTTACTCATTAGTTCTCTGGGATATTTCCGCGCCCGGTTTCCCGGGTTCGTTTCCCGGCGGGGTCAGGGATTTTATCTGCCTCGTGATGACTGGGTGTTGTGTGATGTCCTTAGGTTAGTTAGGTTTAAGTAGTTCTAAGTTCTAGGGGACTGATGACCACAGATATTAAGTCCCATAGTGCTCAGAGCCATTCTCTGGGATATAGTAAGTTCTTCGTCATTTATAAAATTAGGTTCTTGTGTCATGGACACATATAGAAACTGACTAACTCATTTACATCAAAAATGGAAATTTTAGAGTGTTACTTCCATTTCCCCCTCCTCGCCCATCTTTCCCTGGATACGTTTCTAATCACGCCCAGGGCCAGAAACAGACAACAAATATTTAAAATCTTCTTCGCTTGTTTCAACATGTGTATCCACTCCGACAAGAGGTTTGGCAGAACAAAAATTCTCACAAAATTCAGACTAGACACGAACACCAGTAAACATAAATTTGTGACGTGGGATTGTAGGCGAGTAGGAACCTGCAAATGTTCTATCTCGTCTTAGAGCTGTTGTTTACAAGGTATTTATTCAGAATGTTCTTGCAACTTTGCTACAGGATACGTTCTTGAAAATAAGAGGGATCGCTTGGTTGTATACGTGTTGGGTTGCAGACACATTGTTCGTGATGAACTGGTTGGTACCTACCATGACAGATGGATACACAGGAGAAGTCGAATTCTTCATACTGAAAAGTAGTGTGATGACGGTTCCCTCACTCGATCGATGGAGGCGAGTGCGATCGCAGAGGAGAATGGCCCCATCTACCGGCTAACACTGATGTCACGCAGGGCGGTTTTTGTTGCTGCTACTACTCGCGGAGGGTGGTCGCCACTATTGATAGTCAATACTAGCTAGTCACCTGAGCTGCTGATTTGTACAAGTAAGTAGTAGCTAGCGGAGTGGCGTACAAACCTCTTTCCTCGTTTATGATGTCGAACAAATAGATTCGTATAGTTTTGAAACGACTGATTCGTGCCGCTTATACTCAGTAGGGTAAATATTTGCTAACTGATTTCTTTCCAGTAACGCATAGACGCAACAAGCCCCCCCCCCCCCCCCCCCGCCACCCATCTGTCACCGTGTCACCTGTATAGTGCATAGTGCTGTTATAAGTGAGTGTTCAGTGTTGGGCGCCCTTGTCAGTGTTGCGAACAGCTCCATACTGTTGCTAGTTGTGTTTTTTTTTATCTCGTGTGAACAGAAGCCAGACTGTCACCGTGTTTTTTAATTGTCTTGTCTATTCTTGTGTGTCTTTATCCGCATCGTGACCGCAGTGTTTTTATATTTTAAATTCCACAACTTACCGCCATTTTACAGGTTTTTACTAAATGATTCAATGGCTCTGAGCACTATGGGACTTAACTTCTAAGGTCATCAGTCCCCTAGAACTTAGAACTACTGAAACCTAATTAACCTAAGGACATCACACACATCCATGCCCGAGGCAGGATTCGAACCTGCGACCGTAGCAGTGGAGTGTTTTGCAATGTCACCGTTTTATCGCCTGTTTTTCTTGTTTATTTGTATTCTCATTATGTTTTTAACTTTCCTGTAGGCTGTAGAGCGGCATACTACGCTGCTCCCCCCTCCCCCCCTTTGGAGGGGAATTGAAATGCAATAAGGAAAAAAAAGTAGACGCAACAGGATGTTTAACTCCACAAAATGGATTCAGAATGAATTATATAAAAGTGATCATCAGTGTATTAAAGGGCATTCACAAGTTCACTGTCTATTTTTTTTATAGTTCACAGATAGTCTAAGACGTCGTGAAAAAAAATAAATTAGTAGGAACTTCGTGCTCCGTGTACGTAACACTGGGAAGAAATCGGAAGCGAAACAAAAAAAAGTTGATCGGTGATTAGTCGATGAGAGATAGTGGATGATGCTGTGCTGCTTCTGCGAGAACTTCCTTCGGAGGATCCTTTTGCTTACAAAAATATTCTACAGGTAAGTGAAAAAAAAAAACTGGTGTGTTACTTTTCCCAGCTAATGAGCTCGACTGACGACCTCTCAAGACATGCCTCCAAAAAAATAGTCTGCTTCGTTGAGCCAAAGTAATTTGGGTATATAGACGTATTCAGCTCTCTTGTCACTTTTGAGGATTTCTTAACTTTATTTAATTGATTTCCGCAGGCGTCCTTAATGTCCCAATTTTTTTTTCTCATGTGTTCCTCAGAGAGAATTTCATTCAGTTCTACAAGCAACTTCTACAACTATTTTGTCGCTTCCTCTTCTTCATACAGCTGTCGTTATTTGTATTCTCTAGCCCTTCATATTTCCGATAAACGCCCAAAAATTACAACACGTTCTTGTCCGACCAGTTGCACGTATTTCCTTTCTGGTACTTCATCATTACGACAAAGTAACATAAACAAAACAAAATCAATGAAGAAACTAAGTCTGCTAACAAGAGAGCTACTAGTGATTGAGCTGTCAGACGAGGCAACAAGAAGCTCTGTGCAGCGGCGACTGTGTAATGTGATCCCCCACACGCGGCTACTATGATTGAACATGCTCAAATCCAGTGGCCACTAGTTTTTATTAGCTGCTAGTCTAGTGAGTAGCAAGGAGCACTTTGCCTCATGAAACCATTTCTTGGTGCTGTTCTAGTAGCAGCGACAAAAATCGCCCCGTGCGACGAGGCCTTGAGAAAACATGGAGGTTAGTTACGTCAAAACGCAGCGCTAGGTGTAGTGGTGAATAAAGGAGTCGGAATGCACCTGCGGACTTTGCGACTTTGGAGCCTTCGCGCAACCAAGTACAGCCGAAGGGACACAGCGTGGCTATACGTGCTGAGTGCACGGATGTTTCACTAGAAGAGGTACGCTGTCATGTACGGCGCTGCTTTGGTCTCTCGCTCTCGCACCACATGTGAAGGAAGAACTCGCGGCAAGGCCATGCACCTGCGTTCTTCAAGTTACGGCAATGGACGCACCTTCTGGAGGTCACGGGTTCAGACGTCCTTCTGGCCATCGAGACAGGTTTTCCATGGCTTTTCTACAGTTAGTACAGTGAGGTTCTTTCATTGCGGAACTGGGAGGATCACGTTAAAAATGTCATACACAACATCAGGGTCATTTCTGTACGTTAAGGTAACTAAGGAACCACCGAGGTGTCCAAAATTTGGAGGCTCAATTTCTGAAAGAATCTCCACAAAATTTACGCAAATTAGGTTTTCCAGCTCACATTGCTGAATTTTTAGTTCTTTAGGAGTATAATAAAGACATCTTCCTTTTTCAGCAAAGTAAGCACGAGCCAGGTACGGCGTATCTTGCTATCCTAGAAGACTGTACAAAATATAACTTTAGAAATTATGATACATTAAGCATTTTGTGTACACTTACTCAAACGCTAAGAGTTTACTTTAATTTATCTCTTCAAACAGCTGATACCACGAAATGTATTCCTGCAAAAGGACAGGCAAGAGGACAGGCAAGAGGACAGGCAACAGACAGTCTTATCATTTCACTATGCATTCGCTCTTACAATACTTCCTGAAACTCTACTATCCGAGCACAGAAATTAAAAGCTGTTGATGCAAAGCCACCCTATGTATGTCAAGTTCTTCTGCACGTAGTAGCTTCCTTAGAAATCTTAAGTGAGCCATATTAGTCATATTGGCTTGTAAGAAAGTATCACGTATGATTATTTACAAAGTAAACACATGAATAAGTTGACCGCTTTTCTTTAAATTAGTGAGCTGACACCCAACAAAGCAGAAATTTTCTAGCAGTGATCATAGAAACCTGGACTACTCAATCGAGAACCAAGATAAGGATTTTCAACCATTGTGCAGGTGGACATTCCTACACTCATGGCGTTTGACAGGTTTGTTTCGGGATGGTCAAAAACGTCAAAAATAAATTTTACCGTAATTGGCGAGTACAGAAAACTGACCACAAGGACTCATTCACAGATATCTGCAAGAGTAAATGAAGCGTGTCTAGGATCAAACAGATCAGAAAATCTCAAGAAAAATGAATACTTTGGCAGCACTACATGCCATATGCGTAACTGACGGCGCGCAAATTTATTCATCTGATATTTGACAATAGAGCACTTGCGACTTCCAACGAAGTTTATAAGTAATTTCCAATCTTTACAAAACTGATCATCCAGCTAAACTTCGTCTCACATGTTGTCTTAGTTTATCACTTCTTTAAAACTAAATCTATTCGAAACATACTTTGTAGACAGAATTTACATATATCAGCGGATGAATCGGCAAAATTATATCACTGAACGACATATGTCGAGTGGAAAACTAGCTTTTGCTTAAAATGGAGCACAAACTACCCAGTTTATATTCATCCAGTTTTTCATAATGACAACCCTTAGCGACTTCCAACAGGCTTTAAGCACATTTCCAAACATTCCTAAATTTTTTCTCGCTTACATGCTTATAGGCAAATATTAACTCATTTTTAAAATAGCCAGACGTTTGAAGCTTTTTTTAAACATGGGAGTTCCAGTCTTTAAAGAATCGGCAGTTTACAAAAAGAATGGTTCAAATGGCTCTGAGCACTATGGGACGTAACATCTGAGGTCATCACTCCCCTAGAACTTAGAACTACTTAAACCTAACTAACCTAAGGAAATCACACACATCCATGCCCGAGGCAGGATTCGAATCTGCGACCGTAGCAGTCGCGCGGTTCCGGACTGAAGCGCCTTGAACCGCTTGGCCGCCGCGGCCGGCGGCGGTTTACAGATTGTGATGTAAAACAGAATAATGGTCCCCAAAGAACTAAAATCATCGACAGCTGGAAACATCAGAAATGAAGTTTCTCATGCCTGTAAAAGGTTGGCACAGAGAAGATAAAATCAAAAACATATACATAAGGACAGAATTAGGTGTGAAATATATATCGTGGAAGTTACACAGATCAAAAATAAAAGAGAAAAATGTGGTCTGTATTTGATGGAAACAAGGATCCTAAAGCAAGCCTTAATAATAAAACTCTAGAGAAGGAAATCAATGTCCTCGGAGTCTTTCGCGGTGGCATATATGAAGAAACTTTTTTAGATTTTAAAGCTGCACCACTTCCAATAAAACATTCGAAGTTTCGACGGCTGTCTCCACTATCGTCATCAGGTGTGAAAACCATGGACTGCCGTGGCTGGCGCTGTGTTCCGCTTGTATAGGGGCGATAGTGGCGTCTGGAACCTCCCGAAGAGGGCCGAAGTGATGCATGCAGAGGAAGACAAGTTGGGCAGCTCACACGATCTAAGGCCTGCCGGGGGACCGAGTGACGTCATGTGGCACGAGAAGCCGGCGCAGTGTTTGAAAGTTTCGCTCCCGCCTCCATATATGCATCAAGACCCACCTTTGTTTTCAGTCCATATCCAACGCACTACCTCCTCCAGCCCCTCGTACTAACTGTGTCACCTTAGTCTCTGCTAAAACCGTTGCTGTATATTCTAACCTCGACCGCCTCCTCTTTGATGGGATCTCAGTGTGATGTGATAACGCATGAGGCAAGAATCCCGAATTTTCAAGGCAGTGTTCAGCTATGGCCGACTTCTCAAGCTCTCTTTGGCTAACATGTCGTGTATGCTCAGTACAACACTCAGCAATAGACGCATGGCAAGTGTCATATCCCGATCTCACAGAATCTTCGATCAGTTGAAGATTGGTTAAAATAAGCGAAAACGTGTCTCGGCTTATCCGTAGATACTCAACCGTCTCTGAGAAAACGATGCTAAAGTTTTCAAGCTACTTTATGTCTTTTTGCTGGCATTGATCTCAGCCGAAATAGTGGCAGAGTGACTAGCGCCGCGGCTTGTCAGATTTGTGCCCCGTGTCCGAAATACAATTATAATTGTTTACATTTTTTTCATTTATCTGTCCATGATCGTAAAATGTTACTACACGAATGTTTCTTATGAAGTAAGAGGACATTATATTAATCGTAAAATTACAACTCGTTTTCACAATAAGTGTCATACGTTTATTGTATAATATATGTGTATATGGTGTTTCATGGGTTACAATCTTTTTAAATTTTCGTATTCTTATGTATCATTATTACGTCAATTGTTGTATTTTTTTCTATATTTTATTCTTCTGTTTATTCTCCAGGAAGATTTGGTGCATTTTCTTGGATGATACAGATCGCAGAAACGTTCAAAAAATATAAATTCAAAACACACGAGCATAGTGCAAAGGCAGGTTTGCCATAGTGAAATTTATTGGTGCTTATCTCATTCGGGAAAGAAATGACGTTAACTTTGTTAATGATTTCACACGTTGGCAATAACTTCGTTGCAAACCACGCATTTTGGATCAATTTACAGAAAACTGACGCTTGCAATGAATTATGACTCAAGATACACCAGAGGAATTTCAACGAAAACAATTTCAAATAATATTGTCATTCATTTATTTACTTGGTTCCTTTTAATTCTTTCACAAGACATTCAATTAGTAGATGAATAATGAGAACGTTATTACAATATACATTGGAAACATTCGTGTAGTAATCACCTATGGACATGGATAGATGAATGAGAAACAATAGTAAAAACAATAATCGGGTTTCGAATATGAGGCGGAAACCTCTGAAACTACGACGCTAGCCACTGTACGACCACTACAGTCGATCTATTTATTCGCTAAAAGGCATATAAAGTACAATGAAAAGTTTGATCGTCATTTTCCCAGAAACAGTCGAGTATCTACGGATAAGCCGAGACAAGTGTTCACTTATTTTGACCCTCTTCGAATGGTGTAAATGGCTCTAAGCACTATGGGACTTCTAAGGTCATCAGTCCCATAGACTTAGATACTACCTGAACCTAACTAACCTAAGGACATCACACACATCCATGCCCTAGGCAGGATTCGAACCTGCGACCGTAGCAGCAGCGCGGTTCCGGACTGAAGCGCCTAGAACCACTCTGCCACAGAGGCCGGCTTGACCCTCTTCCATTGAACCAAGTTTATCGGAAATAGAGTTATAGCACTTGCCGTATTGTCCTCGTTAGTAGGGGATAGGTGTAGGCCTTGGATATCGATCGAAAGTAAAGGCGAATGCTTGACGCCTGAAGAGATGCGAGAGCGACAGTTTCAAACATGGCGACGGCCCCTCAAGGCACCTGATGTGACTCGGTGCCGCGGTGGGTCGAATCTGCTATGAGCTGCCCAAATAAAATTCCCCCGCATGCGCCACTACGGACCTTTATGGAAGGATGTAGACGTTGCTACCTCGCCCTTATAACGGATCACCGTGCCAACCCTTGCAGTCAGAACAGGCACATGAAATTGTCGCTGAAACCAACACGGAAATAGCAGGAGTAACCAAACGGCTTAGCGCCCGTCCGAACTCTGGACAAGCGAATACCAGCACGATAACTAAGCAGCAGAGACCTAGCAGTCAGTGGTTTTTACTCCTGGTGACGATGGCAGAGACAGGCATCGAAAACATGAGTGTTTTATTCGAAAGGATGCGGCTTGAAAGCTGAGATTTTATTCAGACTGAGGACAAAATAGTGAAAAGGACCGTGCGTAATTTCAGCGTAATCCTTGAAAATAGGAAGCATGAGAATATTACGTACGTTTTGTTTAATAACTAGAGGCATTACACTGTGCTCATAAAAAATCATGGTATAGCGATATATACATATACAGATTACTGTACTGTCGCATACACAAGGTAAAACAGGGCAGTGTATTGACGAAGCAATCATTTGTATTTAGGTGATTCAGGGGAAAGGTTTTTAACGTGATTATAGCCGCACGATGGGAATTAACAGACTTTGAACTCGGAGTGGTAGTTGGAACTAGACGCATCGGACATTCCATTTCGGAAATCGTTAAGGAATTCAACATTGGGAGATCCAGAGCGTCAAGAGTGTAACGAGATTACTAAACTTCAGACGTTACCTCTACCACGGTCAAAGCTGTGAGCAACGGCCTTCATTCAACAACCGAAAGCAGCGGCGTTTGCGTAGTGTTTTCAGTGCTAACAGAGAAACAACCCTCCTTGAAGTTACCGCAGAAATCAATATGGTACATATGATGAACGTATCCGTTAGGACAGTGTAGTGAAATTTGGCATTAGCAAGCTGGTGGTGGCTCGATAATGGAGTTGGCTGTGTTTACATGGAATGGAGTGAGTCCTCTTCCGACCATTAACGGGAAATGGTTATGTTTGTCTACTTGGAGCTGATTTGCAGCCATTTATGAACATCATGTTCTCAAAAGACGATGGATTTTTTTATGGATGACGATGCGCCATGTCATTGGGTCACAACTGTTCGCGACTGGTTTGAAGAACATTCTTGATAGCTCGAGCGAATGATTTGGCCATCCATCGAAATTTTATGGGAAATAATCGAGATGTCAGTTCGTGCGCAAAAGCGTGCACCTACAACACTTTCGTAGGTATGGACGTTTCTAGAGGCAGCATGGCTCAATATTTCTACAGGGGACTTCAAACGACTTGTTGAGTCCCTGCCTCGTCAAGTTGCTGCGTTATGCCGGGCAAAAGGAAGTCCAACACGATAACAGCTGGTATACCATGACTTTTGTTACCTCAGTGTACTGTCTGCAGGCGTCAGTCATTTACTCTTCATGTACGTATAGTCGATCTAACATGCGTTAAAGTCAGCAACTAATTGAACTTACAGTGCAGTTAAGGTGTTGGGATAAGAAGGCAGATGAGGAAACGCTAACATTGACAACCATAGGCCATATGCTGGACTGAGGTCTATGAAATAAGCAGACAAAGTTGCGGAGAAAACGTATAGAGAGAGCACGACTAAGAAGACTCTGCACCTTTCTCTTTGCGTGTAAAGACTAGACGTCTGCCGGCCTGAGTGGCCGAGCGGTTCTAGGCGCTACAGTCTGGAACCGCGCGGCCGCTACGGTCGCAGGTTCGAATCCTGCCTCGGGCATGGATGTGTGTGATGTCCTTAGGTTACTTAGGTTTAATTAGTTCCGATGACCACAGAAGTTAAGTCGCATAGTGCTCAGAGCCATTTGAACCAACTAGACGTCTCCTCGGTGAAGCGCGTGGAACCAAGCAGTGGCTAAAGCCATCGACACACGGACCGTACTTTCTAAAGGAAATGTCGTGCGTGCCGGGTTTCACGTGTTGATGAAAGCTCAGAGACCATGTGGCTTGCGCATACGATACGTGTGCCTCAACGTGGAATAAGCGATCGCTGCGCGCTCCAGTGGCTGTATTTGGCTCGCAGATCACACCGTTTGCGAATTGGACGGGCGTAAAATTTCTACGTTAGCTCTGTTAAAACACAGTTTTTTCCCCTTGGCCCTATGCTAGTCATGTCTGTCTGTCTATAGTACACAGAAATAAAAACTTCAATATCCGTGAACATGTTATAAGGGAAAGAGGAAAGTACCACGCCCAGTCCGGCTTACAGAAGTTTCATTACAAACAGTGCGATACAAATACACAATAGGTCTCCAGATAAGATAAAATTTATTTCATCATTCTCATTTTTTAGTAAAACCCCAAGTACCTTCTTACTTGATCACTGTTCCTATTCAGTAGCAGAATCTCTGCAACATGTGAAACACAAAATTTGTAACAAGAAAGTGCAAAATATCTTACCGCAGGTAGTAAGCTGTCTTATTACACATGAAGCCAATCGAACAAATTCACTACTCAGAGTGCTCTGATATGTGGATGACCTCGAATATTATAGAACAAACTTCTGTTAAACTACTAAGAAAGTGTCATTCTATCAGGAAACATGAAGATTAGTAAAGAAATATCTGGATCCACGGAGACACCAACTAGCATCGCATTACCAGTGGACCTACCAGTCTGCAACGCTACTCATTACGCTATAACGACTATGATTGATATACGACCATACTTTCCATCTTACCACCTCCTGAAAGCTTTAATGGTAAATGTGTTATTAACTGACATTTAGTTATAAGAACTTGTACCAAGAACAACGCGTTTTTGATAGACTCTCAATGTGCCGTTACCTTGAAACGGCATACTTTCATAACACGCAAGCTATAGTAATACTTTAACCACCAATACGACGTTTTCTGTCATTTTATTACAACAGATCACACAATAATGACGGGTTTTCGAGTGCTCCGCAATTACCTGATGCTGAGAAACGGCTAATATTTAGACTCAAATGTGCTTCAAGTGAAAGCCAATATTGTGTCTTGCGAGTTTGTACTGAAGAGAGATGATGTCTTTTGACGCAGGTGGCTTTCTTCGTGTCAGCTGGAGAATAGGGTACAACCCATCAGCTTTGACCAATGAGGACATAGCTTACTCGTAGATATTAATTTCTTTATTTTCGAGCCATAGATAATAAAGCAGTTACCTTTTGTGGCGAGATTTCATCATTATAAATCGAAATAAATAAATGTGTTTTTAAAATACAAGGCTAAACATTGTGCACGACTTTTGTAGCTTGTATTCATTTAAATCATATGTTCGTTACAATTCAGTCGGTACTTATTTTCATTCTTAGTAAATTTTAGATATTTTGGAAAAATCGTTTTTTATTCTGGACAATTTTTGCTTTTCGATTTTCGTTTGCAGATATGGATTTAGCTATTCCTACGAAATGGGAGACTTGAAGCAGGGTTCGTGAACTCCAATACGGAATACAAATTTTTCACTTTCGCTTTTTTCTCTTCGCTAGCGCTAGTGTTACTACGATATATTTCAATCGATACTAGGACTATCGAAGGCGAAAAAACCGAAATACGAAAAATTTGTATCCCGTACTTGAGTCGACCTATATAGGTCAACTGAAGAATAGGATACTAGTGCTAGCAAATAACAAAGAAGCTACATGCATAACATTGGCACACTGACCTCACATGAACTGACGCCTGAATTGTGTCCTGCACTTCAGTTGACCTCTACAGCTCAACTGAAGTGTGAGATAATTTTATAAATGTTACTTTGTTTCGCCTCTTCAACGTTCAGTTGAGGTACAGGACGCCAATGTTATGTACGTCGATCTTTTCGTCTTCGATAGCATTCGTATCCTATTTTTTATCTGATATATATATAGGTCAGCTAAAGTATGGGATGCAAATTCTACGTATGTCGGTCTTTTTGCCTTCACTAGTACTGGTGCCAACTGAAGAACAGGATGCTTGTAGTAGCGGAGGCGAAAAAAGCAACACCTGCCAAATTTGGATCTCGTACCTACATAGATCAACTGAGGGATAAGATTACTAGTGCTAGGGAAGGCGAAGAAGCCGACGTACGTTAAATTTGTATACCGTACTGCACTTAACCTATAGAGATCAGCTGAAGTTCGGGATACAACACAAATACGTCAACTGAGGTATTCGATACTAACGTTACTTCTTTCCCTATCTTTTTTTCTTTCTTTTTTGCCCTAGTACCTCACTCTTCAGTTGAGCTATGTAGGTAGACTGAAGAATAGGATACTAGGACCCAAAGACGCGATATACTTAACATTATGTTCGAAATATGAATGTACGTGATATACGTCTACCATCTGTTTTCTCTGTGCTGCATTCCATTGTTTTTCAACAATCGTCATTGCTGTTAAATCTGTGAAATACGAGGTGTGTTCAAAAAGAAATCGAACTTTTAAAATAGTGCGCCAACCAGCAGAGAGCGCGCGATGAGGCTACTGAACGCATCTAGCGGCAGGCTTAAACAAGAAACTGCCATTTGCCTCGTGCCGCTCAGACAACTGGCAAGCGAACCACAGCCGCTGAAGTACGCAAGTTTACAGCCTGCTCGTCGGATTAGTGCAATGAAGGAGCCTGGCGTGTGTGTGTGTGTGTGTGTGTGTGTGTGTGTGTGTGTGAAATTCTGCTACAAACTTGGCAAAACTTTCACAGAGACATTTCAAATGCTTAGTCAAGCATACGGGGAGGACTGTATGAGGAGCTCGCATTGCTACGAGTCGTGTAGACATCTTCAACAGCGTAGATGTCGGTCTGTGAGGATTTCAAGTCTGCACTGCTCTCCACATCAACAGATGGCCATGTGGATAGCGTTCGAGATGTGATTCGGGGAAATCGTCTTTTAACCGTTCGGGAAGTTGCTGAGGAGGTGGGCATCAGCTTAGTATCATGCCATCAAATTTTGAGTGTTGACGGAAGATCAGAAACATATCCGTGTTGAAATGTGCGAGTAACTACTTTCCGCTGTTAATGACAATGAAAACATAACAGGCAGTGAGATGTGGGTTCACAACTATGATACTGAAACGAATATACGGTCGTCGCAGTGGATAAGCAAATGGTCACCTCGTCCAAAAAAATCACGCACGACTCAGTCAAAGGTCAAGATGATGTTGGTTGCATTTTTTGACTATAAAGGCATTATCCATCAGGAATTTCTGCCACATAGTCAGATGGTAAACAGCGAAGTCTACCAGGGAATACTAATGCGTTTGAGGAATTCTGTGCGCAGGAAGAGGCCTGAATTGTGGGAAAACGAGAGTTGGATGTTGAATCATGGCAGGCGACAGCTCACGCGTCGCCCCTTGTCTGCAGCTAACTAGCAAAACACCACATTTTCGTTGTGTCCCATCCACTGTATTCTCCGGACCTAGCCCGAGCAGACTTTTTCCTGTTTCTCAAACTGTGAAACAAGTTGAAAGGACGTCGTTTCCAAACCATAGAGGATGCATTAGATGATTCTGTGTCAAGCAACATCGTAAGAGATGGAAAAGAGCCACCGTGGTACAACTACCGAGTTACTAAACTACTGCGGAAGCAAAGGGAACTTCACAGTAAAGACATACATAGCCAAAGCCTTGCAGACAAACAAAAATTACAAGAAGCGAAATGTAGCCTGAGGAGGGCTATGCGAGACGCGTTCAACGAATTCGAAAGTAAAGTTCTATGTACTGAATTGGCAGAAAATTCTAAGAAATTCTGGTCTTATGTCAAAGCAGTAGATGGATCAAAACAAAATGTCCAGACACTCTGTGACCAAGATGGTACTGAAACAGAGGATGACAGACTAAAGGCCGAAATACTAAATGTCTTTTTCCAAAGCTGTTTCACAGAGGAAGACTGCACTAGAGGATGACAGACTAAAGGCCGAAATACTAAATGTCTTTTTCCAAAGCTGTTTCACAGAGGAAGACTGCACTGTAGTTCCTTCTCTAGATTGTCGCACAGATCACAAAATGGTAGATATCGAAATAGACGACAGAGGGATAGAGAAACAATTAAAATCGCTCAAAAGAGGAAAGGCCGCTAGACCTGATGGGATACCAGTTCGATTTTACACAGAGTATGCGAAGGAACTTGCCCCCTTCTTGCAGCGCTGTACCGTAGGTCTCTAGAAGATGGTAACATTCCAAAAAATTGGAAAAGGGCATAGGTCATCCCCGTTTTTAAGAAGGGACGTCGAACAGATGTGCAGAACTATAGACCTATATCTCTAACGTTGATCAGTAGTAGAATTTTGGAACACGTTTATGTTCGAGTATAATGACTTTTCTGGAGACTAGAAATCTACTCTGCAGGAATCAGCAAGGTTTTTGAAAAAGATGGTCGTGTGAAACGTATCTCGCGCTATTTCCACGAGACTCAGAGGGCCATAGACACGTGTTACCAGGTAGATTCCGTGTTTCTTGACTTCCGCAAGGCGTTTGATACAGTTCTCCACAGTTGTTTAATGAAAAAAGTAAGAGTATATAGACTATCAGACCAATTGTGTGATTGGATTGAGAGAAAACAGGACTCAGCATGTCATTCTCAATGGAGAGAAGTCTTCCCAAGTAAGAGTGATTTCAGGTATGCCGCAGGGGAGTGTCGCAGGACCGTTGCTACTCACAATATACATATAAATGACCTTGTGGATAACATCGGGAGTTCACTGAGGCTTTTTGCGGATGATGCTGTAGTATATCGAGAGGTTGTAACAAGGGAAAATTGTACAGAAATGCAGGAGGATCTGCAAGGAATTGACCCATGGTGCAGGAAATGGCTATTGAATCTCAATGTAGATACGTGTAATGTGCTGCAAATACATAGAAAGAAAGTTCCTTTATCATTTAGCTACAATATAGCAGATCAGCAACTGGAAGCAGTTAATCCCATAAATTATCTGGGAATAGGCATTAGGAGTGATTTAAAATGGAATGACCATGTAAAATTAATCGTCGGTAAATGAGATGTCAGACAGAGATTCATTGGAAGAATCCTAAGGAAATGAAATCCGAAAACAAAGGAAGTAGGTTACATTACAGTTGTACGCCCACTGCTCGAATACTGCTCACCGGTGTGGGATCCGTACCAGACAGGGTTGATAGAAGAGATAGAGAAGATCCAACAGAGAGCAGCGCGCTTCGTTACAGGATCGTTTAGTAATCGCGAAAGCGTTACGGAGATGATAGATAAATTCCAGTGGAAGACCCTGCAAGAGAAACGCTCAGTAGCTCGGTACGGGATTTTGTTGAAGTTTCGAGAACATACCTTCACCGAGGAGTTAAGCAGTATATTGTTCCCACCTGCGCATATCTCGCGAAGAGATCATGAAGATAAAATCAGAGAGATTAGAGCCCACACAGAGGCATACCGACAGTCTCTCTTTCCACGAAGATTGCGAGACTGGAATAGAAGGGAGAACCGGTAGAGGTACTCAAGGTATCCTCCGCCACACACCGTCAGCTGGCTTGCGGAGTATGAATGTAGATGTCGATGTAGAGGGCAATGTGACGAGAAACATGCGCGCCATCCCACAAAATGTGTTCCAGGAGGCGTTCCAGAAGTGAAAGAAACGGTGGGAACGGTGTATTGCCAGTGGAGGGGACTGTTTTGAAGTGGACACTGCTTAAAATGTTGTACAATAAGCAATGAAGCTGATACAGAAAAAGTTCGGTTTCTTTTTGAACACACCTCGTACATCACCTGTGGTAACTTCTGACGTCATTGATAAAAGCTGACGGGTTGTATCCTATCCTTGAGTCATCCCCGTTCATCAGTCTCACAGTCCACGCTCAAACGCACGTTCAGAATATCACAAATGCTAGATGTTGTTCTGCAAAGACTCGGTAACATGCTTTGTCCTCGCTATGACGTCAGGAACTCGGCACACTCAGCGCTCTACGTCCGAATGCGCGGTCCGTGTGCCGACGGCTTAAGAGCGGACCCGGTGGAGGCCGGAGCCTCGCTAATAGCAGCGGCCATCAGCGTCAGTCAGCGCGGGGCGAGGCTAATTTCTCGGTCTGCGGGTCCTCACGTGCGGCGTTCAAAGCGAGCGGAGCGGACCGTGCAGGTCGCTGGGGCGAGACTGACAGGTGGGGGCTGGCGGAACCATCCTCGACACGTCCACCTGCTCCACCACCGAGAGGGCCGTTTCTCTCCGGTCCGACATATCGTTACCTCCTAGGAAGCATGTAGATGCGGAGGTGTCCTGTAATACTTGAAAGAAAATCCAAGAAATGGTGAAGTCAGAAATCGTGTACAACAGTGTCCCAGCAACAGCTGATTTCTATGATACCGTAGTTGCGTCTACTTACGCTGTCTCACACCTCTAAGTATTGTGGATTTGACTACCAGACGTCATGTGAGCCGGACCTGTCAGTGTAAAAAAAAAATAGTAGCTCTTGTTAATATACTTGTACTCCTATATTTACAGGCAAAATTGTTGGATTGTTTACGACCGGCATTCGGAGTCCAGCGACTTAGACTGTTTGCCGATGATGCTGAAGTCTACAGGAAAATAGTATCACACGAAAGTTGTGAACAACTCAATGAGGATTTGCAGAAAGTAAATGCATGGTGTAATGACTGGCAGTTATCTCTCAATATTAGTAAGTGTAACCTACTGGGTGTAACAAGGCGAAAATCCCCTTCGGCTGGCTCTGAGCTCTATGGGACTTAACTTCTGAGGTCATCAGTCCCCTAGAACCTAGAACTACTTAAACCTAACTAATCTAAGGACATCACACACATCCATGCCCGAGGCAGGATTCGAAACTGCGAGCATAGCGGTCGCGCGGCTCCAGACTGTAGCGCCTAGAACCGTTCGGCCAAAATCCCCTTGAATGCATGAATACAAAATAAACAATCAGTCTTTGGAATCGGTAGCATCAGTCAAGTAACTGGGTGTGACTATTCGAAATGATCTCAGATGGAATGATCAGATTACACAAGTAACGGGTAAGGCGAACTCCAGATTGCGGTTTATTGGTAGAATCCTGAAGCTATGCAGTCCTTCAACAAAGGAAGTAGCTTACAGTACGTTAGTTCGTCCAGTCTTACAGCACTGTTCGTTTGTATGGGATCCTTACCTGTTGGGTCTGATTGAAGAGATTGAGAAGGTCCAAAGAAGAGCGGCAAGATTCGTGACTGGTATATTTAGCAATCGTGAGAGCGTTACAAATCTCATAGAAAGTTTGAAGTGGGACACATGCAGATAGACGACGCACTAAACAGAAGGGGCTGCTCACTAAGTTCCGAAATCCAAAGATGTAGAGCATATATTATTACCACCAACTTTCAAATCGCATATTGATTATCATTCAAAGATAAGGGAAATAAGAGCTTGTACTAAGGCGTTCAGACAGTTGTTTTTCCCTCGCGCGATCCACGAGTGGAACAGAGAGGGGGAAATATGACTTTGGTGCGAATTGTGCCCTCCGCCACACACCGCTTGGTGGCTAGCGGACTATATATGTATATGTAGATTTCCCAGGTCTTTTGTGGAGTCGTGTAGGTGTCAAATTCTACATCTATAAATTCTGAATTCTCGTATCTTACGTATCATTGTCGTCCAAATGTTTTAATTGTAATTGTTGCATCTATTGAGTCACCAAGGAGATATACACTGAACAGCCAAAGAAACTAGTACACGTGCCTATTATCGTGTAGGGTCCCAGCAAGCATGCAGAAGTGCCGCAAATGATGTGCATGGAGTCGATTGCTGGAGGGAATTGCCACCACGAATCCTCAAGGGCTGTCCATAAATCCGGAAGAGTACGAGGGGGTGAAGATCTCTTCTATACAGCACGTTGCAAGGCATCGCAGATAAGCTCAATAATGTTTCTATCTGGGAGAATTTAAACTCAGAATAGTGTTCCTGGAGTCACTCTGCTGCACCAGTTTTGGACGTGTCCTGCTGGAATTGCCCAACTCCGTCGGACTGCACAATGGACATGAATGGATGCAGGTAATCAGATAGGATGCTTTTGTACATGTCACCTCTCAGAGTCGAATCTAGACGTTTCAGGGTTACCATACCACCCCACACCATTACAGAGCCTCCATCATCTTGAACAGTCCCCAGCTGACATGTAGTTTCCATAGATTCATGAGGGTGTCTATACCCGCACCCGTCCATCCGCTCGACACTATTTGAGACGAGACTCTTCCGACCAGGCAGATGTTTCGAGTCACCAGTAGTCCAATGTCGATGTTGAAGGACCCAGGCAAGGCATAAAGCTTTGTGTCGTCCAGTCATCAAGGGTACACGAATAGGCCTTCGGCTCCGAAAGCTCATATCTACGATGTTTCGTTGAATGCTTCGCATGCTGACACTTGTTAATGGCCCAGCATTGAAATCTGCAGCGATTTGCGGAAGGGCTGCACTTCTGTCACGCTGAACCATTCTCTTCTGTCGTCGTTGGTCCCACTCTTGCAGGATCTTTTTCCGGCAGCAGCGATGCCGGAGATGTGATGTTCTACCGTATTCCTAATATTCACGGTAAACTCGTGAAATGGTCGTACGGAAAAATACCCACTTCATCGCTACATCGGAGATGCTGTGTCCCATAGATCGTGCGCCGACGTTGAAACTCACTTAAATCTTGATAACCTGCCATTGTAGCAGCAGTAACCGATCTAACAATGGCGTCAGACACTTGTTGTCTTATATAGGCGGTCCCCACTGCACCGCGATATTCTGCCTGCTTACATATTTCTGTATTTCAATACGCATGCCTATACCAGTCTGTTTGGCGCTTTAGTGTAGTAGGGGGTAATGCAAATAAACAAGTTCAGAACTCCGTGACCTGATGCCCTCCTTTTTAAGCCTTCCATATGACTGCACCGCCTCGGAAAGCAGCGAGGGAATGGGTGTAGCTTCGAATGAGAGTCTAAACTGGGCACAAAATGCTCTCGCCATTTACCGGAAGACTTCCGCTAGTCTATATGCCCACAAAATTTTCGGAACTTAGTTCAAGGGATGAAAAACGTAAACTTGTGCAATCTCTCGTTCTGCCAAACTTACACTACCGTGATGTGATTCAACACGGCAGGAGCAGTGAAAACAGAAGGCGGTTAGAGTAGACATGAATGCTTGTGTGCATTACAACATTCATCGTTATGGCCATGTCAGTGCTTCTATACGCTCAGACGGGGTGGTTGCGGCCAGACAAGTTACAAGACTACCATGCGCTGCGTGTACTACACTGGCAGCTTGTGAGCAAGGACCCCAGTACCTCACCTCAGACATTAAACACCTTTCGAGCTATCATGAGCGAAACACAAGGTGATCTAGTATCCTAGCTGTGATCATTCACAACACAAACACTCCTACAAACTCCTTCGCAGTCGCTGCTGTCCTCTGGAACGAGCTGCCCTGCATTCTTCACATAATTCGCAGCCGTGCTGTTTTTAAGAAAAAGATGGAGCACTTCCTTTCGTCACTCTCTTAGCGTCCCCCAAAACTGACTTATAAGGCCAGCTTATCCTCTGTCAGATAGTAAAATCAGTTCTCCTGCCTTCTCCC
This sequence comes from Schistocerca gregaria, assembly GCF_023897955.1. NCBI lineage: Eukaryota > Metazoa > Arthropoda > Insecta > Orthoptera > Acrididae > Schistocerca > Schistocerca gregaria. The sequence goes on from NC_064924.1 coordinate 233,603,733, forward strand.
AGTTACACTTCCTCCTCTTTTCCTTTCTCTCTATGTGACGCCAACTTCTCCTTCCCTAGATTCTTCAACTATGTATTGTCACAGTCCTCTTTTCCTCCCTCTTCCAATCCTTTCTCCAGGCCCATTGCTTCTATCGCTGCCTTACCGTAATCTTTAATTATTGTTGTGGTTATCATACACGAATGTAAACTGCGTGTATATGTTTTTTGTATGTAGTATTGTAATTTCTATTTTCTAAATTTAAAAATTTATAATATGCTTACTGTAATATATGCAATGTAAAACGAATAGAACGCTGGTTAGATGTGAGAGACGGCTTGATGGCACTAATTAATCTTACCAAGAAGTTAAATAAGTCGATAAAGTAAATAAATAAAAATAAAAGGAAGTGGGAAATACTTTGTTGTCATTGGAGAAGCAGTAACAGCAATGTGGATTGGTCAAGATAGCCCATTGACTTCTAACGTGAAATAGTCATCGGATGTCACCTGAATAACAAATCAGTACAACGAAAGACTGGGCAAAGTTGCAAATTTCGCTCATAAGGCCGTCGCAGCACTCGATGCCTTGCATCATCTGAAAAGAGTGTAAATCGTGACTCGTCACACATCACTACAAGGCTCCAGTCAGATCTTGTCCGATTTCTGTCTTATTTGGCACACAGAAGACGTGTAGCGTTATGTGCCGCCGTGAGCAGTAGTGATTTACGAGGCGTCCGGCTCCAAATGACTATTATATGCATTTCCTTTGTAGCGTTCACTCGCTAATTGGGTAAGAGGGACGTGCATTTATTGGCAGCAGCAACATCTTTCGATTTTGCAACCGATGGTCATTGACATGGCGTAACACTCGCTCATAGTCTCTTTCGGGTAGGATCTTATTGGGACCACTGTTCTTTCGCCGTATTGCATTATTGCGAGATGTATACCATTCCTTACAGACACTTCGGACAGTTCACGTTGATACACTAACAAATCGGTCAGCTTCATTCACGGTGTTGTTGTGGGAACCTTGAAACACGATAACTCCTGCATCTCATTCTGTAACACCTCAACGTGTAGTGCACCAGTTCTCTGTCACGATAACTCCTGCGTCTCATTCTGTAACACCTCAACGTGTAGTGCACCAGTTCTCTGTTACAGACGGAGTAGAAGCATGGATTGAGAAAGGGTAGGTAATGAAATCGTTTCTTGTGAGACCTGAGTTTCTGCAGGTTGAGAATTGTCATAATCCGGTCCAATGAAAGGGGGTACTTCGTACGTTGCTTCACAGGACCCAAGTCATCGCGGATCCTAAAAATTGGTCACCTGAGTTGGCCCATCTCGAAGTCACGTTCCGTCAGAACGGTTATGGTAAACACAGATTAGACGTGCGTTGCACTGCCGACCACATGTGAACCGGGTGAGTGGTGACAATACCCAGGTGGCTCCAAAGTCTACGGCCTTTTTGCGTTATGCAGGATTGGTCTATTTTGCGAAAACATGATCTGAAGTGTGTTTTTCGAGCACCATCTACGATCAGGGTCCTTTTAGGTTCCATAAAGGAAGATCTCGATTGTTTAAGGCGGGTATCTACCGTATTCCTTGCACTTGTGGCATGTCATATATTGGACAGGACTGTGGAGGATTGGTGTACTGAGCGTAACCGTCACACACGCTTACAACAGCTGAGCAAATTCTTCATTGCAGAACACTGTCTTGGCGCCTGTCATACAATGGAATGTAACAAGTCGGAGATTCTGGCATGCACTTCCAGCAACTGGAAAAGTGTTATTAAGGAATCTGTTGAAATTAAAGTAGCAGGTAACGTTGTAAATAGAGATAATGGTTTTCATTTAATTTCCGCGTGGAATCCTGCTCTCTCTCTCTCTCTCTCTCTTATCAAAAACATAGGCGCATTGTTAATGCTACCTCACCCGTTGATTATTTATTTCACTGTCTGTAATTTCTGACGTCAGTCATTTTTCATCTGTGATGGCGTTAGTGTTTACAGTGAGTGTGAATGTTACGTTTCCGGTGTTCCTCTGAGAACCGAGGTTTTATATTCCCTTACACAGCACTCTTGCTGCAGTTATGGCTTGAAAGTAGCAGGGCTTGCTCCTATCGAAATATCCGCGGCTGTCGACGAAGTCCCCCTTTTGCACACCTCTAAGTTATTTGAAAATAGTCCCTTGCCCTTGAAGAGGTTCTATCGTGCAGTATAGAGAAATGAGGGGAGACATAAATGTGAATGGCCCATTGGAGATTGGAAACAATTGCCTCCTCAGCAAGACCGGGGTCTTACCCCTGCTTCTGCTCATTCGGTCCTTTGCTGTCCTTTGATTCAGCATGCAATCTCGACTTTCATTTCTCAGGGGCAAAGTGGATCGCTACAGAGACATACTGTTCCTCTACTTTTACTGTGAATTAATATGGGGTGTGTTCTCCCTTTGCTTTTGACGGTTTGATCTCTGCTGGGGACACTTTCGGTGACGTGTCTGAATTCTGAATGTCTATGGAGGAACGACGGCCCATTCTTCCTCAAGAGCTTAAACCAGACAAGGAAGTGATGGTGAATGCTGAGCTCTGGAGCGAAGACAACACTCTGACCATCCTAAAGGTGTTCATTCGGTACAAGTCGAGACTCGGGGCAGACCAGTGCGTTTTAAGAATTTTTTTTTTCACAGACTATAGTCTCACATATGCTCCTTTATGCTGATATAAAAAATCATCAACTCCTAACTGTTCCTCTAAAACACGCAGCAGACAATGCTGTAAAATCATTTCCTTGTGCATTTTGCGTTTGTGTAAGCCCAGTAAGAGGAGCACAAACTAGCAACGAAAAACACACCCATACTGTAACATCACCTCCTCTGTACTTTGTTGCAGGCATTACACATGACGGTAGGTAACGTTCACCAAGCATTTGCCAAATACAAACCCTTCCATTGTATTGCCACAGTATACAGCTTGATTCTTCATTCCATATCACCTGCTTTCTGTCATACACTTTCAAGTGTCGCTGTCCTTTACGCCACCTCAAGCGTCGCTTAGCATTGGCTACAGAAATGGGTGGCTCATGAGTTGCTGCTCGACTAGTCAACCCCTACTTACAGTCATTGTGCTACTTGGACTACTCGTAGCACTTCGGAACTCACGAGTGATTACACGCGATATTCTATAGCCACTCTCTGCAATGCCTGAGGATCCATATCCGTCACTGCATAGGCTTCCCTGGTCTAGGTTCAACCGTGGCTGTTCCTTCGCGTTTCCACTCCACAGTCACATCACCACTAGGCGTCTTTACGTAGATAGTCAGGCAGCAGTTAGAGTTGACGGTAAATTGAGTTCGTGTTTCAGAGTAGTTTCAAGGGTAAGACGAGGCTGCAACCTGTCTCCACTGTTGTTCATGTTATTTATGGATCATGTGTTGAGAACAATAGACTGGCTGGGTGAGATTAAGATATGTGAACATAAAATAAGCAGTCTCGAATATGCTCATTACTTAGTTGTGAAGGCAGATTCGATTGAAAGTTTGCAAAGTAATATTTCAGAGCTAGATCAGAAATGTAAGGACTATGGTATGAAAATTAGCATCTCCAAAACGAAAGTAATATCAGTGGGAAAGAGATATAAACGGATTGAGTGCCAAATAGGAGGAACAAAATTAGAACAGGTGTACGGTTTCAAGTACTTAGGATGCATATTCTCACAGGATGGCAACATAGTGAAAGAACTGGAAGCGAGGTGTAGCAAAGCTAATGCCGCGAGCGCTCAGCTACGATCTACTCTCTTCTGTAAGAAGGAAGTCAGTACCAAGACTAAGGTATATATGCACCGTTCAATCTTTCACCAACTTCGTTGTATGCGAGCGAAAGCTGCGTGGATTCAGGTTACCTTATCAATAATGTTGAGGTTACGGATATGAAAGTAGCTAGGATGATTGCAGGTACTAGTAGATGGAAACAGTGGCAGGAAGGTGTCCACAATGAGGAAATCAAAGAAAAACTGGGAATGAACTCTATAGATGTAGCAGGCAGGGCGAACAGTCTTAGATGGTGGGGTCATGTTACACGCATGGGAGAAGCAAGGTTACCCAAGAGACTCATGGGTTCAGCAGTAGAGGGTAGGAGGAGTTGGGGCAGACCAAGGAGAAGGTACCTGGATTCGGTTAAGAATGATTTTGAAGTAATAGGTTTAACATCAAAAGAGGCACCAATGCTAGCACTGAATAGGGGAACATGGAGGAGATGTTTAGTCACATAGTGCTCAGAGCTATGTTGCTCACCCTCTCTCCTTGTCCCCCCCCCCCCCCCCCCTCATCCTTTCTCTCTCTCTCTCTCTCTCTGTTATTAGATTTAAAGTTACACAAGTTATATAAGTTATATAATAACTTCTTATGAATTGTATCTTGTACTTGCTCCTAATTTCAATTTAATTATAATGTTTTTTGTTTCTCAGGCAGCTCATGAATCAAAAATTCGTAAACTAATTGGAACTCGTCAGAGTCCAGTGTACATTGAATGTATCCATTTAGATTGGAACCACAGTGCGAACGGGGTAATGATAGAGGGTACTGTGATCGCACAACGGTACATCATGAATAACCTGAGTCCTTATGTGTTGCCTCCCATCCAACAGTATTGTGGTGCCATTTTCCAACAGGACAATGCTCGTCCACACATGACATTTGATGCCAGATCTGTCTCCTGTAGACTATGTGTGGGACTAGCTCGGACAACTCCATTCAGTTGCCAGTATCCAGCAAGGATCAGGTACAGCAGCTGCGGTCGTGCATTATCCTGCTGAAATGTAGGGTTTCGCAGGGATCGAATGAAGCGTAGAGCCACGGGTGGTAACACATCTGAAATGTAACGTCGACTGTTCAAAGTGCCGTCAATGCGAACAAGAGGTGACGGAGATGTGTAACCAATGGCACACCATACCATCACGCCGGGTGATATCGCCAGTACGGCGATAACGAATACACGCTTCCAATGTACGTTCACTGCGATGTCGCCAAACATGGATGCGACCATCAAGATGCTGTAAATAGAACCTGGATTCATCCGAAAAAATGACGTTTTGCCATTAGTGCACCCAGGTTCGTCGTTGAGTACACCATCGCAGGCGCTCCTGTCTGTGATGCTGCGTCAAGGGTAACCGCAGCCGTGGTCTCCGAGCTGATAGTCCATGCTGCTGCAAACGTCGTCGAACTGTTCGTGCAGATGGTTGTTGTCTTGCAAACGTCCCCATCTGTTGACTCAGGAATGGAGACGTGGCCGCACGTTCCGTTAGAGCCATCCGGATAATATGCCTGGTACCTCGACGGCTAGTGATACGAGCCCGTTGGGATCCAGCACGGCGTTCCGTATTACCCTCCTGAACCCTCCGATTCTATATTCTGCTAAAAGTCATTGGATCTCGACCAAACCGAACAGCAATGTCGCGATACGATTAACCGTAACCGCGATAGGCTACAATCCGACCTTTATGGAAATTGGAAACGTGATGGTATGCATGTCAGCATGTTGTAGGTGTCGCCACCGGCGCCAACCTTGTGTGAATACTCTGAAAAGCTAATCATTTGAACATGACAGCATCTTCTTCCTGTCGGTTAAATTTCGCGTCTGTAGCACGTCATCTTCGTGGTTTATCAATTTTAATTGCCAGTAGTGTATATTCCACCATACGGGTATAGTGTCCAACTCTTGGTCTGTGAAGCAGTGAGGCGGGTGGGTTTGCTTGAGCATTGTGTCGATACCTACTCAACGGCTGTTTCGTTTACAGTACTTTCTCCTGAGAGCTGGGTCAGACTGCTTACCATCAACGACGCTTTCTCTGCTTGTTTTCATTGCATTCATTTATTTGGACTGCGTTAATGGGCTGTAAAATGTTTGGCCATTTGTGTTGGAAGTCACCCGCATGCAGCACACAGACTGGCACGTGAATTCGTAAGTAGCATCCACAGTCGTTAAAGCTGCAGTAGTGAGCCCCACCTCTTCCGCCCGTGATGCGTCTTCCCGCTGTCTACACAGCGCCACGGAATGAGTTCACCACCAAAATTTACGACTCGCCGTATCCCTAGTGCTCTGAAATGGATGCCCGCACCGCTTACCACACTTTCTAGCAAAGACATCCGGCTGACTTAGGGAGAAAGCCGTTGATTCAATTACTTCTGTGGCGTGCGTGGACTGGAGCTCCGGTCTGCGATAAGAGGAGTAATTCGTTCTTGTCTCTCACTGACCAGGTCTTTGTTACTGGTAATCAGTGCGCGAAGTGAAAATGAGCACGAAACTGACCATTAGAGCACAGTAGTCCTGGTGAGTAATGAGACGTGTGTTCTTCGCGCGTGAAAATGTGGGAACATCTCCAAAAAAATGATGCAGCCGAGTAGTTTACAGTACAACACCACAGTCTATGAGAAACAGTCGCGAAACACCACAGGGCAAAAAATAAAAAAAAATAAAAAATATACAACTTCATGACCGTTGAAGCGGTGCTAGCGCTCCAAGCGGCAAACATGTAATAACTGAAGAATGGCATGGTATGCTACTTTTAAAGATGTTGCTTCCATAATTCCCAGTCACTGAAGTGGCAGTGACTTTTCCAATACGAAGTAATTAAAGTAATATCTCGTATCCTCTCAATGTCAACATAGAATTATAAAATCTGAATGCAATGTAATACATCCTGCTTACAGTAGCAGAGTCGTATTATTACCATTGAAAACCGTAAAACGAAAAATTTGTTGTAGTCTTCTGTGTTTAAGTTGATAAGGAACTGATTACGAGACTATCTACGTCCTCGGCACGTACTTTCTGATGCTGTACGCCGATGATAGTTCGTTCCACGAGTATCTTTGCGGATTTCAGACTCATTTAGTACATTTAAAACTAGGGATGATGTTTACTTTCTCGGAGATTATCTGCTACTCCTTGTTATGAATGCCAGTTTCCTCTCGCCCTTGCTCTATGCCTTACTTATTCCTATCATATTTATCTACTCTGTTTCCCTGACATCAAAATGTATCCGTATCGTCAAGATTTGTAACATTTAGTCTTTCAGCATGTCCACTTTTTTTTCTTTTATTGAATTTCTACATGCCGCTCTGCAGCCTACAAGACTCAAAAACATAATAAGTTGATAATAGAACAATAAAAACAGGTGATGAAACGGTGACTGGTGAAAACTGTGACATGGCCAAAAATTGCGAAGTGAAAAAAAAATAAAGGTTTGGTGATGCTGAGTAGACAGGCACAATTAAAAAAAAACACTGCGACGGTCTTGTTTCTGTTCGCAAGAGTTCCAAAACACACCTAGCCACAGTGTGGTGTCTTTTCGCAACAGTGGAAAGGAACGCACAACACTAAATACTCACTTAAAAACTGCACCATAGAGGAGACACGAAGGCAGGTGGGGGGGGGGGGAGGGGGGAGGGAACCCGGACAGATGAGGGGGAAAAAGAGGGGGAGGGGAAAAGAAAAGGGGGGGTATGTCCACCTGTTACTATTTCTTCTTTTTTGTGTTGACTCTTACACTCCAGTTAACACATGTTCCGTAAAACTGAATTCATATTCACTTCAAAATCTACTGACTCAGATCGGTATTATAATCAGTTTATTCAGAAAGAATGTTAGCAAACAGTGGGCTTTTTCATACTTATCCAACAGGGGAGAAATGATTCCGAAAATTATGAAACATATAGCCTAAATTATAAGTTGTGCTCCAAAGTGATACCTGTTTCTGAATTCAGAAATTAATTTATTCATTAGCTACACAATAAGCGGTTGCTAACATTTGTCATAACATTTAGAACCATAAAACTATCATGTATCTAATTGTAAAAATTCCACAGTTGAACGCTCACCCTGTAATATCGGTCACTTACCAGGGAAGTGCTTTCTGCCGGAGAAAAGGGGTGACCAACGAGAATACCTGCATTTGCACAAAAGCCAATCATTATGTACCTCCGTGGTTAGCGCCTAAACAATTTTAAAAGTCGCTCGAAGTTCGTCAACCTTGGGAGTGATCATCTTGGATGTAGAAGGGGAACTCTTTTGGGGGAAGTTGTTCTCCAAAGTGATACTTGTTTCTGAATTAAGAAATTAAGTTATTCAATACTTTCGGTGACATTATTGTTTTAATAGAGAAAGATTATCAGGATTAGCAAGTGCAGGTTTTGAGTACCCATCAGTCTTGCGAACTTTTGTAGGTGTCTTGCGACATAGTGCGTGTGAACGTGATCTGTCGGTGGAAGCCTTAAACCAGAGCTTGAAGCAACAGCTATTTTGATGAGTTTTGGAGTTATATGAAGAAATCTCACAATATATGTAGAAGTACGGGAACTTCTTAATTCTCCCATTTTCAAAGTGAAAAATTAGGAAGAAAAATTAGGAATTAGTTCTGGTTCAAATGGTTCAAATGGCTCTGAGCACTATAGGACTCAACATCTTAGGTCATAAGTCCCCTAGAACTTAGAACTACTTAAACCTAACTAACCTAAGGACATCACACACACCCATGCCCGAGGCAGGATTCGAACCTGCGACCGTAATAGCCCCGCGGCTCCAGACTGCAGCGCCAGAACCGCACGGCCACCGAGGCCGGCAGGAATTAGTTTAGTTCTCTCTCTCTCTCTCTCTCTCTCTCTCTCTCTCTCTCTCTCTCTCTCACTCTCTCTGTCTCTCTCTCCCTCTCATAATGAGAAGCCATATTGCAGGGTAGAAAGATCTCCTTAGCATCCAAGACAGTGATTCGCATCCTCCATCCACCCAGCCCGAGCAGAAATGGACTTCTGCGGCAGAGGACGCTGCCGCCACGGACATGTCACGTGGTCTTGTCCACTGTGAGAGACACATAACTAGTCATGCAGCAGGTCTCTCTTTTCTCCACCCCAACCTCTGTTATTCCAGCGTAGCTTGGATTTCCGCCACTCCCCGGTTCTATAAAGCCCTCCAAATCCTCGAACGCCATGCGCTCCACATCGCCTTCTGCATCCGCCTTCTGTCCCCCACGCACATCCTCTATGACCTCATCCCTTTCCCCCAACTTCTCCGTTTCCTTGAACACATCCGCACACTATATATTGTCTGCCACCTTGATCCTCCTCACCCCCTGGTGTCTCCCTTTCTCTCCACCCCCAAACAGTTGCCATGCCTTTACCGTTGTGTCCCACCCTCTCTTCATCTCCACACCCTCCATCTCCTTTCCAGCACAGCTTCCACCATCCACCCCTCCTGGATGGTGAGCTTCGCCCTGACATCTACCCTTCCTACAAACTTTAACCCCATCTTCCTGCCTCCTCCTCAGGGCTCCCTCTCATCCCCCTCCCTCCTCCTGAGCGGCTTCCCCCTCCTATTCCCCCCTCTCTTGTGTCCCCTTTCAGTGTCTGTGCACTTCCTCCTGCCTTGTCTTCCCTCTTCATCTTCTGTCCCACATGTCTCCTGCCTCTTAGTGTACCTGCTGACGCCCCTAATGTCTTCATCCCGCCACTTCCCCTGCTGCCTCTTGTTCTCCCCTCCGTTTCCATCCTCTCTGATCTTTCCCTCAGCAGGTCCCACCTGGCATTTTATTCTTCATCGTGTATGCTCCAAGTGGATTTTAAGTGTGTTGTTCCGGAGTGTTTTTAATACTGTGGCCGACTTTTAATCTGTGCATGCGCATTCAGTGTCTTCTCTGTGTTTTAAGAATCGCCAACTGTGTTTTTTAACTTTCTGGTGGCTTTTTTAACTGTCCCCCATGAACGTCTCCCTGCCAGTGTATTTTTACCTCCATTTTCTCCCCTTACTCTGTTTTATGTTCCCCTTTTTTATCGCCTTATGTATGTATCATTTCATTTTTGTTTTAGTTGTCGTGTCACTCGGCTGAAGAGCGGCGGATTGTGCTGCTGACAGCCCTTCCCTGCCCATATGGAGCAGGGGAATGAAAATCACAATAAAGAAAACAAAGTCTCTCTTTTCCCTGAAGACTTCGATACACGGCTCCTATAATACATTAACTGACTTTGCCTGTGTTTACAATTTTCGATTCGGATTGGACCGTGGGCTGTTTGCGCACACTTACAGCGACTTTCGCCTGCGCTTTGGACTTCGCTTCTGGCTAGCTGTTCGCTTCATGAACTCTGCTGTCATCGATCACATGAACCGCCAATTTGTTCCACTACTCTCTGCATCTCTGCCAGTGCAAGTGATCATAAACTGTATTCCTCGTTCGTAAATTACAGCAGAAGACTCTCAGTTCTAATCGGAAATCTCACCATTTTCTGATTACATATCGACAAATATCTTAATCTATTTCAGTAATAAATGATTTTCAAGACTACCCAAATATTTACACCTACACGACTCCTCTGTTATTCACAGTTAAGTGTTTGGCAGTTGGAGAGACAACCACTTTCAGACTATTTGTCGACAGTGTCACTCTCGAATTACACGTGCGAGTAGTGAACGCCTAAATCTTACCGTGAAAGCGCGGATTTATTTTATTACGATAGCCATTTCTCTCTATGTATGTGGCGGTTGACGAAATACTTCGGCATTCGCAATGGAAGGTATGTGATTGAAATTTCGTGGGAAGTTCCAGTTGTAACGAAAAACGCCTTTGTTTTAAGGAAAACCAGCCTAGTCGTGTGTCATGTCTCTGATACTCTTTCCTTTGAATCATGATAATATAAAACAAACTGTCGTTCTTTCAGTTTTTCGATGCCCTCCAAGAATCTTATCTGGTAAGAATCCCACACCGCGCAGAGTACTCCAGAAGACGGCGTACAAAGCTTGCGTACGCAGTCTCTTTAGTAGATTTGTTATATCTTCTAAATGTCCTGCCAAAAAACCACAGTCGCTTTCCCCACATTTTCTGTTTGGTAGCTCCAATTTAAGTTATTCGTAAGTATAATATTAGGTATTTAGTTCAATCGACAACCTTTAAACTTGTCTGAATTATCGTGTAACCGAAATTCAACCGATTCTCTTTAGTACTCATGAGGATGGACTTCACACTAGTATTTATTGTGTGGGGTCATTTTATACGTTTGCATCATACAGATAATCTTGTCTAAATCATTTAACAATTCATGTTTATCTTTTCACTTTAGTCAACAGTAAACGACAGCATCATTAACAAAGAATTTAAGACGGTACCTCATACTGTAACTTTAATCGTTTCTGTAGATTAAGAAGAGCAATTGGCATATAACACTTCCTCTGGGAAACCCATATATCACTTCTGTGTCGCTAGATGACTACGAACTGTGGCCTTCCTGTAAGAAAATCACGAATCCAGTCCCCACAGTTGAGACGATACTCCAGAGTCAAGCAATTTAATTTGTTGGCGCTTGTGAGGAACGTAAACAAAATCGCATAGTAAGTGGGCGCGCCTTACCTTTACGTCGTTCCACTGCTCATCCTGGGTGGTGTAGGTGTTGACCCGCAGCTGCGTGCCGGCGAGACTGACGCCCGTCATCTCGTCCTGCAGCGACTCCAGCGGGAAGGCCCCGGGGACCACGTGGTGGAGCAGCAGCTGCGACAGACCGCACCACGTTACACCATCTCACAGTATTGTAGCTTCTTCGAGAACCTCTTAATAGACTGAGATGACAAGATGTCATGTGATAGCGATATGCACTCATGCAGATGGCGGTAGTATCGAGTGCACACCGTATAAAAGGGCAGCGCATCGGCGGAGCTGTCATTTGTTCTCAGGTAAAGGTTTCCGACTTGATTTACGGTGCATGACGGAAACTTTGAACGCAGAATGGCAGTTGGAGCTAGACGCATGGAATATTCCGTTTTGGAAAATTTTAGGTGAGCCATAGTAAAGTTAGCTTTGAAAAGCGCGGCGCAGCGCGTAGAGTAAAGCAGTCGGCCTCCGTTTACTGGCGGTGGCGCCTTTGTCGCAGTTGAAGGCTTCGGTGTCTACCTCTAGCGGGAAAGGGGGAAAGTGGGCTGTTCCCGTGGGCTTAAGAAGTGTCCGTATGGGCTCTCGTGGAGCTGCCCTACCCAAGAACTCCACATCCTGGCCGAGGTGCCGCTCCTTCAATCCCGTATCCTCTCCGCTGCCACTTCCTTTTACCAGCAAACCCGCCGCTCTCCAAATCCTTTAATCCTCTCCTTGGGCACCCGAGTCCACCGTCTGGCCACCACTCGATGACCTGACCTTCTCTTCCGCCCCTCATGACTCACATTCACTAATCATCTCATTTCATGCCAAGTACTCTTTCTCGTATCATCGATCCATCTACTCACCACGTCATGCCATTCAGCCCCCCCACCCCCCAACCCCCCAACACTGGCCTAATCCTGACAGGCCCTTCCTCGTTTCACTTCTCCATCTGTCACTCTCTGACTTCTTGCTCTCCCCCGCCCACCCACCCCACCCTCACCGCCTCAAAATTGTCTGCCACCGCCATCACTGACACCGCCACGAAGAAGAGGCCAGGATAATGGCCTTTCGCTTGCCTCTAACTCTTACTGTCCCTCCTCCTCTCCTTTAATCTGTCTTTTAGCTGTAATTCCCGGCTAGCCAGTGGGCCGTTCGTTTTCCTCACACTCCTACTGTCCCTTCTACTGTCCTGTCAGCTTTCATTTAAATATCACGCCGGGAAGTCAATTGGGCCGTTCGTTTTCCTGCCTCTTCTACTATCCCTCTGACTATTCTTTCAACAGTATAAAAAAAACCACAGCGCAAAAGTCAAGTCAAAAACCATAACAAACATGTCATCACCACACCACCACACCATGTAAGAAGGAGAAGCACCCCAGAGGCGCTAAGACTGCGCCTTCAGCTGAGGGTCCAACCCTCCAACATGTGCGTCTGCGTCTGCTCTCTTGGAGAGTTGGCAGTCGAGGCATCAAGAAGCGACTTCTCTGCCGGTGCTAGAGGGACAGCACGCAGACCGCGGCATCAGCGTAAGCGACGCGAGCAGCGGCTCCGGGTACGGGGCGCTAACTAATCGTCGCGAAAGGAATCTTCCTGAGCGTGGGTCCGCGAGGGGCCTAATCTGCAGTTAGGCCGTATGCTGGCAACCGGCGAGGAGGTTCTGTGTCCGTTGAAACGGCTGGCAGGGGGCGGCTCGCCAGAGCATTTGGAGGTTCTGCGTTGGTTCTGGGAGTCGTAACGCACCAGAAGTCGAGTATTGATCGTTAACAGATTTTATGAAGTTTAATTGAATTCAATTTACTTACTCTTGTTAATTATACCAGCCGTATTTTTTACTTTTTTTTTGGGGGGGGGGGGGGGTCCCGCCATTCATCTCGTCTGCACACCCTCGGGAAGGTGGTAATATTAGAAAGGGTGGTCCGTTTGTCCCCTTTTGAGGACGAAAGGGGTGTCAGAGTAAATCTGTAGTTCGGATTGTTTCTTTCCCCTCCCATCTTACCTACGGGTTTATTCGACTGTTAGCCTCTGCTTTGTTTGTGAAAGTTTAAAGCACCAATGACTGTACTATTTAAAATGGAAGGCTCACGTGTATAAGGTACTCTAAGAAATAATAAAAATTCCTTTTGCCTCGTGGTAAGAACTAGTCAATTGCATAACGAATTCCTCCTCATCTGGAAGCTGTAACTTATGTAAATTTGTGTTTATGGATATTTGGCTATAATCAAGCAACGTTGTTAATGTACGCCGTAGTTAATTTTTGATATTGTTTCTAGTCAGCAAAAACTGTTGTGTGTTTTTCCAATTCAATACCTTTTAAGGCTTTTACTCAACGTGGTTATGTGTTTTATACAGGTAGTTGGTTATTCGTGTGTTTTCTTGCCATGCAAAAGTTTGCCTTTTCATTACGGATAGAAATGGTTGCCTTGCAAGGAGAATGTAAAAATTCTCAAGTACTACCTGTAGAGCGTTTGTGTTTGCCGTAAGTTAACTGACAGAAATTTGTAAAAATTTTTAAAAAATATATTTTGGAAATGTTAATGTTATTAACTGTGAGTGTCCCCCCGTGTGCATGACTCATGCGTTTTGGTTTTTCTATTTTGAGAACTTTTGTAAACAGGATTGTCTTTATATGTTGCAGACAAGTTACAGTCTGCGCCATTTAATGAATGGAGTGAAATTCACCTATAATTTAGCTGAGCTTGAAATATTATACAGCGTCGCGTTGTATACGTTAAATTGCTTGCCCGTACTTGCGTTTTACTGGCATGAAATTTTTTATAATAAATTAATAATTTAAAAGTCCTTTCCTATCTTACATTGTGACTTATTTGTTAAATGATTATTGTTTTTTAAATATCTTACAGTCTTGCACCAATTTTCAATAAAGAGTGTGTAATTTCACCAGTTATTCTTTGGCTCCTACTTTCACTTTACATTTTGTGTATTGGTTGAGATTAATAACCTTTGGTGAACCAGTAGTAATTTTACGGTTCTTTAGGAAACGCAATATTCCGAGATCCACAGTGTAAAGAGTGCACAGTGAATACCAAATTTCAGGCATTATCTCTCGCCACGGACAGCGCAGTAGCCGACGGCCTTCACATAACGACCGAGAACAGCCACGTTTGTGTGGAGTTGTCAGTACTAACAGACGAGCAACACTGCGTAGCATAACCAGAGAAATTTATGTGGGATGTACGACGAACGTACCACACAGGACAGTGCGGCGGCATTTGGCATTAATGGGCTATGGCAACGGACGACCGACGCGAGTGCCTTTGTTAACAGTACGACACCGCCTGCAGCGCCTCTCCTGGACTCGTAACCATATCGGTTGGACTCCAGACGACTGGGAAACCTTGGCCTGGTCAGACGAGACCCGATTACAGTTGGTAAGAGCTGGTTGTAGGGTTCGAGCGTGGCGCAGAACTCATGACGCCATGGTCCCATCTTGCCAATAAGGCAGTGTGCAAGCTGGTGGTGGCTCCATGATGGTGTGGGCTGGGTTTACGTGGAATGGACTGAGTCCACTGATCAGGCTGAACCGATCATTGGCTGGAATTAGTTATGCTCGGTTACTTAGAGACCATTTATAGTCATTTATGTTCATTTTTATGAATGATAATGAGCTATGTCACTGGGCCACAGTTATTCGTGATTGGTTTCAAGAACATTCTGCACAGTTCGAGCGAATGTTAGGGCCACGCCGACCGCCCGACATGAAGCCTGTCGGACGTTTATGGGGCATAACTGAGAAGTCATTTTGTGCTCGAAATCCTGCACTGGCAAACACTTTCGTATTTATGGAGGTTGCAGAGGCACCGTGGCTCAATATTTCTGAACGCCACTTATGTAAGGCTGCATGCTTTCGTGGCCGTTGTCACTGAAGTTAAAATATTCTGTGTTATTAGACCGCGTCATGTTTCTTCTAAAATGCTCGACGTTTCGACCCCTCTCAGGATCATTTGGTGTCCACTACTGCTAGAACACTGTCAGAGACGAGTGTCGCGTCCACTTACAAAGGGGGAGTTTTCTGGTATTCGTGCTGGAGAATTGATAGTATTGGTTAAAGTTCATATGGCTACCATTGGTGGATCATAGTCATAGGCTAATAGTCCCGCTCTGATGCAGAAGAAGGGGCGTTGGTAACCCTGTGGATACCATTGGCCCGCCAATGGTCCTGAGATCTTGAGGAAGATCCCAGCAGAGGGGTCGAAACGTTGAACATTTTAGAAGAAACGTGAGGCGGCCTAATAACCTGAAGATTTTAACTTCAGTTGCAAGGACTTGTTGAGTACATGCGTCGTCGAGATGCTCCACTGTGTCGGGCAAAAGGAGAGCCGACACGATATTAAGAGATGTCCCACATGTTTTGTCACTTCAGTCTATATCAGTAGAGGAAGTAACTTTCTAAATGAGTTGGAGGGCATTGTGGATTTTTGTGGCTAAGGCCGTCTAGCTCGTGCAACACTTCTTCAGCACTGAGGTAGGATTTTATAAACGAAAAACGTCCGTTGCCGTTAAGTACGCTGTTCTGGCACAAAGTGAGACTAAAACAGTGAAATTAAAAATTGTTGAGATTCACCAAAATATTAGAGCATGTCCTATGTATGCTACATCAGATATAAAATTATCTTATATCCTAGTAATGACGTGTTTTCACGGATCCCTCGATGAATTACTAGGTTAAAAGACATACTTCATACTTTTATTTGTAGACTACCAGCTGAAACATATAAAATGCTATTTTACTGGTGTACCTGAAAATAAAATCAGAAAATTCTTCGTATGACGTAATTTCAAAAAGTAAGTTGGAGATTATTGTAGCAGGCAAGTAACTTTGACTGATTTCTGCACTGCACTTCAGAGTGACACGCATGAAACTATTTTTCAATATAGTCACAAAGTCTAAGTAAACAACTTTCACCAAGTTATATGAGTAGTTCAGTTCCTCGACGATAGAAATCCTCCTCCATGGTTACGAAGGTATTCAAAAACCGCTATGCGGACGTCTTCGTCATCGAAAAATCTGCGACTGCTGTGAATCAGTTCCTCGACTGCTGGACATTTTCGACTGACGTAGATGTGGATGTCGACGGCCGTTCTTCTCGACCAACATCACCCACGTGTGTAAGGCCATGGTCAGATTGTTGGTACCGTTTCACTACGGATGAACGTGAGATTACGTTTCGATCATATACCGGCAGAATTTCACGTTAATCCTGTATGCAGTTCATACATGAGAATCGTATTGCCCCATGTCCTCCAACTTCGGTGCATGTTTCTAGTTGCAGCGCCGTTTCCAATCTCACACTGTGACGTATCTGTTATCCGTACCGCAACAGTGCTGTGTCTGCAGGACACCTGGAACATGGTCTCTATCTTGACAATGCGCCACTCTCATAGCGCAGCGACCTCAGTATGGGAAGACATGCCTGACTTACTTTCTGAAGACCCTACGTACATGGTCCATTCAGATATTTTTTGCGTCACTGCAAAAAAAAAAAAAAAAAAAAAAAAAACCAGTTAATTTTGGTGAAACAAAGATATATTTTGCATTTATTGCACCGCAAAAATGAAAACCCTTACAAACATACAACTCCCTTCTGAAACCAGTTTCCTATTTTTGTATATCATACCATTTAAATGCATGGCGTGTAACATCCTTGCTGTTGGTGATGTTACAGTCTTTGGTGTTCCATGGCGTTTTCTCATTGAAAATACATCTTTGTCATTGCGTTGCGCCTGTTTTTCTTCAGACTCTTCTCTCTCTTGCAGTCTCTCTTGTATGTGAAAGTATAGGTTGTCGCCGAATGTGGACAATAGTGCAACATCGAATATAATGCATAGTCTTATTGTTGGGAGGAAATAAACAATCACGTATTTGGTAGGGTGGAGTATATTAGCATATTAAAACGTATTACAAACACTTTCTAGTTCAAAATTTCGCAAAACAAGCAGAAATTACATTCATTTCTCTAAGCCTCGCTGACATTGCGGTAAACAGCTTCGAGATATAGTGAGAGCTTGCAGGAACGCAAACAAGTGATGCACAGGAAGCACACATTGTACACGCAACAATCACAAACACGTAATTTAGTTAATTTTCTAAGCTAGAAAAAAATGGAAGTTGCATGTAGCACATAAGGACTGAGGAGGTTAAAATGACGTTTTGGCTGCTGCGGCCATCAACACTGCTGAATAAGGCAGCTTTAGTAGAGATTATATGCTGTAAGACCCTCTCCCCCCATCCCTGTCTCTGTTGCAGCGAGTACATACGAATACCCACAGCGGGCAGTCTGCACACAACAGCGATGACAGCATGCCTGTCATTTTGTTTCTTTTACTTAAATTAATTATACTAGGATTAGACACGAAAAAATTTATGTGTGTAATATTCGAATTTATTTCTGTATCTATTTTTCTTATAAATTTGACTATTGACTATACCAATCAATGTAGCAAACCGCACGCGTGGCTGGTTGTCGACGATGAAATGCTGTAGGCGATTAGCGGAGCTTATAGAATGTAATCTCGAGTAAAGCTGACTTAGTCAGTAGTGACGTCCTTATTTCTACAGATCTTGCTCCGCCTGTCACCACCAGCAGTCATACCTGATATAACATCGTACTTCTTAATTATTGTACCTTATATATGAGACGTTGTTCAGCCATATTTACATCCCTCTATACTGAATATGTATTGTTACTGTACTGCAACAGGGAAAAGCCTGAAGCTGGTTTGAGGGTTGCTGACGAATAAAATTGCGAAAACGAGATCGAGATTGCATGTAGTCGATTTTTCCAATATTTGATCTGATGACGCCAACATCGTTAAAAGAGCAGAAATGTGTTTAGCGATCTAGATGGCTTTATTCAGAAATAAGCTCTGAGAATAATCATGAAAACTACAAACTGAATGAAAAATCCTTACTTCTGATTTTTAACAGAATAATATTGAAGATATGTTTACGGCCTGTGTATTGTGTTTGTACTTACTATTTGGCCAAATGTTATTCTGCTAGTTTTGCTTGACGCAATAACATGTTTCGCAAGTGTGCGCTAGAATATCCTAGGAAAGAAAGGAGGCAAAACTGGAAAGCATTATCTTCAAGTGGTGACATCGTCATTGTGATGTAGCGATTGCTATACTGTTAGTAAAGACACAATTTTATCTCTCCATCGCAAACTGTTTTTATTAATGTATGGCCAGTGTAAATGTCTTATGTACGGTCATCACATACAAAATGCTCGGCTGGAAATAGCACATCAATGCGAACTTCAATATCGTAAACAGCAGACTGGCTCCTGAGTGTGATACTGCAGTTCACAGTGACGTGATATTGGTAGCGAATCATTTTACCGATGCATTAAAAAGACTATAAAATTACTTTGCAATCGAGACAGAATTTTTTTATATTACTAGAAGTTATCTTCCCCCGCGTAATGTATGAGGGTTGTTTTAAGTATCTATTGAGTTTAAATGACTGCAAGATGTGTGTGTGTGTGTGTGTGTTTGTGTGTGTGTGTGTGTGTGTGTGTGTGTGTGTGTGTGTGTGTGTGTGCGCGCGCGTGTGTGTGTGTGTTGAACCTTCCTTTTGCGAGTCTACCTACTCTTCTCGCTTAGCGTCAAGGAGCGTGACTACCTTAACGTCCAAAGCGGACGGACGGATCATCATCAACATTGTAAGACTTCTTCACTCCATGAGACACTGTTGCTATGTTTGGTGTTTGATCCAGGAGTTCGGCTCAAAGTATGGTGACCAGGAACATCACACTAACAGATTTCCTCCCCTTGTCGCGAAGTGCCGGTATGAAAATTTCCTCAGTCATCACGATTCGAATTGACTACCTCCAGATCGTGTGCGCTGAGGTGTGTTTCCGACCTCGTCTACAAAAGCAGGTAGTGTCCTAAGAACGCAGGTTCATAGATGTCAAGTTTTTTCATTTCTTTATAACTATTTTTACTAACGGTTATCATTCCGAAATAAAAACCATCTTGTACGGGAGACCGAAGCAGGATATGTTGTCACATGAGTTGGATGGCACAAGTTTCAGTTTTCTGTCGTTGTTGATTCCTGGCGGTCTTAACTCAAACCACAGTACGATCACAATACCCTGACTAGGCAGTAAGTAGTCTATAGTTGCTGGTTATAGTTTACTTAATTTCACAGGTTTATGTGTTTTTGTAATTACAAACACTCATTCATTGATTAACTCTCATTATCCACTTTGTACTAGCCTAAGTGCACATTCCAACTATTTCGTGTTATTTTATAACAACTGCACAATGTTGTTCGGTACCAGTATTGAGGTTAGGTTCAAAGTCTATTTTTCTAGCCCGGTTCTTCACTGAAAATGTTCTTCGGGGTTCGCTGTCACAAAAATTTCCGGGGGTTACACGGGGCAGCCTACACTGGCAGGGGTTTTTCTCGCTCGCTTGTCTCAAGTAAAGATGGTGAGAAATCATAAAAGACAAACCGAGGAGATGTTACTCCATACTTCATGCAAGCAACAGTGAGGAAGGCAGAAAAGGAGAAATTATCAATTCTTAAAGCCGTAACTGTAAACGAACTTCAGCAAGTATTATGGGTCCCATCTTAGCGTATGAAGACTAAGATTTACTAGATCCAATGGAATCGTTGTTATCGTCCCTCCGCCCTCCCGCCCCCTCCCCCGTCCACGTTGTACACATAAGCTCCGATCTTTTGATCACACTGCCTATGGGCAATTTAAGGAATTCTTCAACTCAGGAGGACTGGATGATCAACAAACCGGGGAACATTCCGACAATATGCGATATGCAACAAATTGTTTCTCGTGCATATCCTCGTACAGTGACTTGCAATGATTCCATCTAATATTTCTTTAGGATTTCCGTGCAGATATATATCAATTAAGTTGTGAAATATTCACTGATGCAAATTTTCCGCGATGTGTGTAAACGACAGAGAGAAGCTTGTGGACAAGTTCCAAGAAAAGTCTGCAAAGCAAAGCCCACCGATGTTGTCAAGTAGTAGCAATATTGTAGTAAGACATTTGCTAAAGAAATAAAGATAGAAATAGCTCCTGAAGAAGAAATACAGCAACTTTAACAGATTCACCAGTTAAAGAAAAAGCTTTACGAGCTAGCTAAAAACACAAGAGAAAAAATTTCAGTTCAGAAAAACGTAAACAATGTAATAAAAAAAACCGAAAAGAAGTGAAAACAGGAAAGAACGAAAACTCTCAGTAGTGAAGAAGAGGATGATGACTATTGTCAGGATTGTAACATTATGTGATTGCCTTGTCATTTTAAATCATTCACTAATCGAGCAGTCGCTCGGCAACAGCTACAGTTAGCAAGTAATGTTGCGAGAATGCAAAAGGTGAACGACCTGTGAAGTAACTTGTTTACTATCGAAGCGCCGTCAGAGATGCAGTGAGTTACTGACTTTGAAAACTGCGGCGCGAAAAACGGTCAGAAGAAATACACTTTTACACATTCTTTTGATGTACGAGATATTCTCGATGAACAGTTACTCAGTTACTCATTTTCTCTTGTCTCTTGTAACTTGTATCGGATGCGCATGTCTTGGCCCCATATTATTATTGTTAAAAATAGTATTATTTTAGTGTAAAGTAAAAGTGCAATACTGCATAGCAGTAGATTTATTGTGCGACGTGTATGTGACAACGTCAAAGGAATTATTTTCATTAAGAGAAGAGAAGTGCCAGTCAAAACGGTATCCATGTTAAATGTCCATTGCAGTGTAAGTTAATCTATTAATTGCGATAAATTCAGAGTTAAATGGAACTGGTGTATGGACTATTTATTTAGTATAGAATCTATGTCTCACTCCTTTATGAAGTTATTTAATTTTCTTTATGTTTCTGCCAAATAGAGAGTTCACAGTCACGAATTTTTTCGTCGAAATCGGACGGAAGCTACATGCGGCGAAATATTTTCTCCGCGCCATATTCTACTAGTAAATGCATGATAAACTACGGTCCCTTAGGAAATTCGTATTGAGCTATCCAAAAATAATTATCTTTTGAATGAGCAATTACTCTCCTCTGCAATGCAACTTCCGACTGATCAGACGATCCAAGTAGAATTAGCTGCATACGGTCGGCGTTCGCAAATATATTTCCACCGCTGATTATAGCTAGATATTACAGCACAAAAGCAAACATATTGTTATAATTAGCGACTACGAACGGGGACATTTATAACTGTATATTTATGTGTAAACTTTACGTAAACATGTCGTTATAGGATGAATGCACTGAGCAGTTTGAGCGCGTGGTGAGAAGTGTAAGCAGCCTGCTTTTACACTTGTGCAGACAACAGGGATACGGCGACTTACCCCGCTGAGCAGTCTGGGGTTCTCCTGGAACTTCTCCGCGGCACGGTCAGGTCCTCCCAGCTGCACAAGGAGCGCCTCGAAAGCCTTGTCCGTCGGCGCAAACAGAGTGTAAGGTCCTGGAAGAGACAGCAAAATCAGTCTTATCTGTTTACGAAAGAGTGTTCGTGGCGATTAGGTGGGACTTAGGAAAGGCAAAACCACATAGAGGCAGCTGTGACGTTGCGCTCGCTAATGGAGACACAAAACCATCATAGGATTTGTCGATGTACAAAAGCGTATAATGAAACTAAATTTTTAATAAAAACAAGTAGCAAAATAAGAATGAATGGCATTATAATTAACAAGTGAGTTGCAGTCGTTCTCCAACCTCATTTAATTTGTAGGTAAATGACATGATTAAAAATGGAAGGGGGAAACAAAGGAACAAGCCTAGTTAACGACCATTATATATATAAAAATAATATACACTGACTGCCATACTATAACAGTCACTCCATAAGAAGAATTACAAAGTATACTTTCAAAAAACAACATATTGGCAAACATTATAATTTCAGAATACCTATACAAATCGCAAAAGTAATAGCATCCCGAGGAAAACAACAGGTTCACTCAAAAATAGTAATAGAAAATAAAATAGTCGAGCCAGCATGTCATTTTAACTCCTTGGTCTGCGACATTTCTTTTCATTATGAAACAGATGCAAAGAATAAAAAATAAAATTTCAGGGTGTCTGTGGAACAATAAAAATACAACGAAACAGACGCGTTTGACCAATACTACTTTACAGACCTCAGGCTTGGATAGCTAACAATGAGGACGTAAATCGTACAGTGACGTCGAAATGAAATTTCTCTGACCAGTTAAAGAATGTAAATTAGAAGATAGAGAAAGAAAGTAAATTATATGTCAGAAATGAGCTTCAAATACTTGCAGTAACAGAAGAAACCGACAAATATAAACAGAGATGGAAGCAGTCTGTAGACAGAACACAGCAAGGCAGATAACCCAAAAAAAGTATTGTAATATATAGCCAAAGGAGTAAGAGATGTAAGTCCACTCAGGAAACGACGGAACTAAGACGCTGAAGCCAGGACAAGGTACCTCAAACCTAATCCATGAAAGTAGATGATGATGATAATGCAAAATTTTGCAAAGTGTTAGATATTCTCAGAAAAATAGGTGTAAGCTGTAGGGAAAGATAGGTAATATATAACACGTATAAAAACCAAGAAGGAATCATATGAATGGAAGACCAAGAACAGAGTGCTGAGCCTAACAGAGATGTAAGGAAGGGAACATCCTTTCTCCCGTCCTGTTCAATCTCTGCGGCGAAGAAACAGTCACGAAAATAGAAGGAAGGTCGAGGAGTGGGATAAAAATTCACTGCGAAAGGATATCAGTGATAAGATTCGCTAATGATATTGCTATCCTCAGTGAAAGTGAAGAAGAATTACAGGAGCTGTTGAATGAAATGAACAGTCTGACGAGTGCAGAATATGGATTTAGAGTAAACAGAAGAAAGATGAAAGTAATGAGGAGTAGCAGAAATGAGATTAATGATAAACATCACATCAGAATTGGGGCCCTGAAAGAAGACGAAGTGGAGGAATCCTTATAAGCAAAAAATGTATTATGGATCAAGCACTGACGACGTTAAAAAGGGACTAGTACAGCAAAGGGGGCATTACTGGCCGAATGTAGTCAACTAGTGTCAAATATTCGCTTTAGTTTGAGGAACAAAGTTAACAGAAGGTACATTTTGAGCACATAATTCTGTGGTACCGAAACATAGACAGTGGGAAAACCAGAACAGAAGATAATCGAAGCAATTGAGACGTAATGCTGCAGAAGAATGTTGAAAATTAGGTTTACTGATAAGGCATAAGGATGTTCTCCTCAGACTCAAAGAGGAAAGAAATGTATGGAAATCACTGTCAAGTAGAAGGGTCAGGATGATAGGACATCTGCTAAGACATCAATAAACAACGTCCACGGACCTACAGGGAGATGTAAAGGGTAAAAACCGTATGGAAGACAGAGCTTACAATATAGCCAAGAAATATCTGAAGACGTTAACCGAAACGGGCCCATCAGATGACTGACGGCTAAAAAAAATATATAAATATAACGATTTTCATCCTGATGTTTACAGTCTTACAGGATGATAGTCAGAAAATCGTTATATAATACTTCATAAATATTAGTATAATATTTCATTTATGTATAATAAGGCACCCGACAAGTGAGAAATACTTGTAGTGTTAATATTTTTAATCTTGTTCCTGCCATAGTGTTTCAAATTGGAAAAGTCATCTATTAAATATTTTACTATAAACGACAAAAATGTCTATTTTTTTCTCCACTCACCTGTGCTTATTGCGTTTTATTTCCTGTCAAAGTCACAGAGCTTCGAAACCAATAGCAAATTCAGTGTGAGCAATTAACATTTTTGAGGTTTTCATGTTGCGAGATTCTGAAATATCTGTCTTACAAAAGAATCCGTAAACTGAAACATCTTGACAGGTTAAAATTGTGGGCGCGACCCAATTAAAACCGGAACCCTCGCAATTCTTGGTTCTAAACCGCTAAGCTATGAAGGTACGACTCATCTGACCACCTTCATAGCTCCTGTTCTGCCATTACTTTCCAAATTTCACCGAAGCCCAAGGGTCCAATTTTTAGTCCTGATCCGATATAAAATTTTAGTACTTGCGGAAATTTCACGGCAATGCACTATCTGCAGAGTTAATGTTTTTTTTCTGAAACTTCATTGTATTTTTAAATTCATGCATTAAGTTTTGTCAAGACCTGTGCGTCTTGCTCTTGCAAGTTTCCAGGTATATGCATGAGAGAGTCGATGATCTGGAAAAGAAAGTCTCCTACCCAACCGTCCGTCATTGGTAGTGTTGATGATGTTATTTAGCACAGACGCGACAATAGATCTGAAAATAGGTTTTCGACTTTTTACCTATTCCTCATGCCATTAAGCTGGTTTGCCTGTGAATCGTGAACAAAATTCTATGCAATATTACTAAGGAAGATGGGTGTCCTTGGGAAAGATATATTTGCGAAGTTAGCGAATATTATGAGACTTCCTAGATAACACTATGTTAGACGCGGACTCAAGGCGAGGCCTTATACTGACCGTCACTACACTTGCTGTTGGTACCTAAGCCTTTACTTGGTGCTGAGACTCGTTACTCACTGCGATATCTCTGCCATAAATGTCTGCACTGACACAGTATTGTACTGATTTCTATTGTCAAGATCTTTCCTATTCTCATTCTTGTTACTGTAAGATACTTACTGTGTTTAAATTTCACGTGACAGTTCTTTACTTTGTTCCGCTGAGGAGAAACACAAGTTTCTTTTCATTTTTTCCGTCGTATTCCATGCATTTATCATTCGACTTGAATTTTAAGATGAGTAGATAGATACTGATTTTTGTGTATGTAAATTGCAAGCCCCCCTCTTCCCCGACCCAGAACGACAGACCTTGCTAAGGTGAGATTCCTTGCGTGCCTTAGTGATAACAACTTCCTTACCGTATATGCAACTACAACAAATGTGTGTCTTTGAAAAGGCAAGACTAACCCATAGTTCCTGAAGCGGGGCAGCAGTCTTTTGAATAGTTGCAGTGGAAACAGTCTGAGTGATTAACTGATCTGGCCTTTTAAGATTGGCCAACATAGCCTCGCTGCGCTCCTACTGTGAACGAGTGAAAGAGGAAACGTTTATTGAGTCATCAGTTTTCTGACTGGTTTGATGCTGCCCGCCACGAATTCCTGTTCCTTGCACTTGCAACCTATGTCCTTCATTATTTGCTGGATGTATCCTAATCTCAGTCTTTTTCTATAGTTTTTACCTTCTACAGCTCTCTATAGTGCCATGGAAGTTTTCCCCTAATGTCATAACAAATGGTATCATCCTGTCCCCTTTCCAAGTCAGCGTTTTCGATATATTCCTTTCCTCGACGATTCTGCAGAGAACCTCTTATTCCTTACCTTAATAGTCTAACTAGTTTTCAAAAATCTTCTGTAGCATCACATCTCAAATGCTTCGTTTTTCTTCTGTTACTGTTTTCCCACACTACATGTTTCACTGTCATAGAATACTGTGCTCCAAAAGTACGTTCTCAGAACGGTTTTCCTCAAATTAAGGCCTATGTTTGATACTAGTAAGCTTTTCCTCGCCAGGAAACTACACCCGTGATTTTTTTTTCCCGGGAGTATTGTGCTCTACTGTATGGCTTAATGTTGATGCATCTTTGTGGGTAAAATATTCCCGAGGTAAAATAGTTCTCCACTCGGATCTCTGTGCGGGAACTAATCTTCATTAGGAAAAATAAAACTGGCATTCTACGAGTGTGAGTGTGGAATGGTAGATCCCTTAGTCGTGTGGGTAAGTGGTAAGAGGGTTTTAAAAGGGATAGTCTGAAGTTAGATTAGAATTAGTGAAGTGCTTGGCGGGAAAAACAGGGTTACCAACACAAAGTCGGAAGGGGTAATGTAGGAATATGTCTAATAATGAAATAAAAAATCAGCAGATTTCTGAACGCATAATGATAACCAAGATGGACACAAGGCCAGCACTCATCATAGTAGATCATGTTTACGTGCCTACTAGCTCTGCAGTTGATGAAAGGAACTGGAAGAAGATAAGGAAATAATTCAGTTAAAGGAAATAATAACTTAATTGTGATTGGTGACTGGAACTAGACTGTAGGAAAAGAAAGAGAAAGAAAAATGGTAGGACAACACTGAGTGGGGGAAAGGAATGGAAGAGTAAGCCTCCTGATAGAATTTTGTACAGAGAATACTTCAGTCATAGCCACCACTTGGTTTAAGAGTCATGTAAGAAGGTTGCATACGTGGAAGAGATCTGGACACGCTTGACGGTTTCAGATTGATCACATACTGGTAAGACTGAGATTTCGAAACCAGATTTTAGACTGTGAGGCATTTCGAGAGGCTGTTGTGAACTCTGTCTACAATTTATTGGTTCAGAACTGCAGACTCAAACTGAAGAAATTAGAAGAAAATTAGGAAATTAAGATGATGAGCAATGAGTAAATTGAAGGAACTGGAGGTAGTTGACAGATTCGGAGGGAGTGTTAGACAACCCCTTGGGAAAGGAATAGAATAGAAGAAGAATCGGTATCTTTGACACATGGCGTAGGTAGTGAAGGCAGCGATGAAGCAAATAGGTAAAGAAAGAAGAACTATTAGAAATCCTTGGATTACGCAGGGGACATGGAATTTAATTGAAGGAAAGAGAAAATACAAAAATATATCATATGAAGCAGGTGAAGGGTATACAGATGTCGAAAACGTGATTTTGACAGAATGTGAAAACTGGCTAAGCTGGAATACCTTGGGCATGTGCAAGCTTGTAACAGCATGCCTAGCAGGGGTAGAGATTCATTCTGCCTATAGGAAAGTGAAAGAGACCTTTGGAAAAAAGAGCAGCAACTGTAAGAATATGAAGAGCTAAGAAGGCAAGCCCATACTCAGCGAAGAAGGGGAAACTGAAAGGTCGGAGCAATATGCAGAGAGATTATAAAAGGTGGAAAAATTCGAGGATAATATTATGGGAACAAAAGAGAAAGTAGATGAAGATGATATGGATTATACGCTACAGCAAAAAGAAGCGCTGAAAGACTTAAATGAAACAAGGTCCCTGGAGTGGACGGCAGTCCCTCAGAATTGCTGAGATCCTTGAGCCAGTCATGACAAAGGTTTTCAACCATGTGCACGATACAGACAGGCGAAATACCTTCATACTTGAAGCATGTAGTACTTCCAGTTGCCAAGAAGGCAGGTACTGACGGGTGTGAATACTAACGAACCATCAGTTTAGTAAGTATGGTTGCAAAAAAGTGACAGGAATTATTTACAAAAGAATGGAGAAACACGTGTAGAAGATTATTTTGGGTTCTGGAGGAATATAGCAACACGCGATGGAATACTGATTCTGTGACTTCTCTTATAAGATAGGTTACGAAAAGCAAATCTACGTTTATGCAGTTGTAGATTTAGAGAAATCTTTTGACAATATGGACTGGCGTACATTCTTTGAAATTTTGAAGGTATCATTGATAAAATACACTTAGTGAATGGTTATTTACAACTTGTAGCAGACTGTAATTGTAAGCGTCGAACGACATGAGAAAATTTGTGAGACAAGTTTGTAGCCTATTTCGAGTGTTATTCAGTCTATACACTTTGAAGCTGTGAAGGGCATCACGGAGAAATCTGAAAAGGGAAATTAAGTTCCGGGAGCAGAAACTATAACTTTGCGGTTTGCTGATGACAGTGCATTTCTGTCAGAGACGGGTAAGGACTTTGAAGAGTAGTTTAATCGAATGGACAGCGTCTTGGAAAGAGATTAGCAGATGAATATCAATAAAAGTACACCATGATAGCGGAAATAGTCGAAGTAAATTAGGCGACACTTAGATTAGGAAATGAGACACTGAAAGTCGTAGACGATTTTTGTTATCTGGGCAGTGCCGGACGAAGTAGAAAATATAAAACAGATGCTGCCAATAGCAGTAAAACATACGTGGAAAAGAAGAATATGTTAATACATAAAATAAGTATAAGTGTTAGGAAGTCGTTTCTGGAGCTACTTTCCTGGCGTACAGCCTTCTGTACAAATGCAACATGGAAGATAGGCAATTCAGACAATAATATATGAAACAGAAGAGTGCTGAAGGTTAGGCGGGTAGACCAAATATCAGATGAGGAGCTACTGAATCGGCTTGGCGAAAAAAATAACTTTATGGGACAACTTAAGAAACTGTGAAATTGGTAATGGAAGGAAGCGTGGGGGAATTATGGAGGGGGGCCGTTTTAAATACAGAAAGCTGTCTCGGACGGATGCCGGTTGCATTGTAAACTAGCACGGAGAGCTGCACCAAACCAGTTTTCGGACTGAAGACCACAATAATGGAAATAAGAAAACTGAATAAACATTATATTCTTTCTGAAACCGATTGTTAGTTTTATTTGAATGCAGCAATAAACGTCCTGGAAAACTTAATAATGAAATAAGTCTACTGTCGTTGAGCGATTATAATATGCAAATGTACTTTTGAAAGTCACAGCTTCATCAACAGGGCTCAGATGTCATAGAAGAACGTTCATTGCGATGCAAACACACTTTTCTCGTCTTCAAAGCTTTCTGGAGAATGTCTGCTCACAACTAACAAGTCGAATGCACATCTGTTGTTTACAGTTCTTAGGCCAAGCTGCCTTCTTAGTCGCTGCAGCACTGGCGTTTCTAATACGCCACGAACAAACTCCGTCTTGGAACTTTTGGAATGACTGTGCACAGTGCCATGACAAAAACTCTATAAAAGACAGTAGACGATGTCTTATTAAGTTTCACTGTTTCAGGTTGTCAGGAATAGTCACGATGTACCCCGCGAGCTGAAGAGTCCTGGTTAGACACCCAATCAGGTACATAGTTACAATGTATCAGGAAGTTTCACGAGCGTAAACTGGTACAGCTTAGAGCAGGGATCTCCAAACCTTTTAGTGCGCGGGTCACATTGACTCCTCCACGAAGTCATAAGGGCCAAGATCTACCTAGTGGGATTAAAGAACCCTAGCACTCCATGATCACCGTAATGTAAGGCTAAAGGAAAGATGAAATAGCAAAAATCTAAGGTTATGGGAATAGCTAGCACTGAAACGAACTACTATTTCTATTTAATTACATAATTTTGATTGGTGGACGTACGTGACCGAAATTCTGCTGTATTTTATTCTGGCGAATTTCACCGACAAAAAAGTATGTTACTGCACATTCTGTATGTATGTTACAACGTAATCAAAAGAAAGTGAAACCTCGCTTAAGAAGCATCTTCCATAATGATTGATTACTAAGGCTAGTCGCCGAAGTGGCGCCCTGTTGAAAGACTTGCACCAGACTCGTGAGTAGAATAAAATGCAAAGATTTTTTTACTTAAAATGTTTTCGCCAAACTAGTCTGTTAACCCTTCTTTTTTTTTCGCTATTGCACGGAGAATGGCCTGTCTGTTTATTGCGGATAGCCACAAGTTTAACCATGACCTTCCGCTTTGTGAAGACAGAGCTCCGACAATGTCGTGGTGTATTGGTCGTGATAGGCCTCGAAACTCAATTGTTGGCAGTATAGATACCACCTCAAATATTTGGCGGGCCGGATATCGGTGATGTCCGGCCAGCTAACGCGGGCCGGTTTGCCGGCCCTTGCAGGCCGGTTTCGGCCAGCGGGCCGTAGTTTGGAGACCCCCTGGCTTAGAGTACTACATGTTCCTATATGATCTCAATGTATTGTTCTTAAAAATTTGCTCTTCTCGAATGAGAGAATTTTGTAAACAGCTCTTCCAGGGAAATATAAACGAAAATATCTTACCACTGTCATTGAGGATGCTGTCCAACGACGATTCTTTCAGAAACCTCGCCATTGCGTACAAGCCAGAAGATCTCAGCACGTCGCTCAGAGTCTGGTTCTGCGAGGTTTGTTGGTAAACGGATTCCTGCGAGGTCGCTTCGGCAGCGTTTCTCAGGAAACTGGAGCTCTCGTACAGGGACTTGGTTGCATTTCTGGAAACGGGCGGAACGTGGTGACTCTTGACGGACTGCTTCTGTACTGTCTCCTGGCCGTTCACCTGGTTCAGAAGGGCGACAGTGTGGTCCTCGAACGGAGTGCTACTCTGCGTGCTGTACACCGCTGTAGTTGACGTGGTCGCTGGCGTTGTCGAGCGGTATCGTGGTCTGTAGAGTATCGGCGACTCCTTGCGGGAGTTCTGCGACGATGGCACTCGAACCGATGCAGGCGTTGTTCTGCGGTATGAAATTTGCGGACGGTACGTTAAAGGCGCTGAGGTGGTGGATGTAGTCGTGGCCACTCGGAAGCGTGGAGTTTTCTGTCGCTTTGCGTCGAAGTCGACAAACTGGTTTCTGATGGGAGAAGCCGTCTGTGAGGACGAGGCTGAGACAAATACCGACTCTGCACTGGCATCCGTAGGCGCCTGGATCGTAGGGGAGTTCTGTCTCGCCAGACCAGGCGCAACCGGCGTCGGGATGGTGGGAGTGCTGCCAAACTGGTTCGTCGCTTCGATCTCAGGATACGCCGACGGCGATGCTTGGGAGTCCACGCTCGGGGAGAAGGAGATGGAAGAGAATGATTGCGTGCCTCGAGAGGGCTGGATGTTGAAGTACTGGTAAGAAACTTGGTTGGCGATTCCGTCTGTTGGAGTAAACTGCTGCTCTTTCACTTGGGAGGGGATCACGGAATTTTTGGGTACAGTTGGCCGGACATTTTGAATGGATGGTTTGCTTGAA
Organism: Schistocerca gregaria; assembly: GCF_023897955.1. Taxonomy (NCBI): domain Eukaryota; kingdom Metazoa; phylum Arthropoda; class Insecta; order Orthoptera; family Acrididae; genus Schistocerca; species Schistocerca gregaria. Next base: position 233,634,776 of record NC_064924.1, read on the forward strand.
ATATATGTGGCTGAAGGAGACGATTCTTGTGGAGTAGTACCGGGAGATGGAAGAAATTGTGGAACTTCAGGCTGCTTGTTCGACGGAGGTAACTTAAGTTCTCCTTGTTGTAGCTTCTTGATGATTTGGTCTACGTCAGGAGGAGATGACTGTCCGTCCTTCTGCGCATTTCCCGTGTTTCCTTTCACTCCCTGAACCTTTAGCGTGCCGTCTGGTTGCTCTTCTAGGAAGACAAAAGTAACTTTCTTCTGTGGCAACGTGGGAGGTAGGTTACCGACTTCCTCGAGGCCACCATCCTGCTTGTGCCTTATCACCTCGAATTGAGCTCCAGGCGGTAACACCCCTTTGGTCAGCTCCTCGAACGAGACTGTTGGCGGTGGTGGCGTCGTGACAGGAGTTGGTGTAGTCGACTGGATCGACGACTGCAGAAGTGCAGCCTCTTCGGGTGAGCTTACCAGCTGAAGTTTGTTGCCGTTGGAGAGGTAGATAACCGGGGGAGGGGTCCCGGAGGGTCCCTTTTTGATTTCCAGTTTCGACGGATCAGCAAGCGCGGCCCCGTCAGCGGAATTTACCAGCTGGAGTTTGTTTCCATTGGCCAGATAGATAACTGGAGGAGGAGAGCCGGAACTACCAGGTTTGGGCTCCACTTGCGAACGGTCGGCGGTGATGGGGACCTCAGCGTTTGCAATAGCCAACTTCAGCTTACGAATGAGTTCCTGTCGCTGCTGCAGTTGTGTCTGGAACTGCGTCTGCAACTGTTCTACGGCCTTCTTCTGATGCTCCGGTGCGGGTGATGGGGAGGTGTAGAGCTGTGGTCGGGGTGTAGAAGTCGTCTGTGGAATCTGAGAGCGGGACGGTTGCTCCTGGAGGAGTGTTTGCAGCGGCTGCCGCCTCTGTTCCTCCCTCTGGGCAGAGGTCAGCGTCGGTGTGAAGGCCGACGCTTGAGTAGCTGCAGGGGTCGGTCTGAAGGACGACGCCTGCGGCTGGAGCGTCGGCTCCGCTCCAGCGGATCTCGTCTCCGCTACATCGCGCCCGCCACTGTAATCTTTGATCTGCTGGAACAGTTGCTGTCTGTCGCTCTGGAGAAATACTTGCTCGCCAGCACCTTCACTGTGCAGCAGTCGCACTCGGTTCGAGGAATCTGTCGGAGCCACTCTAGCGGCGGGAGGCGGTGGGGCGTTCTGCGCTGCCTCGACAGAGTATTTGCTCTGCTGCGGAGTAATCGAAAATGTTCCGCCGGGCTGCGGCAGCGAGCTGTAGAACTGTAGAGGCACGCCGTTGGAAGGAACAAACACCTGCTGAGGCGCGGACTGCGTGTTTGCAGCAAACGTCTGCTGAGCAGTGGCCACTGTTTGCTGAGCTGTAGGGAACACCTGTTGGGGCGCCGGTGAGAGAGACGGCTGCTGGGATGGCGGGGCGGAGGCTGCCGGGGACGGAGGCTCTCCGGGGAAGGTGGACTGCTGCGAGTAGAGCAGCGGCCCCTGCTGCGTGCTGGCCGGCAGCTGCAGGGGTGTGAAGCGATGCTGGATGTCCTTCAGGATCTGCGTCTGCTGCTGCAGCGAGAGCGCCCTGTTCACTGGTGCCCTTCCGGGGAACACTGCCTGCAAAACACAAAAAAGTACTTTAAGTTTCTCGTGCAGAATGGTGCAGACGAAGACCGTTCATTTCCACATCTTCATGTTTGCAAACCACTATGAAGAGAATGGCACTGGGTACACATTAATGCTTCTTCCCGTTCCATTCACGTCTAGAGCAGGGGCAAGAATGATGGCTGAAACGCCTCCAAGCGCCCTGTAAGTAGTGTTGTTTTAGCTGTCCCTAGGGAAGTGGCACGAAGAGTGTTGTAGTATATTCTTAGATTTCTTATTAAAGATATTCCTTGAAACTTTGTAAGTGGGGTACCAACTCCCTGACAGGTTTCAACATCTCCAAGACGTTCTCCCATGGATTAAACAAACCAGTGACCATTCGTATTATCCTTCTTTACAACGTTCAATATCCCTGTTAGATATGGGTCCGATACACTTGAGCAACATTCTGAGGTGGATGGCATGAGTGTTTTGTACGAAAACTCGTTTTTAGGCATTGCATTTTTCTAGTAGCCCATCAATGAACCGAAACCTGTCACCAGCTTTACCAAACACCAAATGTTTATCACCACATTTCATATCCCTACAAATTGCGACACTCATATATTTGCGTGAGTTTACTGAGTCCAGTTGCTTCTCACTGAGATGATAGTTATACCATTTTTTGTCTTTTAAAGAGTACAATATTAAATTTCTAAACGTTTCAACCAAACTGCATATCACGGTGCCATTCTGAAAAATAATCACGATCTGATTCGATATCTGTGAAGCTTTCGCCAGTCGGTGGTTGATTATAAGTAACTTCATCACCTGTGAAAACTATGTTACTATTAAGATTTTCAGCATGATAGTTACTATACAACATGAACGGCAAGGGTCCTGACACACTTCCCTTGTCCATGCCTGAAGTGACTTCCGCATTTGTCGATGACCCTATCCAAGATACCATGTTGTGCCTACCCTGCCAAGAATCCATTAACTCAAGAACAAATTTCGGTTGATATGACATGCGATAATAAACGTAGTCACATGATTTGCGGAAGTCAAGAAACACTGTACGTACTTGACTGCCACGATTCTACATCTACATCTACACTCTGCAAGCCACCTGACGGTGTGTTGCGGAGGGTACCTTGAGTACCTCTATCGGCTCTCCCTTCTATTCCAGTCTCGTATTGTTCGTGGAAAGAAAGATCGTCGGTATGCCTCTGTGTGGGCTCTAATCTCTCTGATTTTATCCTCACGGTCGCTTCGCGAGATATACGTAGGTGGGAGCAATATACTGCTTGACTCCTCGGTGAGGGTATGTTCTCAAAATGTCAACAAAAGCTAGTACTGATCTTCTGAGCGTCTCCTCTTGCAGAGTCTTCACGACTTTCTGGAGGTCATGTGGCAAAACTGCTTGTTGCGTTTCGCTGGAACGATGTTTTCGCAATTCATGCTGGTTGGCTTGGAAGAGATCATTCTGTTGGAGACTTAAGGAATATTTCTGATGGCAATGGACACCAATGGAAGACTTACGTTTGTTGAAAGCGTCCTGGAAAAGCGCGGTGAACTCTAATAGAAATCACTAGTGTGATCAACTATGAGATATTGTTATAGCGTCCGTACGAAGTAGGCACAGCAACTGGCATCTAACAAATACAGGTACGCACTGCTAAAATCTTAACAGATGGGTGTAACTCAAACGAAGTCTAACAAAAATGCTCGGGGAATTCATTCGGAATTCTTGAAAGGAAGACGACGTAGTTCTCACGAACCCTCTTTCAAAAATTTTGAAGAACAGGCACTGAGAGATGCCTGAGCGACAGTCATGCTATTACCAATATACATCTCGCATAGGCAACGTGATAATAAGAAAAGAGAGTTGTGGGTGCTTGCAGTGGCATATAGATACACAGACGGAAAAAAATCGCAACACCAAAAGTAAATAATGTACAGTAATGAAATTACGGGACTACTTTTGTACAGGTAACATACGATTAATGTAAGCGCGAGATAAGCCATTGTAAGTGCGAAATTCTGGTACATTATTAACCGGTATAACCGACACAATGTTAAACGTAAGCATACAAAAGCGCATGTATTGTTTGTACAGGTGGCGGCCGTCAGTTTGTGGTATGGAGTTATGCCTGTAGCACTTGGTCGGTCAGTACAAGGACGCTTAATGTTATTTGTGGATGACGCTGGAGTTGTTATCCGATGATGTACCATATCTGCTCAACTGCATACAGATCCGATAATCGAACACGTAAAGGCAACATATTGACACATTGTAGAGCATGCTGAATTACAGCAGCGGTATGTTGGCGAGTGTTATCCTGATGGAAAACACCCCCTGGAATGCTGTTGAGTGTGTGTATCTGAAGTAATGAGAAGAGAAGACTGGTATCTTTTAGATATTTATATAGAATGCAAGACAGTATATTCACCAAATAGGTCTTCAAATATTTGTTGTATAAGAAGTGAACAACAAGCTGGATCCATGAAGTAATATAGGATTGAGACATAAAAATTGTTAAAGCTGAAGAAATGAGAGTATTTAAGGAAAAAAGTATTGAATATGGAAGGATTCCAAGGAGAAGAAGTACGCAGCTCGTGCGGTAGCGTTCTCGCTTCCGTGCCCGGGTTTCCGGGTTCGATTCCCGGCGGGGTCAGGGATTTTCTTTGCCTCGTGATGACTGGGTGTTGTGTGCTGTCCTTAGGTTGGTTAGGTTTAAGTAGTCTAAGTTCTAGGGGACTGATGACCATGGATGTTAAGTCCCATAATGCTCAGAGCCATTTGAACCATTTGAACAAGGAAAAAAAATGAAAAAAAAACTTGTATGAAGTAGTAAAAAGTCAGGAAGAAGTAGTAAACAGATGACAGGGTCCAGGAGGAGAAGGAGAGACCAGGGAACAAGGAAATGAATCTTGAAGTTGGTCCTTAGTTCATCCATTCGAGAAGAAAATAATACACTACTGATCATTAAAATTGCTACACCAAGTAGAAATGCAGATGATAAACGGGTATTCATTGGACAAATATATTATACTAGAACTGACATATGACAACATTTTCAAGCAATTTGGGTTCATAGACCCTGAGAAAACAGTACCCAGAACAATCACCTCTGGCCGTAATAACGGCCTTGGTACGCTTGGGCATTGAGTCAAACAGAGCTTGGATGGCGTGTACAGCTTCAACATGATACCACAGTTCATCAAGAGTAGTGACAGCCGTATTGTGACTAACCAGTTGCTCGGCCACCATCGACCAAGCATTTTCAATTGGTAAGAGATCTGGAGAATGTGCTGGCTAGGGCAGCAGTCGAACATTTTCTGTATCCAGGAAGGCCCGTACAGGACCTGCAACATGCGGTCGTGGATTATCCTGCTGAAATGTAAGATTTCGCAGAGATCGAATGAAGGGTAGAGCCACGGGACCTAACACATTTGAAATGTACCGTCCATTGTTCAAAGTTCCGTCAATGCGAACAAGTGGTGATCAATGGGGCCCCATACCATCACGGCGGGTGATAAACCAGTATGGCGATGACGAATACACGCTTCCAATGTGCGTCACCGCGATGTTGCCAAACACGGATGCGACCATCATGATGCTGCAAACAGAACCTGGATTCATCCGAAAAAATGACATTTTGCCATTCGTGCACCCAGCTTCGTCGTTGAGTACACCATCGCAGGCGCTCCTGTCTGTGATGAAGCGTCAAGGGTAACCGCAGCCATGGTCTCCGATCTGATAGTCCGTGCAGCTGCAAACGTCGTCGAACTGTACGTGCAGACTGTTGTCTTGCAAACGTCCCCATCTGTTGACCCAGGGATCGAGACGTGGCTGCGCGATCCGTTACAGCCATGTGGATAAGATGCCTGTCATCTCGACTGCTAGTTATACGAGGCCGTTGGGATCCAACACGGCGTTCCGTATTACCCTGCTGAACCTAGCGATTCCATAATCTGATAACAGTCATTGGATCTCGACCAACGCGAGCAGCAGTGTCGCGATACGATAAACCACAATCGCGATGGGCTACAATCCGACCTTCATCAAAGTCGGAAACGTGATGGTACGCATTTCTCCTCCTTGGCACAAGGCACCACAACAACATTTCACCAGGCAACACTGGTCAACTGCTGTTTGTGTACGAGAAATCGATTGGAAACTTTCCTCATATCAGCACGTTGTAGGTGTCGCCAGCGGGGCAAATCTTGTGTGAATGCTCTGAAAAGCTGATCATTTGCATATCACAGCATCTTCCTCTTGTCGGTTAAATTTCGCGTCTGTAGCATGTCATATCCGTGGTGTAGCAATTTTAATGGCCAGTAGTGTATGTACTAATATAATAAGCTGATATATTTTCAGTTGGTCGCTGGCTGAGTGAGCACCCCGGAACCGGTGTGGCCGGTGTGTGTGTCGCGCTCCAGCTGGCGGACGGCAGGTGGAAAGCGAGAGCCGCCAAGGTCAGCGGCGTAGGCGCGTGTGGGTGCGACCGCGGCCGGCCGCCCCACTTAGCGGGTTCGTCGACTCGTCTTCGCTCTCGTCTGCTGCCGGGAAGAGCGGCGCAGAGCAGCGCCGGGAGAGAGCGGTCCCGCCGGCTGTTCCACACGTGGGCATGCCGCTCTTCGATTCGCTCTCGTATCTCCATTAGTTGCAATTTCAGACTATCCGCAGACGACGAGATCATCCGTGACCACGATTATTTTTTTCTTAGTAACATTATTTCATCCTCATGTAACTCAGATGGTATCATTACCTGATTCGTCTTACTTCCAAGCCATCATCTACGTGAATGCATCATCATCTGATAATGACATGACAATACATTGGTGCGTCCTGGGTATGATGCAAATTAAAACGAAAATTTACAAGTCTGCCACCAGAGGTACTATAAGGAGTTAAGCGCAAAAGAAACTGGTATAGCGATGCGGATTAAAATGCAGAGATATGTAAACAGGCACAATACACCGCTGCGGTCGGCAACGCCTATATAACACAACAAGTGTCTCGCGCAGTTCTTAGATGCGTTACTGCTACTACAATGGTAGATTTTGAAGATTTAAGTGAATTTGAACGTGCTCTTATAGTCGGCGCACGAGCGATGGGACACAAATCTCCGAGGTAGCGATGAAGTGGGGATTTTCCCCTACGACGATTTCACGAGTGTACCGTGAATATCAGGAATCAGGTAAAAATATCAAATTTCCGACATCGCTGTGACCTGGACAAAATCCTGCAGGAACGGGGCCAACGACGACTGCAAATTACTGCAGATTTAAATGCTGCGCTGTCAACAAGTGTCAGCGTGTGTACCATTCAACGAAACATAATCGATATTGGCTCTCGGAGCTGAAGGTCCACTCGTGTACCCTTGATGACTGCACGACACAAAGCTTGTAGGTAGGCTGTTTAAGTTTTTTTTATTGGTAACGCCACATAGCGCTCTGTATGAAAAATCACTGCCTGTGCTGTGTGCAGTCAGTGGCTGGTTGGCATTGTTGTAATACTCGCCATTGTAGTGCTGGGCAGCTGGATGTGAACAGCGCGTAGCGTTGCGCAGTTGGAGGTGAGCCGCCAGCAGTGGTGGGCGTGGGGAGAGAGATGGCGGAGTTTTGAAATTTGTAAGACTGGATGTCATGAACTGCTATATATATTATGACTATTAAGGTAAATACAATGTTTGTTCTCTATCAAAATCTTTCATTTGCTAACTGTGCCTGTCAGTAGTTAGTGCCTTCAGTAGTTTGAATCTTTTATTTAGCTGGCAGTAGTGGCGCTCGCTGTATTGCAGTAGTACGAGTAACGAAGATTTTTTGTGAGGTAAGTGATTTGTGAAAGGTATAAGTTAATATTAGTCAGGGGCATTCTTTTGTAGGGATTTTTGAAAGTCAGATTGCGTTGCGCTAAAAATACTGTGTGTCAGTTTATGCACAGTCTTGTATAAATTTTTCTAAGGAGACGTTTCAAGCTTTCCGTCTCGCCTGGCTCAAAATTGGCTCTGAGTACTATAGGACTTAACCTATATGGTCATCAGTCCCACAGAATTAAAAACTACTTACACCTAACTAACCTAAGGACATTACACACATCCATGTCCGAGGCAGGATTCGAACCTGCAACCGTAGCGGTCGCGCGGCTCCAGACGGTAGCGCCTAGATCTGCTCGGCCATCCCGGCAGGCCATCTCGCCTGGATCCGTCAACATCGACTTTGGACTGTTGATGACTGGAGGCATGTTTCCTGGTTAGAAGAGTCTCGTTTCAAATTGTATCGAGCGCATGGAGACAACCTCATGAATCCATCGACCCTGCGTATCTTCAGGGGACTGTTGAAGCTTATAGAGCCACTGTAATGGTGTGAGGCGTGTGCAGTTGGCGTAATATGTGACCCCTGAAATGTCTAGATACGACTCTGGAAGGTGACACGTACGCAAGCACCATGTCTGATCACCTGCATCGATTCGTGTACATTGTGCAATGCGACGGACTTGGGCAAAATTGCCACAGAGTGTCTCCACGAACACTCTTCTGAGTTTAAACACTTCCGCTGGCCAGCAGACTCCCCAGACATGAATATTATTGAGCATTTCTGGGATGCCTTGCTATGTGACGCTGAAAAGAGATCTTCATCCCCTCGTAGTCTTGGGGATTTATGGACAGTCCTGCAGGATTCATGGTGTTAGTCGAGTCCATCCCACGTCGGGTAGGGGCACATCTGCGTCCTCGCAGGGGCCCCTACACCATATGACACAGGTATGCCAGTTTCTTTGGCTCTTTAATGTATGATGAGAACTATAACATTCACTTCGCTCGTGGAGAAGTATCAAATGCACTCGAAGATAGTAGAGGAACGTAAAATTGGGTATCAAATGAAGAAGGTCTCTGCCTAAATGTTTGATGAATCACATTTACTAGGGGGTTTCAAAAATAAATTACGACAGGCCAAGCAACTTTTATTAAACGCTGTGCTACACTTCAAAGTAAGAAAGATACACGATAGCACACATATCAAAAAAAGTTTTGCATCAACCCGATATGCCGTGCGAGCATATAAATACTCTGTTCCTGTACCAATCGGAAAGTCACCCTCGACGTTATTTGTGAACACTCAAATAGTTAGTTTGAACACTACCTACAGGCAGAAAGCCGCACTTGAACAGACAGCAGCATTTCGGTTAAAAGTAAAGCACCAACAGGGACGCATTACAGAAGTCTGCGGAAAAGTGGGGTGAATGTACATCATGCCACGAAGGACAGTCATAACCAACGATTGGGCCCGCTTCACCAAGTTACGCACATAACATTTGGTAATCAACGAAACTGCTCGACGCGTGCACAGAAGTCAAAGCGATGCCGTGTAGACGTGGAATCGGTTCCAGTTAACACGCAGTGTTAAGGACTTTCACCGCAAAAGCCGCACACGTTCGACAGATGCACAGTATGATCGATATCTACGACTTTTGAGCCAACGGCACCATGGGCTGAGTTCTCCAGAACGGCATTCGGCATTCGAAGAGGCTACAGGACGTCATTTATCAGATCGTATTTCTAGGAGATGATGGCATGGTGCGAACCTCCATTCCTGACGAGATTGGTGAGCATCACGTTGCACTGCGTAACACCACTGACCCCTTTGCAGGAGACAAGAAATCATACAAAATGAACGCCCCAGGATTGGCGTCGGGTGTTTTTTACGGACGAAAATCGGATCAGTTTGTACTCTGATAACCGCCTACAGCGTGTTTGGAGACAACCGAGTAATATCGAACGCCTCCAACACTGCATCCCACATGTGCAAGAAAGTGGTGGTGGAATGATAATCAGTGGTGGCTTTTCATGGGGCCACAGTACACCTATCGTGGTTGTCAGTGACAATTTCACTGTTCTACGGTACAAGGATGGGATTCTGCAACCAACAGTGGAACTATATCACCCACATAGTGGTGACAACTTCATCTTGGTGGATGATAACTCGCGTCGCTATCATGCTATTCTCGTGAACATGTTCCTTTCGCATAATGTAGGAGCCTGCCGGCTTCCTGTACATGAACCCAACCGACCATATGTGGTATCGACTGAAGCGAGCTGTTTTTGGATAAAGAAAACGAACTACTTTGTGCGACTTACGCATAATTGCCGTTTAAGAGTAGGAAAATTTGGATCAGGGCTGGTTTGATAATCTCATCGATGGTATGTCATGACGGATTCAAACCTGCAGTCCGAGCAAGGGGACTTTCCACCACATGTTGGAGTGCCGTGAATCCCTCCCCCCCCCCCCCCACACACAAACACACATGGTTAATAGACGATTTTTTCATAGCTCAAATGCTTTTTTTTATCTGATGATCTGTACACATTGCATGAATGTATACGCATTATTCAGAGTCAGTTTTTGTTTTCTGTGTTGTTTGGAAATGAAGGAGTGATGTAAGACTTTAGTTGATACGTGCATTTGTCATCACAGTCATCAACAGGTTTCTGCAGACAGATGCCGGATCGCTTTATCAATCGTTTGGTTATTAGATGACAGGAATCTGCTCCTCTCTCACGGAGTCATTCGAGAATCGTAGTGAGTAAGTCGTCGAAGGCTGGACACAGCCCATATTAATGTCACTAATGGGTATCCGTATACTTATGACCATATAATAGCGTCATATATATACCGACAGTAAGGGACGCTAGTGACAGTTTTTGTTATTTTGCTGAAAGAGTATCCAGACTTGAGCTGATCGGATCTTTTCGTAACCCATCTAAAGTGGTTTCTGTTCAGAAACTACTACGCAGTTCAAGGACTTGCTGGAAATGGTTAACGAAAATGCTGGAGTTCTGTTCCTTCCTAAGGCTACTTGGCTGAAGGGCTTCGAAACTGAGACAACTTTATGCAGCAACTCGGAGCTCGCGAAATCGAGGAGTCGGTTACTAGCTTGCATGGGTATAGGAGGCAAGTTGTGCGGTGGGTATAGGAGGCACGTTGTGCGGTAGTGGGGTAGAGGAGGTGTTCCAGAGTGCTTCAAATGTCTGAAATCGGGACTTAGTGATCCTTTACTGTCAACAAAGTAACATTTCTAATACGGACAGCCTACAAGAATTCGAGAGCGGGGATGTATTTCGGCATAGCTGCATTTAGCTTATACGGTTTGAGAGCTTGCGGATGCTCGGTGGGGGGGGGGGGGGGGGGGGGAGGGGGGAGTGTCACATCACAGCATAGGCTTATTAATTAGCTGGATGTGGCGTTTAATAAAAGTGACAGGCTTTGCGAGGATTAACTGAAGCCAACGAATTACATTTGTTTATATGTTTTTGTGTGACTTATTACTTAACCACTTGGAACTGTTATCTAGTTTGTCTTTGTTGAATCAATGGACAGGATTTGGAATGAGCCAGCCGATGGCTGTAAACTGCCTATATCAGTTGGGTTAACGACTGAGGAGCTTAACTGGCTAAATTTCCACGTTTAGATTTTAAATGGAATTTGCGAGTAAGAGCTATTCCAACTAAAGGCCTGGAACTTTCCCGCTCCTACCTGTATGGAAGAAAAGCAGTTACGTTGCGTGATCTCTTCAGACAATTTCTCCTCGTTGCTTCCTCCACTCTGTTAAGTCAGTATTGATATTGCATACCTTCTACATTCTCTTCAATTGTAGTGATGCACACATTCTCACAAATTAATGAAAATGTAATGGGAAATTTATAAAAGTAGAAAATAAATTTCTGTGAGAACGCTACTTAATACCGTTTCCATTGTTTCTAGTTTACAAGGGGAGTACTCAGCTGAGATCAAAGCTTTCGTAGCGTGTCAAACGAACCACGTATAGGAGACCATTATCGTAGCATGTTTGCAAAATTGTAGGCGTTTCCCATCACCAGTTTGCTTACAAAACGCGTGTGATTGTACTACCATGAAAGTGTCCACTGCGCCGTACGTTTTTATTTGCACGTGCTTCCTGCGAGAGAAACAAGGAAGTGTATTGATATCCTATTCTGTATTAGATAATATAAAACACTTACTTGTGTCACTGTGTGCTTGTGCTAAGCTTTTTTGGGATACAAAATTGAGCAATAAAGACTTTCCTCCAGTTTGCTTCACTGACAGCTACAAAACAGGACGAAGAAATAAATTCTCGAATCTCGTCCTTGGGAAGAATGACAGTAAGTCTATTTATCTGCAGAACTGGACCCACAAATCTGTTATTCTATGCCATAATGTTTTTAATTCTCTTCATGGTGTAGAAAACCCCAACGTTTTACGTGCTTATATGGTGTTTCACGTGGCATTGCCTGCAACACAGTACCTGCGGCCATCAAGGCGGACCAGGAAATACTAAATAATAACACTTATGAGGTGTGGGGTTGATCTGTTATTCTGCGTAACGGATTAATCTGAGATGTACCCTTTACCCTGTGGCTCCTGCTAGATGCAATTTCCACCCCCACACTACTACAGAAGTCAGACGGACGCTCCTAACGTTCCAAAGAGAAATGCCTGAGAAACGTTCAGCAATAAATATCTTCTGGAGTCGTCCGCCGTAAGAAAATGACACAAAAATTCACAAAATTTCTTATGTAACTAGTGCGATACTTGGGTACTGGAGTAGTGCTAGTTGAGTGTAAGATAACATAAAACTAACGAAAATTATTATTTACTTTGCAAAAATTCTGAGAAATCACAATGGCACTTTTAGTTATGTATTGAATACGTTACATCCTGTTTCTTTTCGGAATATGAAGTTACCTCTCAAGGACAGGATTCGCTAATCAAATTTCTATACAAAGTTTGAGATGGTGGTTGACTTGGCAGACTGGCTGAGAGGCCAACTTGAATAGTTATCCTTTAGAATGTTGCTAGGTATGGTCGAGGCTGTCACGTGTGAAATGCAGTGATGTGTACTGTTGTGGAGGAAATAAGGGGCTCGCAATAGCTGCAGCGCACAATACCGTAAGCTGTGATGACTGCTGTCTGCGACGCTCGCTGATGACAAATAAGATAACTCTCGTTCTATCTGGACTGACCTTCGCCAAACAAACTGTCCCTATGCTTTGATGAAGTCAAGGATTCCTATTCGCCCCTAGTATAACTACTGGCGTGGTACACCGATCAGATAACTAGTCCACCACGATGCCACTCAAAATTCGTTCTCAGGCCTTTAACTATAACTCTGTCGGTTCACACCGCACAATAAGTGTGTCGGCCAACACAGTGAACAATGCTTAATCGCGAGGACTCAATATAGAGTAGCACTTGGATTCGCTCTTGACAGAAGTGTTCTCCCAGTGAAGTACTGAGGAGAGACTTGTTCCTCGCTCCAAGAGTGACAACGGAACGGCGCATCTCCACCCCAGATGTGAAGGGGTATATCTTTCAGTCTCTTCCATTATTCCTTCAACTCAAGGCATCATAAATATCATCTGCCAATCAGCATTGCTCTTCTAAAACGGGAGAATGACGTTTCGTTTAAGGCGACCAATCCGGAAACCTGTAGCATTGGCGTTTGGCGTTTACTGTCTCCCTGTGAAAATCTCTGAAACTGCGTGCTATGTGTAAAGAATGTGTAGGCTGGCCGCTCCCTCACAATGTAGCGGAATTTGCTTCTAAGCAGAACATCGGGTTGTTCCCCCCTTTCACTCGGGCCCACGCTGTCTGCTACAGGGGCGGTCACCAGCCGACATAGGCTGGGTCGTCCTCAGAAGGGACTGGCGTCCAGTTGTGCGGTTTCTCTCCCGAACTAAAAGCTTTTATGACCGTCGTGTCTGTAATGTATGTATGTATATATTTCAATCATGGTGCGCTTACTTGTTAATTGCACATCGTTTACATGAATTCATAGAACATTGACTTTATCTTATCGAGTTTGGGTTCGAATGAAGTGTCTTCATGTGCGGAATATGATTTTGAGGGCGGAATATTTAAGCAATGAAGGTCAGGAGACCACGACGTCTTACTCACTATAGCCATTATTCGTATTTTTCTGCTACCAGTCACAATTATTTATTTTATATTTAATTCAACATATTGCAACCCGTTTCAAGCGTGTTTTTCTTATCACCAAGCGTTTAAACACACACAGGTAGATGTTACTTAAAGATGAAATGTCTTAATCTAAATTAAAATACACGTTTTGTTCACTGATCTGTTGCTGAAGCGGCTATTGGGGCATTTGAGGATAAGGTGTGGATCATTGAGCGACCAGAAAATGATGTCTGCTGATGGGGAGTTGTGGCTTGTTGTTTGGTGTGACTGACATCATGGCCTGTGTAGGATGCAGATAGTTTTGCATCTGTTGCTATACCGTGATAATCGTGTGACAGGATTTTTATATGTCAGATGTCCACTTAAGATTTTGGCGTCCCAACACAAACTACTTCAGTAAGAGGCTTATTCACAATATAAAACTGTCAGATAGACATGTTCAGGCATCTATCATTTACAGAATTACCTTCATTCATTGAGACGATTAGGCCAGAGAGGCTGATATATCAGACCTTAATTTAAAGAACATTTACACAGCTACAAACTGGAGGAACGTAACAAATCCACTGTAGCAACACACGTTAAAGACACAGGCCACCCTCTGAAAACCTAGGGCAACCTGGAAGTTTTGCTCAAAATCATAAAAAGTAAAAGGATGAATATCATTGAAGAAAAGGAAATATTCATTGAAATACAAAAAATAGAAATAATATTATTAATAAGATAACTGAATTGAAAAACTCATAATTATTCAGTAGCTGTAAGCCAGTTCAAATTAAGATATGCCAGTGAGGAGAAAACGATTAGGTCAGCATCGCGAATATTGCCATAAAGAAACCATAGTCGATATTCATCCACATGCTGCAAGGCCTGTTATGTAGTAAAGTTTTTCTATGAAATACCCAGAAATCAGTGTTCGATTAAACAGAGCAATAGTGTAGCGATACACTAACAGTGTTGCTAGTGCACCAACGATGGAAATGAACATTTGGAACGCCAAAATCGTAAGAGAGCAACTGATGCATAAAAAGTTTATCGCACGATTAACTCACATCACAGGCTGTGATGTCAATCACAACAAACAACGAAATGCAGCTCCACGCCAGCGGAAGGCTTCCCTGGACATCGTTTTCTGGCCATTCACTGACCCACCCTACCCTCAATTGTTCCATAATCACTCCAGCAATAGATGAGTGAACGGAACAGCTCTAAGTCAATTTGTATTCAGACATTTTATCTTTAAGTAACATTTATCCGTATGTACAAACGTCTGAAGATGGGAAAACATGCTTGAATCCTCGAAACGTCCTACAGTTTATTGAATTAAACATAAAATAAGTAAATGTAACTAGTACATCTGCATCTACATCTGCATATATATTCCGCTAGCCACTAAGCGATGTGTGGCGGAGGGCATAATTCGCGTCAAAGTCATATTCCCCCCTACCTCTGTTCCACTCGTGGATCGCACGAGGGAATAACGGCTCTCTGAACACCTCAGTACGAGCTCTAATTTCCCTTATCTTTGAATGGTGATCACTGCGCGATATGAAAGTTGGAGGTCGTAATATATGCTCTGCATCCTCGGCGAAGATCGGATTTCGGAATTTAGTGAGCAGCCCCTTCCGTTTAGCGCGTCGTCTATCTGAAAGTGAATCCCACTTCAAACTTTCTACAAGATTTGCAACGCCCTCGCGATGGCTAAATGTACCGGTCAAGAATCTTGCTGCTCTTCTTTGTACCTTTTCAATCTCTTGAATGAGACCCAACTGGTATTGACAGACAATACTCTAAGACTGGACGAACTATCGTATTGTAAGCAATTTCCTTTGTTGAAGGACTGTATGGCTTCAGGATTCTACCAATAAACCGCAAACTATAGTTCGCCTTGCCCGTTACTTGTGTAATCTGATCATTCCATTTGAGACCATTTCGAATAGTCACACCCAGATACTTGACGGATGTTACCGCTTTCAAAGACTGGGCATTTATTTTGTACTATTACACTAATGGGGATTTTTGCCTTATTATACGCAGTAGGTTACACTTACTAATATTGAGAGATAAATGCCAGTCATTACACCACGCATTTATTTTCTGCAAATCCTCATTGATTTGTTCACAACTTTCGTGTGACACTACTCTCCTGTAGACTACAGCAAACAATCTAATGCCGCTGTCAACACCACCAGTCAGATCGTTTATGTAAATCGTAAAAAGGAGTGGATCTATCATGGTATAGGCCGTAAGCACGCACTTTTTGGAGTAAGCGACAGTAGCAAAAAGTAGAACCAATTATTCCTCACTCAGGTTTCCTAAACTTACCTAGCAAGGCCACTATTAAGAATAGGTTATTATTATTTTTACGTTGCGTCTTTTCAAAAGTTTTGCCGTCCTATACATTTGTCGAATGTTTTGCTTATTTTATACTAAGTACAGTGAATCACAGTCTTACTAGTCTGTTTTATCCCTTACGTAGTATTCTTGGGAGGCTAAGTCACGTGACGTGGATGGCTACAGTAGCGGCTTACCGCTTCATTAACGCCAATGGCACAGGCAGTAAATGTAAACTCCGTCCACAAGCCATGCCGGCTCCATTGCTACCGTCCGACAGTCGCGTCGTCCTCCGACAATGGCGTCTCTGGATGTGGCTTGAATGGGTGTGGGGCCAGCACACCACTTTCCCTCTCGCTGTCAGTCTTCGCGACCTGTTACTCGATCGATCAAGCAGGTCCTCAGCTAGCATCACGAGGCTGAGTGCACCCCGTTCCAGACCTTCCACCGAGGACAAATCCCTCGCAGAACTAGGAATCGAACCAAGGTCTTCCGCATTGCACTCAGCCGTGTAAACTATCCAGCTGAGGAGTCGGTAGATACCGACAGTAGTATTTATTAAATAAACCATCGGTCGTAGAATAAACTGCTTTGGCACTGGTTCATTCCGACAGAGCCTACCTGGAAACAGGTTGTAATGGTTCTCTATTTACGTGACCATTACGGCACTCCAAACCCAGTTCTCGATACCAGTAATATCGTACTGATTTTTTGCGAAGTAACAGACATATTTTTGTGACAATATTTACATTTGGTTTTATTAATGTATAGGTACTTCGATGTATCGATATATTACAGTGATATTGTTCTTGTGTGTATTCATTTCTGAGAGACTGTCATAATCTTTGACTTACTTGTAACCGTTTTGGCGCGAATGCGCACAGAGCAGTCTTTGTTTCACTTTGCAGAAGTTAAGTTGTTCTTTCCCTTTGCAAAAGAACAGTCAAGTCTTGTGTTTCGTTAAAGTGGAAATTAAATATATGAAGATTGATAAAAAACTGTTTTCTTGATGATGTGACAATTAAGAAGAAGTATATGTAAATTTACAAGAAGTTTAATAAAAAATGTGGATCGTGAACACCAAGTCATAAATTGTTTCTACCATACCATTGTTCTGATCTGGGATTGTTTGATCATTAAGGATTTCCTGAAAAACGCATTTGTTGTATTGCTAAAATACAGATCTGGACCTTCTAGCAGTCAAAGTGGAATCACCCTAGAATCAACAAGATGAGCCATAACAACTTCGACGAAATCTACGTGGAAATCCATTCAAGACAAGTGCGACAATTAATGGCTATTTTTACAGTGACTTCATTATTTTCATTCTGACGATACCATCCACAGTCAATAACTTTGTTGTTGCCCGATAAAGCGAACATATGCTGCGTGAGCAACATTATTAATCTGATTTCTAACCTACTTTGCAAGTGGTGGTATTGTTAGAAGGTACACTTATCGCTACGATCAATTTCACGAGTAGTAACGAAGTATTACGTACATCGAAAAAAAAACCTGCGGCAGTGAAATCTGCTGATGCTGTTTTAGTTTTCAAAATATTCTACCTATTTTCGTTTCATTTTTCCAACGATGAATTACTTGGCGGAGAATTTGGGTGCAGGAGTCAGAATTTTGCCTTTTCAGGAAAGTTCTACCTCAAAGTCACCTCGTCATCAGAATGGGGATACTTGCCGCTCCAAGAGGAAAGGGGAAAAATCATTGGGTCTATGGATGGAGAGTGAAGAAAAAACTAAGAGCCTAAAGAAGCAGCGTGTGGAACTGTGATCTGTACAGAATCAGCTCGGTGTTGTGGCGTTCAACTTCCTACAACACTTTGTCTTGACATCCTCCCATCACTCGTAACCTCGTCTGGAGATTTTGGTAATACGCTCCTGCGAGAGTTTTCCTCTTACGAAAAAAATCTGTTAGCATTACACCACTGCAGCCAGACGTGACTGAACTCACACAGAGGATTAACGACAGAAGTACCCTCGCCTTGATGAGTGGTTGAAGACACTTTTAAAAGAAGAAGCTTACTATCATAACGAAACTCAGTCCTTAGAAGAAAGTCCATGTAATGACATACAACAGAAATATCTGTCCTGAGACGTTGTTTGGGATCTGCGTACGCAATGAATCCTAGAGTCGTGGTAAGCGGCGGCATGGAGATCCGGGACGCTGCAGGGCTGTGCTGACGACATGTAACGGCTGACTTGCTGCGGGTAAAGACCAGTATGAACTGGCCCGAGTCTGGCGATGTGGAGAGCTGAGACGAAACATCTGGTACTGCCTACTGAATGCACTGGAACTGAACAGCTAATGCGGCCGTACGGAACTGCTAGTAGTGCCGACTTGAGGCGTAGGGCGTAACTCACCTAGTACGGTCCGGCGGTGACCTAAATAGTCGAGAGCGGATCGTGTAACTCCGTGGTAGGCTGCCCTGACCATACAAGGTGACATATCTCGGTGTTGATGAAAGCCGTTTACGCTCATCATCCTGGCGAGGCGACTGTCCGCACAACCTGAACGGTGTTCGGATGAATCGATTACTAGGCGTTTTACGACTGTGGTTTTAGGCCGTTTCCTACGCTCGTTTTGGAAAACGGTGGGCAGGTTCCAAATTTCCACTTCAGAAAAGCTAACTAAAAAATAAATTTGCCAATATTTGAGTACGGAGGACCCCATACTAGACGATAGCAGCAATGAGAAGACTACATCTAAGCAGCCGGGAAGAGGGCTCAGAAACAGCTTGCCAGATGACATTGGTGAATCCACATGAGCTCACCGCAGCTTTCGCCCCTGTGTTTCCGGATCATATAGACAAACAGCACTCATAATTAGGTAGCTAAAGACGTCATCTGGATGTACCCAACATGATTGTAACATTTCCACTGTCGAGCGGTGCGAGTAGTGGCCGCTACGTTTGTCATGTCTAAAATGATGGGCGCGATGTTAAACATTGTTCCATGACTTTTCCAGTAAGATCTCGATTTTTATACGCCGAACTTTGAACTTACGAGCCACCAATTCTGTTGTGATTCGAATCTGGTCTTAGAGAGCTAATTTGCCACTTCTTTCTTCAACAGTGAAGGTGAAAATGTTGAAAACTGATCTATGACTAATTTTTTATTTTTTCCACTATCGAACCATTGTGATAGCTGGTCCTCGGGTACCAGGGCCATTACTTCTTTTGCTTTACAGAAAGCTGATGAGACACTTCGTTCTTCGCCGTTGAGACTTTTCTGACTACACTGGAACGTCTGCGCCGCCTGACCACCGTTGTCATATTATCATATTGTGATGTTGCCGCACAGTTCCACCGATTCAGTAAGGATTGTTACAACGTTGTTCACCTTGAGATACAAAAAATGATTTACCGTAAGATACTCAACTTTATCAGTGGGCTGCGCTGTTTTGTTTTGCGTAATTTAACAGCATACTATCGTACTGTGGTGTAGGAAATTCAGCATGAACTAAGACTGCAAACATTTATCCGAAAATACGAAATTTCGAGAATTACCTTTCACCACAGACAACGCAATAACCGACGGTCTTCACTTAACGACCGAGAGCAGCGCAGTTTACGCAGAGTTGTCGGTGCTAACTGACAAGGAACCCTGCGTGAAATGAACGCAGAAATCAATGTGCGACGTACGACGAACGTATCCGTTAGGACAGTGTGGCGAAATCTGGCGTTAATGGACCATAGCAGACGCGTGTGCCTTTGCTAACAAACAAGACGTCGCCTGAAAGGTCTCTCCTGGGCTCGTGATCATGTCGGTTGGACCCCTGACGCCACCGAGGCCTGCTCAAATGAGTCCTGATTTCAGCTGGTAAGAGCTGATGGTAGGGTTCGAATGGGGTGCATACCCCACAGAAGTCATGGCACTGTCAAAGGTGGGTGGTGGCTCCATAATGGTGCGGTCTGTTTTTACATGGAATGGACTGGGTCTTCTGGACCAGGTGAACCGATCATTGACTGGGTTCACAAACAACTATGGAAGTTTTCTGCCGCGCCCGGGTTCCAGGGTTCGATTCCCGGCGGTGTCAGGGATTTTCTCTGTCTCGTGATGACTGGGTGTTGTGTGATGTCCTTAGGTTAGTTAGGTTTAAGTAGTTCTATGTTCTAGGGGACTGATGACCATATGTTAAGTCCCATAGTGCTCAGAGCCATTTGAACCATTTTTTGAAATTTTATGGATGACAATGCGCCATGTCATTCGGCAACAGCTGTTCGTGATTGGTTTGAAAAACATTCCGGACAATTCGAGGGAATTATTTGGACACCCAGCTCGCCCGACGTGAATCCCATCGAAGATTTATGGGACATAATCCGGAGACCATTTTGTGTACAAAATTCTGCAACAGCTTCACGCTGGCAACTATGGTGGCTATGGATGCAGCATGGATCAATATTTCTGCAGGGAACGTACAATGATTTGTTGAGTGAATGTCACATCGTGTTGGTGCACTACGCTGGACTGGAGGAGGTCCGACACGATGTTAGGAGGTAGCCCATGACCTTTGCCACCGCAGTGCACTCTTCCTGACTTGGTGCATTGATTCTGTTACGTTTATGGTCACCGTGAGAAGCGGACATATTTTGGAAAGTAAAATAAAGCCCGATTTCTCTTGAATATAAGTTCAGTGAGTAGACCACTGGGCAATGTCGCTCGGTTGATGAAGTAGAGTGAGAACTGAAAGGTGAGAGGTTCTACCATTCAGTACAAAAATCCATTTTGAGAACACAGAAGGGCCGGCCACGGTGGCAGAGAGGTTCTAGGTGCTTCAGTCCGGAACCGCGCGACTGCTACGGTCGCAGGTTCGAATCCTGCTTCGGGCGTGGATGTGTGTGATGTCCTTAGGTGAGGTAGGTTTAAGTAGTTCTAAGTTCTATGGGACTGATGACCTCAGATACTAAGTCCCTTAGTGCTCAGAGCCATTTGAGCCACGACAGAAGGAACGATTTGTTTTACTTGCTAAAAACATCGTAAAGCCAAGACCGCGTTAACGTTTGTTTATTTAAAACAACCGGTTTCGACAGACTATGCTGTCATCTTCAGGTCTTGCTATGAAACCTGTTCATTTGAAGATGGACCTCACGGCAAGTTGTCATGTGGACAAAGAGCAAAAAATCATATTATAAAGGTTTCTCATAACTAAAACATTTAAAAACGTAAAGCACCTTGTGGAAATGGTCATATACCACTCACGGATGACTATTGTGTCACGCTACTGTGTACTGTATTTTTGTGACGTTACAATCATCTGTGAGCGGTATACGCTCGCAATGGACATGGCCATACCCGTTCTCACAACGTGTTTTATGTTTTTAAAAATTTTAGTTGTGACAAACCTTTTATAATGTGCTTTTTTATATGTGCTCGACAAGTTGGACTGAGGTCATACTTAAAATGAACACATTTCATAATCAAAAAATTTTTAAGACCTGAAGATGACAGCAAAGTCTGCCGAAATCGGATGTTGTAAGTAAAGAAATATTTAGACGCTGCTGGGTTTATAACGTTTCTCTATCACGGAACGAACCGAAAAAGGGCGTAAAAATAACGTATAGCGATACGAATGAACGGAGGTATTTATATGGTTTAGTGCACTTGAGTGACATAGCTGTTGCTTAGCACCGAAAAGTTAGCGTAAAAAGTGAATCTACGTTAAAGTCTCAACTAAAACGTTACGTAATTCCATGCCTTAAAATGAACAGATAGATAACCAGAAACACAAACTTTCCACTTTTTCCCGAAATTCTTTTACTTGTACGTGTTGTTTCACAGTCGGCTGCTTTTAATTACATTCACCAAGGACACGGCAGGTGCTGCCATCACGAGCTGGAACAGGTGTTGGTGCCCGCAGGGAGGTAGGGATCACTGGAGCGTGAAGGCGACGACAGAGCCAATGCGGCAGCGCCAAAGCCGGGCACTGCTTGCTGAGTAGAAGGAAGTAATCTTCATATGTAACTGTTTGCGAAGACTGTCCATTTCTGATGTATTTCACCTGAGTTGGTCTGTCCTACGACGTCGACGTAAGTTGTTTCAAGAGCACAGTAGTGACAGTTGAAACATGGCGGTAAGTTGCAAGGACTCAAAAGTGGTGTCAGCTGCCGTGACAACAGTTGCCGTACCGAACTGGCAGCAGAAAAGCGTACGAGCGTCTAAACACACGCGCGAGGCGAGGCAAGGAGAGAAGGATCAAGGCGGCGCTCTCAGCACGACTGGTGACTGCTGAATGGCGGCTAGCTGCAAGAGTCTACCTTGTCACATGTCGGCGTTGTCACTATCAAATGCCACTCCATTGGGCGCCAATAAGGACGTATGCACTTCTCTTTGACGGCATCTTTCGAGCCTCATCTATTTCGACAAGTGGTTGCGAGTTATCGTGAGATTACACTATGAAAATTGCTGGCGGGGCTCACGACAGTTACGCTGGACGTTCTCCGTGAAATTCATGAATTGTTATGGTGATGACTGTTGGCTCAACAACCCAGGATGATAATGGTCCTGCCGCGCGGGATTAGCCAAGCGGTCTAAGGCGCTGCAGTCATCGGCTGTGCGGCTGCTTCCGGCGGAGGTTCGAGTCCTCCCTCGGGCATGGGTGTGTGAGTTTGTCCTTAGGATAATTTACGTTAAGTAGTGTGTAAGCTTAGGGACTGATGACCTTAGCAGTTAAGTCCCAGAAGATTTCACACAAATTTGAACATTTTTTTGATAATTGTCTTGAAATAACAGGAAATACACGTTTATGCCATTACTTCACGGAATTCCTTCTGCCCTTCGTGACTTTTTTATGAGCACTAGGAAGTGGCGCAGTGGCGCGAGGCATAATTTTCTGAATAACGTTTCATCCTCAGATGCTGAAGACATCGTCAGAGTACAGCAATTGATTTATAGATGATGAATGGGACGAATAAAAAGTAGAAAGCATGGCAGTTCTGGGTGACTTGGTAAGATTCGCCTTGCTGTAGAACAAGGGAACAAACACACACACACACACACACACACACACACACACACACATACGATGAGACATGTAAATGAGAATAGGCCGAGGCCCTAGAGGAAGAGCGAGGAATGTGTGACAAATGAATCAAGAAACGCCGGCCGATGTGGCCGAGCGGTTCTAGGCGCTTCAGTCTGGAACCGCGTGACCGCTACGGTCGCAGGTTCGAATCCTGCGTCGGGCATGGATGTGTGTGATGTCCTTAGGTTAGTTAGGGTTAAGTAGTTATATGTTCTAGGGGACTGATGACCTCAGATGTTAAGTCCCATAGTGCTCAGAGCCATTTGAACCATTTTTTGAATCAAGAAACTGAGAGTTTCCAGCCATGAGTTCCGTATTACGTGCACACAGGCACGGACTGAACGACAGAGCATACCGCAATGCTGTCAGTGCAGGTGCGACGTAGTATTCTCGCTGTGAAAAACAAAGTGATCGTACTGAAACAGCCACCGTAGTCGCTGCGCGTTCCCTAGCAGCAAACACGCTGATCGAACTGGATTGTCCTAACACAAGTTATTGGAAGGTAACGCTTGCATACCAAAATGGCGGTAACTGCCGAACCGCTGTTATCTGCAATGTGTACTCTTCCGAGGTCAGCTACCAAATGGGGCTAGAGAGTGCCTCTGTGTGCTGTTTGTAAACTAGGGCGCTGCTCCGCGGTGTGTGTCCGCAGTTACCAAGTGGGTTCGCGCAGCCATGATGAGAGGGGGAGGAATCGAACTCTTGGTGCAGCCTCACTCTGGCGGGCAGCAAGGTCTCTTTGACTCTCAAGTTCGGACACGTGCTTGACTGCCAATTCCCCGAACGAGGGAGTAACCTTCTATGCCTCCGCTACCACATCGCTTCAACTTAAAATTCAAATGTAACAGCCATGAACTTTTAAGGAATTTCGTCATATTGAACACATTCTACAGTAATGGCGAATGTGGAAATTTCTCTGCTCCCTCCATTCGATTTAGGAGGAATCCATCTGAGGCATACGTTAGCCAGGGATAATCAACGTAGTTCCGTAAAGTGATCGATTAAGGGATATTAATTTTAAAATTAATGATCAGCCCAGTCAGAGATTGTTATCAGTAAGCTTGGAATTTTGTAGGCAACCTGAATCTGTGGTTGGAATTATGAAATTAACTTTCTTGTACTTGTTTAGGGCTACTCTTTACCAACCACTCCAAAAGACATTTTGTTCAACTTTAGTTACGACTGTAAACATTAAAATATATATAGCATGAAAGTAGTGCAGTATAATCCGTTAATGTGATCAGATGCGAAGCCTTGTGAGCAACGGAAGTTTTATGCATATGTTCATAATTAAAAACGCCTTTTTTAAAAATTATTCCCTCTTTCGGCTGGTCCCGGCGGAGGTTCGAGTCCTCCCTCGGGCATGGGTGTGTGTGTTCGTCCTTAGGATAATTTAGGTTGTGTGTAAGCTTAGGGACTGATGACCTTAGCAGTTAAGTCCCATAAGATTAAAAAAATCCCTCTTTTTCCTCTTCGAGGCACATTTTGTTGGTAAGTTCTCTTGATATCCCACAGATTTTACTCTGTCGTTCTGAATTGTCTACATTTCAAGATTTTAATTTTAACTCTGTCAACCCAGTATTACTTGAATATGAATAATTTTTTCTGACTATTTTCTTGTTATGTTAGATATTGGTTGTATAATCATACGAGGGCACAATTTCAGATAGTTGAATCACAATAGATGGCATCACATTAATATTAAAAATACGAGGAGAGTTATTACTGAAATATGCTTTCTGTGTCAAAGCAACCTACGTTAAAAGTACCAAATGAATAACAATTAAGCATCTGAGATACAGTAAGTTTTGTATAGTTGCTGTAAAATTTATGGAGCGCTACACGTTTTCAAACTCATCAGTTATGTCAAAAATGGTAATTCTATAAACTTGCGACCTCTTGAATACCGACGAGAGGTTAAACCGTTACGTTTCTTAACAAAGCCAGAAGCTAATGCCGCATCTCTACAGTACAGACCATTTATCCGAGAGCTGTCCCGAAATTTTGCAGTTCCATCGCTATAAAGTAAATCTAGTACACGGAGATCAACAGTACATATTCAAGGTGTGAATGAGACACCAGAATTCTGCAGATGTCGATAGATCCAATGCCCTAGTAACGGTACTAAAGATACATAGTATCTTCGAAATCAGTATTGCGTAAAACTAACATCAATAAATACAGCTCTAAGGCAAAAAAAATCTTTGATCAGAGATCATTTACGACAACGAAATTTGTCTACCAAATCATTTGTTTTTCGCAATAACACCAGCTCTGAAGTAAAGAGCCTCAAAAAAACTATCTGCACTGAGCAACACTAGTCTGAAAAAACAATGTGTCTGGTTCTGTAGGTTAATAAAAAAGGGTACGACTATTGGCGGGAGCGCTAACAAGATGTGCGCCTTTCTAATGAGGGAGTTTGCTGGCCTCGGAAAGAGCAGAGGTCCCCTGGGGACGAGTGAATGGAAGTTCGCGATGTAGGTCATTCGCACAGCGTCTCGGGACATACAGTGGCTCCGTCCGTATATCACCGAGCAGCTTTGAACGTGGCGCAACGGTGAACTTTCACTCAGCTAGTGCCTCCCTCAAAGCGGATGAGTGTATATGAGCTTCCCGATATCGTGGGCGGGGGTTCCTCTTCCGAAGTGTGCGCATGTGTCTGCGAGGCGCATTCTTCACGAGTCTTAGTATCGCAACGTTAAGAAATACGAATAATCGTAATGGCTACGGTGATATGAACACTTTAATCCGAAAGTTCACAGAAGCAGGTTCGCAGAAGAGTTCCTGTAACGTTTGGAAGGTAGGAGACGAGGTACTGCCAGAATTGAAGCTGCGAGAGCGGGCCGTGATTCGTGCTTGGGTAGCTCAGTCGGTAGAGTACTTTCCCGCGAAAGGCAAATATACCGAGTTCGAGTCTCGGGCCTCACACAGTTTTAATCTGAAAGGAAGTTTTATATCAGTGCACACTCCTCTGCAGAGCGAAAATCTCGTTCTACTATAATTAGAAGTCATCGGCTGTGTAGCACTTGGTGATTGAACTGTTGTCCTTTGTTTCGGTAACTGTTTCGACGTTCAACTTTTCGCGATGTTTCTTTGTTTAATCAGCAATAAAATCGTACTGCAGCACAAATATCAGTTGTAAAAATGAATTCAAAGAAGTATGAAAGCTTTACTCTCGCAGGTCTCCTCTTCCTGATACAGGAGAAAACAGAACATACGATGATTTAATTCATTGTAACGGTAATGGAGAAAGTAGAAGATGAAGAAGGAGAAGAACCGATTCCATCTGTGACCTCAGAAGACCCAAAGCCGTCGTTGTTCCGTAAAAACCTCCATAGTACGAAAGTAGACGCTGAGGTATTTTCGACTTTGATCACAAAAAAAAGCGCTTGCCCAAGCACTCTGGATGCCACTGAAGTAGAAAGAGATCAAGCTTTCTTTCATCTTTTTTTTTTACTGTATACCCGTATTTCGACTATTTCTTGATACCACCTCGATCATTCAAGGTTTCGTTAAATCGAACTTACAGTTCTTCGAACTTTTTCTTAAATCTTTTAAGCTTTGAATTATAGAGAGTTTACTGTAGTTAAATTTTGCTGTAAATTTTGCGAGAAATTCTACGTAGATAACAGTAAAATCGCCGACTAATGACGTCAAACAACAAAAGAGAAGCATAAAAATGTTATTTGTGTCTTGGAAACACAATTCTCACGAGATCGATGTGTTTGGTTCAGAGAAATATCTTTCTTTTTGTTTTATGAATGCGGTGAGTTACAGTTTTAAATCAAATGGTTCAAATGGCTCTAAGCACTATGGGACTTAACATCTCAGGTCATCAATCCCCTAGACTTAGAACTATTTAAACCTAAGTAACCTAAGGACATCACACACATCCATGCCCGAGGCAGGATTCGAACCTGCGACCGTAGCAGCCGCGTGGTTCCGGACTGAAGCTGCTTAAACCACTAGGCCACAGCGGCCGGCTTACAGTTTTAAAACGCTAAAAAAAGGTTACGATTTGACACATATCTGATTGTATTAAAACTATAAGGGCTATCAAAAAATTTTCATCTGGGGACTTTGCTGCTGCGTATATGCAACCTAGCACGACTCCAATGCAGGTGTTTAAGCACTGACATGTGTGCAAGGTATTAGTGTGGTAAATGCGGAAACATGAACTATGACGAAGTTATTGCCAAAAGCCTTCAAATAGGACCAACGTACTGTTATTATTTTCACGGCTATCGAAGGACAAACCCTGGAAGACATCCATCGGAGAATGAAGAACGTACACGGGGCAGAATGTCTGTCGGAAACCCCCATTGTGAAATGGTGCGCCAAGTTCCCTGCTGGTCGCGATTCTATACAAGACGCCGCTCTATGTGGGAGGCAAGCTTCATCCATTACGGAGAACAACATGTGGTATACGCTCGAGCGCACTTCTCCCCTCCCCCTTCCCCTCTATAATCCTGATCTCTCCCCACTCGATTTGACACCTTCGGTCCCATATGAAAGGCAATGAAGGGCCAACGATTCCTGTCGAACGACGTGCGCAGTACCCCGCAACTCGTGGTCGTGCGGTAGCGTTCCCCCTTCCCACGCCCGGGTTCCCGGGTTCGATTCCCGGCGGGGTCAGGGATTTTCTTTGCCTCGTGATGGCTGGATGTTGTGTGATGTCCTTAGGTTAGTTAGGTTTAAGTAGTACTAAGTTCTAGGGGACTGATGACCATAGATGTTAAGTCCCATAGTGCTCAGAGCCATTTGAACCATTTTTTGACGTGCGCATTAGGCAGTTCCGGACTTCTTCATACAGCAGGATACGATGTTTCATCACCTAGAGCGTCGGTGGGACGAAAGCCTCAGTGCTCACTGTGATTTACCCTGACTGGCGTACTCATTCTGGTGTGCAGCCTTCGAATAGAAACATTTTGACCACTCTTTATACAAGACATTGTCATAAAACAAAACCAATCTCAGTCATAAAAAGTCATTAATTACAGCATGTGCGTTCGATCTTCATCATATTATGTATTTAGATCAGTGTCATGCATTAACGGCTTCAAAATGAAAGAATGCAAGAGTGTATCAGATTTATGCGTTGGGCAATATTTTGACCTTGTAAGTGACGCTGAGTAAACGTAGAAGACACTGGTAAACAACTGGAAAAAGTGTGTAAGTGGAATGAGCAGTATAATGAGTACAAAATATGGATTGTGAGTAAATCGAAGAAAGACGACAGTATTGAGAAGTAGCAGAAATGAGAGCAGCGAGAAACTTAACATCAAAATTGATGGTCACAAAGTATGTGAAGTTAAGGAATTCTACTACCTATGCAGCAAAATAACCAGTGACGAACGGTGCAAGGAGGACATAAAAAGCTGACTAGCACTGGCAAACAGGGCATTCCTGCCAAGAGAAGTCTACTAGTATCAAACATGGGCCTTAAATTGAGGAAGACATTTCTGAGAATCTACGTTTGGAGCACAGCATTGTATGGTACTGAAACATGGACTGAGGAAAAACCAGAACAGAAGAGAATTGGAGCATTTGCGATGTGGTGCTATAGACGAATATTGAAAATTGGGTGGATTGATAAGATGAGGAATGAGGAGATTCTGCGCAGAATTGGAAAGGAAAGTAGTATGTGGAAAACACTGACAAAGGTAAGGGACAGGATGATAGAACATCTGTTAAGATATCAGGGAATGACTACCACGGTATAAGAGGGAGTTGTAGAAGGCAAAAACTGTACAGGAAGAAAGGGGTTCAAATAGATCCAGCAAATAAATGTGGGAATAGGTTGCAAATGCTACTCTGAGATGAAGAGGTTGACACAGGAGAGGAATTCGTGGCGGGCCGCATCACACCAGTCAGAAGACTGATGACTCAAAAAAAAGTGTTCTCCTGATTCATTGCTAGGAATGTTCACCACCCCATATCTCATGGTAGACTTAAAAATACACAATATATTGAGAAGATTTATTAATTGCCGTCTAAAAAAAGCACATACTGACATGTATTTCATTGTTATGCTGGAAAAAAGATTTTACCACTTACAGGATTAATCGGGGGAAGTACAACATCAGAATGACGTTTGATATTCCCTCTGACAGTATGAGTACATGTCTTTCGAGCGCTGCAAAACTTCAAATACTTTTCTCTTTTGTATAAACGATTTTGTGTCTATTGCCAATCAGCATTTCATTTCTTTTTTTTACTTCTGCCAACCTCAGTTATTTAGCTGCCAAAACTTCAAAACTCTTCTACTACTTTGAATGTCTTATTTTCCATCCGTTCTAGTCGCCGTGAAAGGGGAAGGTTGGGGGAGGGGAATTTACGTCAGTATCGCAATGGTTGACGAAGTAGTCAGGACATTATACGACAAACGGCTCTGGGTTCATATGCTACTAGTCAATATCAGATACATGTAATGGCTTTCCTGAAACACACTGCACTGATACATCTGTCTGTCTGGCGAACACAGTGCGAGGTCGGTTTGACCCGTCCTCCCTCCAAAAGAAATCTCGGATGAAGTTCGGAGCGAGAGGCTGCACTATCCTACCGCACGCAGGGTGCGCCCATGTTCCTCAGCATGTACGGATCGAGTAGAATAGGGGATAGACCTGTCAAAATCCCTTCTCAGTCACTGTTTTCTTTTCATGTCCTGGGAGCCACCGTGGGCAATGGGGAATACCAAGTCAAAATGTACTCGGGTTCAATCAAAGTCACTCTTTAAATTTTAAATAAATATCATCAACAACGGTGGCAGAAGACATTCGGTATAAGGAGTCAACTCCTTCTTAGAATGACCTTGTCGAACAGGGCGTAAGAGCGCACAGAAGTTCGAAGAGCCTTTTTTTTGGGACGAGAAACTGTCCCTACAATGCAGAGGTTAGGGCAGTGTTCAACGGTTTGAAGATGTAGAAGACAACAGAAACCACTGCTGAAAAGACATGGATTTGAAGAAAGTGTCACAATGATTTAACTGACAAAATATTACAGATTAGTCCCACATTAAGATCTCCAGGAGAGGCTGCAATGTTCAAGAAAGGGTAACATTCTACGAAGTCGAGCGTCGAACTTCAGAAGTCTTAATGTCCTGGGGAAGCTAGAAAATCTGAGAATGGAAACGCAAAGGCTTAGTCTAGATATAGCGGTGGTCAGTGAAGTGAATTGGAAAGAAGATAACGATATCTGGTCAGATGAATATAGCGTAAGCGAGGGTATTTCACCCCGTACCAGATTTTACCTGTCGAAGTTGGGAAAGTTGAACATCACTACTGTATCTTGAAAAAGGATAAAGATATCAAGAAAACAATTCTGGGCAAGATCGGGATCGTGGGAATACATCGTAAGAATTTCAGCCATTTTCTGTGCATAGTCGTCTTGGAATGCTCGGCTGGGTTTTGGTCCACGGGTGATGGCGAAAATATAGTGAAAATACCGTTTTGGGGGTTTTCTGAGGAACCGTCCATGAACTAATGGTACCTCCATGCGTTCCATCAAAGGCAAAAAGAACCAACCGATTTGCTCCGTTTGCGTAAGCAGAAGCAATTGTGTACTATTCGCTCTTCGAACCGGTATTGTAGGATACTGACACTAAGACCATCCATATGTTGGGTATACAAATGGTCCCTAGTCCAAGGGCTATCCACTTGACCCTAAATATTTATCATCATAGAACTTGAGATACGAGCGCCTGAAAGTCCCGTTTTTATGCACGGCGTTTCGGGAAATATTAGGTATGCTTGTTGTCGCATACATACCGATATCAACAGCGGCAGAAATTTGTGTCACGAGGGTAGGATTCGTCATGAATAAGAGACGAAAGGAGACAGTCGACATTTTTGAGACGTGATGTTACAGAAAGATATTGAAAATTTGGTGAACTGATGCAGTAAGAGATGAGAAGACTTTCCACATTTTCGGCGAAGAGAGAAACAAGAGAAAAACATTGACAGAACAAGGGACAGGGTGGTAGGATGTCTCTATTAAGACATCAAGGAATAACTTCCATGGTACTTCAGAGAGCCGTAGAGAGTAGGAACTGAAAGGGAAGAAAGAATATGAGTCATAACTGCCTATAGCTATTGAACTGGCAGAACAGAGCTATTATCACATAAGATCTCATGTTTTTGTTGGCGATTACAGCATCTCTAGCGCAACAAATAGGTCTTCTCGTGGCGTACTGGTTGCAGGCCGATCGTGTTGTAAGAGGCGATTTCCTGCTGCGCCCGCGGCGAGACGGCCCCTCTGCCAGAGTAGTGAGGCGAGCTGAGCTGGGAACGCGCTGGCGAGAGCTGCTTGTCCGATAGCGGCGTGGCGGGCGACGACCCCGCCAGGGGCAGAGCCGCGGTGAGAGCAGAGTGCGGGGTCGGACCGGTCAGCTGCACGCCACACTAAACGTACTCCACGGCAACAGGCGCTTACCGGAGGAAATATACTACTGGCCATTAAAATTTCTACACCACGAAGATGACGTGCTACAGACGTGCAATTTAACCGACAGGAAGAAGATGCTGTGATGTGCAAATGATTAGCTTTTCAGAGCGTTCACACAAGGTTGGCGCCGGTAGCGACACCTACAACGTGAAGATATGAGGAATGTTTCCAACGGATTTCTCATACACAAACAGCAGTTGACCGGCGTTGCCTGGTGAAACATTGTTGTGATGCCTCGTGTAAAGAGGAGAAACGCGTACCATGACGTTCCCGACTTTGATAAAGGTCGGATTGTAGCTATCGCGATTGCGGTTTATCGTATCGCGACATTACTGCTCGCGTTGGTCGACATCCAGTGACTGTTAGCAGAATATGGAATCGGTGGGTTCGGGAGGGTAATACGGAACGCCGTGCTGGATCCCAACGGCCTCGTATCACTAGCAGCGGAGATCACAGCCATCTTAACCGCTTGGTTGTAACGGATAGAGCAGCCACGTCTCGATCCCTGAGTCAACAGATGGGGACGTTAGCAAGACTACATCCATCTGCACGAACAGTTCGACGACGTTTGCAGCAGCATGGACTATCAGCTCGGAGACCATGGCTGCGGTTACCCTTGACGCTTCATCACAGACAGGAGCGCCTGTGATGGTGTACGCAGCGACGAACCCGAGTGCACGAATGGCAAAACGTAATTTTTTCGGATGAATGCAGGTTCTGTTCACAGCATCATGATGGTCGCATCCGTTGTTTGGTGACATCGCGGTGAACGCACATTGGAAGCGTGTATTCGTCATCGCCATACTGACGTCTCACCTGGCATGATTGTATGGGGTGCCACTGGTTACACGTCTCGGTCACCTCTTGTTCGCATTGATGGCACTTTGAACAGTGGACTTTACATTTCAGATGTGTTACGACCCGTGGCTGTACCCTTCATTCGATACCTGCGAAACCCTACATTTCTGCAGGATAATGCTCGACCGCATGTTGCAGGTCCTGTACGCGCCTTTCTGGATACAGAAAATGTTCGACTGCTGCCCTCGCAAGGACATTCTGCAGATCTCCCACCATTTGTAAACGTCTGGTCAATGGTGGCCGACCAACTGGTTCGTCACAATACGCCAGTCACTACTGTTGATGAACTGTGGTATCGTGTTGAAGCTGCATGGGCAGCTGTACCTGTACACGCCATCGAAGCTCTATTTTACTCAATTCCCAGGCGTATCAAGGCCGTTATTACGGCCAGAGATGGTTGTTCTGGGTACTGATATCTCAGGATCTATACACTGGAATTGCGTGAAAATGTAATCACATGTCAGTTCTAGTGTAATATATTTGTGCAATGAATACCAGTTTATCATCTGCATTTCTTCTTGGTGTAGCAATTTTAATGGCCAATTGTATAGGACCGACGAGTGAGCGTAACGTTATCAGAGGTATAGGTCACTTCACCCTCTTTCTCGAAACACTAGGTATCAGACACATATTTCAACAGTTTCGAGACACAGGTATTGTTTATTTTTTTCACACTTTTCAAGAGGTGAGGTATCGCAGTTTCTTGAATGAGGCTGACTTAGCCCGTCTAATTCAGTTTCGTAAAACAGTAAACCTTCACTAATTCGTGCTTTACAGAGTATGATTCAGTCAATCTGAATCAGATTCCTAATGCAGCAAACCTTTACTTATTTGAATTTTATTTTACCTTGCCGTTAGCGGGGAAGCTTGCGTGCCTCAGCGATACTGATAGCCTTACCGTAGGTTACAACCAGAATGGAGGTGTATCTGTTGAGAGGCCAGACAAATTCGTGGTTCCTCAAGAGTAGCAGCAGCCTTTTCAGTAGTTGCAAGGGCAACAATCTGAATGATTGACTGATCTGGTCTTGTAACATCAATCAAAACGGCCTTGCTGAGCTGCTACTGCAAAAGGCTGATAGCAGCTCTACTCTATGACTGAATGATGATGGCGTTCTCTTGAGTAAAATATTCCGGTGGTAAAATAGTTCCCCATTCGGATCTTCGGGCGGGAACTACTCCGAAGGCCGTCGTTATCAGGAGAAACAAAACTGGTGTTCTACGTATCAGAGCGTGGAATCTCATAGCTCTTAATTGGGCGGGTAGGTTAGAAAATTTAAAAAGGGAAATGGATAGGTTAAAGTTATAGTGGGAATTAGTGAAGTTTGGTGGCATAAGGAGCAAGACTTCTATTCAGGTGAAAACAGGATTATAAATACAAAATCAAATAAGGTTAATGCAGGAGTAGGTGTAATAATGAACAAAAAATAGGAACTCGGATAAGCTACTGCGAACAGCATAGTGAACGTATTATTGTAGCGAAGATATACACGAAACCCATGCCTACCACAGCAGTACAAGTTTATACGCCAACTGGCTCCGCAGATGATGAAGAGATTGAAGAAATGTATGATGAGATGAAAGACATTATTCAGATAGCTAAGGAAGACGAAAATTTAATAGTCATGCGGAACTGGAATTCGATAGTAGGAAGAGAAAGAGAACGAAAAGTAGTAGGTGATTATGGAGTGAGGTGCAGGGGGGTAAAAAGTATTTAAACTGACGAACTCTCGCAGCTTGTAATGGACATCAAAACAAATATTTTTCCCTAAAGTCACTTATTCCTATGAGGAATATTTAAACCAGTAGAGGAAGATTTCTCTGGCGGCAAATTAACTAAACCAACAAAGACTTTTCCAGTTTTTTATGATCAAGAAACAACACATTATCACAATCCAATTTCAAGACTTTTCCATTTTTTTATGACCAAGAAACAACACACTATCACAATCCAATTTCAATTACGGTACATCTTCAAAAATGGCTCCATTGACATGTAAACAAAGGTTACACCGTCGGATCATATTCTATCTGACTCAGGCAAAAACCCCGGGAGTGTCCTGAATTGTTCCTGTTGCTGCTACTATTCGGGCAACCAGATCCTCTTCTGATGCAACAGGTAAACAAGGTTGCGCATCTCTCCCCACACAAAAAAGTCCAGAGGGGACACATCTGGGGATCGAGCAGTCCATGGTACAGGACCACCTCTGCCAATCCACGTTCCTGGGAACCGTCGGTCCAGGAATCGACGCACACGACTGAAATGTGTCGGCGACCCGTCATGTTGGAACCACATACGTTGTCTTGTAGGAAGAGGGACGTCTTCTAGCAATTCTGGCAATGATCTGGCGAGAAAATTGTAATAGTGCCTGCCATTTAATGGCCTAGGTAGCAGATACTGCCAAATTAAACAGTCCGTAACAACACCCACCCACACATTAACGAAGAACGACACTTGATGAGCGCTAGTAACTGTGGAATGTGGGTTATCCTCACTCCAAACATGCGAATTGTGCATGTTGAAGACTCTGTCACGCCCGAACGTTACTTCATCGGTAAACAACAGAGAGGATGCAAATGTAGGATGCATATCACACTGATCCAGGTACCACAGCGAAAACGGTGCTCTGGGTGGATAATCAACTGGTTCCACGTTGTGGACACGGTGTAAGTGAAATGGACGTAACAATTGCTCTCGAAGGACTGTTCTTACATTCGTCTCATTCGTCCCCATGTTACTTGCAATTGTACGAGTGCTGATTGAAGGATCCCGCTCCACACGCTGCAAGACAGCTTCCTCAAATTGCAGCGTTCTTACCGTGCGACGGCGTCCCTGTCCAGATAATCTGCAAAATGACCTGGTCTCACGCAGACGTTGGTACACAGCATCAAAGGGCGATTAGGATATTATTGTTGATGAACCCGCTGTGCAGCTCGTCCGTTGTGGTGCGCTACGCAGTACGCACTAACCATATCAGTGTGTTAACTCCAGGTGTATCGCTCCATTAGTAAACAGAGACAATGCACTACTACACTGCTGGACAGCAGTTGCCTACAACTGAACACCGTAATACGCCCTCTAACAACTGAAAATCTTAATACGCCTGTAACAACTGAAGAGCGAAATACGGCCTCCACCGGTTTAAATAATCCTCATAGGAAAAAATGACATTAGGGAAAATATTTGTTTTGATGTCCCCTACGACCTCCCGGAATTTGTTGATTTAAATACTTTTCACCCTGTATGCTTGGAAGAAACCTGGAGACACTGGAAGTTTTCAGACTTATTATAAAATGCTAAGAGATTTCGGAACCAGTTGTTAAACTGTAAGACATTTGTAAAGACAGAAGTGGACTCTGATCACACTTTATTGCTTATGAACTGCAGATTAAAACTGAAGAAACTGCAAAAGGACAGGAATTTAAGGTGAGACATGGATAAACTGAATGAACCACAGGTTGTGGACGGATTTAGATGAAGCATTAGGGAATGATTGAAAATAATAGGGAAAATGGATGTAGTAATAGAAGAATGGATGGCTTTGAGGGATGAAATAGGGAAGTCAACAGAGGACCATGTAGGTAAATAGACCAGGCCTAGTAGAAATCCTTGGATAACACGAAAGGTATTCAGTTTCATCAATGAAAGAAGAAAATATAAAAACACCGTAAATGAAAGAGGCGAATGGGAAAACAAACGTATAAAAAATTAGATCGCCAGGTAGTGCAAACTGGCTAACCTGGGATGACTAGAGGACAAATGTAAGTATGTTCAAGCTATATCACTAGGGGTAAGATAGATGCTGCCTATAGGAAAATTGAGGAGACTTTTGAAGAAAAGAGGTCCACCTGTATGAATATCAAGAGCTCAGGTGGAAAACAAGCAAAGAAGGGAAAACAGAAAGCTGGACAGAGTATACAGAGGGTCTATACAGGGGAGATGTACTTGAGGGCAGTATTATGGAAATGGAAGAGGACGTAGATGAAGATGAGAAGGGAGCTATGATATGGCATCAAGAATTTGACAAAGCACTGAAACACGTAGGCCGAAACAAGGCCCCGGACGTAGACAACATTCCGTTAGAACTACTGATAGCCTTGGGAGAGCCATCGGGGGCCGAACCGCACAATAACGCTGAAGGAGTGGCTAGGTGTGGGGCAGTGGAGGGGTGAAGTGGACTGCGGTAGTCGTCGTGGGGTTGTGGACCACTGCGGCTGCCGCAGGGAAGGAGCCTCTCCGTCGTTTCTAGATCCCCGTTTAACATTCAATACAAAACAATGTAAATCCAGAATTCCGTTTTGGGAAATCGTCACATTTTTTCATTCTTCTCTTCCCCCACCCATCTACCCCAACGCCTCCAGTCCCCTCATTCCACCTCCTCCTCAAATACAAGTTGTCATCACTCCCATATTTCAAATTACACAGATGCCTAGGATTTTTATAACAAAAACAAACATACAAAATGTTTAAACAAAACCATAATAATCTCTGAACATCATTGGTTAACATAGTAGTTTTGCTTGGATCCGCATCTGATCTGGAAGTTACACTATTTTTGGACCAAATGGGGAGTCGCAGTGAGTATTGTTCTGCTTCGCGGAGATGATTTCTTGGTCGATTTGAATCGGCTGAAAATTCCTCTCATGTTACCGTCGTTTTATCTCAGAGCATCAATTACACCCACCAGCAGAATTCTCTGACACTTCGTCTACTATGATGCGTACGATTTTGATATGGTGGTTTCCGCTAATTTGATTTCAGCTAACCCACAACCTTTTCATCTTCTTGGCATACTTTCAATGCGTAACCCATGCTCATTTCATTAAACAATATTTTTCTCTGTTTCACAGAAAAACTAGGTAGTCTGAGAATCTTAACCGTGACTGCCATTCACTTCAATTTTTATTCCACATATAAGATTTTTTCCTCTTGGCATTGCTGGAAATTATGGCAACTCTTAGTTGGAATACGCGCCATGGCCACACCATCAGAATTGGCTATCATTTTCTAGGAGAATTATGCTGTCACATAGGATGACGAAATTTGAGGAACCAAATTTCTGACACGAATCCTAATAATTGATATAAACTGGATTAGTCAACTTACATTATTAGTTGTTTAGCCTCCCGATCACCATCATATTACAGATTTTTTTTTTTTTTTTTTTTTTTTTTGGCTACACCAGCCTATAACGGCTCAGTTTGCTGACTTAAGACGAGTATTTCCAACACAACATCCAAACAAATTATTTCCATCTTAAACCGTTACATATGTATACAAAGTACTTTCTAATGTTTTTCATTGGAATGTGGTTATCTCAATTCTAATTTAAAAATTTATTCAGTCGATGTTATTAGCCCTATTTTCTTTAAAACTGTTTTTTTTTCTGTTGTTCTGTTACATTCATCATGCTATCAATTTCGAGGCCATATAACTCCATGTTTAGACATCTGCAATTTTACAGTGTACTCAGCTTCTGCAGTGTGTACTTTCTCATCTTTTCCGGTATCTGAAGATAAACTTTCATCGGCTTTTACTACGCTGTACTGCACCAGCAAGACATCAAAACTGAGGAAAGTGAGCTCTTTGAAAATGAGTCATTTCAAGCAGCTATTTCTAGTCCTTTTTAAAAAAAAAATTAGCCTGGAGAAGGTTTTCGAGAATTTTCTCTCTAAATGTACCTTAAACCAGTATTCTTCAAGCAACTTCTAGTTACGTATATGCTACTACTTCTTGGTGACTTTTTCTTGGTTGCTACATTCGACAATATTCTTCTTCAGTCGTCTTTCATTAATACAGATCTGTTGCAGGAAACAGATCAGATTTCGTTGCCTTGTAGATGTATTTAGCATCTTCGGTCATTATTGGTCATCCTGTACTTTCCTCTTTCTTGAAACCAACAATATTTTTGTCAGATTTTCACTGTTCCGTTAGATTTATACGCGTTTGGTAGAATCATGATGTAGCTGCACTTATTTTTATTGCGTTGTTGCTATTTTGTGACGTTTTATACTCACATACCGTAATATGTGTCACTCTCTGTATATTTTCTTCTCAAGCAAAATTCTCAGTTCACTGAGTTCCTTGCCACTTTAAAC
The DNA here is from genome assembly GCF_023897955.1 of Schistocerca gregaria. Classification (NCBI taxonomy): domain Eukaryota; kingdom Metazoa; phylum Arthropoda; class Insecta; order Orthoptera; family Acrididae; genus Schistocerca; species Schistocerca gregaria. The sequence continues at coordinate 233,673,094 of NC_064924.1, forward strand.
TGCCTGTCTTTCCTTCTCTACTCATCACCATCATCCTTTTGACCCACCCCGTCGAAACACGAGCGTGCGTGCGCTCACACATACACACGCATACACAAACACACAAGCACACACACATGGTAGGAGATGGCCACAAGATGATCATGCGTGCCTAATATGCGCTACCTGATGCAACTGGCTGCTCGTTAATAACACATGGGAAGCTTTAGTGAGCGTCCCTATTCACTGAAGCCCTGCAGCGCCACTAGCAGGCTACGGGTAAACAGAGTGAATATTTCATGGAATATGCACGGGGCGATTGCAGCTACCTCGTGCCCCGATTAAACAGCGGATGGACCTGGCCACTTCCGATATTACGTGCAATTCACAGAGTGCAGCGTCCCTTTCATGCCCTACTCCCACGTTTCTACGGTTTTCAATGCGTCGTACGACGTGTTCACCGGCTGATTGGCTGTTTTTATTAAAGTGGAAACCAGCATGGATTCCGAAAATATCGATCACAGGTAATTCAGCTCGCCCTCCCGATGCGGGATACCATAACAGCGACGGGTAGAGGTAACCAGTTGGATTCGATATTTGTAGGAATGCTGTTCATGTTTTATAGTAATAGTCCATTCTAACAAAATACTCGGAACAGTACCATCCGCGCGGCTGGCCGCGTGGTTTGAGGTACCATGTCACGGATTGCATGGCCCGTCCTGCCGGAGGTTCGAGTCTTCCCTCGGGCATGGGTGTGTGTGTGTGTGTGTTGTTCTCAACATAAGTTACTTTAAGTAGTGTGTAAGTCTAGGGACTGATGACCTCAGCAGTTTGGTCCCTTAGGAAATCACACACATCTGAACGTTTTTGGAACAGTGTCTGGAAGGAGAGGTGTTTCAGTAGAAGTTGGAAGATGGTGTATGAGTTCCGAACGTTACCAACGTCACCTTTCCAAGCCGTTTGGTAACAGACTGATATGTTGTACCAATAATGCTGTGTAAGTGTTGCTCTGTGATTTTGAACATATGCAGAGAATCTTTGTATGTACATCCTAGTAGAAGATGGTGACTAGGTTATCGGCTGGTCAATTTTAAGCAAATAGCAGTACAACTTCAGCCATAAATTATGAACACTTTATTAAGGTACCGGTTGTGATGTTACATTACATTGTCATCAGGCCCCTGTATAAACAATAATATAATCAATTGAAATACTGAAAAAGACATTTATCTGATTAATGGACAATAGTGGTTCAAATGGTTCAAATGGGTTTGAGCACTATGAGACTTAACTTCTGAGGTCACCAGTCCCCTAGAACTTAGACCTACTTAAACTTAACTAACCTAAGGACATCACACACATCCACACCCGAGGCAGGATTCGAGCCTGCGACCGTAGTGGTGGCGCGGTTCCCGACTGTAGCGCCTTGAACCGCTCGGCCACTCTGGCCGGCTAATGGACAATAGCTTGGGATAAGTCAGTACTGCAAATGGGTTGTAATAGGTATATATGAATCAATACAACTGGGACGTTAACAAAAAATCATTGTCAAAATTCAGTTAAAGCAAGGTATCTTACCAATTTGGATGTAATAATTAGTAAATTCTAAGAGGAATCCATGTAATATATTTCACCAATGTCGATATAATAATTAGTAATATTTAAATGGAATCCATATAATATTAATTAAAAGTAATAGGGAACAAGAAAACATTTCCCCCCAAGTTATATAAAAAGTGTAGAATATGAAGCGTTAACACATATAAGTTGGAAATTAACAGATGGTGAATGAAAAATCTCAGACAATGTATGGTGTTTCATCTCTGCAATAATATAATAATTTGAAATGGTTTACCAGAGGTAACTGTAACAAACATCCACTATGTAAAAATACATAAGAAACGTGTAGAAGATAAATAGGTAAACTCACAAATAAAATCATAACTAGGTAAAAAGTGAATTGATTAACTGAATGAATCACACCTGGGCAGATGGATAGCAGATCAAGTTAAAACTGCTGTATATGAAGCGACTAATCCATGTTTAGGGACTAACGCCATTACAGAACAAATAATAGGAGATAAGAAGAAAATGATGAATTCAAGTAGAATAAAAGAGCAAACCAAGAAGGAGACAGCAAAGTGGTCTCATGAGGTAAAGAGAAAAACAAATTCTAAAACTGGGTAGGAAACAAGACTATCATGAAATAGGATAAGTACCTACTTGTAAAAAGTAATATGACATCTTCTGTATAGATTTGTGGATAAAGAGCTATAGATATCGATAGAAAAACAAAAACAATGTAAAAGATGATAAAACTGTAAATACTCGGTAAAACTCTATAATGTAGAATATTAAAGTTTTGAAAGTTAAAAAATGTATTCTTAATTGAGTATGATTAATTACATCAATAAATAAAAATTTAGTGTCATGTGTAACTATAATTTATATTTGTAAGTACAGAGAAATAACATCAAGAGGAATGTAACATGTTTCATGACATGAGAAACATGAACTTAATCAAATATTAAACAACTCTGTAAAAATCAGATGTACAGATCACCAAGAGTGAAAATCGGAGTGTGTATGTCACACAACAATGTAATAGATGTAATAGTCTCTATTATAATGGTGGTTATGTAGGAATAATGGAAAAATGTAATGTCAATTAGAAAACTATCCATGAGTAGAAAGATGCTTAAATTCATCACATTCTACATACTAAAGGAACACAGGGGTCAAGATGAAATGAAAGAAGTATGTGTTAGTTGAATAAGGCAACGTATATAAACTGTACTACAAATATAAATTAATCAACAGCCTGTACAACAGAAATCAACGAAACGTAGTAGAGGACACAGCGTTGTAACATCTCATTGAAGTTACATTCAATAAAAATAAACGGAACCTTTGTATAAACACCGTAAGGACAACAGCAAATAATATGGGAATCGCTTAGATAAATAACATGATGTAATGGAATGAATAAACTAGACATAAAATAAGAAAGTTATACACAACGCAAAATACTTAGCACATCAGTTACATCGAGCCATAGCTTATGTAAAAAAGTTAGAGGAGCATAAATTGTCTCCATAAAGTGAAGGTGGTCCAACAAATAATTAGAAGATTAAAGGACAACGATGGGATTATGAATGGATCATAAGTGGTAGTCTAAAACGCACACGAACTATGAATCCATGGTTAGCACTAAAAGATGTGTGCCCAATGTGTTTTATGTAGTTTACACCAAAACATACAATTCATATATGTTAAGGAAGAAAACGGTAAAACAAATTTTTATATATTAAAATAACGAGCAATGTCTGTAATCCAAGTTTGCAACAGATAGAAAATTATAATCACAGATTCAATAATCCTATTTTGTTCAGCACAGTCTGACAGATATAAAAACTCATTTTTTCAACTGTGTGACTAGCAGGTTAACAAAAATTGCCTTAAAGCCCGAAGAGGAAGAACATCAAAAACTTGTGCCTAGGGACTTAGCATTCAGTACTGGGTTTCAACCAAAAGTAGTTGACCACAAACATTCAAGGATAACTAGGAAAAATTCCGATGTATTATATGACATTTCTCTTTAGTGTTACATAACCAAGCAAAAGTTTTCTTCTAATATGGATTACATTGGCCAGATTTCTGCCCATATCGCTTATATATTTCGCAAAATAAATATTATTATAAGTTTGAAAATAATAACACACCGTTCAAATTGCCGACTCGCTCAAAAGAACATGCTGACCCGTTTCAGAAACCTGGTGTGTATAAGATTACCCGTGAAGACTGCGACTGTATGTACATCGTGCGGACTGGAGGAGCCTTTAGCGAAAGTTACGAAGGGCACACAATATTTTGTGCTATTAAGCATTCAAAGAGCATTTAAAAACAGAAATACATAGTGTCACAAGCTTCGATGAGAATCTCAAAGTACTATATTGTACAGATAACGGAAGTACAATGGACCTTTTTTAAAAGCTAGAAGTCTGTAGCTACTCATATAGAAAACCCATGAACTTATTAAATGAGCACACTGAATTGAAAAACCGGTTATTTTTCGACCATTTTCGAAATTTGTGTGTACATAGTTTTTAACTGTTCCTCACCTAATTTTTAATTTTTCCACACATGTTACCTAATTTTTCAATGTATTTTACTGGTGATAGGTTTATTACTTTCGGACATTAGAATACTGTAATGTTTACTTTTGCATTCACATTTACTACATAACTTCTTTTTTATCTTTGTAGATTTACTTTTATTTTGCTCTTGGTAATCCAAAAGGGGTAACTGTAATCTTAATGTATAGAACACTTACAACAAATCCATGTGTGTAACTGTTTCGAATTTCGTCTACAGATTCTTATGACATAGCCGATAAGTATACAATGTCTTTACCTCATTTTTCGAACACATTGTTGAACTAATACAGTTACAACACGTTTGCACCTGCCTCCCGTTAAGCGACGACGAACTGTCTATACGTTACTATAACAACCACAGACTTATATTTTGACACTCACCAGCGATGCTTCTCTGTAACTATTACGGATTTCCCCTTCTTAAGCTGTTATATTTCATTCTCTATGTTTCTTTTCTTCATTTATCCGTGGTTATGTACCTTACTTTATCTTTTTAACGTTTATTCTTCTTTTTATTCCTTCTTTCATCATGGTATTTCTAACAGATATGATGGTTTACCATCGATTTTATATTTTTGTAAATGCGTTAGGTACACGCTATTCTAAGTTATACAAAGTTTTGCACGTTCAAGAGAAACTGTCATTAGTTTATTAGTGTTTGGGTTTACCTCCGTTATTGAATTTAAAATATTTTTGGAGATTGCACAAGTAACTCCCAGATGTGTTGTATTATTAAGTATTATTTTACAAGTTTCAGATTGCCGAAATCCATGGTGTTATTGTCCGTCATTCGTGTTTCTTGAAGTTCCAAAGTTTTAATCTTCTGTTGTTTTAATGTATACAACAATTTATGAACTTTACTTGGTTGGAAAAGTGTATGTTTAGTGTTGAAAAAATGTACTTTTGCTGGTTTTAAGCTGTCCAGAGGAATCAGACTTCCACTGCTGAATTATACTGCATTTTAACCTGGCTGCCCCAGACTCCGAATGATCAGTGGCAGTGGATTGACCATCTGGGGTAATATTGTGATTATAAAAATGCTTCATAATGATTGTACCTGGTATCATATGCGGTTGAGCAGACTCACTGAGTGAACTCAGATTGTTAATACTGGAAGGTTTAGTTCCAGAATATAAGTTTCAGCCACGCCACTGTTGAAGAGACACTGACCACTTTGCCGCTTGCTACAAAAGAGATGTAAAGTGGATTTGGTTTTGTTTTGCCTTGGTCCGCGACTGCTTATTCTGTATTCGCAGCTGTCCACCATATCCAATGGAAAGTTCACTATCCGTCACCTATGACCCGTCCAATACCCTAGGCAAGGTCAGCTTCTTAGCTTTTAGTTACAAAGTCTTGAAGCCTGGAACAAATTATTTTATTGTTACAGAGGCCACACACCATACGTCATTTGAGATTTTTCATTTACTTGTGGTTAAATTCCAACTGACACGTGTTCACTCTTGTTGTTTTATACCTTTTATGACTTGGATTCAATGTATACTTGTTCTCTACTAATTTTGTTTTATATAGTTTCCATTTCAGTGTTACTAATTATTTCATCCACACTGGTGACAAACCTTGGTTTGAGTTCTGCTAGTTATTTTCTCTTAACTTCTATATTACATTATGACCCACTGGCAACACTTCTGACTGTAACGATTATCGGAGGCCTGATGATGAGCCGTCTATCTGTCGTCATGAAGAGCAGTATAATTTGTGAACCAACTGAGGCGCGTGTGTCAATACTCCTGCAACATTCTCCAGTGAATTACAGTTTTCCCACGGGTGGTTGAAGTAAGTTGCTGCAGACTGTACCTGCGATCTTGTCGACGCGGTGAGAAACCAACTGACTTACAAAGATCCTGTGGGAGGTTTTTACGTTAACCGATTGCAGAAGTAAACGATATTGTTACTTTCATGTATACTTCCATACTCAGGGAATGTACGTGACGCTAATTGTGAAGTTAGTTGTGGTGGAAGTACTTGTGCCTCTTAAAACTACTTCCATGGTTCATAACGCACTGAGAATTGGGCAGTAAAGTCGTTAACATCCATAAATACTCATCAAATGTGTCCTAACGTAAATACAAATGCACATATACTTGTCATCTAAAGGTGTTTCCTAAGACTAACGCTGCCCTGAGTTTTTAAACTGTGAACTTTTACGACCGGAATTGTCACATTTAATAAATTATTATTATTATTATTATTATTATGCCGTGCTCGAAGGGATTTCACATTCAACGAAAATCGTAATCGCATATCAGTCTTTCCTAGAGAAATTCTCAGTACCTCAAACATTGATTCACTCTTAACTTCCCAGGTAAGCGAAACGCTTGGAATTGATTCCATGTCAAGCGTTTGCATAATTATAGATGGAAACAATCTCGTCTTAGATCTGTCTAAATGCGTCTCCCCTTCATATAGGCAATTTCGGCCGCTCATCACTCCAGCAGAAGATGGAAACTGTTTCCTGAATACATTTCCTCATCTACATCTCACGCGTTGTACTTGATTTCTCTGACTGTAAGCTCCCATAGCGATCTTCCACATCATACACTCGTCTAATCGGGATCGCTTTCTGTTCATTGAAATCAATATGCCGGTATAATTTTTCTGTGAGCAACACAGACGATATTCCAAGCTTTGTTACCACTATATTCGTGACTTTCTTGGTGTCTTAACATTTTCCACTGACAGCCCACAATTTAATATCTTACCATAATTGTCATCGTTATTGGCTTCCCCTAATGCCCCTATTGCTCACTTGATATTGCAGCTGCGTCAGCGTAAATGAGTAATAGAATCATCAGAATTAAGCATAATGACCTTCATACTTCCGTAACATTTAAAGCAACCTTAAGATCGTCTCAAGATCATCGATAAATTAGGGCACTAAATTGTGCATATTTGACACAGTATGATGTGTATCGGCATCTATGACGTTACTGTTACCGCAATGACGACTCATTATTTGTTGATATACGGCTGAGGAGAGAATACAGCCACTGAAACCTCCTGGCAGATTAAAACTGTGTGCCGGACAGAGACTCGAATTCGGGACCTTTGCCTTTCGCGATAGAGCACTTGCCCGCGAAAGGCAAAGGTTCCGTGCTCGAGTCTCGGTCCAACACACAATTTTAATCTGCCACGAAGTTTCATATCAGCGCACACTCCACTGGAGAGTGAAAATCTCATTCTGAATACAGCCACTGTTTGCCTGCCCCAAAAACAAGCATTCAAATAATAATTCAGATGAAAATTTGTAATTTCGAGAAGACTTTGTGTTGACAGTGTTGACTGTAATGCTCTTTCCGAAATTCTGAAGATGTCGGGGATAAAATGCAGGGAATAAAGTGACCTCTAACTAGCAAAGAAACCAAATTGCAGTTATAGTGCTCGAAGCACATGAAATGGATGCAGTAGTTGAGGGGCGAGTGAGACAGGGCTGTAGCCTATCCCCTATGTTATTTAATTTGTACACTGAGCTGGTAATAAAGGAAACTAAGGAGAAATTTTGAAAAGGAATTACAGCTCAAGAAAAAATAAAAAACGTTGAGGTTTTGCGATGGCATTGTAGATGTTAGAGAAGAAAAATTACTAAAAAGACAAGTTGAATGGTCAGTACTTTAAAGAGATTGTAACATGAATATCAAGAAGACAAAAACAAGCATGTTGGAATGTAACCGAATAAAATGGGGGACTGAGAAAAGGAAGTGAGGCACTAAAAAAGAGTATAGGAGTTTGGCTACTTGAACAACAACAAAAACTGACAATGGCAAAAGTAGAAACTGTATAAAATTTAGACTGCCAGTACTAATAAAAGCGTTTCTGAAAAAGAGAAACTAGTTACCATCGAGATGTTAGGAAGTATTCGTCTGGAGTGTTGCCTTGTATGGAAATGAAACATGGATGTTAAACATCTCAGTCATAAAGTGTGCAGAAGCTTTTGAAATACGGTGCTAAAGAAGTGTGCTGAAGATTAGATGATTATATCGGATAAACATGAGAATGACTTGAATGGAAATGAGGAAAGAAGATATTTATGGCACTTACGCATAAGAGGCGGGGTCAGTTACGGTTAATAGGACATCACCTGAGGCATCAAGGAATTGTACATTTCGTAATGTGCGTAATTGTCAAAGATAAAAGCTACACAGGCAGCCTAAAGCTTGACTACAGTAAGAAGATAAAAATAGATGTATGTTGCAATATTTACATATAGAGGAATAGGCTTACGCAGCACATTAGCGTGGACAGAGGAACCATACCAGTTTTCGGTTTGAAGACCACAACAACAAAATAACGGAGGGAATAGGCCCCAGAGCTTCCTGCTGGAGTTGGTGTGCTATTAAACGAGGATGTGAGATGATAGCGGGACCGGTTTCTGGATGGTAATAAGCGGCAGGTGAGCTGCCAGGTTACGCAACAGCACGGGCTTGTAGGTGACCCGTCGCTGTAGAGGGCAATCTCACTGACCGTCTCTGCAGGGACGGCAAATTAACGCCGAGGCCCGCTGTTACTGGCTTTCACTCTGCTATTTCACGTTCCAAACGAGGCCAGCTGGAATATTTTAAATAATAAGTCCTACTGATTAGGAAGAAGTGGTAAGATGTTTCATACGAGAAAGTAAAACAAAAATCACTTGTGGATAGTAAATATGAATTTTTAATCGGACGACAGAGTCCGAGAGCTTTCTAAGACAATGAGATTCGCGTAGTAGGATGATTGAAGTCCAGCACGGTAGACCCAATTGGATGATACAGTTATTATAACGTCATATGGTACCGTTTCGGTGAAACGCACGGGGTTTCAACTCTCATTACTCAAACGTCACACAACTAAATGCGAGTGAGCTGTAATTTCCCCAAGTTGGTCGTATCATACAGTTTATAGTCCTATTTCGTTTAAGCGTCTTTTATTGCCTACGTACGTATGCTTGTTGTTCGACAAAGAAAATTTCAGTCCTGGGGCTAGGAACACACCTTCTAGCGAGAAAGATTGGGGAGGATGCATAACACTAATTTGTTATAAATAAAAGGAAGCAGTACCGCATAACAGAAGGCATATGAATGAGCTGCTAAACGTCGAAGTTGGTGAAGACGTTACAGAAGCCAACAAAATTGGGTTGGATGACAAAAATGATGCCGTCAATAATTGATGTAGACGAAAAATGTTTTAGGTAATATATCAGAAACGGAACGAAGTAAACGGAGAGAAAAATACTGTACGTCTACAGCACAACACGTGAGCGAAACGTGGACTGAGGGAAAACGAGACAAAAAGTACACGCGGTGGTCTCGCGGTTCTGGGCGCGCAGTCCGGAACCGTGAGACTGCTACGGTCGCAGGTTCGAATCCTGCCTCGGGCATGGATGTGTGTGACGTCCTTAGGTTAGTTAGGTTTAAGTAGTTCTAAGTTCTAGGGGACTGATGACCACAGCAGTTGAGTCCCATAGTGCTCAGAGCCATTTGAACGATTTGAACAAAAAGTACACATTTTAAATGTGATACTCCAGAACGATGATAATTGTGCGAATAATATACGACAGGATGGTGTGCTAGCAAAAACTAGTGAGAGAAGTTTATGAAAAATGGTCACTATGACGCTTGTTTTCGAAATGCTAAAATATTCGTGTTAAGTCCGATAAGACATTCAGGAATACTTCGCTAGGTACCGTCAGGAACAACCAAGGGGACAAATTATGGGGCCGACAAAGAATGGCGTATATATACCGATAATAGAAAATGGTGAGCCAAGTAAGTGCATAAAGATAGAGGAGACGGAGGACATTGACACTCAATGGAGATGTTGTAAATAAGAAAAGAAAGCCGATCAGAGAGGGAGTAACATACAGGACTGAGCCAAAGCTCAAGCTCTGAATGAAGTTTATGTATAATGGTTAGACTGGACATTTTTTTCTTTCGTGTCATCATTCTTCACGCTGGTTTGATGCACCCTGCCACGAATTCCTCTCTTGTGCTAAACTTTTCATCTCAGAGGACCGATTGCAAACTACGTTCTTAATTATTTCCTGGTCGTTTTCTGATCTCTGTCTGCCCCGACTTTTTTTAATCTCTATAGCTCCGTCTAGTACCATGGAAGCTTCTCCCTGAGAGCTTATTAGAAGTGGTATTACCATGTCCCTTCTTATCAATGGTTTCCAAATATTCCTTTCCCCCTCCTCTTCCTTAATTTATCAGTCCACCAGGTTTTCAATCATATATCAAATGCTTTTATTCTCTTACGTTTCGGTTTTCCCACAGGCCGTTTCACTACCACACAATGCTGTGCTCCAAGCGTACGTTATCAGAAACTTCCTCAAATTAAAGCTTAGGGTGTGATAGTAGTAGACGTCTCTTGGTGAGGAATACCCTTTTAGGCAGTGCTAGTCTGCTTTTTATGTCCACCTTGCCCCGTCCATACAGGGTTAATTTGCTGCAAAGGTAGCAGAATTTCTGAACTACTTCTTCGTGATGCCTGTTCTGATATTAAAATTCTCTCTATTCTCATTTCTGCTACTTCTCATTAATCTGTATTTCTCTGGTTTATTTTCAGTCCGTATTTTGTTCTCATTAAACTGTTCATTGCAATCAACAGATTCTGTAATTCTTCACTTTCATCAGTGAATATTATCATTGATATCGCTTCATGTAAGTTTTTATTCCAGTCTTGAACCTTTATTTATATCAGTCATTGCTTCTTAAATGTTATTTATTGAACAGTAGGGGCAAAAGACTACAATCGTTTCTTACATCCTTTTTAATTCGATCACTTCGTTCTTGGTCTTCCATTGTTATTGTTCCCTTCAGGCTCTTGTACATATTGTGAATTGGAAGGAAAATCAGCATTGGCCGTATTTTGTTCTTTTATTGTCAACAAAACTGATTTTAGGTGACTGAGTGACCATCCTCAGTGCTGTAATCAACAATTAAAATTGGTAGGCACTGGTATCAAGCTATAACCACAAGCTTAGAGCGATCCTCAGTTTATGTGATCGCTCTAAGCTTGTGGTTATAGCTTCATACCAGTGCTTACCAATTTTAATTGTACATTACAGCACTGACGATGGTCACCAAGTAACAGAAAATCGATTTTGCTGACAATAAAACAACAAAATACGGACAATGCTGATTTTCCTTCCAATTCTATCCACTATTTGGTCGTGGTGGAAACAACACGCCATGGAGTCGCCAATCAATATTGTGAATTATCCGTATTCCCCTATAACTTACACGCATTCACAGAATTTCGAACATCCTGCACCATTTTACATTATTAAACGCTTTTTACAGGTCGACAAATCCTATGTACTGTCTCGGTTTTTCTTAAGTTTAGCTTCAATTATCAACCGAAACGTCAGAACTGCATCTCTGCTGCCTTTACTTTACCCTGAATTGATGTCTGATTCGTAAGGAAGCAGACCTTAGTGACCAAAGAACGTCTGCTGTCAGAGTTTCGCTTCCGGTTCGGCGGAGTGTCTCCCCCGGCGGTGGTCAATGGAGCGCGCCGACCTTCTGCAGCGCAGCTGGACGGCGTTGCAGTAACCTCGGTTGTCCGTAGCCAGCCGTTTCTAAAGAGGCGGGAGAAACTCCCAGAGCGGAGAGCCCGTGCGATCGTAAACCGCGGCCACTGCTATAGCGCGCGCCTGCAGCTCACGAGAGGAGTGAGACAGGCGAGGCGAGTGTGAACGGGAGACGCGCCGCCCGCGGCTGTGTGGCGCAAGCAAGGCCGGCCCGTGACCTGGAAGGGGCAGCGAAAGGAGCCACTCTCTCCAGCAGACGAGCGCTCCAGAGGCGCGCTAACCATAACGCCACCTCTGCCTCTTACGTGGCTCCAAGCTTACGGCTGCTGGTCCTTTCTTTGCGTGCTGTCTTCTTCTTTCCTCTTATTCTCGTCCCTCTTATACTCCCCTCCCGCTTCTTTATCTCAAGTCACTACATTCTGGGCACGAGCCACCAGTATTACCACTCCCCTTCCTCTTACGCTCATCCAGTAGACTCCCTTTCGGCACAACTTACCTGACTACTGAATTACAGGACAATTCCCGATGAGGTAGAAATTAAATTCGATATACACTCTCAAAAAAAGTTAACCATCCAGAAGGTGTGCAAAAAGCGGAATGAAGCTTCACGGGTTCACAGAATATGTGATGTTACATCTACATCTACATACATACTCCGCAATCCAACATACTGTGCGTGGCGGAGGGTACTTCGTACCACAACCAGCATCTTCTCTCCCTGTTCCACTCCCAAACAGAACGAGGGAAAAATGACTGCCTATATGTCTCTGTACGAGCCCTAATCCCTCTTAACTAATCTTTGTGGTCTTTCCGCGAAATTTAAGTTGGTGGCAGTAAAATTGTAGTCCAGTCAACCTCAGATGCTGGTTCTTTAAATTTTCTCAGTAGCGATTCACGAAAAGAACGCCTCATTTCCTCCAGAGACTCCCACCCGAGTTCCTGAAGCATTTCTGTAACACTCGCGTGATGTTAAAACCTACCAGTAGCAAATCTAGCAGCCAGCCTCTGAATTGCTTCTATGTCCTCCGTCAGTCCGACCTGATAGGGATCCCAAACGCTCGAGCAGTACTCAAGAATAGGTCGTATTAGTGTTTTATAAGCGGTCTCCTTTAAGAAGAATCACATTTACCCAAAATTCTACCAATGAACCGAAGACGACTATCCGCCTTCCCCACAACTGCCATAACATGCTTGTCCCACTTCATATCGCTCTGCAATGTTGCACCCAAATATTTAATGGACGTGACTGTGTCAAGCGCTACACTCCTAATGGAGTATTCAAACATTACGGGATTATTTTTCCTATTCATCTGCATTAATATACATTCATCTATATTTAGAGTTAGCTGCCATTCTTTACACTAATCACAAATCCTGTCCAAGTCATCTTGTATCCTCCTACAGTCACTCAATGATGTTACCTTCCCGTACACCACAGCATCATCAATAAACAGCCGCACATTGCTAACCACCCTATCCAAAAGATCATTTATGTAGATAGAAAAAACAGTGGACCTACCACACTTCCCTGGGGCACTCCAGATGATACCCTCACCTCCGATGAACATTCACCATTGAGGACAACGTACTGGGTTCTCTTACATAAGAAGTGTTATTCGGTGATAGCAAAATGACGGAGACAAGAAGTTGGTAGGGTGAAAACACTCATCAGCATGACGTTTCACCCCTTCTGTCCTTGATGCATGCACTGATTCTGTTGGGAAATGTCATAGTAGAGTGCTATACTCTCCTGCGGGAAGGTGGCTCAAAACTGTTGTAACTGGTACTTGATGTCCAGAATACTGACAATGCAACGCACGCCTGAGCTGATCTCACGTACATATTATCAGGAGAGGTGTGGTGATGTCGCTAACCAGAGCGCCTCAGTATCACGCAGACAATCCATAGAACTAATTAAACCTAACTAACCTAAGGACATTACACACATCCATGCCCGAGGGAAGATTCGAACCTGCGACCGTAGCGGTCGCTCGGCTCCAGACTGTAGCGCCTAGAACCGCACGGCCAATAGCCGTAGCAGTAGTGCTAAAATTTTTCATTTTCCAATAAACTTATTTAAAAATTGAATAATTTTTTGTACTTAAATTTTCATTGGTTTAAAATATTGCTTGTTTATAGAAAATGGGAGAAGCCATCAGCGTCATTTTAATAACAAAGCCGACAGAAACTAGCAACAAGTACATGACGTAGAAATTGGTACAGCACTGCTATGGCAAACATGTATCTCTTGCCGTCTGTCGTGACCTAAGGTACGTGTGTACTTCCAGTGGACAAGACTTGCCCCCATCTGGTTTGTATGGTAGTTTCTCGCTGACATCGGCGAACATCCGTTGGATTGCACGATGGTACCAACCCCAGCTTGGAAATATTTTTGCAATGTGACTTAGTAATGAAGAACAATACTTAATTTCCTTTAAAACATTAAAAACCTTTCTGCGAGGGGAAGGAAGTTTTGCTGCGTGCCGAAGCCACATTGATGCTCTCCACAGACTGCTGCCCGTCGTGGGTGAATACAATGCTCAAAGTTGTGAAGTATCTGAAACTTCGCGACCAGGACGTCCGTGTCAGGCTCTAACGTTGGACTTCACCTCAATCGCCACCCACAGATCCAGCTCTGCAAAATCTGCACCACGTCGCCTCCGAACTAAATAGCACCCGATGGCCAGGAGTAAAACATCTCGGCCTCTATGAAACGTTACAAGAATGGGACATAACCTCAGGTCCTCCACATTCTCACAGATCATGGTCATCCGGCGTAGTACAGAACCATGATTTATCGCAGAGAACAATGCGGTGCTGTTTATCGGCAGTCCGTGCTTTCCGGTCACGACTCAACGCAGACACAGCCGTTGTTGTGGTATTAACGCTTGTGACGCTGATTCGTTAGTCCAGCTGCTGCTAGTCTGCGACCAGTGTTGCGGGATGACACAGAATGTTACAGGGACGGCAGCCGCAGATGCCCTTGGTGCATGCTCCGGTGATCCTACCTTGTGGTGGTGTTCGCCCCCGATGGATGAGTGGTCAGCGCGATAGAATGTCAATCCTAAGGGCCCGGGCTCGATTCACGGCTAAGTCGGAGATTTTCGCCGCTCAGCGACTGGGTGTTGTGTTGTCCTAATCATCATCATTTCATCCACATCGATGGGCAAGTCGCCGAAGAGGTGTCAAGTCGAAAAACTTGCAACCGGCGAACGGTCTACCTGACGGGAGGCCCTAGTCACACGACCTTGTGGTGGTCAGACGTGTTCGAATGGATTCTTGACGACGAGTATGCTTGCTGACGAGTATGCTTGCCCTGATATTTCCTTGCAGTTCACATTGCGCCACTGTAACATCCGAATGCCCCACAAATCTAGGTATTGCACAGTTCGACCAGACGCTCAAATGATACCTACGATCCCTTTTCAGCCCCAGTCTGTCGCGAGTACGTGACATCTTACTATCGTTGATAGTGATCACTCAACAGATGACTTTTTACATTCATTGTATACCCCACTAAGTCTAGTGACAACAGTAAATACGAACAACACTAATGCAATCTGGTTACCGTTCTACTAGCCATAGAAAATTGTAACATTAATATTAGGTCTACAACTCTGCTTCCGCCGTTTTGCAGCAGACGGCAGTAGCGGAAAGTGGGGTTCGGGTGGTTGACCATAGGTGTAACACAATAAGCTTAGGCATCTGTAAACATAATGCCATAAAAATATTTGTCGATTTGTGATTGGTTCAAATGGCTCTGAGCACTATGCAACTTATCTCCTTAGGTCATCAGTCACCTAGAACTTAGAACTAATTAAACCTAACTAACCTAAGGACATCACACACATCCATGCCCGAGGCAGGATTCGAACCTGCAACCGTAGCGGCCGCTCGGTTCCAGACTGTACCGCCTAGAACCGCATGGCCACTCCGGCCGGAGATTTGTGATTGCATCATAAGGTTATTCTCGATTAAATACGTCAACTTACGTACCCATTTCTCATCATTTGCGGGGACTTTTAATTTTATGCTTCAACATGAAGAAATCTGCGGCTTTGGCTCTTAAAATGCTGGGTGAGACCAATGGTGAGGGAACTATTAGTGGCACAACGTGCAGAAAATGTTTTCAACGCCTTAAGAACGGCGATTTTGAAGCCGAAGACCGGCATGGCGGTGGACAAAAAAAAAAAAAAAAAAAAAAATGGTTCAAATGGCTCTGAGCCCTATGGGACATCTGTGGTCATCAGTCCCCTAGAACTTAGAACTACTTAAACCTAACTAACCTAAGTACATCACACACATCCATGCCCGAGGCAGGATTCGAACCTGCGATCGTAGCGGTCACGCGGTTCCAGACTGAAGCGCCTATAACCGCACGGCCACACCGGCCGGCATGGCGGTGGAAGACAGAACGTTTTCGATGCTACTGAAACATACGAAGACAGTCAAAGGACTTCATTATCGGAAGCAATTGATGTGTTCGAGCACAGCACTGAAACACAAACGGCCACAGTACAGTGATATACACGTAAAGGTAACTTTGCAGCAGGTCAGTGCTCGATGCCATGTCGCAAAACCAATCAAAATGAACATGGAAACGTTGAAATGAGAAGTCCTATCCCTCCCGACGTATTCTCCATACTTTGCTCTCTCTGACTATCACCTTTTTCGATGAATGGCGTAGAGTCTGGCTGACCAGCACTTCCGATCACATGAACAAGCGCAAAATTGAATCGATTCATGGATGGCCGCAAAAGACGCCCACTTCCGCCGCCACGGGATTCGTATTCTACCCGAAAGCTGGGAGAATGTAGTGACCAGCGATGACTACAGTCTTCTCGTACTGATATGATATAAACATTGGAATCTCTCAAAGTCTCTTCGGGAAAGTCTGGCTACTGGCTTTTCCTAAGTACAAAGATGTTTTGTTCATAAATTTCGTTTTTGTCGGAGTCCACAGCCTCTGAATTCTTCAGAAAAGTTAACATAGTCCGTAGTTGTCTGTAATGTAGACGATCTTTATTTAAATCGCGCGATTAACTAATTTCAATGACTTGTCATTTTCAAGCTCATGTGTAATATTAAAACATGCAATGTTATACGTAAGCTTGAAACGGAGCGAGGTGGCTCATGGTTAGCACACTGGCTCCACACTCGCTAGGACGTCGGCTCAAACCCGTAACCGGCCATCCGGCTCTAGGTTTTCCTAAACCACTAAAGGAAAATGTCGAGCTCGTTCCTTCGAAAAGGCACGGTCGCTTTGCTTCTCCATCCTCCCGTAACCCGAGCTTTTGCTTCGGCTCTAATGACCTTGATGTCGATGGGACTTTAA
The DNA here is from genome assembly GCF_023897955.1 of Schistocerca gregaria. NCBI lineage: Eukaryota > Metazoa > Arthropoda > Insecta > Orthoptera > Acrididae > Schistocerca > Schistocerca gregaria. The sequence continues at coordinate 233,690,090 of NC_064924.1, forward strand.
ACACTAATATCCTTTTCCCTTCATATGCTTGAAAATGACGAGTCTTCGAAATTAACTAGTCGAACGATGTAAATAAAGAGCGTCTACATTACATCAGACTTCGGACCACGTTTTCTACAATTTAGATATTTCGATCGTCGCAAAAACCACTTAATTCAGCTTCATATATTACGAGAAGTTCTCGACCATGTTACATCGCACGATATAATAATTCAACGATTATCCTCTGTGATTCAGATCATAGTTCGATGTAAATATTTTTCCAGCAACTCTTGAGAGTTATGATATATGACTTACTTTAGCGCAATTTTAATTAAATTTCAGTCGACAATTATATTTCTTCTCCTTAATAATCTGTTCCACCACGCTGAAGTTTAGTCTGGTAATTTTTCTACGGCGTCAGTTTCACCTGTTCGGTATTTTAGGACTCCGTAAAATCTAAGAAGTTAATGAAGCGATAGCTGAATGACGATAGTTAAAAATGTGTGCATGTGAGAATGCTTAAGAGCACAAGTTTGTCGATAGTTAAAGCAAATTCATCTGGTTGCAACGACTTGAGTGTTATGACTTTCATAGTTGCACGGGACAAGGAGAAGACAAACTTTTGTTGAAAAAGAGAATAGAAGGTAGAAGGTTAATGCTTAAAGACCCATCGACAAAGAGGTCAGAGAAAAGATTTTTTGGGTCATTAGCCTTCAGCCTGTGTTGATGTGCCCCACTACGACATTCTGTAGTGTGCCAACAGCTTCATATTGGAGTAGCACGTCCAACATTCTTCGTTATTTGTTGGATGTATTCAAATCAATTTTTTGGGTCATTAGCCTTCAGCCTGTGTTGATGTGCCCCACTACGACATTCTGTAGTGTGCCAACAGCTTCATATTGGAGTAGCACGTCCAACATTCTTCGTTATTTGTTGGATGTATTCAAATCTCCGTGTTCCTCAAAAGTTGCTCTCTACGGGTTCCTCTCGTGTCAAGGAAGCTATTCCCTGATATCTTAACACATGTCCTACCATCCTGTCCCTTCTTGATGCCTTTTTCACTTATTCCTCTTCTCTCTGATTCTGCCCATTCCACGTAATTTTCAGGATGTTTCTGTAACAGCTTATTTCAGACATTTTGGTTTCTTGTATCAGGTCTTTCTCATTGACCATGTTTAGTTCCATTTATTCTGTGCTCAGACATTTCTTCGAACTAAGGCCTACGTTTGATACAAACAGACTTCTTTTACCGAGGGATACTCTCTTGCTTTCCCTGGTTCGCCTTGCCATTGCAAGCAATTTTTAAGCGCACATTGTCTCACTGGCGGCATTGCCATGCCATGCACGAGTTCACTCGAGATCTCACATTTTACGAGATGCAGTTCCAGGCACCTGTGGACAGCGCAAAGGGTGATAACACCAATCTCTTCCACTCCTGGCTGTCGAGAAATTGAATGCCCTGCTCCCCTGTTTGTGTGCCGATTTTGATACAGCAAACGTGCAGGTAGGAAATGAGTCTTAGGCAGCTCCCGAATATGTTTTCCATACTTAAAGAAGGTCAATGAACCGAAAATTCACTCATCTGATACCCACTTTAGAGCTTGCGCTAGATTCAGGGTCGCAGAGTTGCCTAATACTCTAATATCTTTCAGCCTTTATCGCTACAAAAGATTATATTTTATCATTATGTGACTCATCTACTTTTGGCGATACGTGCAGACCATCAAAATAACTGTCGTATATTCTAACACAAGGAAAAAATTTATAAACATCTGCTGGAACAAACAGTTTGAGACATGGACCATTTTACATGTCGAGAATCGCCAGTACTCAGTGGAGTAGGCTGTCTGTGTTCTTATTGGTTGTATTTTCCTCTGTATTTTGACCGCTGTTACGTTATGAAACAAATTACATAAAACTATTTCGTAAGCCAGCCATTCGGTATACATCGTTTTGAGATTGTGTTGGCACCAGAACAAAATTAAAACGATCAGGAAATGTGACAGATCTCGTACAGTTCACATCGTGTGTCGAGGCTAGATGATGATTCTGAAAGAAACGTGCCAACTATTGGACCTCCCGATGGTATAAATCACGCTCTTGAGAGGTCAGTTACGATCAGCCATTTACTTTATCTGTATCAGTGCATTTGGGTACTCTGAGGTCAGAAGAGAAGCTTATCAAGTTGCTGTTCTAAACCAAAGCGGTGAGGATCTGTAATTCACAGCTTGCATTTTACGGATGAGGTGTAATGACACAGAGTAGCAGAACAAATTACTACAATAACGAAGTGTGGAAGAAACAAATCCTCAAATGATCGAGAGATCTGGACATCAGTATGGGGCGGAATTATTACAAGGCTACACACCAGACAAATTAACAGGCTCTGCTTATGATTAATTCCTGCGTTGCAAATTACTATGTTATTGGCGAAAGTTAATCTCGCAGAAAGACAACGGACGTATTTCATGCACAAAATAACACCAACGTATTTTCTACCCTCGTGCGGCAGTACTTAAGAATTGTTTAGAGGATGATGGATTTGACGAGGAAGTCTAGTATCTCCTGTTCAGCTTCCTGTAATCACTTAGGTTTCACTTATGATGATATTTAGGGGAACTGGTATAATCCAAACCCGTCGATAATGCGCAGACGATGCGGGAGGGTGTGGTCCGAGCATGTAACCAATTTCAGGGCCAGCCAGGTTTGTTCACAAGAGTTCATGATTTTTTGAGGGGGCGGGGGATAGACAAGTAAGAGAAGCAACTAAATTCAGCAGTTCTATAATGTAAAGACAGATTGCTATCATAGGACAGAGTGGCCCATATTCCAAGAAGTATGCTTCCGGACATGTTGTAGCATATTTTTCTACATTTGACCGGTGCTATCTCCTATAAGAAATAGCACATTTCTTAAACTTCTTGCGTAAGAACTGATTAAGGAGATGCTATCATGACAACTATGTAGACGACATTATCATAATAGGGCCACCACATGGAAGCATCTGTCATCGACTTACAAGATGCCAATGGGTTTGATAACGTGGGACTTAAGTCAAGATTGATTTCTGCCCCGGAATGACTCTCGACACAGAACCACCCATAAGAAACACTACTGAAAGCTATGTGCAACAGACTATCTGACGCTTATTAATGTTTCCTGCCCCTAGTAGTGAGACCTAAGTTCACAACTCCTGATAAAACAATAACATGTAATGTCCCACAAAAAAATTATTGAAATAAGAAATGCTGTTGATTGAAACTACTAATTTACTAAAAACGAATCGTACATAAAATATGATTTTCAACGCAAACAACATAGAAAAGATACCACAACACGTGCCGATCAGTTACCTGAAAAGTAATACTCGGTTCAAGACGTTACAAGAAGGGATGTGATTTTCTGTGCGACCTTTCCCCCTTGTGTAAAAACGATAAGGCTCTTTGACTCTCTGTCTGACGTGTCAGTGATAGCCGACCACAAAACTGAACAGCTCTAAAAGATGCATTAAATGACTGACTGCTCCGGAAGTTGAAAGAACGTGCCACCGAGGGTGTGAAGCGAGAAGGGAAATTTGCTATCTGCCGGAGCCACATAGATGCTCACCATAGACGGTTGCCCGTCGTGGGTGAATACCATTCTCAATGCTGTGAAGAATCTGAAAGTCGGCCTCCAGGACGTCAGTGTCAAGCTCTAACGTTGGACTTCACCTCAATCGCCACCCGCGGATCCAACTCTCCAAGACGAACAACACGTCGTCTCCGAACTAAATGTTCACCTTGGAGTTCCAGAACCAACGCCAAAGAGTGCATAAAATCGTCCCCGATCGAACTCCTCACTCTTATGCCCCGAAGAGATCTCTCGATCTCCCTCTGAAGTCTCCACTTCCGAAAAAAGCTTACTTCACATGGAGCGCCACTGAAACTCGTCATACCAACTGCACGAAGCAAGATTACTCCGTGCCAATCCCGTAATCAAAAACAGCCGCACCCTCTCCCTCCAGGAGGCGACCTAAAGACACTCCGACAATAGTAAGGCTTGCTGCCAAAAGTTACCGACACTACATGTACGTCTGATGGCACCGTTTGGTTCTCAATCGTGGCACTTATATTTTAGTGCTAATGGGAAATAACTTGGCATGCGAACCCAACTTGCCAAAAAATACATAGGCAAAGTCGGGACTGATCGACATTCAGCACCACAGAGCGTTCTACTATGTTAGCGAATAGGCTTCTCTCTCTCTCTCTCTCTCTCTCTCTCTCTCTCTCTCTCTCTGTCTAAAAAAAGTTTTCAAAAAATCGGCGGCCATGTGGTCCACAGATATCTTCAGATACCGAAAAGTAAACCTTATGACCGCGGACAACTTGAAGGCACCGACCCATTGTGCCAGAGGGCTAGAAACTCGAACGGCTTCAGTAACACGGCACTGTTGGACTTTTGGTGATCTCCCTCGGCTCTTCCACAGCCTCCTGTAACGTGTAAGCGGGCACGGGGCGCCATATACTCGCCGCCGTTCTGCCCGCAGCTAGCCACGTCTGCTTTCCTCCAATTAGACTCATTAAAGTAGCCCTCGGGGAAGACTCTGAGTACCGCGTTTCTCTCCACATAAAGGCGGTACAGACAACTTAAAACCTTAGTCAACAGAAGACGAGACCCTTCAGCACTTACGACTCAGTGGAGCTAGATGACAAAGCAAACAGTACCCAATTACTGCCATGCCATCTCATTAAACGTCGTGTCCGCCCCTGGCAGCTGTGTGGCCGGCGCGACGGAATGTCATATCTAACGGCCCGGGTTCGATTACCCGGCTGGGTCGGAGATTTTCTCCGCTCAGGGACTGATTGTTGTGGGTCCTTATCATTTCATCGCTATCGACACGCAAGTCGCCGAAGTGGTGTCACGCGAACGGTCTACCCGAAGGGAGGCCCTAGCCACACGGCATTTCCATTTCCATTAAACGTCGTAACTCTAATAATAATAATAATAATAATAATAATAATAATAATAATAATAATAATAATAATAATAATTATTATTATTATTATTATTATTATTATCGTAATGAAACGAAGACAAGCACTCAGAATTTGCCGTCTTTCACTCTTAAAATCCAATTTAGAGATTAGTCTCGTTAATGATACACAGAATTTATTGTTAATATGAAAGGGATCACACTTATCAGATGTCATCTCACGGCCATTTATAAAATGCGTTGCACACATATTTAAAGGAAGTAAAACTTTAATGGGGGAGGTGAACTATTCTGGCTGTTTTATTCCGATCATGATAGAATATTTTTCTGAAAAAAGGGTTGTAACTGTGATAAAGCGTGTGTGAAAATTAAATACTGCCTTCCGCATGCAGCTGCTGCGTTACGCTCTGAGAGAGACGGTAATCTTGGAAGCATGTGGTTTACAGTGCGGTATTGGTTGTGTACTGTGTAAACTATAAAGGATAGTTCAGAATACCTGATAGCTAATATTTTATAGATGCTGAATTATGCAGAATAAACATATAGTTCGAATGGAATGTCCTTGCCCAACCTTGTCTATGCATTTTCCCCCATTTCTATATTATATGAGATTTCGCTTGGTTCTGCATTAAAAGCGTATGCTAGAGTTGTTTAGGCTGAGCTCATCTCTCTTATAGCGCATTTCAAAACATTCGTTAGTGAATCCTCAATACCCTTACATCGTACAATATAATCCACAAAGCTGCAGTGTGGATCCAAACTTGTCCCGAACTTCTGTTTATCGAGGTCCATAGCCTAGGAGTTGCCTTAAGATCGACACTAATCTTCCCCGTGTCTTACAGGACTATCCGATTATGTGGGGGACACTGCAGGAGCCTTCACGAAGATTGCGTTCACCACTCGAACAACAAGCAATCGGGCGTCCCCTGGAAACGACCTAGTCGGCCAATCCTGCAAATACCGGAGCACCAAAACCAAAGATGACAAAACAACTCTCCGAAGAGACTCAAAAAAAGGCCTTTATCAAGACCATCATTAGTGACAACTTTCTGCAATATTGAAGGCTTATCTGTAAATAAAGAAATTTTATTATCTGACATGTGCAAACGAAACAACTGTGATGTTTTAGTGTTACAAGAAACACACAGGGCACCAACTAGCCATAGACCAAAAATACAGGGCATGAAATTAGTTCTTGAGAGACCACACGAAAGGTACGGAAGTGCTATATTTGTGAAACCGAACTTAGACATAAGCTCCTGTGCTCTGACCTGCGAAGAAAATATAGAAATTTTAAATATTGAGTTACATTCGTGTACTGTAACATCCGTGTACACACCACCCAATGCGAGGTTCAAATTGACGGAGCCTGGAAATTTCCATTCAAAAAACATTAGAGTTATAGTAGGAGATTTTAACTGTCACGGTCTCGCATAGGGTTATAAAGAGACAAATGACGATGGTGAAATGCTGCAGATCTGGGCAGACCAGGCTAAACTGAAATTGATACTTGACCCAAAGTTGCCTTCATCATTTAACAGCGGAAGATGGAAACGAGGATATAATCCAGATAACATCTTTGTCTCCGAAAAGGTATACCTGCAAACTGTAAAGCAAATCGAGGACCCAATTCTAAGATCGCAACACAGACCAATAACTTGCTGCATTACTGCAGTAATCAAATCAGATGTAATGCCCTTCAAGAGACTCTTCAATTTCAAAAAAGCCCGTTGGGAACTTTTCACAGAGGACTTTGATAAGGAGATCTTGGAAATTAAACCAGAGGTACAATCATATGAAACTTTTATAGACCTTGTCAAGAAAATCTCTCGACGGCGCATACCTAGAGGGTGCCGCACCCAGTATATCGCTGGACTCAATGGTAGCAGCAAGGAAGCTCTGAAAAAGTATGAAGAACTCTACAATAAGGACCCCTTCTCAGAGGAAAAGATCCAGGCAGGTGAGGAACTGATGTCTGGTATATCCGAAGCGAGAAAGGAAAAGTGGTGTAACCTCCTACAAGAGACGGACATGAAGCACAGCAGTAGGAAGGCATGGAAACTGGTCAAAAGTCTCAGCAACGACCCAAGAGAACCACAACCAAATTACAGTGAAGTTGCACCTGATCAGATAGCTCACCAACTACTCCTGAACGGAAAAACTAAAAGGAATATCAGGAATGGCAAAATTAAAAGAAAACTGAACGAGGAGATTAGCTTCCTAGCTCGCCCGTTCTTCATTCAGGAGCTACAAGATGCCATCAACGATTTGAAAAACAATAAGGCCGCTGGCCTCGATGATCTGAGACCTGAGCAACTTAAACATTTTGGACCGGGAGTACAAACATGGATCCTAGAGCTAATGAATCACTGTATTACAACAATGCAAATTCCTAAACTGTGGAGGAAAGCTCGGGTTATTGCGTTACTAAAACCAGGGAAAGACCCAGCTGAAGTTAAAAATTTTCGGCCTGTCTCACTGCTTTGTCATTTATTTAAAGTGCTGGAGCGAATGATCCTCAAACGCATAGCCGATTATGTGGACAAAGCCCTCATTAACGAACAAGCTGGATTTCGACCAGGAAAATCATGCTGTGGCCAAATCCTTAATCTCACACAGTACATCGAAGACGGCTATCAGAGAGGAGAAGTAACTGGGGTCGCATTCCTGGATCTCAGTGCTGCATATGACACAGTTAACCATAAGTTGCTGGCCCAGAAAGTGTATAATGTCACTAAGGACTACACCCTTTCTATGTTCGTGAAATGCATGCTACAGAACAGACGCTACTATGTAACCTTACAACCTGAAAACAGCCGATGGAGGACACAGAAAAATGGACTTGCACAGGGTAGTGTCTTGGCTCCAATATTATTTAACATCTATACCAATGATCTTCCCATCAGCCACCAGACACGAATGTTCATATATGCTGATGATGCAGCAGTGGCCACACAGGATAAAACCTTTGAACAAGTGGAGGAGAATCTCACAGGAGCCTTAACAGAACTTGCTACCTATTACGACGGCAATAATCTCAAACCAAACCCTAGTAAATCTCAAGTATCCGCCTTCCATCTTAGGAACAAACAAGCCAAACGGAAACTTCGAGTCACGTGGCAAGGGGAAGAGCTGAAACATACAAACAGCCCAAAATACCTGGGAGTAACATGGGACAGAGCACTTACTTTTAAGCAGCACTGTCACAACACTAAAAAAAAAGGTCTTTGCCAGGAACAACATACTGCGGAAGCTAACAGGTTCATCGTGGGGAGCTCAACCACATGTTTTGCGCACCATGGGTCTGGTGCTGAGCATCTCAGCAGTGGAATTTGCGGCGCCAGTTTGGAGGAACTCTGCTCACACTAAGCAAGTTGACGTCGCCGTAAACGAAACTGTACGTATTGCCGCAGGATGCCTCAAACCAATTCCCACAGACATCATATATCCCATCATAGGCATAGCACCACCCACTATCCGCAGACAAGTAGCCGCCGAGATAGAAAGATCAAAACAAATGAATGATCCCCGACACCCGTTGCATATGCACCGTAAACAACGTGTCCGGCTGAAATCCCGCAGGAGTTTCATTGAAACTACTGAAGAGCTCGCCACCAAGCCCGCCGCAAGGCGGCTATCTCTTTGGGAAGAAATGGTGCCACACTCCACAATGGAACTACTTGAGGAGGGATCTGCAGGATTTCAACTACCTTTTACAAATTGGAGGTCATTAAACCGGCTGCGTACTGGAGTAACTGGGTGCAAATCAAACCTATTTAAATGGGGTTACAGTGATAGCGAAAAGTGTGAATGCGGAGCAATACAGGACTTGGACCACCTACTGATTTGCCCAGATATGTCTATAACATGCACTAAAGATGATATTTCGAAAGTCAATGACAAAGAAAACTACGTTGCTAATTACTGAAAAGGAAGATATAATTGGTGCATCCAGATAAAGAAGAAGAAGAATCCGATTATGTCTCCAGTGCATGGTCTTAAAGCCTGCTACAATAGTGAAACTATGGGCTAGAAAGGCTGGCCTGTCAATTGGTTTTTCTGAAGAATTTTGCACTTTTCTTTCTGGCATCAACTGACATTGTGCAATCGGATTTCGTTTCTCGGAACCAAAACACTCATACCACTACAGTTAGGTACCCAAGTACCGAGTATCCTGTATGTACGCCATTGGGACCTCTCACAGACGAAAACATCTGTATGTAGTTACGAATTCTGCTCTATAACGCGACTTACCGAGATCGTACTAAGGGCATTTAGTTCAAGGGGGATGCATCAAACAGCCCCATCAAAGGCTTTTTTCGGTGTGGCCACAATCAGCTGATTGCAAAATATCCATTCCAAAATTTCATATGGCTCATTAGTGTTAATGCGCTTTCTAAGTTTTCTATGCGTTTTCTAAGTTTGTCACTGTCTGCAGTGGCAGAAGTAACACTCCACATGCTGTCCAAAGAAATTGTTTCTAAATCATCCTCTAGCCGCCGGCCGCGGTGGTCTCGCGGTTCTAGGCGCGCAGTCCGGAACCGTGCGACTGCTACGGTCGCAGGTTCGAATCCTGCCTCGGGCATGGATGTGTGTGATGTCCTTAGGTTAGTTAGGTTTAAGTAGTTCTAAGTTCTAGGGGACTAATGACCACAGCAGTTGAGTCCCATAGTGCTCAGAGCCATTTGAACCATTTTTCATCCTCTTGCCTTCTACAGTCACTCAACGCCAACACTTTCCCGTACCCTACAGCGTCATCAGCAAATGATCACATATTTCTGTTCGCCCTATCCGTCAGATCTTTTATGTATATAAAGAAAACTAGCGGTCCTATCACACTACCATGGGGCATACTATCATGGGGCATTCCTGAGGGCAGCCTTGTCTCTGAAGAACACTCATCGTCCAGCAAAACCCACTGGGTTCTGCTACTCCCCAATTTGGTCACCCAGGCAGGAGCAGGAACCGCCAACGCTAAGTCTCAATATACAACCACTGACCGCGCCCTGTGTTGCCGGCCGCATCACGGGGAATTGCGAGGTCCTTATGGACACGCCTCTTCTACCACTCCTGAAACCGTTTCCTGCTCGTGAAGCAGTAGCAGAGTCAAAAAAAATGGTTCAAATGACTCTGAGCACTATGGGACTTAACATCTGTGGTCATCAGCCCCCTAGAACTTAGAACTACATAAACCTAACTAACCTAAAGACATCTCACACATCCATGCCCGAGGCAGGATTCGAACCTGCGGCTGTAGCAGCCTCGCGGTTTCGGACTGAGCGCCTAGAACCGCTAGACCACCGCGGCCGGCAGTAGCAGAGTCGGCGGCAGCAAGTACTACACGACTGCAGCATAGAATACCCCTGATGGAAATCGACACCTATTGAGAGATGTGTTCATCACTAACACTGACGGCGTTAGACATAGACGTTCTGCCGTCCGCCAACACCGAGAACAACATTCAACACTTAGCACAGGAAGGGCCGTTTCCTCCCTTACACTCCAGCTGGGATGGGGAGGGAGAGGTGCCGTACACGACAAGGCGTCGGACGAAGATATCGATTTCGTCTGCAAAGTTTTGCCGGCTGCGGCGCTGACGGCTGACACTCGCTAACAGTAAGTCACTTCGTCTTATTCTGTGACTCGACGCGGAACAAGACTGTTGACAACGACGCCACAGGCAGTCACTGTTGATTCATTGATGATGTCTCTAGTCTCCGGTGAATTTGTCCGTTGATTTGGCGTGTTCTCGGACGTTGTTAGTGCCTTTCTACTGGGATGCGAGTCTTCGAGTGTTCGCAGAACTTTGTGACTGTCAGTCGACGACTGGTTGCGAAGATTTACGTATTGCTGATAGTCCACGATTACGCACAGGTTGTACGGTACAAGGCCATCAGAGGCTTTGTATTGTAGACTTTCAGTAATGATTCACGTATTTCAGCCTGAGTTACGACATTCTGTGCTGGAGAAACAGAAAGACGTTCCCCTGCATCGTCACCCAAAGACACCAAGCTTTAGTCAGCGTTTTTCTGCAGTACCTCTCGCGTTTCGTCGACAGGCGACAGCGGTCGTGAGAGTCGTGAATAAGTTCCTGGAAGAGCCTGTGAACAAACGGGAAACTGCTGTGTTGTGCTTAAGACTGAGGTTTTCACCAGACCGTCTGAGTACGTAGTGGCATGTAACTCGTGACGATGCATTCCAACAGCTTTCGTAATTTTACCGCAGTATGGAATAGAGAAAAATCTAAGATATATAGTTCTCCAGTTCAAATAAACCTACAACCAGTGTTTCTTGTTTAACAGCGATGAAATTATAGATCTGTTAAGAAAGTATAAGCAAGGTTAGTGCCCAGTAAATGCAGGAAATGCTAATAATGCTGTTTTGTGACGCTGCTACATGGTACAGAGAAATTTTTTTGTAGTTATTCTAATATTACGTTAAAATCGACGTAGAGTGCGACGTCATTCGTTCCTTTTTTCTCACCTTTTATAACCTTTTGATAACAATAGTAGTCCATATGTGTCTTATTTTAATTGACATCTTAAGATGTGAAATTCAGAGATCAATATTGCCTGCGTTGTTGCAAGGGCCCGCGGACACACACACACAAAATTGTTGAGTCACTAGAAATGAAACTAGAATGCGGAGCTAAACCGGTCTACAGGTTTTTATTCTATCAACAAGTAGTTCTGTTAGGTTAGAACTGGACATATAACACGTATCCAACAAATGTGTAAATATGACGTGTATTAACATATAACGCTTCGTTAATTAACGGTTTGTGGTAGGTATTGGTCGTGCGGTAGCGTTCTCGCTTCCCACGCCCGGGTTCCCGGGTTCGATTCCCGGCGGGGTCAGGGATTTTCTTTGCCTCGTGATGGCTGGGTGTTGTGTGATGTCCTTAGCTTAGTTAGGTTTAAATAGTTCTAAGTTATAGGGGACTGATGACCTAGGATGTTAAGTCCCATAGTGCTCACATCCATTTGAATCATTTTTGGTAGGTATTACACCACTGCATCGCCAGTTCTGATTTCCTCCGTCAACTTAATTTGTAATCTATTACCTTTTGCACAGTATCCAAACTACATTTTTACATTCAAACTACTTGCAACACTTCTAAATTTATTGTCGCTCAAGATGATTTGTGTGTGTGTGAAATCTTATGGGACTTAACTGCTAAGGTCATCACTCCCTATGCTTACACGCTACTTAACCTAAATGATCCTAAGGACAAACACACACCCATGACGGAGGGAGGACTCGAACCTCCGCCGGGATCAGCCGCACAGTCCATGGACTGCAGCCGCACAGTCCATGACTGCAGCGCCCTAAACCGCTCGGCTAATCCCACTCAAGGTCACAATTTGAAAAACATCAACATTCAAAACTGTGAAACAGTTTGCTTTGGTAATAATGCTTAAAGTCATGCTACCAATGTTTAGAGCCGAAACGAAGTATCGTAAATTCTCTGTCTAGGAGGACCAAGAAATTGTTAAAAGTAAAACAGTAGTATAATAACCTTTTAAGTACGAAGCCAGTGTTGGATACCGTCAGTTTTTCCATTTTTCTCACTACGTGGCCTTACACGGTATTTCTTAGAAACAACTAAACATGAAGACACATGCATATGTTTCATGCAATTTTGTTGTATTTTACACCTTGGTTTCAACTTAAGAGTCGGTTTTTCAATTGTTACCACTTCAAAAATATCAAACTAGAAAAAGGGTCTTTGAGAATCCTCTGTGTGGCTTTGCTACAATAGCTTAAAGGTGGAGTCTATGGAGGTTATTCGGTCAACGAAGTTCGTCCTTGAAACGCTGTACACCCACAGGATGATGTGGTGAGATTTTTAACGACTGGTTTCCAGCCGGCTGGAACCTTTTAATTCAAATGTCACAGAGCACGGAATCAGTGAAAAAGACTATTACCGTTCATAGCATACACAAACCTGGTGGATGAACCGACAGGTCTCGGGGATGTTCGCGGTTGCTGCTGCTGTACATAGAGGAGTCTCATCATTAGAAACCTGTGGCGAAATGAGAAGATGGTCAGAGCATCGATGCTTGGTGGTGGGGTCGACAATTCACCTTCAGCGTCAAAAAAAAATTACTCATTCCTCATAAATAGGCGGAAAGACGTCATTATTTCATTACATTATTGCCAACATTCCACAAAGCGTAACATTCATTACATGCATGGGGGTACGTGTATACGACGGTTCAAAGTAGAAGAATCACACAAAACTCGCCATAGGAAAGGCAGATGGGTGACAGGTTCATTGGAAGCATTATCAGGAAATATACTCCATCCACGAAGTAGAGAGCAAATATGACGGCGTGCTGTAAAGTTAGGTCTCCAACTTTTTTATTCTGTTGTCAGTATCGGTTGAAGTATTACATGCCATACATATTAATCGCTCGACGTATCGCTTCACTGACGAAAGTTACAACCATCTGCCGCTAGGTGCCTCCGAACTGTAGTGTGTAACACGGCGATGTGTAATGTAAAAGGTGCTGCAGTCGAGCTGGGAATTCGGGAAGTTCGTCCACACGTGGAACAACTCTTCTGCGGCTTGACAGTGCCAGACCCACACCACGCACAGCAGTGCTGCGACGTCTGTGACAGCGTGACGCATTGGGTTCACTGTCATCGATCATCCTCCCTACACTTCCCTCTTGACACCATCCGACTGTCAGTTGTTTACAGAAATTAAAAACACCTTCGAATTCACTTTGACAGTGATGGAGTGGTGCAAGCAGAGGTCAGGTCGTGGCTCCGCAACAAAGCGAAACATTCTGTAGTGACGGATCGTCAAACTGGTATCCGGTTGGGAGGAATAAGTTCGTCGCCAGGGCGATAATGTTGCAAAATAAATTTGTGGACGTGAAGACTAAAGCTATACAATGTTAATAAAGTTTGCCTCATTAATGAAAACACACTTTAAGATTTTCCGCATAAATTCGGAGGCGGCATTACTTTTCAGTGCACCCTCATAAAATCCTCTTCCGTCCATTACTTGAGTTTTGCTGTTCAGTAGGGTAAATGCTCGTAATGACGAAGACACGCGTTCGTTCAGTAAGAGCAATAGCGTCATGGAGGGGCTTAACCATCTCCAATAGCAGACGCTATAAGAGAAGCACATTACGTCATAGTGTGGTTTACTGTTAAATTTTCGAGAGCTTATGTTCATGAAAGAGCTAATCAACGCATTTTTTCCACCTACGTACACCTCCCGAAAATACCTTTAAGGTGACATCAAAAAGATTCGCCCTTACAACAAGACGCCAAAAGTCATTCTTCCCCCTCACCATTCGCGATATGACTGTAAAAAGCGGGGCCGAGCGTGTTACAGTTGAACAGGGTATACTCTACCGCGGCCACAAAACATTAGGTAGTCTGTGGAGTATTAATATACACTACTGGCTATTAAAATTGCTACACCATGAATAAATGCAGATGATGAACGGGTATTCATTGGACATAAATATTGCACTAGAACTGACATGTGATTACATTTTCACGCAATTTCGGTGCATAGATCCTGACAAATCAGCACCAAGAACAATCATCTCTGGCCGTAATAACGGCCTTGATACGCCTGGACATTGAGTCAAACAGAGCTTGGATGGCGTGTACAGGTACAGCTGCCCATGAAGTTTCAACACGATACCACAGTTCATCAAGAGTAGTGACCGGCGTATTGTGACGAACCAGTTGCTCGGCCACCATTCACCAGACGGTTTCAATTGGACATCTGCAGAATGTGCTGGCCAGAGTAGCGGTCGAACATTTTCTGTATCCAGAAAGGCCCGTACAGGACCTGCAATATGCGGCCATGTATTATCCTGCTGAAATGTAGGGTTTCACGGGGATCGAACGAAGGGTAGACCCACGGGTCGCAACACATCTGAAATGTAACGTCCACTGTTCAAAGTGCCGTCAATACGTACACGTGGTGACCGAGACGTGAAACCAGTGGCACCCCATACCATCACGCCGGGTGATACGCCAGTATGGCACGGTTCCAATGTGCGTTCACCGCGATGTCGCCAAACATGGATGCGACCATCATGATGCTGTAAACAGAATCTGGATTCATCCGAAAAAATGGACGTTTTGCCATTCGTGCAGCCAGGTTCGTCGTTGAGTACACCATCGCAGGCGCTCCTGTCCGTGATGCAGCGTCAAGGGTAACCGCAGCCATGGTCTCCGAGCTGATAGCCCATACTGCTGCAAACGTCGTCAAACTGTATGTGCAGATGGTTGTTGCCTTGCAAATGTCCCCATCTGTTGACTCAGGGATCGAGACGTGGCTGCACGACCCGTTACAGTCATGCGGGTAAGATGCCTGTCATCTCGACTGCTAGTGATACGAGGCCGATGGGATCCAGCATGGCGTTCCGTATTACCCTCCTGAACCCACCGATTCCATATTCTGCTAACAGTGATTGGATGTCGACCAACGCGAGCAGCAGTGACGCGATACGATAAACCACTATGCGATAGGCTACAATCCGACCTTTATCAGAGTCGGAAATGTGATGGTACTCATTTCTCCTCCTTACATGAGGCATCGCAACAACGTTTCATCAGGTAAAGCCGGTCAACTGCTGTTTGTGTATGCGAAATTGGTTGGAAACTTTCCTCATGTCAGCACATTGTAGGTGTCGCCACCGGCGTCAACCTTGTGGGAATCCTCTGACTCAGGGATCGAGACGTGGCTGCACGACCCGTTACAGTCATGCGGATAAGATGCCTGTCATTTCGACTGCTAGTGATACGAGGCCGATGGGATCCAGCACGGCGTTCCGTATTACCCTCCTGAACCCACCGATTCCATATTCTGCTAACAGTCATTGGATGTCGACCAACGCGAGCAGCAGTGACGCGATACGATAAACCACTATGCGATAGGCTACAATCCGACCTTTATCAGAGTCGGAAATGTGATGGTACTCATTTCTCCTCCTTACATGAGGCATCGCAACAACGTTTCATCAGGTAACGCCGGTCAACTGCTGTTTGTGTATGCGAAATTGGTTGGAAACTTTCCTCATGTCAGCACATTGTAGGTGTCGCCACCGGCGTCAACCTTGTGTGAATCCTCTGACTCAGGGATCGAGACGTGGCTGCACGACCCATGCGGATAAGATGCCTGTCATTTCGACTGCTAGTGATACGAGGCCGATGGGATCCAGCACGGCGTTCCGTATTACCCTCCTGAACCCACCGATTCCATATTCTGCTAACAGTCATTGGATGTCGACCAACGCGAGCAGCAGTGACGCGATACGATAAACCACTATGCGATAGGTTACAATCCGACCTTTATCAGAGTCGGAAATGTGATGGTACTCATTTCTCCTCCTTACATGAGGCATCGCAACAACGTTTCATCAGGTAACGCCGGTCAACTGCTGTTTGTGTATGCGAAATTGGTTGGAAACTTTCCTCATGTCAACACATTGTAGGTGTCGCCACCGGCGTCAACCTTGTGTGAATCCTCTGAAAAGTTAATCATTTGCATATCACAGCATCTTCTTCCTGTCGATTAAATTTCGCGTCTATAGCACGTCATCTTCGTGTTGTAGCAAGTTTAATGGCCAGTAGTGTAGGTGCACGTAGATAAATTCGTCGCCTTGTTACCCTCATTCGGGTTAACTGTGTTTTCGCTACCTCATTTTGACGAAAAGTAAGTTTTTTCGACCGCAAACGCAATTTTTTTTATCCTTCCCACCAAAAAAGACGCAAGCATTGCGTGAGTAATGAAATATTTGCCGAGAAGACATTACTTATACTCAATACTGCAGGAGTACGGGATCCTATATTAAAGAGCTCTCAGATCCGTTCACCTGTAGAGCTGCAGCTGATCTAATTAAAATATACATTTTTTAAGGTACAAATACTGTACTGTGGGGCGAGCGGTATGGTTAAAAATGAATACACTTCGTACCCCACGATCGCAGTCTAGACACTTGATTCAAGCAATTTCGGTGATGTAACAGATAACTGGTTATGTCCGAACTCTTACGGGAATAGGCAGCGCGCCGCGATGAATGAGTATAATGGGCGGGGGCACTACGAATGTAGTGCGGGAAAATACGTTGAAAATGTGGGTTTCGAGGGAGGCGTGCCAGAGATAAATCCCTGCTGTCGCCCTATCGTCTGTGTCCTCGGTGGCTCAGAAGGAAACGGCCTTCTTTCTCTTTTTTTTAAAAAAGCAGGAGATCCCGGGTTCGAGTCCCGGTCGGGGCACACATTTTCATCTGTTTCCGTTGACGTATGTCAACGCCTGTAAGCAGCTAAGGGCGTTCATTTCACTGTAATTTCATTATAATTTTTTAATTGGACATCCGAATCATATCGATAGCTGTACTTAAATTGAGAATCATCAGACATTTTCCTCTCGTCGAGCCTTGGCCAGTGTCATATCTTGATGAGATACAGCGGCGCATCACAGATGAATGAATAAGTTTGACCTTCCGTCAGTGGCCTAGCTTTCGGTCTCGAAATAATGGTGGTGGTGGTGGTTAGTGTTGAACGTCCCGTCGACAACGAGGTCATTAGAGACGGAGCGCAAGCTCGGGTTAGGGAATGATTGGGAAGGAAATCGGCCGTGCCCTTTTAAAGGAACCATCCCGGCATTTGCCTGAAGCGATTTAGGGAAATCACGGAAAACCTAAATCAGGATGGCCGGAGACGGGATTGAACCGTCGTCCTCGCGAGTGCGAGTCCAGTGTGCTAACCACTACGCCACCTCGCTCGGTCGAAATAATGAGTGTGCCTATATCGGAAACGAGGCTTAGCGTCTAGGCACGGAACACTGCCACGAAAGTGGAGGCAGCTGGGCGGAGGGAGCGGTATCGCAAGCTCGACCTTGGCGGGTCAAGGCCCAACTGCGGAGGTCCCGGGGCCTAGACCTTGCTCACCAGCCGAGGGAACGCTCAACGGCCCAGGCGTGAAAGCACCGTTCATCTTTCACCTTTGTGCTGACAATTTCTTTCGCCAATTCCGCTACGGAAGGGATCTGTCGGCTCCTATCAGGTATTTTGAGCCCAAGAGGACAGTTTCTTTTCTTTCTTTTTCTACAGTGGGTAGGGAATTATGAAGTGCCGTTAAGGCTAGAAGTTGTGGCTGTTTGAAAATTCGATCAAAGCAAAACTCACTCTCCCAAGAAATCATTTACGAAATTGATTTTGTAGCAATTTGAGTGAGAAGTCCAGCCTCACAACGTTATAGTGGGTCTACGTGTTGCACAACTAATGAAGAGTACATTGTGGCAAAAACATTTTACTTATGTTAAAGCATTGGCAGTGGCAGATTGTTGCCGCTCCTTACGAGTTTAGTCCATTTGCAAGGCGTCACAATTAATAGTGTTTGCATTGTACCATGGTAAACGATACGATCTTCAAGAAACTGTTGTCGTAGTACACTACCTGAAAAAAATTAATCGGATCCTCTCCACCGCTTTGTAATATGGAATTGACCGCTAAAGTCAGAGGCAGAACGTCAGTGTAGAAGTAGGCAGAGAATACTGTGTTACCAGTAGAGGAGCAGTAACGGGAGAATGGCTCCGGGGGAGAGTTTAATGATTTCCTACGTGGACTAGCCATTCCAAGTCATCTGAGTAACAAATCCATCCACGGACATTTCGGCCATTCTACAGCTGTAAAATTCGACTGTTGTTCTGATTAAATGAAAACGTGAATGCTCATGGACAGCTAACAAATACCTAGTCCAGACATAACTCACCTGCCAACGGATAGGGACCGTGGTAGAGCACTGCGGAGATCGGTTATAAAAAAAATTGCGTGAAATCAGCGGGAGGAATCACTTAAGAGCTCCACAGCGCTGCCAGCAGTCCAGCTAGAACAATGACTGCGTAGAGTAATGGATATCCCTAAAAAGACCATTTACAGACCGAGCGAGTTGGCGCAGTGGCTAGCACACTGGAGTCGCATACGGGAGGACGACGGTTCAATCCCGCCTCCGGCCATCCTGATTTAGGTTTTCCGTGATTTCCCTAAATCTCTCCAGGCAAATGCCGGGATGGTTCCTTTGAAAGGGCACGGTCGGCTTCCTTCCCCGTCCTTCCCTAATCCGATGAGACCGATGACCTCGCTGTCTGGTCTCCTCCCCCAAAACAATCCAAAACCATTCACAGAACTTGGAAAGAAAATCGTTGCTACGAAGAAGGTAACTGCGAAGAAACCATGAGTAATAGAAGAAATACTTCAGTTGGTCTATGAAAGACGTACAAAAATGTTCATCGAAATTCAGCAACACAGAAATAAAAACCGCTTAGGAATGAAATAAGTAGGAAGTGCAGGGAACTTAGATGAAATAGCAGAATAAAAGCTGTGAAGAAACTGAAAAAGAAATGATTGTCGTAAGGACTGACTCAGCATACAGAAAAGTCAAAACAACCTTCGGTGAATTTAAAAGCAAGGGTGGTAACACTAAGAGTGCAAAGGGAATTCCACTGTTTAATTCAGAGAAGAGAGCGGATCTGTGGAAAGAGTACATTGAAGGCCCCTGAGGGGGGATGACTTGTCTGATGAAGTGTTGGAAGAGGAAACAGGAGTTGGCAGGAAAGAGGTAGGACAGCAGTATTAGACTCAGGAAATTAAAGAGCTTTGGTAAAGTTAAAACCAAATCAGGCAGAATGGATAGATACAATACCAGCAGAATTTCTAAAATCATTGGGGGAAGTGGCAACAAATCAGCTACTGACCCACCACCCAAAAAATTAAAAATATTAAGTGTCATGTTATACTTTGTGTAATGCAATATCTTGTATAGACACCTTTTATTAACCTGACACGTTCCACATCATTACGAAGTGTCGTATTCATGATCTATGGAACAAGTACTAATCTAATCTAATCATATCTTGGTGTGTAGAATGTATGAGTTTGGTGTTATACCATCTGACTTTCGGAAAAAAAACGTCTTCCACACAAATCCAAATCGTATTCCGGAGGATGACGGTTCAATCCCACGTCCGGCCATCCTGATTTAGGTTTTTCCGTGATTTCCCTAAATCGCCCCAGGCAATTGCCGAGATGGTTCCTTTCAAAGGGAACGGCTGACTTCCTTCCCCGTCCTTCCCTAATCCGATGAGACCGATGACCTCGCAGTCTGGTCTCCTTCCTCAAAAAAAAAAAAAAAAAAACAAATCCGAAGGTTGCAAGAACCGCCAAGTGCGAGAATTATCGCACTATCAGCTTAACAGAAGATGCAGCCAAGTTGCTGACGAGTGGAATACACAGAAGGGAAAAGAAAATTGAGGATGTGTTAGATGACGATCAGTTTGGCTTTAGGTACTAGAGAGGCAGTTCTGAAGTCGTGGTTGATAATGGAAGCAAGGCTAACGAGAAATCAAGACATGTTCACAGGATTTGCGTTTCTGGAAAAAGCGTTTGACAATGTCAGATGGGGGAAAATGTGCGAAATTATGAGAAAATACTGTTAGTACACAATATATACAAGAGGCAGGAGAGACTAATAAGAGGGAGTGGTGAAGAAAAAAGTGCTCGAATAAAAGAGGGTCTGAGACAAGAATACAATGGTTCGCCTCTACTGTTCAATGTAAATGTCCAAGAAGCAATGACAGATGTAAAAGAAAAGTTTGGGAGTGGAAGTAAAATGATATGGAATTGAATGAGGCGTGACGCAGTACAATTATTAGGCAGCAATTCGGAAAAAAATAACGAAACATCCGTTTACCACTTCAGTACCTTAACACGTAGATATTACGTATTTACATTAATAAAAAAACCAGCGTACTATACACACAGAACAGTACTGATGCATAAAACAGCAGCTCGACGTGCGACCACCAGCGTTCTCTAGAATTATGGTTTCAGTTTAGTAGTGCACCACCTCACTTCTCATGTGTACTTCGGAGGCTTCAACAGACGATCTGGTGAAAGATGGATAGGCCGAGGTAGTCCAGTCGCATGACGTGGCGATCGCTGGTTTTAACTCCAATGGACTACTACCTCTGTGTTCGTACGAAAAGTCTAATTTACTAGACTCCTATAAAGACAGAGCAAGATGTGCTGGCACGAGGTCTGGCCGCTGCACGAGAAAGTGAAGATACCCGAGGACATGCTCGGTAGGTACGATAGCTGTAAAACCCTCACCAAACGTCAGTGGCAGCGTCGTCAGGGCAATCATAACCCACTTGTCCCCAGGGAGGAGCTGTAAGAATTTCCCCTCCTCTCAGCAGACGTGGACACCTTACGTATCAGAATTGAGACAATCGTAGAACGGAAACGGTACGTTCTCGGGCACGAGTTCCTATTGAAAGTATTGTGTACTCAGTCCCTTCTACAAGTGCCAGAAGTTTTTAACAGAATTTCCGAACACTCTGTTTATTCCGCTCAAACTTAGTTTCTTTAGTCAATGCGCTGTTGAATCGAAAGTTTTTCCGATGTTGTAGAAATACTGATCGAAATAGTTATCGATACCCACTGATCGTAATGTCAGAAGAGTGCGAATTAAGTTTGATTTAATATTTTGAAATACATATGAAAATATCCTGTCACCACCAATGACTGTGAGTGGTATAGAACGGTAAATCGTGGGCCCGTCTGTTTTGGTGAAATGTTTGAATGGAGCGAAGCAAAGACTTTCTAGAAACTGTACAATGGATTTTGTCGGAATTTTCAAAGCCAAATGAGTGAAAAATAGTCAAATCGGATATGAAATTAACCAGTGTGTGGTCTAGTTCTGCAGACCAGGATTTAACTGCATGAAAGTAATCAAGGTAAACAAGGAAAGCTCAATTAATGATTCAAAACAAAGTTCAAATATTTCACGAAGAGCTGCTACTAGCTATGTAAATATCAAAAAAACATGAAATCACAGCATAAACTGATTTCTATAGATGTAAATAGTGTTAATAATAATAATAATAATAATAATAATATAATACTGACCCAAATTTTTTAAAAAAATCATGCTTTCTGAAAAAAAACGTGAAAAAATTATAACTTTCAAGCTTTTGAAATGATTTATGTAAAAGTAAGAAAGTAGATCAGATATACTTTTGACACACCTTTGAACGATATTCGAAATCATGTACAGCATATGGGGTGGAGTCTGAAAATTTAAAGTTTAATGTATAACTTAGAATTTCAGAATTTGAAAGGGTATTAGAGAATATTTGCCTAGTTGGATCTCACTAAGTGATCTCCTTATGACACTAACGTACGAGCATCTCAGCTGCTATACATGAATTCGAGCATCATTCAAAGGCTCGTCAAATGCTTCTCTAATGTTTATTTCTCACTTTTAGTCATATCACTTCACAAAACATTTGACGAGTTTTTATCAATATTTTCCAACACAGATTTAAACAGTTGGTTTTCCAACCACTGAAAATAGTTCTCTTCCCGAACAGGCCATGAAGGCCCAACGGTACCGAACGGCCGCCGTGTCATCTTCAGCCCACAGGCATCACTGTATGCGCAGCAGAGGGCCCAACAGCAACGCATGCGTTGCCGCGCCGAACTCTTATGTTACAGGGAGGAAGCCACTGCAGCCGGCCCAGGGGACTACAAGCGAGCCCAGCCGCAGCACTCGGACTGACCCAGCTAACGGACACGCAGCACATAGGTAACGATGCACGATACCTCACGCTAACCGACCTCACCTTGCATGCTCTATCGCAGCTAGCAAGCCGCTACTGCCCTTACTACCCGTCCTACTGTCGCAGAGGTTTTTTTTCCCTTGGCTCTGGCCTTGGCACTTTTTTTTCCTCTGCCCTTACAACCGCTACCCTTCAATCGCTTTCGACCACTTCTATCTCCTGATGGACCATGTAAATGAGTAATCTTACCCAGACGCATGGACAACATCACAGCCTGCATCCTGTGACGCCTGATTCAAAACTAACATGCTTACGGAGGTGACAGTAGAACTTTTGGTTTGGTCACCACGTTGATGCGGGCGTGGAGGGGCCCCCATCCTATATATGAAACTGTATGCGGTTATGGAGGGGCCCGTAGTCAGCGCTCTCCCGGCCGTAGGTCAGTTTCCGAGACCGGAACCACTACTTCTCAATCAAGTAGCTCCTCAGTTTGCCTCACAAGGGATGAGTGCATCCTCTTTGCCAACAGCGCTCGGCAGACCAGATGGTCACCCATCCGAGTGCTAGCTCAGACCGACAGCCCTTAGCTTCGGTGATCTGACGGGGACCAGTGTTACCAATGCGGCAATGCCGTTGGCCTTTACTGTAAAAAACAGCAGTAAATTACACCCATTTTGCTTAAAATATTAGCAATTAGTTATTCCTACGGGGTGCGGTATTATCAAGAGTTTAGCGAAATTCAGCTAGCTTCAAATTTCATCGCAATACATTGACTAATGACAAATTGACTGGAGACACTTCGTCCTGTAATGAGTGGGGCAGAAAGTACAACACAGGACGAGGAAGCTACCCTAAATGACGTCCTCGGAAGCAGTGATCGTGGAATTGTAATGACAGCCCATTTTAGTTACTTGGATTATGATTTAGCTTTTGCCCCACGTCTTCAGCAGACAACGGTTTGTTAGTCGAAGATTGCCCCTGTAGCTGGCATTCCGTGCGAATAACGTGCTTGTATATATAATTTTCAAAAGTTCTGTCCTACCCTCTTGTTGGTAGTAATTGCAAATTAGCTTCAGTAAGCCGGAAACCATTAGCCCAGCGTGTTTAATTGGATACAGGATTAACTTTTCTCGTGTACATCTTCTCATTGCGTGAAGTAAAAGTGAGCGTGGCTTTTTTCCTTTCAAGATGACGGAAGGCCATTCTCTATGCAGGGATCTGCCGGGCGAAAGGACCCATTCTTAGGCGGAAGTGAGGCTCCTCCCGCTAGTTTAAGGCAGCGTCGGAGCTTCCTTTCGCGAGACTGATGCAAACCGCGTCCGTCCCGACCGTAAATCTAGCGTATAATGCGCGCAGCGCCGGCGGCGGCGGCCGTAGAAAGCGTCGCAGACGTTAGCTGGTCGCTGGTCTTCCCCTATCTCCACGCCACTTGTACCCTCAACTCTTCTTCTCAGAACCAGTTATTTCTTCTGTTCAGTGACGACTAACTCAATACCGTGACTAAATAGGTTTGGTCTGGTCGCTGGCATTAACCTGTGGGAGGCTGTAGAGACGGTCTAAACGTATTTACTTTACACGTTAAGATCTAGCAATGTTTTTTTTTTTTTTTTTTTTTTTTTTTGATGTGTTGTGAATACGAAACTCATCCAATAATACAGAATCCCGTTTCCACTGTCTTACGGATAAACAATTTTTGTTGTTTGTTGCCCAGGGACACGGGCTCACGGATCTATTTCATTTTCGAATTGATAGTTGAGATCGTATTAACAAACAAAACCTCACGGAATTTTTATTTGGCTCCCAGGCACGAACACAAGGAAGATGCACTGTATTATCTCGCTGGATCTGCGTGGCCACGTTAACGCTAAGCAAAAACAGTAGAGCGCCTTGTTGAAAAATATACACATCGGCAGTTGCCAAAGAGTCTGCGTGCTACTTCCGTCGATGTCGTGACAAGTTTCTCAGCACAGATATCCACCTTCGGCTGCTGCTGCTTCTTTTGTTTTGAGGCATGTGACGATATTCCAATGGCGTCAAGAAAGCACTGCGTCAGAGTTACGGCGTGTCTTACGAATCAAATTAAATTTCGTATAATTTCAAGTTATGCTGATGGGCAATTATGCGGATAATTCAGTGCATTCAAATGGTATTCGGAGTCTCTCACAAATTCGTTTCGCGTGCAAATTGTATTTATAATACAGGGCATTTAAAAAACCCTATTGTCGGCTGCTAGGGATTGTAGAGGTGTCTTGGTAAATAAAGTTTTTAAAAGGAACCTACTTCCAGAAATAAATCGTTTGGATACAGAATATGTTTGAGTATCGGATCACTTTCTAATCTCTTGGTTATATCAGTTCAAGGTGAGTACCCTGGAATCCTTACAGCGTCCATCGATACAAGTTTTCTCAACTGAAATTGCCAGTAAATTCGAGCGTATCTTGGTTTTTGCAGGGGAGCTCGTTGCATCCATATTTTCCCTCATTAGCATTCCTTCGTCCTATCTGAACATTATTTGAGCATTTCGTATATACTCATACTACACAATTTCGGTAACTCCGAAAAGATTGGGCATCTAGGGATCCTTATGTTCAGTTAAAACAGAGTGGGTTAAAACAATAATTATAAATAATAATACACATCATATTCTGAAATAACAATTGAATTTTTCCTTTTCAAGGGGCCAGAAATTATCACAGTTTTTATCTGATCAGAATATTAACGTAACATCTCTAAGAGTTGTTTTCGATAATATGCTGGCGCCAAGTGTAGTACAGAGAGAGAATTGTTCTGGGTTTGCTCAAGCCACGGACTGTGTTGGCAATTTAATGGACTTGTTATGGCTGTCTGCTTTTAATTTAACTTCCAAGATATCGGCAAGTTTGAATGGGAAGAGTTACGGAATTCATGGATAGGGTAGCAAAGTTTGTGATAAGGATTGTAGAGTTGTAAGCAAAGGGGTGATCAGAAAATTCCCATTTGAGGGCGTTGCAGCAGCGTATATGCAACGTAGCGCAACTCTGATGCTGGTATACGGGTTTGTTAGAAACATTCTGCAAAGTTTGTAAGTTTGTTGAATGAGAGGGTGTGCTGAGAATCAATATTTAAGAAAAAAATTCGATACGTTGCGCTGTTTCAGAGTTATTTAGCTCTGAAGTTAGCCAACCAGGTTCTGCGCGGGTAAATTCAACGAAATGCGTTCTTCGCTTGGTTTCCTTCAACAGAAGAAACGTACCTTTTGCTCACCTAGCTTAAATTTATCACCTCTGAAAAGGCACATTTTAACTGGTAATGAGCATTTCAGCAAGTAACATCACACAGACCCACAACATCTGTGAATTACTGCAAGCTTATGCAAGTGCTTGAACCAGCGCACGCAACGACCTGATTGACTCGGAAGAGGGTACAACGTATCGAATTTATTTTCTTAACAATTATTTATCTGCACACCCATCATCTCGATTACTATCCCCTTGGAAGCTTTCAAGCTGATTCTAACCAATCTGTGTAAATACAGACGTGTAGATACGGGATTAGTGTGATATTCGTGTCTGTCGTGTGCATGCGGTAAATGAGTAAACGTGAACTATGGCGATGTTATTATCAAAACAGGATCAACGTGCTGTTACTTTCTTGGCTACCAAAGGACAACACCGGAGGACATCGGAGAATGAAGAATGCGTATGTTTATTGAAAACCACCATTGTGGAATGGTGGGCCAAGTTCTGTGCTGCTGCTCAATGACAACGCACATTCCATATCGAAAATGTAACACAATTGTTACGCCAAATCAAGTGGGAGACACGGGAGCACGAGCCCTATACCCCTGTTCTCTCCCCATGTGATTATTACGCCGTCGGTCCCTTAAAAAGGCTCGAAGGGCCGACGATATTCAACCTGGAGCGTCGCTGGTGTGATTGCCTCATTGCTCATGACGATTTTTCTTGATTGGCACACCTATTCTGGACTGTACGGCCTTCGAATTGAAACAGACGCAATGTCGATAATTCGTCTACGCAATTCATTATTAATTAATGCTCAACAATGCTTTAGATCCTACACGGTATGCGCGCAAACTGATAGGAGAGTGCCGTTATCTGTCCCTGTGTTGTTTATGACATTACGCACCATTTTCATTAGACTGTAACAAGAAAGAAATTGACACAACCTTTCCAAGAACGCGCCGCGCTGTTGGTACGAAAGAGAAAGTCCTTCGTCACGTAGAACAGAATTTGCCCATGCTATGAACAGAAAAGTCAGAGCGAATTTGAAAGCGTTTCTATCTTCTAACTTATTTTATATTCAAGCGGTGCATGTCTAGATAGTGAGTCTTTAGAAGTAGTCCCCTCTGCAACACCTACACGCCTGTTTGAGGGACTGCCAAACACCCTGTATATTACCTGGGCCGAGCCGAAGTCGATGGAAGGGAGGGATATAGCTAAATACATACCAAACCAAAAATCAATAAAAAACGCCAAAATAAAATGAAACCCAATATTCTGACGAACAGCAAACGATTCCGTTTTATCAGAAGATTACGAAACTGAAATTGAATTTTAACTAAGCTTTCATAGGGTTTCAAACATAGTCATTTAAGTAAAATTAGTTGCCAGACTCGAGATTTTTCGACCTCGTGTGTGGATTTAAGTATTTAAATTGGTTAAGAAGGACTTTTCTAAAATGTAAATTGTAAATATTAAAATGAATAATATTCTTATATCAGTCTTTGCGGGGCTGCAGTAATCCCACACAGAAAATATTGTCACTGGGAATGGGAGGTGATAGTAGCTTCTAGTAATTATTAGTAAAGCCGAGGATAACTGCTAAAAGAGAAACAAAATACAAAAGCTGAAACCTCGCGAAGAAAGGAGAGAGTGTAAATACGATATCTACATAGAATGTAATGGATAATTCCAAGTAATTTTATATAGTGCCTGACTGTGTTAGGTTAAAGTCACGAAAATAGAACGAAAGGAATAACACATGATACAAAAAGGAAATGGCTAGCCTCTCGCTCCTCTGCATCCCCATATTCTATACCTCCCCACAAGTCTGAAACCTATTCTCTCCCAGATCACCTTTTAGCGTGAAACCTCCCCTTCATATGTTGGCATCTGCTGTAAGCAGTATATTTCAGTAACAGCAATAATCATGCTCCATATTTAAGTAGTACATCTTGCTGTACATAAATATTAAATAATTTTAGTGTAAACGGCATTAATTTGTTTTTATTTCACTTAGCTGAACTGAAATTTATACATGTGAGAGCACTGTCTCGTCTCTGGAAATGAAATAAAAGTAAAAACAATCAGTGTCAGCTCTGGACGCTTCGTGACAGCCAAATCAAGAACCAAAAACAGTGTTAGTATTCTGCAGTTCATTCGCACCTGATAACACGGTTGTCTGAGTTTTCGTACATACGGCTAGCGAGACTCTTTTTAAAAATTTGTTATGCATATCAAGAACACCAACAATAATCTCACAAACTGCACCATTTATGATGAACAAAATCCAGACTAAACTCAATTTAACAACGGTAAACAAACAAAGAATACAAAACAATTTTATGCAGGGGAATAATATTCTGTTATAAACTGTTGAGGGAGAGTAAACGACTACAATTAAAACACGCCGTTCAAGAACTATTTAGAGAATACAGAATGCTAAAAAATTAGCATTATATAAAAATAAACTGCCATTCTGTAGTAAACTGGAATAGTTCAGTGACACTTACTGTGAAATTCTATGCTCAGAATCTCTAACTTCTTTCCATTTCCTTGAGCTCGACATATCGTTCACTGCAGTGAGATGCTTGTGTGTCTCTTTGTGTTTCTCTTTTGTCTTAAATATTCTGTATTTCTCTGATATGGTATATTATAAAGAAGCTAAATTCAGTGGAAAATTCAAAACCAGCCGATTAACGGAAGAGAGCTCAGGATCACAAAGCAGCTTTCTGTTTACAAATCGTGTGTTAGTAATTATACGAGGGCTATTTGGAAAATAAGGTCCGATCGATAGCGAAATGGAAACCACAGTAAAAATCCGAGCAAGATTTTCATAGACGTCTCTAGTACGCCCGTCGATCGCTTCACGTCGCTCTTTTCAGTTCTGAGTGCACAGTGAGCACCTAAAGATGCCATGAAAATACTGTATCCCAAAGTACTGGTGACAGATTTTGCGTGACTACATGGAGCCTAAACAACGTAACCGTCGTGCACTTCCTTCATGACAATTCCTGGCCATACACATTCCATGGGAAGTGTTTGATCACATACCATATAGCCTGGAATTGGCTCCTTCTGGTTACCATCTCTGCTCGTACAAACCGCTGACTATGAAGACAACATTTTGTCAGAGACAAGAACCTACAGATTACCGTAGATAATTGGCAGAAAACACGGGGAGCTGCCTTCCAAGACGAAGGTACTGGAAAGTGGGTACAATGCTACGGCAAAAGTCTGTTGGAAATAAAACATTTTTGGTTTTCACTGTGGCTTACATTTCGCAACTGATCGGATCTTACTTTCTGAATGGCCCCCATAATATTAAGAAACGGGTAGATCATTCATCCGAATGTATCAGACGGCTAATTTCGCCAGCTGTGATGTAAATACGGAACTAAAGCTCATTTGATTTGATCAAAATTTGATTATAGCTTCTGATACTAATACACTCCTGGAAATGGAAAAAAGAACACATTGACACCGGTGTGTCAGACCCATCATACTTGCTCCGGATACTGCGAGAGAGCTGTACAAGCAATGATCACACGCACGGCACAGCGGACACACCAGGAACCGCGGTGTTGGCCGTCGAATGGCGCTAGCTGCGCAGCATTTGTGCACCGCTGCCGTCAGTGTCAGCCAGTTTGCCGTGGCATACGGAGCTCCATGCAGTCTTTAACACTGGTAGCATGCCGCGACAGCGTGGACGTAAACCGTATGTGCAGTTGACGGACTTTGAGCGAGGGCGTATAGTGGGCATGCGGGAGGCCGGGTGGACGTACCGCCGAATTGCTCAACACGTGGGGCGTGAGGTCTCCACAGTACATCGATGTTGTCGCCAGTGTTCGGCGGAAGGTGCACGTGCCCGTCGACCTGGGACCGGACTGCAGCCACGCTCGGACACACGCCAAGACCGTAGGATCCTACGCAGTGCCGTAGGGGACCGCACCGCCACTTCCCAGCAAATTAGGGACACTGTTGCTCCGTGGGTATCGGCGAGGACCATTCGCAACCGTCTACATGAAGCTGGGCTACGGTCCCGCACACCGTTAGGCCGTCTTCCGCCCACGCCCCAACATCGTGCAGCCCGCCTCCAGTGGTGTCGCGACAGGCGTGAATGGAGGGACGAATGGAGACGTGTCGTCTTCAGCGATGAGAGTCGGTTCTGCCTTGGTGCCAATGATGGTCGTATGCGTGTTTGCCGCCATGTAGGTGAGCGCCACAATCAAGACTGCATACGACCGAGGCACACAGGGCCAACACCCGGCATCATGGTGTGGGGAGCGAACTCCTACACTGGCCGTACACCTCTGGTGATCGTCGAGGGGACACTGAATAGTGCACGGTACATCCAAACCGTCATCGAACCCATCGTTCTACCATTCCTAGACCGGAAAGGGAACTTGCTGTTCCAACAGGACAATGCACGTCCGCATGTATCCCGTGCCACCCAACGTGCTCTAGAAGGTGTAAGTCAACTACCCTGGCCAGCAAGATCTCCGGATCTGTTCCCCATTGAGCATGTTTGGGACTGGATGAAGCGTCGTCTCACGCGGTCTGCACGTCCAGCACGAACGCTGGTCCAACTGAGGCGCCAGGTGGAAATGGCATGGCAAGCCGTTCCACAGGACTACATCCAGCATGTCTAAGATCGTCTCCATGGGAGAATAGCAGCCTGCATTGCTGCGAAAGGTGGATATACACTGTACTAGTGCCGACATTGTGCATGCTCTGTTGCCTGTGTCTATGTGCCTGTGGTTCTGTCAGTGTGATCATGTGATGTATCTGACCCCAGAAATGTGTCAATAAAGTTTCCCCTTCCTGGGACAATGAATTCACGGTGTTCTTATTTCAATTTCCATTAGTGTATTTAGGTGGTTGTGTTCTTCATGCTTACAGGGATAGAAAATTGATTATTGATGATTTTTTTCTTGATGGGGAGCCACTGTCATAAAACTTACGGTATTTGGTTGAACTATATGCTTTATTAAGCGATCCATATTTCAGTCTTAGGCTATGATTAAGTGTCACTAATGTCAAAAATCATATGAGTTGTGTGGAACACAAGCCATCGTTAAAATATATACACAATAATGTTCTCACGTTTACTTACGAAACATCAGCTTTCTATAACTGATGATACATATTTCAACAGTGACTTGTGTTTCATATGATTCTAGGCATTTGTAACACTTGAGGATGGGCTGAGTTTGAAATCTGGATCGTGTTATAAAGCGTATCACACAGCCAAATGACGGTTATATCATTACGTAAAATCCATAGTGTGATCATGTTCACGTGTCATTCGAAACCAGACGATGATGAACAGAAACAATCGAAACTGATAATGAACATAAAATTTCTCCAGTAACGGGAGTTTCAGAGTTTATTGCTGCCGTGATTATACAATTTTTGTGTCGTTGCTTATTTCGCACAGCTGAGAGTAGCACTACGAAACTTGACTGACATTGAAATGAGCAAGGAATAACCAGTGGCTGCGTAGAGTCAAAGTTGTCATTATCAAATAAGACGTAACATTCCGAAAATGGTTTACGCTATGTGTGAAAGTCGCTGTTCAAAACTGAGACAGGCAATAACAACTTCAAATAGTTGTATTTATACTTATTATTCTACGTCCTCAGGTTGAGATGTTATCTTAATCCTTCTAACCCGGCGATGCCTGTCTAGAGAATCAGCAAAACAGTGAGACGGATGTGTGAGTACCCGGAACTGCATAACATTCACGACATCCGTAACTTGCCCTGCTACGCACCAGCATTGGAAATATCAGCATTTATACTAGACAGGTCTTTCAATATGTTTCTTTATGCGTCCTAACTGGAAGAAAAACATTTAATTAAAGCGGAATCCAGTTCTGAATTCATGATTAACGGCATAGTTCTTTATCGCGTAGAGCCTTACTACTAAATAGGTCACTTTTTCTTTTGCGCGACAGATACTGTGTGTTTGGGTTGAGAGGTACTCATGTTTCTCATATCGCATAATTCACATGGCTGCCGTAGAATGCAGTACAATAAAAATTCCTTTCTGCTTGTCGAGTTGTCAAGGATAATGAAACGTGAAAACGAGTCTCATTAGTAAATGACGTGCACTCTAACCGCTGCTGCAATAGACGTGTACACGAGTGGCATCCAGTGACCGAATGACTCCACAGATATCGAATAAGAACGTTAACAACAGTACAATGTTTACGAATGCGCTTACATGGAAGCAGGACAGAGCAAACAAAACGTTTAACTTATTTAGAACTAATCACTTACAATTCGAAAGGGCAAACACCTTGAAGATTGACAACCGTACGAAATTAGTACGAAATAAATTCTCTGAGTGGGAATATCTTGGCAGAGATGTGTATAGAAATAGCAACACATGAAAATTTGTGCCGGGCCGGAACTCGCACCCGGTCTGCCGAGCACACATTGGCCTTTGTACATGTTTTACCCACGCCCACTTCATTTTCATCAATCATTATTACATCTTCCACTCCTGTCTACGTGGATACATTTCTTTGTCCGTTTTTCCTAAAAATTTGCAACAAACATCTCTCTGTATCTTGTTGGGCAACCCGTGGAGTTGAATCGGTTTTTATTAAAAGTTCAAGTCTTAGTGTAACAAGTGTAAATTGGTAATACCCAATACCCACCGTAAGAGTTTCTTATCAAATTCAAAAACACTGTCCAGGTAACCAAAATCATTCCTAGTCCTCTTTACTTTGCCATTCCTTCTGCTGTCGATTTATCTGTCTTGAGTGCTCTGCATACTCACTCATTGTCTCTTCTATGACTTCACTGATAATTTGTGTTGTATTTTTCGACATGTATTGTTGATACATGATTTTAATATTATTAAATTGATTTCCCGGCGTAATTTCAGTTATTATATTAAAATCCTCCTTCCATTGATGCGTTTATATAAGCTAAATACAAACAGTAAAATATCATCAGAACGAATTGATATTGTATATTATATAAAGACGAATCTTTCTTTTTCGCTGTTCACGGTTTTATTTACGCCTTCCAGAAATGCTGTAAATAGTTACGTGATATGAAATCTCCCTGTCTCACTTCCTTCATATTTTAATTTTTTTTCCACTAATTAGGAAAAGGGAAATAATACCTATTAACTGTTGATCAAACCGAGAATTAGTTATTTCAAAACTCCCTCTGAGTATTGACATCTTGAACTGTGGTCCTCGAATCGCGCTAGATATAAGGTAAAGTCCTCCAGCCCCTGTCACATCAAAGGATTGTGCTCTCTTGGAGGATTATCAATGTTGTATTTGTTTTCCCAGAATAGGCACTCTAAAATTTATCATTTATAAGATTCGTTTGAATCTCGATTGCCTTTTCACTGAAATGTCGATACATGTAATTAGTTTTGATAATGAGAAAGTAAAAAAAAAAATAATAATAAAAAAAAAATAAAAAAAAATAAAAAAACTTGCTTTTCACCGACAGTGGCACAAAATAGAGCTGACTGCCGTCAATATTTCCACATCTTTTTGATAAAAGCAGCTAGCAAATAAAGTTATCTGCTGAGTGGTCTGTCCGCAGCTCGCGGTATAGGTGGCTAGCGTTGCTACCCCTAGATCACAGGGTCCCGGGTTCGATTCGCGACCGTGTTGGAGATATTCTGTGCCGCAGACTGGGTGTTTGTGTTGCCCTCATCATTTCATCGTCATTCGTGAAAGTGGCCAGATTGAACTGAGTTCGGATTAGGAGTGTGTATGAGCGCTGATGACCGCGCAGTTGAGCGCCCCACAAACCAAACATCATCATCATGAGTACACTTCGATTAACAAGTGTGTAATTACATAACTGCCGAATCTTCGAGGTGCTATACTGTATGGAACTGGGGACCTAGGAACGACTGAGAGGCTTCGTTCCGCCGTAACCCGCTGAGTTCCAAAACCCCACAGCAGTCCACCCACCCCACCGCTGCCCAACACCGAACCCAGGGTTATGTGCTTCGCATGTCTAGTGCTAGTGTTACAAAGGGTACCCGGAGAATTGGCACATCTCGGTCTATGTTAGCGCGAGTTTCACTACCGCGCGCGGTGCTTCATTCAAGAAAACTTCTCGCCAGGAAAACGCTGCATGAAGGACATGACTTGGTGTGAAACATGGCTGTCAGCGCGCCGCTGTGACACTGCTTAATGCGGCTGGGAAATTGCAGCTTTCTCCTTTCTCCCGCCTCTACTGCATTGCTCGTGCTGTGGACTTTGCCTCGCTAAAGCGTTAAAATGGATATTTTCAGTCTAAGTCTTCATTCTGAGACTCCTCTGCAATGAACTGACACAGAATGAGAGAGCTGTTGCATTAGTACACAGTTCCACTAACCGGAACCTACTTCGCCCCAGGGATTGTCGTGAAACAGAGAAACGAGTGCAGCCTTTCTCCATTAAGGCTCACCATCACGCGCAGTTTCTTTTTCTGTCAAAATCCTCTTCGAATTTCCTCTGGTTTGCCATCAGGCCACTGAAGACGCTTTTATTTAATATTTACGAATGTGACAAGATTGTATCCAATCATTTATATCATTCACTGCTTTATTTGAACGCTCTGTGACACCTATTATTAAGCAATTTATAGCATCCAACAATGTATCTCAAGCAGTACATTATCAAAGCCGTTGCACATAACTGCCAATTCCCAGCGAAACGGCGATAGTGGCCTAAAGAAGGTTGAGTACCTAGATTAGTGCTAAGAGGATCGGAGTTAATATTCCAGACTGATCATTCTGATTTCAGGATCAATGATTCTGGAATGAGAGGCTGTAACCCGGCTCAGTCTCAAATGTATGTACATATTCTTTCCTAGGATTCATCCGGTTCAGGCAATAGGATCATGTAACTGTAAAACAACTTTTGCTAGCTTACAAATTTGACTTTCATAAGGTGGGCGAGGGTTTGAGAACGGAGCAAGTATGTGCGGACGACTGAACGTCTTCATCCCAAAGCTTTGTGAATCCAGTTCATTTCATTTACATAGTTATGCATTCTGCTGTGAAGTAACAACAGAACAGTGTGTTTTAACGTACAATACTGATCTAAATATAAAATTTTCAGTACCCTCTAGTAAGCAGGAACCAGTTAAAAATAACATTGATAGAGTGGCCTTAAAATTTCAGAGCAATCAGAAGTTTAATTGACGTAATGAACGAAAATCATAGAGTCAAACAAGCAGTACCGAACAATACGATCCTAAGAAATTATGCTTTCAATAATGTTTTACGATATTCCCAGTTCAACGCAAGTCTTAATGTTTCGACTGAAGTAGCAAAATACCTAACTGCAGAATACAGTGATTGCGCGATTTGTAGAGATGTTTGGTGTACAAAGTGCAAGTTAAATTACCAGCTACACAAGCACTCAAACACTCTATCTTCAGGCCACAAGTGGGCCATCGGGACCATCCGACCGCCGCGTCATCCTCAGGTGAGGATGCGGATAGGAGGGGCGTGTGGTCAGCAAGCCGCTCTCCAGGTCGTTATGATGATTTTCTTTGACCGGAGCCGCTACTATTCGGTCGAGTACCAGCTATACAAAGTGGAATAAAATTTTTTCTTAGTGATTGTAAAATTCCTGATGAATATAGTTTTATACAATGATGATACAGCTGCTAATTTACCCATCAGGGTAGCTGGGAGCGCTAATGCGCTGCGTCCCGGACTCAGGTAGGCGCGCCAGCCCCGGATCGAATCCGCCCGGCGGATTAACGATGAGTATCGGTATGCTGGTCACCCTGTATGTGGTTTTTAGGCGGTTTTCCACATTCCGCTAGGTGAATACTCGGCTGGTCCCCACGTTCGGCCTCAGTGACACGACTCGCAGTCATTTGAAAACGTTCGCACTATTCTATGGCTTACACTAGATGCAGACAGGTGGAGTACACTAATTCCTTCCCAGGAAGGGGGGGGGGGGTTCGGGGTGGCGGCAGAAACATACTCAGCCACCCTCTGCAACTAACGCTACCAAATCAATAGTAACACGGCCGACCCCGCGTTGCAGCGGGCCAAAGGCCATAAGAAACAAAAAAAGAAAGATACAACTGTTAGTTTAACTCATCAAATAACTGAAAGTAAGTGTGTAAGAATGCCATAATGTATTGAAATTTCCCTCTGAATTGTAGGAAAAGATTGACAAAAGAATTAAATAGGTAAGTTTTATTTCTAAGTTAAGAGAAAGATTTTTACTAATATTTATGACGCAGAACTCTTTAAAGTGTTTAAAAAGTACCGGAATTAGAGTAATGAAGTTACTGATGCGGGAAAATAGCTTAATTTCATCGTTTCTTAACATAACGTAATGAGAATAGCTTCGAAACTGACCCGTCCCATGAATCGAAAAGATTTTTTTCAAATTATGGTACACGAAATTCGTCGGGATTGTGAACCGTGTCATTCGAAAAGCGTGACCATCATTGGTATGTGCATTAATAATGCATCAGTGAAATTTAACTCTCATGTGCTTTTCATTCCTGCCCTCTATAATTCAAAAGATTCAAATGGCTCTGTGCACTATGGGACTTAACATTTATGGTCATCAGTCCCCTAGAACTTAGAACTACTTAAACCTACCTAACCTAAGGACATCACATAACACCCAGTAATCAAGAAGCAGAGAAAATCCCTGACCCCGGCGGGAATCGAACCCGGGAACCTGGGCGCAGGAAGCGAGAACGCTACCGCACGACCATGAGCTGCGGACCCTCTGTAATTCCTTGGAACGTTCCAAAATAAAATTTGTCATATGACTAGATATCGGGATTGAGGGGAAGGGTGGAAATGTTCTATATGGGTAGTAATATAGCACTGAATTTTATTAGCTCATGCTGACGACTCGTGGGAAGCTGGTTTTGTGAGGCGGTGCTGCTCTCGCGGCGTCTGGTGGCAGGTTAGGACAGGCCAGTACTTCATGTGTCTTCCGCGGGGATGTTTACCTAGCGAAAGGTGGGGCAGCCTCCCGGGAGCGATCCGTTCGTAGCTGGCCACTGCTAGCAATCAAGACGATGGAAGCCTGTAACCATCACACCGTTTCATGTTAGTGGCCGCCTTTACTATCTCAATCGCCTCTTGGAGCCTCAAATGTATGTGGCTGCCTAGTCTGATGTGAATAAGCCTAATGAGTATCAAGAACATGGCATCATTCTCCTTAACAACACAGGCATTACGATATCGTACTTATCTGCCGATACCAGACGCCGACTGTCATTGAAAATGTCCTGCCCTTTGTCGGAATTGCATGTGTAAGAGTACAGACGGTGACACAGGAACTTACATAGGCGTTATGGTCTGGCTGTGTGTCGTACACGGATAGCCAAAGCGGTTAAGGCGACCGCTCACATGAAGCGGGAAATGAGAGTTGGAGTCCAGGTCTGGCACAAATTTTCATAGTCATTCCATTATATACCAGATAGTCGTGCCTAGTAGCAAGTGCGAATATATTTTGTCTATTTACGTAAAAAGTTGTGTGAAGTAAATTCAAACAATGTCGTCGCCAGGTATGTAAATGGGCAGTGCGCTTACAATTGTAGTATCTCTGTTATTCTACCTCGCACTCGGCCAGAATGGATGTAATATTAGTGAGTCATGTCGAAGAGAGAGAGAGAGAGAGAGAGAGAGAGAGAGAGAGATGGATGGATGGATGGATTGGACAGTAGTACTGTTCTCGGGAGTGTATAAACGATTTAGGAGAGAATCTGAGCAGCCCTCTTAGTGTTTGCAGATGATGTTGTCGTTTGACGTCTAGTAAAGTCATCAGAAGATAAAAACGAATTTCAAAAGGATTTAGACAAGATAACTATATCTGTATTGTGCGGAAAGTGGCATTTGTCAGTAAATAACCGACTGTAAGGTACATTAAATTTCGGTTACATAATAAATCATAAATTTGATTTAACTGAATACCTACGAATCAGAATTACGAACAACGTAAATTGGAACCATAATATGGAAAATGTTGTTGAGAAGGCGAACTCCGTTTTACTGGCAGAACATCTAGAAGATGTAACATATCTACTAGAGAGATCGTCCTTCCTCTTCCTGAAAGGGCAATAAGAGCATTTCTGAAAAAAAAATATCAGCATAGAATATTAACTTAAATGTAAAGTAGTCTCTTCTTAAGAGAACTGAGTAATCTTTTCTTAAGAAAAGAGTGTAGTCTCGTGCGGAAATTAAACGTGGGCAGTCGTTTTAGACAAGAAGGGCTGGCTCTGAGCACTATGCGACTTAACTTCTCAGGTCATCAGTCGCCTAGAACTTAGAACTAATTAAACCTAACTAACCTAAGGACATCACACACATCCATGCCCGAGGCAGGATTCGAACCTGCGAACGTAGCGGTCGCGCGGTTCCAGACTAAAGCGCCTAGAACCGCTCGGCCAAACCGGCCGGCTACACAAGAAGGGAATAGAAGCTTCTGAAATATGGTGGTGCAGAAAAAAAATGAAGTTCAGATGGGTGGACTGAATATCTAATGAAATGGAATTAAGAAGAAAAAATTATAGCAAAATATGACAAAAGAAGAGTTCGGTTGTACGAAGAAGACACCTTCAGCGTCAACATGATGAGGGAATGAAAACTGCAATGGAGCCCAACGGGGTGACCATAGTAAGCAGCTTAGAAAGGCTGTAGGTCGCAGTAAAGCACAAATGAAAAGACTCGTACAGGATAAACTCACATAAATAGCTCCATCAAAGCAGTCTTCAGACGACAGCAAAATAAAAAAAAAAACTATAATAGTTGACGAAATGGGAAAATAGAAAATAGGTGAAGTTTTACTTTTGTGGAAGCGCAGAAATATTTTACCACTTCAGAGTAGTCGTTATAATATTTATGAATTATTTTGTTTTCAAGGCAAATTAAGTCATACTTGTACACCATAACATACGCACAGATATTAATATTTTAACTGCCTTTAAGGAATAGAATGCTGGACTACTTGTACTCCATAGTCACTGGCAGAGGCGACGAACATGCGTGACACGCAGGCGAATAACCGACTAACAGCGCAGTCAGCAGACAAGGCACTAACCCTTCAATTAGGCGACCGCCGATTTCCTTTCTTTTTTCTTCTCGTCTCCCGCCAAACTAACCGTCCCGTAATGACACTAACTTCAAAGGCCCGTCATCTCCAAACTTCCCACCTCTCCTCTATCGTCCAGGTCTGTCGCAGATCAAATCACACTAAGCCTGATCGCTCTTAAAGTAAGTTACGAGCTTTGTACTTCAACGGTTTGGATTTTCTCATTGCCTGCATAAAGGAGCTATATTAGGAAGAAAATTAGAAGTTTCTCCCAGATTTTTCAGACTTCCTTCTTTAGAATCGTCTATAACATACCTCCTCTGGCGTTAGTAAACAGTGCAATAACACATCGGTAGATCGATTATGTGCTTAACATGGGACAGACATCAGCAGGGGTCCTGCACGGGGATAGTCTTGTTATTAAGGCCATGCAACGTATTAAAAACTTGAAAATGTCACACAACAGCGAGAAAGTAGTTGTTACCATTAGTGACGTACATGTAAGTGTGAAGCATGCGAAGTATTAAATACTAAAGTCTGTCCTCAAACATTCGTTCATTGGCCTCTCCAACTCGCAACAAATCTCCTCCCACCTTAATATAGATCTCATGCTACTCTACAGTTCAGTCTGTTTCCATAAAAAGGTACTGGGCTTTCAAATAGATTCATTATTTGCACCAGACCTCTCTATAGATCTAATGTACAACGCGATGGAAAGCACCGTCACCTCCTCCATGGATTACTTACTCCACGACACGTATATAGGGCTAGCAGATAACACGAGCTAAGCCACGACCTATGAAATCTACAGCTGAAACATACAAGCAGAAACTACGCAGATGCCGTCTCCATATAATGCCTGCTGGCAGATCGCGTTATTCACAAAAGCCCCTTCTCGTATGTAGCACACCGGACTCACTGGAACGCTGGTAGGAATGTTTGGCAGGTGATGACCTTCGCTTTCATTCCTGCGGATAGGTAAGCGTCCGGTCCCGCTTTCATGGGGTCGCGCTAGCAGTGACCTTGCGTCTGGGGAAAGTCACCCGACACATGGCGTGCCAGGACGATATCTCACTTTTTACAGGTGTACCCTCTCCATACGTTGAGAGAAATCGAGCCACAGACGTTAGTTAGTGTAGGCGATCCCAGCTCTTACATCCTAAGTTTTATTCGTCTGGAGGAATGTTCAAAAATGGTTCAAATGGCTCTGAGCACAATGGAACTCAACATCTACGGTCATCAGTCCCCTATAACTTAGAACTACTTAAACCTAACTAATCTAAGGACCTCACACAACACCCAGTCATCTGGAGGAGTGTCCAGTGACACGTGCTCAACCAGACTACGTAGCGGATCACTTCCAAGCACACTAACACGGAGACACTCTACCCAAAGGGAGGGGAAATATTGTGTACACATCTGATTCTCACACTGTAAGGCAATGTCTCAGATAAATTAAAAGGTTATCCGCGGTGTTGCGTAGCATATGTTCATTTTCCTATCATTCGAGGGCCGTGGTGTGCTGCGACAAGCTAATAGTCTTAACTCAGTTGTGCATTTTATGTCGTGGAAGCATTTATT
The DNA here is from genome assembly GCF_023897955.1 of Schistocerca gregaria. Lineage (NCBI taxonomy): Eukaryota > Metazoa > Arthropoda > Insecta > Orthoptera > Acrididae > Schistocerca > Schistocerca gregaria. The sequence continues at coordinate 233,730,490 of NC_064924.1, forward strand.
ACTAGCATTTCAGTAATTAGGTTCGCCATGTTAAGGAAGTGCTCTGGTTCCGAAGCTGTATACTGAATTAATGGCTGGCCGCTCTAGTTGCCAAAACGTTCTTTATGTTCTTCACAGCACCACCAGCGTTGGCTTTTGTACTTCATCCATTTTTCAGGGTACCTGAAAAACTGCGCTTTGAAAGCAATTTTGCCACTGCCGTCGGTAAAGAGATCAAGCAGTAAGGGACGCAGGTGATTCCCAGTCGCTTAAATGAGGAAGAATCAGCAGTGATCAACGACATGAGGATGCAGAAGACTATGGAAATCGTTGCATTAAAGACACACGACACGTTTGCACAGGACATGTGATCTTTAATAAAGAATTGTCATGTTCATCTCTCCATTGGCAAAATTCCGGAATAGCCTCCCATTCGGCTCTTCAGACGTGGACTGTGAAGGGAAGGTGATTACGACAAAATAGACGGAATAACCAATGATGGTATAATATTTTACGAGGTCGCTCCTGGAATATAAGAAGGTATAACGGAGTAGATAAACTACATCTGAAAATGGAAACTCAGAGGCTCAGCTTACATTTAGTTCGGCTCAGTGAAGTAAAATGGAAAGATTCTGGTTAGACGAGTATAGGGTAATATCAACAGCAGCACGAAACAATGAAACGAGAGTGGAATTACTCATGAGTAGGAAGATAGTGCAAAAAAGGGTTGTTGTGAGCAATTCATTGATACGATTGTTCTCGTCAGAATAGACAGAAAATGAACAGCGACAACAATAGTTCGTGTGTACACATCATGAGTTGAAGAGATAGAGGAAGTATGAGGATATAACATTTTGTAAAGACAGATAGAAATCCAATAGTAATGGGGATTAGCGTACCGAGTTGGCGCAAAGAATACAAGAAAGGGTTCCGGAAGGACGTCGGCTTGGCAGTGAAAATAAATCTGATAAAAACTAATTGAGTTCTGGAATAAATCTCATATGGTAATAGCGAATACTGTATTCAATAATCACAGCAGATGGTGGTATACTTCGAAAAGACCGGAAGATTTCAGCTCGGTGAAATCCTGGCCAGACAAGGATTTAGCTGTCTTATACTGGACTGAAGGACGTACCCAGCAGCAGATCGCAATTTAATATTGTTGAAGAGTAGACTGAAGTTAAAGAGAATCGTCTCGAACAATCAGTGTGTGAGGAAGTAGGACACTGAAATATTGAGGAAGACGAGTTTGATGTCCGCTAAGGATGTGGCTGCTGCGATAAGGAATACCAGAATACTCAGTTCCTCTTGAAGAAGAGCGGACATACCTAAAAAGCACAATCCCGGATGATGGACAAACATAGGTACAATGAATGATGTGAAAAAATCGAAAAAAAAATGTAGAACAAAAGCAAACTGGTGCTTTTCATTTATTATTATAATGTAGTTCTACCAAGAACCGACGGAAGATTCTGTCAATATGAAAAAAATGACCGCTGGGAAAATTAACTCGGCATAAAAAAAAGACAAAACAAAAATCTTTGGAAATAAAAGATTGGATGGTAACGTTAAGTGTGCAATGGGAATTCCACTGTTAAAAGCACACGAGAGAGCGGACAGGAGGAAAGAGTACATTAAAGGCCTCTGAGGGGAAAGGACTAGTCCTACGTGATAAAAGAAGAAACTGGAATCGATATGGAAGTCATAGGGGCCCCAATATTAGTCAGAATTTATGAGAGGTCTGGAAGACTTAATCAAATAAGGCAGAAGAGGTAGAAAATATTCCATCGAAATTTCTGAAATCGTTTTGGCACGTGGCAAACAAACAAATATTCATATTGGAGTGTTAAGTCCGAGAGACTGACGACGTACCATCAGACTTCCGGAAAAATATCATCCATACAATTACGAAGGTAGTAAGGACAGAGAAGTGCGAGAATTATCGCACAATCAGGTGAACAGATCGTGCCTCTAAAATGCTGACAAGAATAGTCTATAGAAGAATGGAGAAGAACATTGAACTGTTAGAGAGAGGCAGTTCTGACGCCGAACTTGATAATGGAAGCAGGACGAAAGAAAAATCAAGGTAGGCTAATGGGATCTGTCGATCTAGAAAAACGACTTGACGATATAAAATGATGCAAGATGATCGAAATGCGGATAAAAGCAGGGGTAAGGCATGAAGAAGGACAGTCAATATTCAGTATGTACAAGAATCCAAAGCGAACAATAAGAGTGGAAAACCAAAACGAAGTGCTTGGATAAAAAAGGATGTCACCCCTCCTGTTCAATCTGCACATAGAAGAAGCAATGGCTAATATAAACAAACGTTCAAAAATTCAAGGTGAAAGGATATCAATGACAAGATTCGCTGATGACATTGCTATCCTTAGCGAAAGCGAAGAAGAATTACAGGATCTGCTGAATGGAGTGAACAGTCTAATGAGTACAGAATATGAATTAGCCGAACTAGCCGAAATGAGAACTGCGAGAAACTTAGCATCGAAATTGGTGATCACGGAATAGACGATATTAAGGAATTCTACCATCTTGGAAGCAAGATTTCCCATGGCGGAGGAAGCAAGGACCACATAAAAAGCAGACTAGCACAGACAAAAGGTGTATACCTGTCGAAGAAAATGCCTTAACCTGAGGAAGACATTTTTGAGAATGTACGTAAGTAGCACAGCGTTGTGTGGCAGTGAATCACGGAACAGAAGAGAATAGAAGCGTTTCAGATAAGGCTACAGAAGAATGTTGCAAATTAGGTAGTGGTAAGATGAGGATATTCTCTTCAGAATCGGCGAAGGAAAGGACATTTGGGAAACACTAACAACAATGGACAGGATGACAGGATATGTGTTGAAATATTAGGGAAGGAATTCCATAGTACTAGACGGAGCTGTTTTGCTAAAAATTGTGGGGGAAGACAGAGTTGAGTACATCCAACAAATACTAGACGTTGCAAGTGCTACTCTACGATGAAGAGGTTATCGCCGTATAGGAATTCGTGACGGGCGCATGAAACGAATTAGAAGACTCCTGACTCAAAAACAAAAGAAAAGCCAGAGCTACACAGTCTCCGATCGTTATCTAATGTCTCTTCCACGGCCAGTGTTATTTTGAATAAAATAATTTTGGGTTTTATGCAGCGTCACTATAAAACACTAAAGCAACTGAATGTCCGACGTTTCGGCCGACTTTGCGGCGATCCTCTTCAGGGCGGTCAGATATCTTCCATGAGTCTTGTCACTCTGCGTTCACGTACGTGGGCTGCGCCGAGCATTTCGAGAAACAGTTCACCTAGATGACAGCGTATCCGGCCACGGCCATCGACCTGTTGAAAGCAGAACGCGAGTCAGTCTACCAGACGACATGTTTCCATTGATCCTACGCCCATTCTCGACGGTTCCGTGCAGTAACAACACGATGTCATTCAGTCATTGTGGGGCAGAACCCCATGTACACCAGTGTCCGCTGAACGGTGCGCTTCGAGACACTTGCGCTTCTGCCAGCCTTGTAAGCCGGCCGGAGTGGCCGTGCGGTTCTAGGCGCTACAGTCTGGAGCCGAGCGACCACTACGGTCGCAGGTTCGAATCCTGCCTCGAGCATGAATGTGTGTGATGTCCTTAGGTTAGTTAGGTTTAATTAGTTCTAAGTTCTAGGCGACTGATGACCTCAGAAGTTAAGTCGCATAGTTCCCAGAGCCATTTGAACCAGCACTGTATTCTGTCGTCTGAAGGCCAGAGATCGCCGCCTATCCGCTATACAGAGAGGGAACGTCTGCAACATCCACGTTACGCGAAGAGGCGTGGACGTACAACGTGTTATCGTCCTAGTTGTAGCTTTACCGTCCCTCAACCACTTTCCATAAATGCTCACGACAGTATCATGCGAACAGCCGACTAGTTTCACGGGTTCCGACAGACTCGTTCCCGGCCCCGTGCTATAGTAGCTTTCCATTTGTGAAAGTCGCTTTTGACATACCATTTCCCCATCTGCAGCCCATAGCGCCGTTAGGAGCCCACAACGGCAGAAGGTTGCGTTCAATCTGGCGGTGGACAGTGAGCGCATCGTATTAGTTCATCAGTGTGCACACGGTGTTGGCGGTATAGGTGCAGATACTTCTATTGGTGACTGAGGAGAGTGTAGTGAAGATTTCATCATTACTTAATTGATTTGCAGACTAATAATCAAAGCTATTACCAGTTGTTTTTAGGTTGGCACAACTAAGCCATTAATGTTTGTTTTCGCTTGGGTAGCAGATTAGGTACTGAAGTGTGGATGTGCAGACGCAAAACGTATAGTCTGTACCTACAGGTGAGATCCTTTCATGGTTAAGACTGCGCAGAACATATCAGATAGTAAGTTATCTGATGTGTTTGGAGCAGTTTTTGCAATATGATGTTTAAAGAGAGAAATGAAACCGAAGAATCAGACAAGGTAACATTTGAAGGTGGCTTGTTATATTTTTAATTATTTAGTATGCTGGTTGTTAAAACAGTGCTTATGGCTTAGATTATCTTTAAGGTTTTTGTAATGAAGATGTACGGTTTTGTCTTTCACTACAGCGGTAAATGCTAAAGAGAAATTTTTGCGAATTATTTCATGTGTGAGAAGTGTGCAAAGTTGTATTGTTGCTATGACTTTATTCATGTCGTTAAAGCTTAATGTCGGTTCGGTTATTTCGTCAGTGAGATTAGTTCCCGATTTTTCATTTGCATTCATGGTTTTGAGTGCACACTCGCATTGCACATCGCGAATTGTGTGCTGAGTAACATTTCTGAGTACTGATGAAATACCGCCTCACACCGCACATTGCGAGGACGGTGAGAGAAACTTAATTTTGACAGTCATATCGTTATTTTATATAAAAAAAACAAGGTTGCAGAGCAGACGAGTGGTACATTGCACAAAGATAAGCCATAAAGTTTATTATCATTGCAGATCGTAGTCAGTCAGGCACAATGATTTTCAGTGCGCATTTACGAGAATGACATCAGCATAAATTCAGAGGTTTAAGGAGTGTGAAATATTTTATGAAAGTGTTGCATTGTGGTTTCAAACATATTTGACACAGTCAGATGCGTTTTGTTCAGTGATCATTTGTTGTGTAGTAACGATAATAGGTTTGGTACAGCCACTGTCTTCAAAAACTAACAGACTCGCAACATTGAGGGCCAACATTTAACATAGTCATTTTTCTGGGTGAGATAAAGTGCGTAAATTTTATAGGGATAGCAGTCGTATTGAATGATGGACCGACTACTTTGGGCTTTGCATGGTGTAGCTCAACATCTCAGTTACTAAGCTTTGCATATTGTACCGTTGAAAATGGTTCAAATGGCTCTGAGCAATATGGGACTTAACTTCTGAGGTCATCAGCCCCCTAGAACTACTTAAAACTAACTAACCTAAGGACATCACACACATCCATGCCCGAGGCAGGATTTGAACCTGCGACTGTAGCGGTCGCGCGGTTCCACACTGTAGCACCTAGAACTGCTCGGGCACCCCGGCCGGCTTACCGTCTGACTTAACAACTATACGAGTATTAATACATTTTAAAGGAGAAAAAACAACTAACACTTTGAAGAGGATAGATAAGGCACCAATTATTACACTATCTGTACCTATATTCCTCACACCTTGTGTATTAAATTCTGGTACTATGGACGCGAGCCTTTACATTACATTGAAATCAGCTTCTGTGCAACGTCATGTGTGCGTGGTGGGAGGCAACTCATGTGAAATACGCAAGGTGTTTCGGAGTATGACACTGATGAAACGCTGCATGACTAATGGGCTGTAGTTAATTTTACTTTCGCTTAGCGTGAGCAGCCCCGTATCTCACGCAGGCAGGCAACGCCTGCGACTGGTAGCAACGGCGAGAGTGCGCCGCCGGCCCACATCGAGACTGAGAGCCACGCCGTGGGAACAGCGGCCGTTCCCAGCTTAGGAGAGGCCTCACACGCTGCCACATTCCACGAGCTCCGCCTGTGCCGGTGCTCTGACCACTTTTCGGACAGTGGACGGTGCAGGTCCATCGAAGTTCACGCGGTCACAGAGGCAGGCCTCCTGCTTTCTCCCTCTGTCGGAAGATCCCGGCGAGAGGCGCCGGCGAGCTGCTGATAATCCCCGGCGCCGTTTTCTCCACGCAGGACCGTGTCGGGGGACCGATAACTGTCCCGGAGAAATCGGAAGCGACGCGCTAACTGGCCGGTGTGCTGGCATTTGCAGCCGGCGAAACCGTCTTACAGGCGGACGCAGCTCTGAACACTCCGCCCTTTCCGGTACACTTCATACATGCAGCGTGACAAGGCTCGCTTTTTTCTTATGAAGATGAGAAATGTCAGCTGGAGTAGTTACCATAGTTTTACCATTCAGCTAGTCGCTGTTCTACAATTACTCGCGTGTGGAGAATGTTCTCCACTTTGCCTTACCCTATCCTGGTCGGTCACCCAACAGGATGCCAACGCCGGAATCATACCCTACAGTGTTAAACAACTTTTCCCCCAAATGCCTGTGTACTTACTGATTTCGTCCGCCTTTCACGGTGACCCATGTATGTATGTATGTATGTTAACGGGGGACCTTGAAATGGTGGAGAGGCTCCGTCCCCGCCGCAGCCGCAGTGGTCCACAACTCCACGACGACTACCGCAGTCCACTTCACCCCTCCGCCGCCGCACACCGAACCCAAGGTTATTGTGCGGTTCGGCCCCCGATGGACCTCCCCCCCCCCCCCCCCCAGGGAACATCTCACACCAGACGAGTGTAACCCCTAAGTTTGCGTGGTAGAGTAATGGTGGTGTACGCTTACGTGGAGAGCTTGTTTGCGCAGCAATCACCGAATAAAGGGAAACCGCCAGCATTCGCCGAGGCAGATAGAAAACCACCTAAAAACCATCGACAGACTGGTCGGCTCACTGGACCTCGACACAAGTCCTCTGTGCGGATTCGTGTCGGGGACCAGACGCTCCTTCCCGCTCCGGAAAACCGTGCGTTAGACCGCTCGGCTAACCGTTACCCATAGTTGTATACGATGTCTCACACAAACGACAAAACCCTGTTACAAGCAGTTTATGGTGCGGTTGCTGTCGGGGCGAATACATGCCCGGTACAGTAGCGCGGCTGCCCGTCCATTGCCATTCGTTTATCCGCATACAAAGATCACCTCGCCTTCGTCTGGTATATAACGGACCATTGCCTCGGCACTGCACTAAATGATATACGTCCACGCAAGAATCGGTTGGCAACACTCACAAAAAAAGCAAATGCATCGACTAACAACCAACGATGTAAACAAGTTACCATTATATCAATAGAGTCTTACATATTTTATTGTTATTGACAAAATCGTCGACATCTGTGGCGCTAAAAATATGTCTGACGGCGATTTATTTCCAGGAGAAGGCCGTGAGCCCCTGAACCGAATCCTGGAACATTTCCTGAATGAGTCGTGCACGTATAAATGACACCTTGCCGGCGAAGTCATTTCGCGAAGATCACAAGAGAAAAACGAATGCCGATGGAAGGAAATTAACGAAACTGGATTTCTAGAAGACAGTGTTAAGTGTTGTGTTACTGATCCGAATATACGTGCTTTGGGACAGCTGTTTCCTTGGTTCTGCGAAAAATCGTTACCTGTAAACTTGACAGAAGTTCGCGCACTACTGAGCTTTAAGGATCGTAAATGCAACCAATGTTCCGTCCGTGAGGTCTCGTTTGATATGCATATGCAAACTACACGTGTTAGCTGAGTTAAATTTTTAGTGAGAAACTAAACGTCAGAACCCTAACAAAGTTTTTTTTTATTTAGATGAGAAATGAATCTGCATATTTCATGGCGAATTGCTATCGGCAAAACGACAGTCTGCAGTGGTACTCTAAACCGAAAGTGAGAGTTGCTGATTAGTTCTTGTACCTCCTACTGATTTAACACCGTTACGTCGAGCTTGTCGAGCAGTTAAATTCGTGGTATGAGCAGTTTATAGTTGTATTAAATGACTAGGGAAAGATGATAGATGCTACAAAAATGCGTGATTATTAATGACTCGCTATACTTTGGAAAACAATGGAACTGAACATACATTGTCAGGTAGCATGCATTCAAATAGAGAACCAACATTACCGTCCACGACTGAAGTGGCAAAAGACTATTCCACGGCCATAGATGAAGTAGATCGTGAGTCTCAGACATAATAAGGCGCAGAGACTAGTTAGTAAATAGTTAAACGAACGCCGTACAGTCACAGAAAGCAACCCAATGTCTCTCGAAATATGCGTGAGGAGCAATTTAGTAGTGGAACGCATACAAACTAACAGTAAAAACAGACAGATGCTAGGCTGAGATTCATTGGAAGAATGCTGTGGAAGTGTAGCCACCCATGAAGATCCTCGTTCGATCGGTACTTGAATACTGCTCGTTAGTTTGTGACACGTAACAGATGTAACTGACACACGAAATATACAAGATATAAGAACAAATGGCGTTTAGTACGTAGGAAGTGTTCCAAAGATGCTCACCTTATTCCTGTGACACTATGCAACAGAGGCATTGTGCTTCATGAACTGCTTTAAAGTTAAAATCCAAAGGGCGTACGTTCCTGGATGAGACAGCCAGTATATTACTTCCTACGAAGTACGGGGGAAATTCTTTTCCTTCAAGGTCTGATCGTTCGCGAAATTTAAATCAGTGCAAATCAGATGATTTGCGCAACTGTGTTGTGCAATGTCTCTAGTATGTCCGTCGAGTGCATCACGTGGCACTTCCATTTGTGAGCGCACAGTGAGCACACAAACATGGCTAGAACAGTAGCGTCTCCCGATAATCGTGGAGTGCTTGCTGCCATTAGATTTCTTCATGTTGAGGGGTTCCACCGGATTTGCATCCAGCCCACATGAAGTAACTATGGTGAGATACAGCAAAATGCCGCAATGGTGCAGGAACTTCGAATCAGGATGTACAGAATGCATGTTGCCGGCTGTTAGGGAAGGAAGCAAGTGAAACCGATGATCTTGCTCACCGATTGACTCAGGCGATTAGGGAAAATGGTTTACGAAGGGCAACTCGAAACAGGCACAGTGTTACCTGGCATTGTGGTTTACGACAATGTTCCGCCGCACATTGCCGATGCAACACAGATGCTCCTGCAGCGTTCTCGATGGGTTTGATCAGCCACTGTGTAACTCAGACTTGGCTTCCTCTGATTTGCATATCGTTGCTCACGCGAACCGCTAGCTGTGAGGACAGCATTTTGGCACAGATTAGCGTAGAGAATTGTCGGAAATCACATGCAGCTGCCTTCTGTGACGAAGACGTGGGAAAGTTGGTACCACGCTACGACAAATGCAGGAGGGGCGAGTATGTAAGGAAAGTAGCTGGAAGATGTGGTTTCCATTCCGCTACCGAACGGACCTAAGAAACTCAATTATAAGATCCTGAAAACAAGGTATGTCTCACACCACTTGCAACTGTTACGGGAATGAGGAGTATCAATGGTACTCAAACCACTCTACGCCACAAACCATAAGGATGCTTGCGGAGTATTGATACAGTTGTTCGAAAATAAACGGATATAATGGCAAGGAGTTTGTAAAAAAAATGTCGTGAACAGAAGGATGAGAAAACTGTGTTTATTACAGAAATCAGAGGTCACTTGAGCCATCATTTACTCTACTACCACGTGACAACGCTCAACTACCTCGAACGTAAATAATAGTGCTGCCACTGTAGATGGAGACAGTCGATCTTGTCGGGTGCTACCGACGGCAGACTTCTTGACTGCTTCGTTTAGGTCGTGAATGGGGCTTCCCAACTGCTGCACTAGGTGAGAACTGATAGCGACCGCCGCTGGCAGATCAGTATGAGAGAGAGAGCGCGTTGACTTTCACTTTCGTCGACACGCCTCGCGTGATGACGTTAATGGAAATTGTGGGCAACAAACACACGCAGAGAGGAAGAGTGAGGTGAGGAGCGGAACAGAATTTCCTAGACAGCGCGCTGTTTGTCACGCTTACCACCATTACCGTCATCTCACGGCGAAACCGAGCGCAGTAGATGGGTCAGCAGTAGTCTTACTGCGACACTGAAGCTTCGACGCCTTAATAAGATATTGTCCTCATATGCGCATAAACCATGAAAAGATAAACTGTCATCACAGGACGTTGCTGTGGAATTTAAATCACGTGACAAACTCAACTCATAAATGCGCGCTTCACTGCATGAATCCAGAGTTCAGTTTCTATCCGATAGATGGCTCCCCAATGTTCTAAATAGAAGCAAATGCCGTGTGTCACGTTGTACCTAATCTTCGTAAACAACCAAGAGAGCAAAGACAGCAGTTCGTGGTGATGACGAGGTTTTGCAGAAGTGATAATGAAGCAATTGATTTGTCTGTTAGTGGTCGAGATGTCGAGGAAGCGCAAACAGTAGTTCAAAGTGAATCTAGTTCTAAATTAGGGATGAAAGTGACGATAATGATGAGTGTGCGCCGGCCCCTTTTAAAACATTTTCGTACTACGACACAAAGACAACTAAACGGTCCTAAAAAGAAATTGATAACCCCGATACTTCTCCATCATTGTTTACAGCGCTGATTGTGAAGATTTGTTGAACAAATATAAATCACAGCCAGCATTTGTTCTACATAATTCTTTTACAATATGTGGGGCCTTCGTTGGGACTAATTTGTAACGAGAAAACGATCGAAAAGTAGACTTCAGGCTTAATGATGACGGTAAGTGATTTCAAATTACACTAGACGAGATAACGACGTATTTTGCAACAGTTACCCTGAAAACACAAGTGCAAAAATACTAGAACAAAAACAAGTATTTAGAGTCAACTATAGTCACATTTATAAGAGCGTTTTTAGATCTACTGTACCCTAAAACAATCATATTAACTGATTGGTATTAAATCTGATTTCGCAGCAACCAGTGCGGTATTTAAATACGATCTCATTGGGTTCATGTTTAAGTCGACAGCCATAGGCAATAGATAACTTGTTACATGATTAATGAAAAACGTGTTTATATTGACCATAAACTGCTTTGCAAACTACACTCATGCTCATAAATTAAGGATAAAGCTGATACATGATGAAACAACGCTCTGGTGTGCGGTTTGCGGGTTTAAATCATCTCGGGGTATGACCATGCGGTGCATTTGACCCGCGGTCGTCGCATTGTGGCGCTGGCAGCAGTCCAAATACACAGAGGTTAGGGCATGTCACAGTATGGTGCAGCGAGTAAGTGTGCAGACGTTTCCAGACGTGCTATGGTGACTATGTGTTGAAAATGGCTCAAAGAACACATATTGATGACATTATGAGGGGTAGAATACTAGGGCGACTGGAGGTTGGTCAAACACAGCAGGTCGTAGCACGGGCCCTCCGTGTGTTACAAAGTGTGATCTCAAGATTATGGCAACGATTCCAGCAGACAGGAAACGTGTCCAGGCGCTACAGTACGGGATCTCCACAGTGCGCAACACCACAAGAAGACCGATATCTCACCATCAGTGCCGGAAGACGGCCACGGAGTAATGCAGGTAGCCTTATTCGGGACTTTACCGCAGCAACCGGAACAGCTGTCTCCAGACACACAGTCTACACACGACTGAACAGACATGGTTTATTCGCCCGGAGACCTGCAAGGTGCATTCCACTGACCCCCGGTCACAGGAGAGCCCGTAAAGTATGGTGTCAAGAACACAGTACATGGTCTTTGGAACAGTGGTCCCAGGTTATGTTCAAGGACGAGTCCAGGTATAGTATGAAAAGTGATCCTCGCCGGGTTTTCATTTGGCGTGAACCAGGAACGAGATACTAACCCCTTAATGTCCTTTATAGGCACCTGTATGGAGGTCTTGGTTTGATAGTGTGGTGTGGGATTATGATTGGTGGACGTACACCCCTGCATGTCTTTGACAGAGGAAATATAACAGGTCAGGTGCATCGGGGCGTCATTTTGCACCAGTATGTCCACCTTTTCAGGGGTGCAGTGGGTCCCACCTTCCTCCTGATGGATGATAACGCACGGCCCCACTGAGCTGTCATCGTAGAGGAGTACCTTGTAACAGAAGGTATCAGGCAAATGGAGGGGCCTGCTTGTTCTTCAGACATAAACTCCATCGAGAACGTATGGGATGCTCTCAGTCGACGTATTGCTGCACGTCTTCAAACCCCTACGACACTTCAGGAGCTCCGACAGGCACAGGTGCAAGAATGGGAGGCTATATCCCAGCAGCTGCCCGACCACCTGATCAAGAGTAGCTGCCCGACCACCTAATCCAGTGTATCCCAACCCGTTGTGCGGCCTGTGTACATGTGCATGGTGATCATATCCCATATTGACGTCGGCGTTTTGTAGCACATGTGTTTCAGGACGGTTTTCTCAACTTATCACCAATACGGTGGACTTAAAGATCTGTGTTATGTGTGTTAGCTATGTGCCTATGCTATCAGTGCCAGTTTTGTGTAGTGCCACGTTGTGTGGCACCACATTCTTCGATTATCCTTAATTTATGGTTATGAGTGTATATTGAAATGTGCTACTGATATTGTACTAAGCATTGGAAAACAGTCACTCAATTTCTCTTAATGGATATTCGACAATGTAACAGCGGAGTCCGTTTCTTCAGGGGGTTCTCTCTGCTATTCTTTCCTCTCTGAAAACTGGTAAAGAAAAGCAGAGAAAGAGTTTCGTTTCGAACACGAGTTAACATGTTAAACACAGCGCAACCCTGATCGATCCGAGGACGGCGTCGAAAGGCTAATTACATCAGCGTTCGATCTTCCATGAGGATACGCACGAACGCCTTTGAGCCAGCCGAGGAACTCCGTTACGCGCTGTGCGACTCTTTGCCGGAAAGTGGTCGCCACTGGCCTCGTCTTTATAGAACGACTTGCGGAAATGCAGACCGGGGGGGATGGTCACCGGCCGCGGTGATTACGAAACGTGCCGGCTAGCTACACGAGGCGAGACGCCGACCTGCGGTTTCCAGCGGCCGGGCTGTGCCGTCAAACGCGAGGCGGAGCCAACCGGCGGAAACGACGGAGGCGTGGCACGACAGTGTGACGACGGGGCCACGACGCTTTCCTCTCCGAACTCAAGTTCTCAGCAGCAACTCTGTGGCGTCTATGCTAGGACGCTCTAAATGCGATGAGGTTTGTTCCTTCCGTCTTACTGAGCAATGTATACTACTGGCCATTAAAATTGCTACACCAAGAAGAAATGCACATGATAAACTGGTATTCATTGGACAAATATATTACACTAGGCGTGACATGTGATTACATTCTCACGTAATCTGGGTGCATAGATCCTGAGAAATCAGTACCCAAAACAACCTCATCTGGCCGTAATAACGGCATTGATACACCTGCGCATTGAGTCAAACAGGGCTTGGATGGTATGTACAGCTACAGCTGCCCATGCAGCTTCAACACGATACCACAGTTCATCAAGAGTGGTGACTGGCGTATTGTGACGAGCCAGTTGCTCGGCCGCCATTGACCAGACATTTTCAATTGGTGAGAGATCTGGAGAATGTGCTGGCCAGGACAGCAGTCGAACATTCTATGTATCCAGAAAGGCTAGTACAGGACCTGTAACATGCGGTCGTGCATTATCCTGCTGAAATGTAGGGTTTCGCAGGGATCGAATGAAGGGTAGAGCCACGGGTCGTAACACATCTGAAATGTAACGTCCACTGTTCAAAGTGCCGACAATGTGAACAGGAGGTAACCGAGACGTGTAACCAATAGCACCCCATACCATCACGCCGGGTGATACGCCAGTATGGGGATGACGAATACACGCTTCCAATGTGCGTCCACCGCGATGTCGCCAAACACGGAGTACACTATCGCAGGCGATCTTGTCTGTGATGCAGCCGCGCCCGCTACGGTCACAGGTTCTAATCCTGCCTCGGTTCATGGATGTGTGTGTAAACTTTAGGTTAGGTTTAAGTAGTTCTAAGTTCTAGGGAACTGATGACCACAGCAGTTAGGTCCCATAGCGCTCAGAGTCATTTGAACCATTTTTGTGATGCAGCGTCAAGCGTAACAGCAGCCATGGCCTCCGAGCTGATAGCCCATACTGCTGAAAACGTCGTCGAACTGTTCGTGCAGATGATTGTTGTCTTGCAAACGTCCCCACCTGTTGACTCAGGGATCGAGACGTGGCTGCACGATCCGTTACAGCCGTGTGGATAAGATGCCTGTCATCTCGACTGCTAGTGATATGAGGCCGTTGGGATCCAGCACGACTTTCCGTATTACCTTCCTGAACCTATCGGTTCCATATTCTGCTAACAGTCATTGGTTCTCGACCAACGGGAGCAGCAATGTCCTGATACGATAAACCGCAATCGCGATAGGCTACAGTCCGACATTTATCAATGTCGGAGACGTCCTTACACGAGGCATCACTACGACGTTTCACGAGGTAACGCCAGTCAACTGCTATTTGTGTATGAGAAATCGGTTGGAAACTTTCCTGATGCCAGCACGCTGTAGGTGTAGCCACCGGCGCCAACCTTGTGGTAATGCTCTGCAATACTAATCATTTGCATATCACTGCAACTTCTTCTTGTCGGGTAAACTTCGCGTTTGTAGCAGGTCATCTTCGTGGTGTAACAATTTTAATGGCCAGTGGTGTAACAACATACACCTGGGTAGTTCTGCTGAACGAGGACAAACTGCAAGAAATGGCACTTACAGGATAAAGAGTAAAAGGGTCATATGGAAATATGGCCGGTAATGCTTCCCGAGGTAGTTACATCCACTTTAAGGCGGAAGTGAAAGATGTTCGACAGTGTTGGTTTCAGTGGTTAAAACATGCGTGAGAACACACTACACAAGTGGGAATGATCCGTCTGTACTAGCGTTCTACCTCCACACTCAAGAGTACTTTTAAGTTCTCCATGCCTGCAGTGTGCTTACAGAGGTACCAGGGGCATCCGCTTCTTTGTTGCCGCCTACGCACACTGGTGTGGATCCGTTTAGTATACTGCGATCCTGAGTCTATGGACCCGAAGAAGGTAAAGTAAAATCGTATGGCATTAATTGCTGGGAGCCACTGAAAGGCAGGTTCATCTGCCTAATTGGAATGTTTTCACCTGTTCTTAGTATCGAGAAGGGTATCTGTTACGTGCAGGTGACTGTAAGGGGTGTGTATAGTGTTGGATAAGTGAGAGGGGAAAGTGTGAAACTTACCGGCTGTCGGAGAGCACTAAGGGGGACGCACAGTTTAACGTCCATATCTGATAGATGTGTCACAATCAACACTTCATGAGACACAGTGGTGAGGCTTGGAATTTATTCCAGG
Source organism: Schistocerca gregaria (assembly GCF_023897955.1). Taxonomy (NCBI): domain Eukaryota; kingdom Metazoa; phylum Arthropoda; class Insecta; order Orthoptera; family Acrididae; genus Schistocerca; species Schistocerca gregaria. The sequence goes on from NC_064924.1 coordinate 233,745,807, forward strand.
ACATGTGCACAAAGACTGGTGATCAAGCGTTTTTCGCCACTGCCCCTTAGTGTTGTTTCTCCTGTAAAGTCACAGGGAAAACTGTCAGTAGCACTTTTCCTACCCGAACAATCACCCATCTAAATACTGGCCACATCCTTCAGCTCTTAACGTCGGTGATACGACGGGAAGAAGTGTATCCACCTCCGCACTGCCATTGACATGGCCTGGTATACTAACCAGTAACAGGCCGACATGGTCTTTGCATAAGAACAGGCAAATAGCAATGGCTTGGTGCCAGTGCGTGAGAAGTATCCCTGCCAATAGCAACGGTATTTTATCGTTTGTGTGAAGCAGGCTCGTTTACAAGAGTGGGTAATCATGAAACGTGGGGCGCACTCAATATGTACACGAACCTTAGAGGAATAGTGGATGAACACTGCAGAATATGATTCCCATTTCAGCTACAAGTAGGTCACTCGACAGAATAGGGTAAGCCAGATGAACATGTAGCACACTTTGCACGGTAACTGCTGCTGTCGGTATCATTTAGAACTCGAGTCCTTCTAACTTATGAACGTACTTCTGCTCCGACGGATTTGTCGGTGGTTCATTGCATAGACAAGCAGAGCTGGGATTACTGTCATCCATCCTATTCACAGATGAGGTCACTTTTACGACGTATTGTCAACATTCGCAGCTATGGACGAGCCTCATGGTAAGGTGCCAGCGAATCACCAGATCAATTCAGCATAGATAGTTGAGTAGTGGCTGTTATACTAGGGACCACACCAGGTTGGACTGAGAGGGAAAACAGACAAAATTCAAAGAGCAGCAACATATTTAGTTACAGGTTCATTCAGTAAGTGCAAAAGCGTCACAGAGATGCTCCATCAAGTTGGTATTTTGAAAAATAAAAGAGCTGTCTGTTTGGCCAAGTTGGCCACCAGGATGCCGACTCTAGAAATGGGGGTTCCAGAACCGTAGCTTCTGTCGTTTGTACATCATCAGTTACTGCAAGTTTGGAACTCAGGACGGTCTGCCCTGATCTCCCCAAACAAGCCGAGGACAATTGAGGAGACCACTACCACACGGTAATCTTCCCTGCATGCTTCTCTCAGGGAATCCACTATCCTCTGTCGACTCCACATTCGCCACACTTCGCTGATCCATGGCCACACCCTCCTACATGAAGATCCCACTCACTGCTGATGCAGAGCCTACCTGACGATGGCCCACTTAATCATAGACTGCCCTAATTTGACTGCTTTGAGATGACCTCTTAATCTTTCTGACATGCTACCTCTGGTGATAGCAGACGATCCCAACTTCGCTGACCTGCTGTTACTTTTACCTGAGAAGGTGGTTTCTATTCATCCCTGTAATGTAGGCCTTTTTAAAGTCATTGACCGTCTGAGGTATTGGTGGGCCACCCTTACCCTCTACCCCCCCGCACCCCCTCCTCCTCGTCCCCCAAACGGCTGTTGTTGGACCTTTCTCAGTAGCCCAGCCTGGGCTCTATGCTTTCCACCTTTTTTTCCTCATTATTCTTTTTTCATTTATTGGTTTTAATGTCTTGCCCTTACTGATATTTTAATGACTTGTTTCTGCTGTCTTTTTCTGGGCTTTTATTTCTGTTTCTTTTTGTGTTAGTTACACTTTGGCTTTTCAGGATTTGCCTTTCGCTTTTTTCCTTTGACGACCATTTCTGGTTTGCCACTTAACGGAAGAATGGACTGTTGACCTCACAGTTTAGTCCCTCTCACTCCAAACCAGCCAACCAATCGACTGCTGTGACAGATGCTGCATGAGGAGTTCTGCTTCACGGTATGGCCTACTGTTAAAATTTGGGTCAACCAATTCATTGTTTCCTTCTATCTGTATCTTGCTAAGAGATTGTGAAAATAAAATTAGATATCAGAGCCCACATGGAGCCTTGGCAGCAATCGTTCTTCTTGAAAACCATTCGTGACCGAAACAGAAAAAAGGGACAGTGACAGTGGCACACAAAACGACCCCCACCACAAACTGTAAGGCACGTAGCTGAGTCCAGATGTATTTGCCAGCGTAGAATGTGTGTGTGGGGATTATTGGTGACTGTCTCGTTTGATCAGTCAGTTCCTCACGTGAGATACGTGTGCAGTTACTGTGGATGATCCTGCCTCTTGGTTGAACGAAGGGCAATGTGAGTACTACGACACTCTAGCTCACTTTCGCATTTAAGTCAAGAAGCTTTTCGGCAGCATCTACTCCGGACGAGGTGATCCAGTGGCATGGTCTGCCCAGTTGTCAGACGTCAATCCTTTTGATTTATACCTTTGGGCGGTATCTGGAAGAAATCACGTAGGTGAGGCGCATCCTGGTCGAGCAGACACTGGAATAACGCATTCATGCTGCCTATGACGCCCTTTGGCTGCAGCCTGGCACAATTGAACATACACATTAGTAGTAGCTGTGTCGTGTTCGCACGCCTTTACAGGCCTGTGGCAGCAATTTCGAACATCTTGTCTAGTGGTATCCAGCGAGGTCTAAAGCTTGGCGTAAAAATGGAAAATCATTGGAAGGAATTAAAATAAATAATAGCTGCTGGCTCATCGCTGGAAGAAAGAGGTGAGACAGCCACTCTACAAATCACAATATCGTCCCAAGCTTAGGCCAGGGTGCTGACACTTAACAAAATTTTGAAAGCATTACCACACTCGTTATGTCAGCAGTTGAAACAGAGAACAGATCCTCAATCAATTTTGCTTTCACCCACTCGTCAGAATATAAAATGCATTCATCTGTTGTGACGTACAGTGAACTGTATGTTACAGGCTTCACAGACTGGGGATGTGTTTTTCTTTGAAGAAAATGATTTAAAAGTCAGTATTACGCAGATTTTTAACACTAACACTTTTACAACTACTTAAATTACCATTTGTCTTCTAAAACAGGGAAAATAGTCCATATCAGATCTAGCCCCTCTCGGACTATCGTATGGGTGCTCTTGAAGCCATGTGTTAGGGACAGTACGCAGTTCGAAGGCAGGTCACGGCCACTTCAACCCGCTGGAGTGACCATGGGGAACGCCATGGCTGGACAATTTGATTCACCAGCTGCAGCTTATTGATGATGATCATGTTTGGTTTGTGTGCGCGGTTATCAGCGTCCGTACAAATTCGCAGCCTGTGCTCAGCCCAATTTAGCCAGTTTCATGAATGATCGTGAAATGACGAGGACAACACGAACACCCAGTCATCTCGAGGCAGGTGAAAATCCCTGACTCGGGAATACAGCTTATTTGTCTTCACTGTAAGACACTCTCTTCCTCCTCCTCCTTCTACTTCTCCTCCTACATCTCCTTATCGTCTCATGGAGCGTTTCTTGCAGTTCGTCGCTATTTTCAAAGTCACCCTCTAGAGTTTTATTCATTTGGATAGTTGCTATACAATAATTATTAGATATATGAAAATCTGACTATATAATTACTAGAGAGCGTCTATTATTTTCTTGAGAGAAAACATCGCCAATGGTCTGCAACGAAACAACTGTAAGTTTTTGTTTGCCTTTCGTGCCTCAAAAAAGATAATTACGAAAGATACTGAGCTGTGGTCTTTACTTAAGATATTTTGTGTCCAGTTTTCACTTACATAAGTAGGTGTCTTCTGCTTGTACATACTTGAGTTAGTTCTTCGGTTGCCACAGATTTTTTTTCAGCACTGCAGCTTTTCTGACGTACGACGTAACGAAACTCTTCTATTGTTCGTTTCCATAATCATGGCGCTATATTGTCGTATGTGAACTCGGAAAGTTCTATGGCGAAATCCTGTGGCCTCATGTCTGTATTATAGGAATGTTTTGGTCAGTGTGAAAGGGTCAGCTACAAACATACTGCCGATTGATATTTACAGTCTTCTGTCCACGAAACAGGAGACATGCAACTATTGAATCATCTTGTAACAAGAGCCTATTTAGAAAACTCCTCTACGCAACACGAATTTTGTTTTGTTTTTGCGTTGTTATGGTGAGTGCCTAATGTTCACTTCATATTTCATGAAATTTCAATAAAACTTAACTTTGAAGTGTTTAATAAAGAAAAAATTGCGAATTTTTACCTCAGTAAATTGAGAATCAAAGAAGTGCGGACGTATCCCAAGTTTACTCGTGTTTCGCGTGCCATCGGTTAAGGACGGATGTCGATAACTCCTGGTTTTTGCGCACTGACTGTAGATGGCATACATTTTAAGTGAATTTTCCATTTCATTACACCAGTAGTTAGTGCATCAAACTTTACTTCCTTCATGAACTATTTGCTTATGTATTTCGATACTTCATATAGTTACTATTTTCGACTTTTTCCTACCTGTAGAGATGACTCTATTCCGAAAACAAGGAAATTAACGAACGTGATATATGTTCGTAGGTTTGTGACGATGGTTATTGACATATGCCTTCTGAGAATGAAGGTTCGGTTATTATGTGAATGAACGCTTTTTGGTTCTGAGGACGATTACAGTGACAGTGACATCGTTAGACCTCTAAAGAGGCGTACTCTGCCAGTGTTTCCAAGTGATTCCGGCAATAACGATGGAAGTGATTCTGTTCCTGTGAGTGATTCATTTCTTGTTTGGCGTACCCTTTCGATCCGGCGCCCGAGGCTCACTCGGGCAGTGGTTACGCCAGCACACGAGTGTGACTCAGGCGTCTTCCCGAATGCGTTTAAACCAGCATCCCGACCATGTACCAGTATTTACGGATGGCTCTAAACAGGGGGACTATAGGTTGTGCTATTGTTTTCCCTGATCGAGTCGTCAAGTTACGGCTTTCTGCGGCGTTTACCATCTTAGATGCCGAATTGTTTGCGATCTTCCGGGCATTGCAGCAGATGAGATGTGTTCCCAGTCTTAAGTTTCTCATCTGTTCTGACTCCCTGAGTGCCCTTCAGACCATGCAACACTTGTACCCAGCGGATACAGTCGTCCAGAACATCCATGATGCCCTACTCCACCTGCAGCGGCAGGGGAAGGAGGTTTCCTTCTGCTGGGTGCCGGGGCACGTGGGTATTAGGGGAAACGAACTGGCGGATGTGGCTGCCAAAGATGCATGTTCCCTCCCTGTTGAATGTGCCGTCCCCCTCCATGCTGTTACCTCCCTTTTGCGTTTTCGTGTTATGCGTCAATGGGAAGAGGAGTGGCTGGCAGTCGGTGAAAATAAGCTGCGTCTGGTCAAGGCCACCACGCGGTCATGGCGTACGTCCTACCAATCATACAGGCGGGATGAGGTTCTCCTCACTCGCCTCCGCATCGGGTACAGCCCCTTGAAGCATGGGTTTTTACTCCGGCGGGAGGACCAGCCAATATGCAGCGCTTGTGGCGTCCAGATTACTGTCCGCCACATTTTACTTGACTGTTTATTCTCAGACCAGAGGGCGGCCGTTTCCTTGCCACCGGATTTGCCCTCTATTTTGCAAGGCGACGCAACGACTGTGGTTAAGGCCTTACGGTTTTGTGTCCTGTCCAATTTGTTGCCTCGGATTAGAGGGAGAGGATTTTAATGTGCTGCTGGGTGAGTGGCTCACCCAGGTTTTAGGTAAGAGGTCCGTCAGTCACGATTACCTACTTGTTTCACTTCTAATTCTGTTCTCTTTTCCTTCTGTTTCCTTTTTAGTGCGTTTCTTCTCCTCTTGTTTTGCCTCTGTATGTGAGGATTTGGAACTGCGCCATGTCTGTGTCTTTTAGCCGTTCTCCTTGTTCGCTGTCCGTCTTCGTCCCTTCACCGCATGTGTTACTGTTTCTATGCGTTTTGGGCGCTGATGACAACGCTGTTTAGCGCCCGAAAACCTCAAGCCACACACACACACACACACACACACACACACACACACACACACGAATGCGTTAGCCCTTCAAGTAACTGATTTATTTGTAAGTATGTACTACAAGTGGCTGCGTAGCACAAGAGAACAACAGAACGGAGCCACTGTCGCCTACTACTTGGCGAGAACGGTCACAGACGGAGCAAAAAAGAGAATTCACAGCGACAGGCTCTTAGGTGAAACCGACGACGCAAAGATGACAAGTGGCAAGGGCAACTAGAAGCCTATCGTTCAGACGTCACGGGTGTGCGTCCATCGCGGATGTTCATACCAGAGAGGCGCCCTTGAGCAGACGACTAACGACACTGTGTGGCCGGCTCGGCGCGGCATAATGAATGAGAGGCGGCGGGGAGGTGCTGGGCGTGGTCCGTCCTTGTGCGTGCGGGTGTGGCCACTGCGGGCCGACGCCGCGGCTGCCCTTGACCCGACACAAGGCAGCGACGCAGGGGCCACGCCGGGCGACGCCCGCGGCAGCGGCTGGCCGCACTCTGCACTGCTTCTCTGCCTGTGTCTGTCAGCTATCCGAGCGCAATGCTTTTCTGAAAAGGAAAAGGCGAGAGGGGGGGGGGGGGGCGGTGGTGGGTGCGAGAGGCAATGAACCCAAGTCGTCATAGGTATGAACAGTGTCTTACACAGAAAAGAAAAAGCTGTCGGCATTGTAACGACATTTTTTCATTAGTAATGCAATGTGGACTGAGAGTAAAATGAAGAAACAATCTGGTAATAAGTGGCAGGACTGAGATTTGCAAAAAACTTAACATAAAAATTGGCGACAGCGAAAGACAAAGTCCAGCAATTCTGCTATCTTGAAAGCAAAATAATACCTGAGGGACGATGCAAGTGCGACACAAAAATGGATCTGAGCACTATGGTACTTAACTTCTGAGGTCATCAGTCCCCTAGAACCTAGAACTACTTAAACCTAACTAACCTAAGGACATCACACACATCCATGCCCTAGGCAGGATTCGAAACTGTGACCGTAGCGGTCGCGCGGTTCCAGACTGTAGCGCCTAGAACCGCTCGGCCACTCCGGCCGGCGAAGTGCGACACAGACAGACCAGCACAGCTCAAGAGGACATTCTTAGCCAGTAGCAGTCAGCTAGTATCCAACATGGGCCTTAATTTGAGGAAGAAATTTCTGAGACTTTTAGTTTCCTGCGCAACACTGTACCTTGCTGAATCGTGGAATGTGGGATAAACGGGAAAAAAAGAGAATATAAGATTTTGAGAGCTAGTCCTTTGCAACGATGTCCAAAATTAGGTAGACTGCCAGGAAATGAAGGGGTTCTCCGTACAGTCGGCGAAGAAACATGCGGAGAACGCTGCCTTGAAGGGACGAGATGGTAGCACATCCGTTAAGACATCAGGGAATAACTTACATGGTAACAGAAGGAGCTGTAGTGTGTTAAAACTGGCCAGGAAGACAGAGACTGGAATATATCCACCAAATAATTGAGGAGGTAGGTGCAAGCTCTACTCTGAGAGATTAGCACAAGAGGAATTCGTGACACGGCGCGTCAAACCAGTCAGAAAACTGATGCTCTTTCCCTTAAAAGGAAAAAAAACCGGGAGGGGGGGGGGGGAACCAAAAAGGAGGGTTAATGTTTTATGTACTGTCCGATCATGGGAAGATGGGAAAGGAAATGGGCCATGCCATTCTGAGGGAATCGTCGCAGCACTTATCTTAACCGATTTAGGTGATATTTAAATAGCACCCTCCTTACCCTCTTTATGCGAGTCCAGCGCGCTGACGACTGCGCCAACTCGCTCCATATACAAAAGATAGGGCTACGTTTGGGGCGTTAGGCGTTTGCGATGCTGAACCTTTAAACAAAACACTGTTAATTTTGGTAAATTCTATATAGACTAGTCTGGCAGAGCAATATTCATTCTCTTGAAGGAAAAAACATTAAGGTCCGGGACATAGAAACAGAGGCTATTTTTCCAGTCCACCTGCCTAAAGTTACTAGTTACAACATGAAATCCTACACAACAGACGCAAACGGCGCAGAGAAACCATGTTGAAATAATGGAAATCAATAGAAACATCGCTATTTGCCCCAAATTAGTACTGAATGAACAGATAATATTCCCATAATCTCCACTTCTAACTGCAAACGGTGCAAATAAAACATCCAGTCTAGTTTGTAAATTATCCTTCCTGCTTACACGTTTCCAGTGGTGGTGGTGGTTAGTGTTTAACGTCCCGTCGACAACGAGGTCATTAGAGACGGAGCGCAAGCTCGGGTTAGGGAAGGATTGCGAAGGAAATCGTTCGTGCCCTTTCAAAGGAACCATCCCGGCATTTGCCTGAAGCGATTTAGGGAAATCACGGAAAACCTAAATCAGGATGGCCGGAGACGGGATTGAACCGTCGTCCTCCCGAGTGCGAGTCCAGTGTGCTAACCACTGCGCCACCTCGCTCGGTTACATGCCTCCAGTTTTGCTTCATTTCAATTACTGATATTTCATTTACTCTATAATGTTACTTTCTATAATTACAGTTGTTTCGCTTACTAGTTAAATATCATGTAGCTGAATTATGAAATTATACTGAGACACTTCTAGTAATGGCCTGAAACATGCCACCAAAATTTATTTTATTGTTCTCATTTGATTTTTCTCCGAGCAATTGTTGCAATTTGTCATGTAGTTCCTTAGTTCAGTGTGTCATGCTTTATATAAAGGATTTATTTAGAAAAACTTTTTCGGGTACCGTTTGATTTGCTTTTATTTACATTTTACACAATGCGTTACGGAGATTGACTCCAGTTACTAAGTGCGTTTTTCTGTGTGTCATGCTCTTGATTGGTGACGTTCTCTATACGTGTTCTGTCGTATTCATTGTAATGTATAAAAACATAAGCAATTTTTTACTAACGGTAGATCTTTATACACAGTAAACATCTTGCAACTACCTATCTGCATTTTATAGTACCAATAATATATTAAAATCACTTGCATGCAGTGTGAAAAAATGTGTATTGGGAAGTCAGGCAGAACTGTGGCCCTTAGGCTATGTCAACATGACAGAATCTGGCGATTATAGATTAGACCTAAGCTGATCATCTTTTAGAAAAAATTCTTCCATATGACGTAGAATGTGAAGTTTTGCATTCTGTCGAAAAAAATGCAGAACGATGAGCCTACTGGAAATAATGTAAATGAACAAACAAACCACACAGAATGCCAGTCTAGTTTTAAATTATCAGACTCAGTTTTCATTGTCCCCATTGTTAAATTAAGTTTTAGTTAAAACTACTAGATTCAGACTGTAAGTTCATTTTATTTTGCAACATTTGTTGTATGTATCTCCACATAAAACTTCGTTTACCCCCATTTATGTAATTTCTGTAATATATTCCTATGTAAACACGTTGTCATTTATCTCCAACACAAATAACATCTGTGCAAGTTGGTCACCTTGTTTCTGTGTTTACGACGTTCAGTTGCCAGCTGAAGATGTACTGCGAACCTGAAAGCCAGTTCGTGAGCAAAGAAATATAATTTTGCAGAACAATATAAAACGTTTTCCTTTTTAATATTACCATATTCTGCCAAACACCAATGGAAACTTCAGTTAATGTTAAAATACTTCTTTTCGACTACGTCTTTGAATTGCTTTCATACTGTCATACAATATGGGTTCGATGGATTGCTGCTTCTATCTGCATACACAGTACTGTTCTGTTTAGTAGGTCCCTCTTGTATAATTGCTTTTTTTCGGTTTTGGGCCGTAAGTTCCCTGTTTCGTGGTTTATAAGGGAAAAGTATCAAAGTACGCCACCAACAAGTTACAGGTCATGAAATGGATCGGCTGGAGGAATTGAGGAAACATTCTCAATACAACAAATATGAAGAAGAAACAGTAAACGAAAAACTGGAGAATAATCAATGAATTTCTTCAGATACTTATATAGTATACTTAAATAAAAACAATGACACAGAGAAATAGTTACTATTGTGAATGTACACAAGCAAATAAGGGTCCAGATTATAAAGGTAATACTCTCTACGAAAGAATATTACAATTAATGGACACCCTATATCGTTTACTCTGTTGACTACATGTAGAAATATCTGTTTATTTAAGTAGGTTTTCTGTTTTCATTGTGTACTCCGCACCGAAAATTGTCTGTGATATTTAATCCGTGTGAGTTCCTGCACAAGGTGACCGAAACAAAACCGACAGTAGAGGAGCTTTCCAATTTCATTCTTCAATCTATGGAAAAATCGATCATTAATTATTTGTGTTCCCATACACTAAAGATCACGAAACTCTACAGCGCCTTACATATAGATAACATCACGAATGAATGGTATATCACACAGAAAAACGCACTGGACAATAGGGATCATTTCCCGAAACGCATAGTGCAAAATACAAATAAAAACAAAATCGTGATTGGTAGGAGAAAGTTATTTTTATGAACAAACCCCTTTTGTTTTTACAGTCGCAGACTTCCACCAACCGTTTACAGGCGAAAATACGCATTAAAGCTGCTTTTGATGATTGCACGATGCCGTTCTAAATACACTAAAGCTTTGCAGCACTGACTTCAAAGTAAAACTGCTAGTCTTTCGACTATTACACCATCTCTTTGTGTAGCGGGATAACTTCGTGAATTAACACACATATACAGCACCCTGAAGTTAGGTATTATGTTTGATATATATTAATCTTAGAAACAGCCTACACGTTTTAGCCTACAACGCGACCGAGTAGTTAGCTAAACTATTACTGTATGGCTCATTAACCTTAATTTGATAAGTTTTCCCAAAGATTAAATTCATCGTATCATCATTCTGCTGTTGCCTTCATGCTTATTTCTTTCACAGTTTTATAAAATTTTACATTTAGTATCTCGTCAGACATTTATATGGTACTGTAGTGTGTACGGGTTGGATCTATACGTATTACCATGTACGCATATACACAGGGTGACTCCGTAACCATATTACAGATTTTCAGGGATGATGAAGAAGGGTAAATTTATTAATGACTCTGGGCCAGAAACGATCGAGTGGAAAGCTAAAAGCGAAAATGTTTGCGATACCTCTGATAGTGGTATATTTCTGGTGGTAATTATGTTGCTAAGATCGTGGGGTATGCACCTTTCAGACGTGATAATATGGACCAAAACAAGGAAAAAATACCCAGGAATCGAACTCTATCGTCGGTAAAGCAGATGGCAGACTGAGATTCATTGGAAGAATCCTGAGGAAATGCAATCCGAAAACAAAGGAAGTAGGTTACAGTACACTTGTTCACCCACTGCTTGAATATTGCTCACCAGTGTGGGATCCGTACCAGATAGGGTTGATAGAAGAGATAGAGAAGATCCAAAGGAGAGCAGCGAGCTTCGTTACAGGATCATTTAGTAATCGCGAAAGCGCTACGGAGATGATAAATTCCAGCGGAAGACTATGCAGGAGAGACGCTCAGTAGCTCGGTACGGGCTTCTGAAGTTTCGAGAACATACCTTCTCCGAGGAGTCAAGCAATATATTGCTCCCTCCTACGTATATCTCGTGAAGAGACCAGAGAATAAAATCAGAGAGATTACAGCCCATACAGAGGCATACCGACAATCTTTGTTTCCACGAACAAATTCTATGGCAGACTGAGATTCATTGGAAGAATCCTAAGGAAATGCAATCCGAAAACAAAGGAAGTAGGTTACAGTACACTTGTTCAGCCAGGGAGAAGCGATAGAGGTACTCAAAGTACCCTCCGCCACACACCGACAGGTGGCTTGCGGAGTATGGATGTAGATGCAGATGTAGATACATTAAGAACTATAAGCACCTGCTCATCTTGGATTATGTGAAAGCTCTCTTCTACTTAACAAGTACCCTTAGCTGTTGCATTTTAGAACCAATTTGGGTTTTTTCTTTATTTGGTCCGTACTGTTACCCTACTCTACAATCTTAGCAACAGCATTTTATCACAAATATTTAAGAGAGTACCGTCATTGTTTCCTTGATTATTAAATCTTGGTCATGTTTCACTCGCGATTCTCATAAGCATAGATTACTCTTGTAGTCTTTTCAAATGGTTCAATTGGCTCTGAGCACTGTGGGACTTAACATCTGAGGTCATCAGTCACCTAGAACTTAGAACTAATTAAACCTAACTAACCTAAGGACATCACACACATCCATGCCCGAGGCAGGATTCGAGCCTGCGGCCGTAGCGGCCGCTCGGTTCCAGACTGGAGCGCCTAGATCCGCATGGCCACTCCGGCCGGCGATTTTATTCTCTATTAAGTACGTCAACTTACGTACCCATTTCTCATCATTTGCGGAGAGTTTTAATTTTATGCTTCAACATGAAGAAATCTGCGGCTATGGCTCTTAAAATGATGTGTAAGACCAATGGTGAGGGAACTATTAGTGGCACAACGTGCAGAGAACGTTTTCAACGCATTAAGAACGGTGATTTTGAAGCCGAAGACGGACATGGCGGTGGAAGACAGACCGTTTTAGATGCTACTGAAACATACGAAGACAGTCACAGGACATCATTATCGGAAGCAATTGATGTGTTAGGACGAGCGATTAAATTGCGACCCAGGTAGTAAACATCGAAATCTCGGGCAAAGGAAAAGTCTTCTCGCTCGCACATGGTTCAAATGGATCTGAGCACTAAGGGACTTAACATCTGACGTCATCAGTCCCCTAGAACTTAGAACTACTTAAACCTAACTAACCTAAGGACATCACACACATCCATGCCCGAGGCAGGATTCGAACCTGCGACCGTAGCAGTCCCGCGGTTCCAGACTGCAGCGCCTAGAACCGATCGGCCACCGAGGCCTGCGTAGTCTTTTCCTTAGTCTTCATAATTTGCTGACGTATTAAGAAAACCAAGTGAGTTGGAGCAGTGGTTAGACACTGGACTCGCATTCGGGAGGACGACGGTTCAATCCCGCGTCCGGACATCCCGATTTAGGTTTTTCCGTGATTTCCCTAACCCACTTAAGGCAAATGCCTGGATGGTTCCTCTGAAAGAGCACGGCCGACTTCCTTGCCTAATCCGATGAGACCGATTACCACGCTGTCTGGTCTCCTTCCCCAAACAACCAAACCAAACCAACCTGACGTATTAAGTATTTTCAGTTATTGCCCGTATCACTTTCTTTACACCGTGAATACGTGACTACCAACTACCGAGGAAAACCCGGCGAAAGTACTTTCATCAGTATTTAATTCGGGTATGCAGTATGCCTGAGAAACGTAAATGATAGTGCAGGAGACGGCATCTGAAGTCGTTAAATTTCTCATCGTGAAGTAAAAAAAATCTGGCGAGCTACCAGGAAGGAGAAGGTTGTGCGGCACATCCTTCTGTGTAGCTCGATGGACGTTTTTGCCCCTTGTAGCGCGCAGGCACATAAGGCTCTCGGCGTCTCGCCGCGTTTAACCTGCATAAAGTCGCACTTTCGCTGCCCCTTTCTCCGCGGGTGGTAATCATAAAGTCACAGAGCGCGAGAGTGCGAACGCGGCAAAGCGCGCCCACGAGGCGTCCCGGCGTGCACTTTCTTCTGACCCTACCACTCTGTTGTCCTCTGCATTGTGTCAGCCGCGGCGGCCAGGCTGCAGCCTCTTGAAACGTCGCTTTGTGAACGTCTGTTTGGAAATCAACTGCGTTGCTGAACTGCGACAAAGACCAGAACAATATTCATGCCTCTACAAGGTGCGGAACAAACTGATTTTGCGAACTTCGAATTTCAACAAAATGCACGAAAGGAAACTGATTTACACAAGAAAGTAAGGTTCAAAAGGTATTACATTCTTAACTGTGTGCTTCTGGGTTTTCAGCCGACTAGTTTCCATTTTATGTGCAATATTTTGATGACCCACCCAGTCATCCTCTTCAAAAAAAAAAAAAAAAAAAAATGGTTCAAATGGCTCTGACAAGGGAATCTCCCCATCGCACCCCCCTCAGATCTAGTTCTAAGTTGGCACAGTGTATAGGCCTTGCAAAACTGAACACAGATAAATCGCGAAAACAGGAAGAAGTTGTGTGGAACTATGAAAAAAATAAGCAAAATATACAAACTGAGTTGTCCATGTGCATCATAAGCGATATCAAGGACTTGTAATGTCAGGAGCGCTGTAGTCTCGTGGTTAGCGTGAGCAGCTGGCGACCGACAGGTCCTTGGTTGAAAACTACCTTCGAGTGAAAAGTTTAATTGTTGATTTTCAGACAATTATTATCTTTCCGTCCTATGTGAGGTAACTGCGCCGTAGTATGGGGACGCTACACCTAAACCGAAAAATTTGAAAACGTTAAAAGCATATGTTTTGAGGAGCACAGGGAAAACTGTGCGACTGTGAAACTGTTGCAGTTCACGTGACAAACTCTTTATGTTTTCATTACTTTTTTGGGAGTGATTATCACATCCACAAGAAAACCTAAATCGGGCAAGGTAGAAGAATCTTCTTACCCATTCGCCAAGTGTATAAGTTAGGTGGATCGACAACATATTCCTGTCATGTGACGCACATGCCGTCACCAGTGTCGTATAGAATATATCAGACCCGTTTTTCTGTGGAGGAATCGATTGACCTATGACCTTGCGATCAAATGTTTTCGGTTCCCATTGGAGAGGCAGGTCCTTTCGTCTACTAATCGCACGGTTTTGCGGTGCGGTCGCAAAACACAGACACTAAAATTATTACAGTGAACAGAGATGTCAATGAACGAATGGACAGATCATAACTTTGCGAAAATAAAAAAGTAGTTTTCACTCTAGGGAAGACTTGGACCAAGGACCTCTCGTTCCACAGTTGCACACGCTAACCAAGGGACCACGGCGCTCCTGAGATCGCATCGTCCTTGATGTTGCTTATCTTGCGCATGGGCTACTCAGTTTGTATATTTTGCTTATTTTTTCCATAGTTCCACTCAACTTCTTCCTGTTTTCTGGATTCATCTGTGTTCAGTTTTTAAAGGCCTATCCACTATTCCAAATTATAACTAAATCTGAGGGGTGCGCGATGGGGAAGTTCCCTTGTGGGCACTATGGGACTTAACATCTGAGGTCATCAGTCCCCTATAACTTAAAACTACTTAAACCTAACTAACTTAAGGACATCACACACATCCATGCCCGAGGCAGGATTCGAACCTGCGACCGTAGCAGTCGCGCGGTTCCGGACTGCGCGCCTAGAACCGCTAGACCACCGCAAACGCACATTCTCTCAATGTTTATCAGCTGTAGTACGTCTTACGGCTGACGACAGACTGAGTGGCAGAGTGCAAGCCATGTTGAGCTGCATTCTCTAGACCTAAAAGTACTAGCAGGTGTAACTCAAGACGTCATTCTTAATGGTACAAAGTCTCCAGATGTAGCCATAACTTCCAGAATACCCGACTGCACTGTCATTGGACGATTAGTGTCTACAGTCCACATTAACCATCTAGTGCGTAACGTAAGGCATTCTATAAGGCTATTCACATACGATGTCTCTCAGGAAGGTTGCAAGACAAGGAGACCAGCCAGGTCACGAAGGCATGCAGAGTATCGATGACGTTGCACGGACTGGAAGTTGATCCTGAGCGTTAATAAATGTAATATACTGCACGTAAACTACTCTACGATTACACTATTGGCGATAAATCACCGGAAACCACAACTTCTGTAAATTGCTTGTAAGTAACCACGCGTAAAGTGGAATGGCCACATAAAACAAATGATAGGAAAAGCAAACGCCAGGCTAGATTCGCTGGGAGAACATTGAGGAAACATAATTCATTTAAGGAAGAAGCGTCGTCCGAAATACTTATTAAAAAATTCTGGAGCATTGTGCATCAGCCTCGAGACCTTTACCAATTAATAGAGGAGGCAGAGATCAACAGAAAAGTGGCGCGATTCGTTACGACATCGTTTAGTTGGCGCGAAGGCGTTACGTAGAGGCTCAACAAACTACTGTGGCGGAAGCTACAAAACTGGCGTTGCGAATCACGGAGACGATTACTGTTGAAATTGCAAGTGTGCATGTTGTAAGAAGAGTGCAGCAACATATTACTTCCTTCCACGTACGTCTTCCGAAATGATCACGACTATAAAATAAGAGAAATTAGGGATATTAGGGAGAAATGCCTGCCGAGCGGTTCTAGGCGCTACAGTCTGGAACCGCGCGACCGCTACGGTCGCAGGTTCGAATCCTGCCTCGGGCATGGGTGTGTGTGGTGTCCTTACGTTAGGTAGGTTTATGCAGTTCTAAGTTCTACGGGACTGATGACCTCATAAGTTAAGTCCCATAGTGCTCAGAGCCATTTGAACTACTATTTTGGGAGAAACATCGTCAGCCGTTCTTCGCAAGTGGCGTTCGTGAATGGAACAGGGATGGGGGAAATGATAGTGATAGCAGAATTACCCTCCCATATATGCCACAAAGCAGATCCCGGGGTATTGATGTATACCTGTATATATAGCCTTTCAAGATTAAAACAAGGTGCCACGATGGGCAGAAATCTTTGGCTTTGATACTTTAACCTGCGTAAAAGATCGTGATAGTTTTTTGTAGAAATGATGCTAGAAGTACCTGGGAAATAGTAATATCGGCGCTAACTGTCACAATGCTGAATACTTGTTACTACCGATACAGAATTAAAACAATTACCTCAGCAAGCAGAAAGTGCATCTATCGAGAATAGGCCACCCTGTGAAATTAGATAAAATTTTGTTTTGTTTTGATTGACCTGTAGGAAACCTGCTTAAATTAGAGCCACATGATCTTAAGTTGTCATCATAGATTATGAACAGAAAAAACACCTTCGCCACAAGTTCTCTTAAAAGCAGACAACTAGCGTAAAACCTAGTAACATTTGCAACTAGAAAACAACAGCCTTCGGAATCTTCCGAAATGACGAAACGTTACTGGCCTGTTGTTAAGTAGTTTCGTTTGGATGTACTCTATCATCTCTCAAAAGATACGGAAGCATTTTCTTTTGCATTCTGTCTGTTAGCTTTCTAGACCTGCCTCGGGAAGATTTGTCATTTCTCAAATCCTTTCTCTTAAGGTAAAAGTATTCGAAGAGCCTTTCAAGATTAAAACAAGGGGCCACGATGGGCTGAAAACTTTGGCTTTGATACTTTAACCTGCGTAAAAGATCGTGATAGTTTTTGTAGAAATGATGCTAGAAGTTGTGACACGGACGTGAATTGGAGATATAGTTACTGTGCCCTTCTGACTTTCCCTTAAAAACCATCAACCTTTAGTTGCTTTTGGTGCTGTCCACCAGTTCGAACCTTGCTCTGATCACTTTATCATTGCATCAGTATTACACACAATATTTCTACACTTCTGTTTTGAATATTTTAGTTATTGGGTATCCTTACCATTTTTGTCCTCTGCTGTTCCTTCAGTTGCCAAGTTAACCATTCCCGTTAGGCGTAGCAGTCGTCACTCTAACGTGTCCCTTCTAAGCCTCTTATTTCTGTATACACTCAAGTTATAACATCACAAACTTAAAACGTGTCTGTTTTCTTCTCCGGATTTGCGATGATCCGCATTTCTGTGTTGTGCTCCGAACGTACACTTTCGGTGTTTGATTTCCTTATCAAGATCTGATATCTACAGATCTCTTACTGAATAAATCTTACTTTTACTGTGCCACTCTGCTTGATGTCCTTGTTTCGGCTCATCGGTGTAGTACCACTTCCTTGATAGGAGAGTTCATTTATTTCTTCCTGTAACGTGCCGTTTCCAATTTAGATTTTTAGAAAATCTTTATTCTCCTTTTTACTACTCTTCAGAACTTCGTTTAAGCTTTATTTACTCTTAAGGCGCAGTATGCGCTTAGTATGCTATCCATTCCTTACAACAGGTTTCCTATCCATTCCTTACAACAGGTTTCCTAAGTCTCCTTACATAGGGTAATGGGTAATGAATCATTGGAGTCACTTCCAGGTTTTTCAGGATGAAGGTGAATGTATGAGGGGACTTCAGAAAGTAAGCTACACATCATTACAGCAGGTCAAGTAGCTTTTACTGAATTCCGCACTACAGTTCAAAGTGTCGCAGTTACACGACAGCCGGCCGTGGTGGTCTCGCGGTTATAGGCGCGCAATCCGGAACCGTGCGTCTGCTACGGTCGCAGTTTCGAATCCTGCCTCGGGCATGGATGTGTGTGATGTCCTTAGGTTAGTTAGGTTTAAGTAGTTCTAATTTCTAGGGGACTGATGACCACAGCAGTTGAGTCCCATAGTGCCCAGAGCCATTTTTAGTTACACGACACTATTTCAACGTAGTTACCCAGTCTCTGAAAACAACGGCCGGTACGTTCTGCCGATCATTCGATTCCGCAACGACAGAAATCCTTTGATCATAGTGTCATTCGAGAACCGCTGTGTGAAAATGGTCGTCGTTCGAGAACCTGCGAACCAGTTCTTCAGCTGTTTGAACGCTGGCGTTTGTTGGTGATGGGGATGACCTTCCTTCCCGGCCGACATTACCCCATCTGTGCGGCCTTGGTCAATTGGCACCATCTTGCTACGGCTGGACGCAATATTGCATTTAATCCATATGTCGCCGCAATATAAAAGTGAACCTGCGTACAATTTAGATACTCTGCACACAAGAAACATATTGTCCCACGTACTTAAACTTTGGCCTAAAACTTTGTACTACGTTTCTAGATGGCGCGCCAGTTCACTCCTACACTTGATGCGTCCGTTAACCGTAGCAGGGCAGAACTGTGTCTGAGGGAAACTTTGAACATTTGTTCTCTTCTGCCAATCCGCCATTCTTGTTGCACACTGGGACGACATGCTTACTTTTTGTAGTGCGTTAGCACAGTCAGTACCTCTCCATGCAATGGAATGCACCATTGAGTTAAGAATCTGTAAATCGTTTAGTATTAATTACTTACGTACTACTTGCTTCCTAATTTGTCATTTCACCTTGTAGTTTATCCAGTAATTAGTAAAACCGCCATAAACACAGTGATTTTAACACCACTATTGTAGCCGCTATCCTGTTGGCTCTCTCCGATTTCGTGGAATCCGGGCCAAGAATCAACCTTTTTTTTACATAGATGAATCAGACTGAAATTAAGGAGTCAATTGTGTCGCAGAAGCTCGTGACCAGATTATTGGCCTAACTACAGGCAGAGTGCAGCCTTACTTCGCCGCGGCACTAGGAGGGGTGGATGGCGGTCCCACTTCCCCAGACGCCTTTTATCCCCGGGAGAGGTCCCCAATATTCAGTTCGTAGCAGACTGATGGGCCCTCAGGCCTTTCTGGAGGGACGGTAACTAGGCCTCTGCCCTCTAGATCACCACGTCTACAAATTAAAGTTAATATCAGAAATAAATTGTAACATCAATTGCGGGACTCTTATTTTCTGATCTGTTTTGAAAACTTACCTGTACAAGCAGACAGCTACGTACGCTGGCGTAAAAGGGGCTAACCTGTGTTCGAAGTGGTTCAGAATTTACTTTTTCCCTTGAGAACTGACGGTACGTTGATCACTGGATGCGGGCAATGTGAATTAAAATTTCACTGTTAATTAATTTTCGCTAGTGAAGAGTTTCCACGTATTACAAACGATGGAAACAATGTCAAAACATATTAAAATAGATGTGTGCTATTTTAATTAGTTTGAAACGAAACGGAAGACAAAGCGAGAAAATATCCAATATCATTTGCTACACGTGCTAGTTCAGGCCTGGCCAACCTTTCGTTGACCCTCGGACCTGATTAACATATTTATTTGAGATCATGGACCGCCTCGTCGCGTGACGCGACAGCTTCACTTCTAGCGCATAATATAACGTCCGGGAGGTTAATGTTTATTGGGTAACGTCCCTTTCCCGACAAATCACTCCAAAAAAATATGCGTCAAAACACACGTTTTTTAGGGTACATTCATTAGATAAATTTTGTCTTTTAAACTTTTTAAAATCAACATTGGAATATGTATGTCCAGTCACCAAAAGTATTTTTGGATGAATATTGATAAATGCTTCGTGATAGTGTGTGAAATTTAATGTGTTACTATCTACGAATACACGAACGACCTGCCAGTGGCCAAATATACCAAAGTTACTTCTAATTACTTGTCGTATTTTGTTTTTCTGTTCTTTCTCATATTAACGTTAGTAAATACTTGTCCGTTGTAGACGTATTAAAACACTAGATCTGTTGCAACTAAATGTTATTTATAATGAATTAACTTCAACCAGTGCTTTTATAGACGTTTAATTTTCCATGATATTTCAAGAAGCCTGGCGTTCCTTGTTCACATTTTAAGATCTTTTTCATGTATACACGCGCCTTGAACATTCTTTGTACGCGTGGTCTAAGGGGCCTTGTCACGGTATGCGCGACTCCCTCCGTCGGAGGTTCGAGTCCTCCCTCGGGCATGGGTTTGCGTGTTGTCCTTAGTTAGTTTAAATTAGATAAAGTAGTGTGTAAGCTTAGGGACCGATGACCTCAGCAGTTTGGTCCCACAAGATCTTACCACAAATTTCTAAATTTCCATTCTTTGTATATTTAGGTTTTACGGTAGCTATTTTAAACTTCCGTTGCAAAATTCTGAAACCCCGTTACTAAAGAAAAAATGTTTACCTCACACAAATAAATGTAATCATCTGAAGACGGGATGCCGGGTGTCATGAAATATCATGGTAAATTAAACAGCTACAAAGGCAACTAAACTAAAACTTAACTCCGTCCGAATAGGCCTTGGAAGGCCCAACGGGACTGGCCGGCCGCCGCGTCATCCTCAGCTCACAGGCTTCACGGGATGACGATATGGAGGGACATGTGGTCAGCACACCGCTCTCCTAGCCGTATGTCAGTTTCCGACTACTTCTCAACCAAGTAGCTCCACAGTTTTCCTCACAAAGGCTGAGTGCACCCCGCTTGCCATCAGTGCTCGGCAGGCCGGAAGGTCACCCATAAAAGACCTAGCCCAGCACGAAAGCACTTCAGTGATCTGACGAAAAACTGTGTTACCACTGCGGCAAGGCCGTTGGGACAAAGGCAACTGGTTGCAGATAATTCATCATGAATTACCTTGTAATTCCAATAGTTGCAATGTTCTAATACGAGCACAATGGACGAGACTTATTTGCTAATGTTCATACGAGAAAGAATAAAATGGTTCAAATGCCTCTAAGCACTATGCGACTTATCATCTGAGGTCATCATTCGCCTAGACATAGCACTACGTAAAGCTAACCAACCTAAGGACATCACACATATCCATGAGCAGCGCAGTTCCGGACTGAAGCGACTAGAACCGCTCTGCCACAGCGGCCAGCGAGAAAGAATAGAAAAACAAAATATGGCAATGACCTAGGGAGTCGCAGTCGACAAGCAATTGGCCACACCAAGGACGAACGTTAGTGGACATTAACACACCAAAATTCAATGTTAGCTAGCATTTTTAAGTACTTGTCCAAAAATGCGTTTGAACGATCCCATAGGCGTGAGTTGTTTCAGTGACACTAAATAAATTAAGCCACAATTGCTTTGCTCATACTAAAAAGTTCAAAAGTCATAATCACTTGAACTTAATATTTGTCGGCTGTATTATTCAGAAGCCAAACTGGAAAAATGCAGACAACAGAATGGCTGGACTTCACAAACCGATAACAATCGGCCTTCCAACCTCGGTACATACTGACAATGCTGAGAATATTTTGGTAGACATCAGTAGTGTTCAATATTTCTATTAAACAGTAGACAGTACAACAATACTGAACCTCAGACGGCAATTATATTGATAGTAAAAATAAATGAATGAGGGCTCTTTAACTTCCGTGTGACGTTCCTACCACACTTCTCCACGCATCCCTTTAATGTAATCTGCTGTTGACGCCAATAAACAGCGGTCACCCCCACTCTCTACCCGCCGATGAGCACATGGTCATAACTTCGCACTCATACTGGTGACATGTTTTTCTTTGTAGTTCAGATCAAGTGGCGGCGAAGTGGCGCTTCAAAGGCGCGCAGTATGCAAAACTTCCACTGGTCTGCGCCATGAGCTGTACATCTGAGGTGAGCCGAGCGTCGGCGGAGATCTCCACAAATGTTTTCTGGCGGAGCACAGTGTGAGCGCCTCTCTCCGCCCACGAACTTTTTCCGCTGCTCACCAGTTCCCCATCCATGTTCTAGACGATAATTGCCTTATTTTCGTTTCTTACGGTAGTTGTATGTAATAAATACAGCAATTCCACCATCAGATCTCGAAGACCAGATGAGACCGAAAGGCCAATGTCACATCGTCTGGCCGCTGCTAGCTTCCCACACCTTGGAACAGCTACTTCTCATTCAAGCAGCTCCTCAGTTGGCCTTACGAGGTTCAGTACACCCTACTGTAGTTGCTATATCAAGGAAAATCTATGGTACTGTGGGGTATTACTTCCAGGTCTTTCGCATTGCAATCAGATTCGCTGACGGGCCAGGCACGTAGGCGGGCCACTGGTGGTCGTAACGGTCTTTTTTCCTGAACAAGAAAGCGTTGACGTACGCAGCATTCAACTCATGACAAACCGCATTCAGAAATACGACCTTGCAAACGGAGGACAAACACAGACGCTGATTGATTGCCGCAGAGGCAAAAGACCGGTTGTGTGAAGAAAACTTCCTGATCCGAGCAGTTTTCGCGCACTTTGCCTGTTACGGTATGGATCATTAACCACGACCGGTACTAAGTATTGAAAAAATGACGAAACTCTTCACTATAACGGTTCCCGGTAAGTGACGGCGTCGCTATGTTGTTCACAAGACTCTGGTTCGAGTCCTCCCTCGGTCATGGGTGTGTGTGTTGTTCTTAGCGTAAGTTAGTTTAAGTAGTGTGTAAGTCTAGGGCCCGACGAGCTCAGCAATTTGGTACCTTAGGAATTCACACACATTTGAACAGAAAGAAAATTAGAATAGGTTCTAATTTCGAGATAGCTACTAACGTAGACAATACGTAGTTTTAGAATGTAAGTCAAATGAATTCTTAACTACACTTTGAGCAGCACAACTATTTATTTAATGACAGAGTTCCTTCTGATATTAGCCGATGGATTGGGAGACGAAAAACAATTTCATTACTGTAGAAAACATAATAACAAAATTTTAAATTCTTATCCCATTTTTCAGTTGAAATCGAAAAGGGAAAAACAAGAGACAACGCGTGCTGAGACGGTCGTGTTTACTTAGTCGTCCTACACCTTACTGTCTAAAAACGGCAAACAGAATTTACCGTGCACCACACATGGGTTGTGGAGTGTACTATTAGCTGCGGAAACAGCAAATCACAGAAACCAAGTAGTAACCTGCTTAAAGATTGGTAAGAAAAAACCAGTGTCTTACTGCAGATCAAATATAAACTTATTCAGACTTAATAATTCAGCCAAGCAGTCAATAACAGGAAATTTGTAATTTACTGTACACTATTACGCACTATATCAATTGGCATATTTCGCCTACACAAACCACCCCCATACTCTAAGCTCGTGTTAACCGACAGAAAGAACGAAACAACTGACAGAGGAACGAATCGAGAACCTTCGGGTCTTTTGACTAGCACTTGCCCTCGAAGTCACCACGGTACTATACGCTAAATTAGTACTACCACAGTGAGCTGAGATATAACGTGAGATATGAGGCGTCACATTTTCCGCTGATACATCGACAAAGATGGTCGAAGTACATACTCTGTATGCTCCCAGTGGCATATACAGGGCGTATCAGAAGTATGAGTAATGCTTCAGTTATAAGGGATCAGAGTCTTCACGCAAAAGTAAGCAGGTGAGGCCGTATAAACACAAGTTTGGAAATACTTTCAGAGTTTTGAGACAGCCAATTACATTGGCGGTTTTATACAAGTTTACATGAAAAGTTACGAGCGTTTCTTGGAAAACCCGTTGACTTCGGTGTTATATGCCATTTATATTAATGAAATTAGAGATTAGCTTATAGTCGACAGCAACGAGGACGCTAGAGACGTTTCAAAAATTCAGCCGTATCCTTTTTAAAGAACTCGTACCAGGATTTGTTTTAAATGATTTAGGAAAACGAAAAACCAGAATCCAGATGATCGTGTAGTGATTTCAAGCCCGTCCTCCCGAATGTGAGTCGAATGTGTCACCACTGTCACCTACCAGAGCGCTTACACTTAATGGAATGATTTAATTCATACATTTAAATGTGTGTGCTCCATTATGCCTTACAGCGAACTAGACTGATCGGCTGGTAGGCGAGGTAGTATCAGCATTCAGCTGACATTAACGAAAAAGATCTTCTTTCTCTGAGTTTAAGTGAAAGCACTACTCTGAGACACTTCTCTGAGATGAAGTTGGGACAGGAGACGAATTCGTGGCAGGTTGCATCAAACTAAAGAGAAGACTGACCTTAAAAAAGTCAAATGGACGCTTGGCACACCATTTGTAAGTTGTAGGCGCCTCTAGCTGTTGGTGCGCCGGTTAAGAATGGACGACACTGAACGCACTACCCTGGCTGTATTCGGCGTGCTGCAGTCTATATTCAGCTTTAGATATTCACTTTAAAAAATTTTGTGTGACATTTTGTTAACCATCCGTAAGGTGTAGCAAGAGGAGGGCGTGATACATAATGGGCAGGGCACTCTCATAACATGGATTTTTTTTCCGGAGCCATGTTGGTATATTTGATTTTATCCTTACTTTAACGGAAAGAGGAGATGCACGAGTATCGTCCATTTCGATACACTGTGCACATCCCAAACGGGTGGTTGTATGTATGAACTCAATTTTATCGACAGATGCCAGTCAGTAAGATCGGTTAGGGTTTACTGCTTCCAATCAGATTGTTGTCCATGTAAGAAATATTTAAGGCGTTCCCAGAATGAGATTTTTACTCTGCAGCGGAGTGTGCGCTGATATGAAACTTCCTGGCAGATTAAAACTGTGTGCCGGACCGGGACTCGAACTCGGGAGCTTTGCCTTTCGCGGGCAAGTGCTCTACCAACTGAGCTACCCAAGCACGACTCACGCCCCGTCCTCACAGGTCCCGAGTTCGAGTCTCGGTCCGGCACACAGTTTTAATCTGCCAGGAAGTTTCATTTAAGATATTGCTCAAAATGTCCGATTATATAAAAACTGATTGAAGGGGCCACCGACATGCCGCACTGTGACGGTACAGTTCACTAACGGTTGCTTCGAATACATTTCCCATCCAAGATATTGCAGTTCTTGAAATGTTCGTTACCAAAAGTTGGTTGCCGTTGCGAACAAATTCTGTTAAGGATTCTCCATGATCCGTGTAATTCTGAATGTAGAGAAAGCTGTTTGTATCATGATGGAATGATGATGAAGGTAGGCGTACAGAAATTTGGCCTTCCACATAGGTTTATCGACACACGAATCGGACAGGAAGGGGCGACGAACACTGCATGTACACAAAATCGCCTTTCTCACAAGACACACGTTGAGCGCAGGTGTTGATGTAGAAGTGGTCACAGGGAGCAAACTACGAAATTTTCACTGTGTTCTGTGACGACGACCTTTCAGTTTCACCTGAGAATGTCTTTAGTATGCTTCCACATAAACACGTTCTCGATGTTGAAAAGACGCACAGAGAAACCATTGTTACGTAGCGTGTACACGATACCGCGTTATTTTCTGACGAATCTCCAGGCAAGAAAATTTCTGGAGAACAATGGAACCTCGTGGCTGCTTACCTGTGGAACTTGGGCGAACTCGGTGTTCCCCGCGGAGCACGTGAGACAGTAGACGATCAGCAACAGTAGCGGCAGCAGCATCCGGCGCATAGCGGACAGCCCGTGTGTGCGGGACATCGTGGTGTGCAGTCTGTGAGTGGAGCCCGCGCGCGGCCGGGCGGCTCTGCTGTGGCTGGTTCAGTAGCTTCCGCCGCTCTTCCTTCCTTCCTTCCTTCCTTCCTGACTGGCGAGCGGCCGTGGTAGGACTGAGCCTGCGGCCGCGCGGCTCTCTGGGATAAGTACCTGTCCTATGTGGGTCAGCGGTGAGCGGCAGAGACCGCGCCGCCGCCAGCCCCCACCGCCGACGCCACGCGCTGATGGAACGGTGGCCCACGCTCGCAGAGGTACACTGTTGGTGCTGTACAGTCACAAGTATAAAACTTCGGGAATATCGCTGCATATGAAACGTCGAATTGTTTCTGTACCACATTATTTTGTGTGTTGTGTCACCATTAAAGGACAATTACATTTCCACTTGGCTTTTTGTATAAAGGGCAGTCAAAGTAAAACGAGACAGAATGGAAAAAGTCGGTAAACAAGTAAGGTCACTTCTGTCTCTGTGCTGCTCATTTTTGGTACACAACTTACGACCAGTTTACAGACAGCAACTCGTGGCGCGCGGACGCAAATTCTCCCGGCTGGAGTTTCGTTCGGTGGTCGTTGTCACTCGTGTTTCGGTTTTGGCGTGAAATTAAAGCAATTCCCAGTGATAAGGTCTTCAAGAAACAGTAGCGACCCGTGTATGAAGACGGCCAGTCCAGTCCCTAGAAAGGGGTATTTGGAGAACTGTGATGGACTCTGGGACCTAAATAACAAGAAATGTGATTAGCCATGAGGAGACGGATTTGATACGGCCCACCACGAGTTTCTCCCCCTTACCAACCTTCACCCCAGAGTGGCACTTGCAACGTACGTCCTCAATTATTCGCTGGATGTATTCCAATCTCTAGCTTCCTCTGCAGTTTTTACCCTGTACAATTCCTTCTAGTACCATGAAAGTTATTCCTTGATGCCTTAACCGGTGTCCTATCACCCAGTCCCTTCTTCTTGTCAGTATTTTCACGTATTCCTTTCCTCTCCGATTCTGCGCTGAGCCTCTTCGTTCCTTGTCTCTTTAATCCACCTAATTTTCAATATACGTCTGTAGCATCACATCTCAAATGCTTAGATTCTCTTCTGTTCCGGTTTTCTCACAGTCCTTGTGTCACAACCACACAATGCCGTGTTCCAAACATACATGTCCAGAAAGTTTTTCCTCAAATTAAGGCCTATGTTTGATACTAGTAGACTTCTCTTGGCCAGGAATGTACTTTTTGATAGTATTAATCCGCTTTTGCTGTCCTCCTTGCTCCGTCCGTCACTCGTTATTTTGCTGCCTAGGTAATAGAATTCCTTAACTTCATCTACTTCGTGATCTCCAATCCTGATAAGTTTCTCGTTGTTCTCATTTCTGCTACTTCTCATTACTTTCGCCTTTCTTCGATTTATTCTCAATCCACATTCTGTACTCTTTAGACTGTTCATTCAGTTCAACACATCCTGCAATTTTTCACATTCACTGAGGATAGGAATATCGTCAGCGAATTGTAACACTGATATCATTTCATCTTGAATTTTAATTCTACTCCCGAACCTTTATTTCCGTCGCTGCTCCTTCGATGTATAGACTGAATAATAGGGGAAGAGGACTGAATTCCTGTCTTCCACTATTTTTTTATCCAAACAGTTTATTCTTGGTCTTCCATACTTATTATTCCCTCTTGGCTCTTGTACATTTGTAGATTATCACTCCCCCTAATGTTTACCCTTATTTTACTCAGAATTTAGAGCATCTTGCACAATTTGACGTTGTCTAACGCCTTTTTCAGATCGACAGATCCTATCAACTTGTCCTGATTTTTCTTTAGTCTTGCTTCCATTATCAACCGCTGCATCAGTTTTGTCTCTCTGGTGACTTTCCCTTTCCTAAAGTCAAATTGATCGTCATCTAACACATCCTCGATTTTTTTTACCATTCTTCTGTATATTATTCTTGCGAGCAACTTGGATACTTGAGCTGTTAAGATGGTTATGCAATAATTCTCGCACTTTTCATCTCTTTCAGTTTTCGGTATTATGTGGTTGATCCGGAAGTCAGATGGTGTATCGCCAGACTCTAACATTCTACACACCAACTTAAATAGCCGTTCTGTTCTCATTTCCCTCAACGAGTTTCGAAATTCTGATGGAATGTGATCAGTTCCTTCTGCCTTACTTTATATTAAATCCTCCAAAGCTTTTCTAAATCCTGATTGTAATACTGGATTCCCTATCGCTTCTAAATAGACTCCATTTTCTTCTTTTATCACATCAGACAGTACTTCCCCCTTACACAGCCTTTAATGTTCTCTTTCCACCTATCTGTTCTCTCCCGTGCATTTAAAAGTAGGATTCCGGTTGCACTCTTAATGTTAGCACCCTTGCTTTTAATTTTACCGAATTTTGTTTTGACATTACTATGTGCTGAATCTGTCCTTCCAGTAATCATGTCTCTTTCGATTTCTTCACATTTTTCATGCACCCATTTCGTCTTAGATTCCCTGCATTTCCTAGCTACTTCACTCCTCGCGACTTCTACTTCTGTGTTCTTGAATTTCCCTAAACATTTTTGTACTTCCTTCTTTCATCGATCAACTGAGGTATTTCTTCTATTATCCATGGCTTCTTCGCAGTTATCTTTTTCGTACCTATGTTTTTCTTTCCAACTTGGTAATTGCCCTTTTTAGAGACGTCAATTCCTTTTCAACTGTGCTGCCTACCGTATCTACTGCATTAGAGAACTTCAAACTTATCTCGTCATTCCTTAGTACTTCTGTATCATTCTTTTTTGCGTATTGATTCTTCCTTCGTCCTCTTTAACAGTACTAAATTATGATGTGAAGTGTTCATCTGCTCCTGGGTACGCCTTACAATCCAGTATCTGATTTCGAAATCTCTGTCTGATCATGATTTAATGTACCTGAAATCTTTCCGTGTCACCTGGCCTTTTCCAAATCTACCTCCCCCTCTTGTGCGTTTTGAACAGAGTAGTAGCTATCACCAGCTGAAATTTATTAAAGAACTCAATTAGTCTTCCGCCTGTTTCATTCTTTGTCCCAAGCCCATATTATCCTGCAACATTTTCTTCTACTCCTTCCCCTTTAACTGCATTCCACTCCCCCATGAAAATTACATTTTCATCCCTCTTTACGTACTTCGTTACCCGTTCAATATCTTCATATACTTTCTCTCTCTCTTCATCTTCAGCTTACGACTTAGGCATATATACCTGGATTATCGTTGTCAGTGTTGGTTTTCTGTCGATTCTGAAAACAGCCTTATCACTTAACTGCTTACAGTAACGCTCTCTCTATCCTACCTTCCTATTTGTAACGAATCCTACCCCCTTTACATCACATTCTGCTGCTGTTGATATTATTCTGTACTCATCTGGCCAGAAACCCTTGTCTTCTTTCCATTTCACTTCCCTGATCCTCCACCCCCTGTTATCTAAACTAAACCCATGCATTTCCCTTTACAGATTTTCTCTTTTCCCTATCACATTCAAGCTTCTGACATTCCAGGCCCTGACTCGTAGAATATTATTTTTTCGTTGTTTGTTCAATCTTTCTCTCATGGCCAACTCCCCCTTGGTAGCCCCCTCCCAGAGATCCGAATTGTTGAATTATGCTGGGATCTTTTGTCGATGGAGAAATCATTATGACACCTTTTCAGTTTCAGGCCACATGTTCTGTGAATACACAATACGTGTGTTTAATGCAGTGGATTCTATTGCCTCCTGCAACCTCAAGTCGTTGATCATTGCATATTCTTCCGCCTTTAGGGGCAGTTCCTCACCCGAAGGGCAACAGTGTGCCCTGAACCCCTGTTCGCTCCCCCCACCTCCCCCCCCTCCCCCCCTGTGACGAAACCGTTGGCAGGACGATGAGGGAGACTTCTTGCGCCGGAAGTCTTCAGACATCAATGCTGATTATTATTCACAATTTAAGCGGTAATGGAATTCGAACCAGAGATCGAGGACGTTTTGATTATTAGTCACAGATCTACCCATAGATTATGGGTGCAAACGAAAACGAACTCAAAAACAGACACAGCGTGACAAAACTTGCTAAGTCTGTTTTGTAATAATCGTACCGGCTGCTCAGAGTGCAAGGGGTGTAACTTCGTAATTAAAACAACCGAAATAGCCACAGAGGCTCAGACCGCTTTCAGACAAAGACCACCTCTGACTGTAGCTCACCTTACGTCTCCGGCGGAAATCCAACGGATCGTCTGGCGGAAGCGTTGTCAGTCGGCTCCAGGTTTGGATGTATGTCATCTTAAACGAACACCTCCGCCGGCACCCACGCAAGCCACTGCTCTTATTTACCAGCATCCTGAACCGCTGTCTCACAATGGGACCTTCCCCCCCCCCTCCCCCCCACACAGTGGAAGCAGGCCAAACTGGTTGCCATCCCCAGGCCTTCGAAGGACCCTACGTTCACTGCTATCAAAAGGCCGTTAGCCTTCTGAATACCATGGCAAAGGCTCTAGAATCTTTTATCATCCACCGTATTTCCCAGGCTCAGGCAGTGGCTGGGAAAGCCGTCCAGAACATTTGGGTTTGGCTTTCCACCTGTCAGCCGAACTCTAAGTTCTTTGGATCAATGAACATGTCAGAAAGAGCTTAAACTCCACCACGTCGACGCCAGCGGTTTTCCTGGACCTGCAAAACGCGTAAGACAAGATTTGGCAGGACAATCTTATGTACACGGTGCTGATACAGACGACCATCCCCGACATCGATGTCAAGATCTTGGATAATTTCCTCCGTGAAAGAATCTTCTTGGTTACTCAGCAAGGAAAATTCTCAAGCTCACGTCACATGTCGATGGGTACCCCTCAAGGCTCTGTCTCCCCTCCCCTTAAACTAATGATATACCAGTCATTCCACAGTGCCACCTTGCGGATTATGCCGATGATACGGCGCTCTGTACAACCGGTCGCAACACAGACCATCTCACTGCGTGTCTTCAGCGGCAGGTTGGAGCGACAGTGGCTTGGTTTCGTTCAAACACGATTGCCCTCAATTCAGCTAAAGCTACGACAGTCTACTTCAGCAAATGGCGCCCAATCCTCCTGCACAACATCACTATTAAAGGCGTATAGCTCCCATGGTCCCCTAATACCAAATATCTAGGTGTCCAGATGGATAAAAAGTGCTATTCCATCGATATGCAGAATACGTCTTCCAAAATGGACAGAAGCTGTAAAAGCTTTGTACCATATGTTCAACAGCAGGGAACTGAACCTAGAAACCAAGCTCCGACTGTACCGGATGGTTGTCCACCCTTCCCTCACCTATGGCTCCACTGTGTGGCCCACGATTAGGTACTACCAGATGTACACCCTCCAGCTGCTGCAGGATAAAGTGCTTAAGTGGAGCCTGCATGCTCCTCCCCTCACAAGGGTAGCTACCCTCTACGAGGAAACGAACATGATAACTCTGAAAGGCAAGGCTTCTCTATGACAAAGTGGATGTGCGACACAGTCACTGGCTCACAAAACATTGGCACCACGCCACTCTGGCACTGGCACCGCCACCCTATTCCTTTCACCATCCTTGAGGAATCAGATTCTCTACCGGTGACGCTGTACCTCAGCTTACCACAAAAAAAGAAAAAAAATCTCAGTCTGTGGTCGTGTTCCAACAGCGCTCGTGATCGTTGTCTATTCATCGTTGCTCTCGTCGCTGATATTTTCTACGTCTTGGTATCCGATTTGGTTTTGCTCCCTGATATTGGTATTGCGTCGTGTGGCCTGTGTCGTCAGTCGTCCCTGCTGTGTGTGTCTGCGCTGTACAAGCAGGTTGCCCGTTGACACCGTCGGTCAGTGCGCTCCTGTCTCGCTCGACTCCGGTTACTAGTGGGTCGCAGAGCATCTCTGTGTGGTTTTGAAAAATCCTAGCGTGCACCTCCTAGGAAAAAGCGTCCATATAACCAAGTTTAAGGGTACTGACGGTGAAGACAGTTTCTACGGCTTCGGGGCTGCATGCCGGCTATAATTTCTGGCGGCAATGTTGGGTAGCCTGTTGTGGTGCCAGTTTAACGAGTGAGGGAGAAACTAATATCCCAACGCAATGGCATATCTTCAGCCGAAATCTGAATTTCAACACATTGCGTTTTTTTAAATTTATCTGATCGGTAGATATGAACAAGTGTGCGTTGCCACCATTCGATGGTCCTTTACCTAGGCAGCAAGGGGTAAACTGATACCAACGAATAAATTGATCAATTAATTTTGTGATTTTATAATGCGGATCGCTGACTGTGTACGACCGCAGACCCAAAGATACTGCTTCTGGTCTGAGATTGTACTGTTAGAGTAAGAAAGCGCTGGGTGCATATTTGTAGGTAGATGTCTGTGAGCGAAAGATGGTGGAGTAGGCAGTTTTTGTGGTGTGCTGTGTGAAGCCACCAAGTGTTATATTAATTTAGGTATGTCAATATGTTGAATCTGGAAGCAGAAGTGTTCATGCAAGCAAGGTAAAGATGTTAAATAATTATGATTTTTGTTTTGACAGCGCATTAGTATAGATGAGCTGGCTGATAATTTGTGATTGTTGAGTAACCCCAGAACGTACATAAACTGTTTTGATAAAAAGGCTTGTTAAATATTTCACTTTTGCAATGATTTTAAGATTTGTTAATAATGTAATTCCGTGATTTGCATTTTTGCTGATTTAGTGAGATAAGATAACACTTGCTGTATAAATCTCATTGTTCGTGAATCAATCTATAAATATGATGTAGTTTTTCTGACCAAATTCCACTGTCAAATATTTTGAAAAGACAAACGTAACTTGCAATATGATTTTGCTTATAAAACTCAGTGTTAGTAATTCACTACAATCAGTACCGCCCCCTGTCCAAGTCATATGTTTTTCAAAGAGGTTGGAATTATCATAAATGTTTTCATTTATCAGGCAAAACAGTTTCATGTGCAATTTCACAGCCTGCATTGCACATTGTTGAGGCAGTAGCTAGCGTAACATTTTTTTTTTTTTGAGACCAGAATATATGGCGTTCCATTGTCGCTGCTTTAGAGGTAAGACAATTTAATTTATTTGTTATGTGCACAGGCACCAAAGTTATCATTTTTGAACAGGGCCAGAGGATTCAGTGTCTAAGAGGTTGAATGTATTTTGCAGTGACTGTATCTCTTTATTGCCATTGGGAGTTGCATTGCCCAATCAATGTGTATAAAATTTTTGCTAACAGTAACACGAAGTACGCAGACCACTTGCAGTTACAACACGCTACACGATAATTCGAGTTATGTGTCGATTCCACAGCTCAGACGTTCATTTAACGTAAACTTTAAGCCTATTTTTTTGGAAATAACGTTACACTTGGCCAGTCATTCGCTTTGTGACATCTTTTTTTATGAAAATATTCAGGTATATATATTCTGTTCCCTCAACCACTCTGTAGCGATAATACTAGTCAGATTTTTTTTGGCGCAACCCAATATACTAAACTGTACAATATTTTTCCACATTTCATCGGCATTCTTATGCTCCTTGTTTTTTCCATTGATTTGATTGTACAATTTTTGTCGTTGGATTTGTAATCCGTATTTGATTTACGATGCCACGCAAAAGTGTCAAGGTTCCAGCGCGTAAACTGACAATTAGAGATACCTAAATAGACGATTTTCCTATTATTGACAACAAAGTTGAGAATGATAGTAACCACTCTGTGGTGCAACAGTTACCAAGCACCACAGATAACGTGAGTTCCATTTCCTGAAATACTGAACAGTTAACTGACAGTATTATTTCAACCAATTTCTCATCCGGTCAGACTGCCGATTCCGATATAGTGGGTGACACTGAGCTAGTCATTGCTAACGTACAGGTGTCAGAACAGGATTATTTACCAAATCAGGTCACTCAAATTCCCAATTCTAGCACAGCAATCTGAATACCAACAGTAGCCTATGTCAGAGGACACAGTAGCGCCAAGTACTCAGACTGTTTTGAAAAATCCGTCGGATTCTATTAGCAGCTATTATGCAGATAAATCAGCAAATGAGACGTCCATGGTTGTAGATGATGTCTCCGCACCACAAATTACAATACAGGTAACACCCGACGTATCAGTTGAAAAGAATACGGAAGCGATGATTCAAAATTTCATGCAAATGATGGTTAATATGAATACTCAGTTCAATGCACAACTTTCTAGCGTACGAAAAAAAAAAACAAAATGAAGAATTTTCCAGCATGTGAGAAAAACAAGGTGACTTCACGGAGTTCAACGAACAATTTCCCAGCATACATCACGAGCTTAAATCGTACACAGAAACGACTGATAACCATATCAAACAGGTAGATACAAACGTTAAGACCGGGGAAAAACGACTTTCCGATAAAACTGAAGCCTAGCCGGGCAATTTGCAGACAATACCAAACCTTTAAGATATAACATTAATACTTTAAGACGTCGGTGTAGTGAAAGCTACAAAATGCTTACAGAAGAAATCCAATTCGTTTTGACAGAATAGATCAAAAAGTCAATCGGTTAGATGCTTGTTTTAAAGTTCACACTGAGACCTCAGAAAATCGCTTCAGACTTTCTCTGTGAGCACTCAGAGGAAAATAATCAGTTTTTACAGTCATTAGAAGTACAGAGACAGGATACAGAACAGCAGTTGTTCACTAATCGTACAACCCATGTTGACGCTACTATGAATTGCGTTACAGACGAGGTTAACAGGGTAAGACAATCACAGAACCAAATACCGACAGATGTAACTGATTTCAAAACCACTGTTGACACACGAAACCAGACGAGGTTAACAGAGTAAGACAATCACAGAACCAAATACCGACAGATGTAACTGATTTCAAAACCACTGTTGACACACGAAACCAGCAATCTGAAGAAAAGTGCACAGACTGTCCTGAAGTGCACAGTGTCCTGAGTCGTTAAGCTCTCGTTTGAACAAATACAGCTAGTGCAGGACCCAGACACAATTCAACTGGATTTGAAAAAGATTAACAAAACTACACGCAAACTATAGACTCCAACAATTCCGCACACGTTCTTACGCTCGTGGAAAGATACGATGAGCTGTCGGCAAGATTAGAAACACCTGAAACTCAAATCTAAAATAAATCAGACGACATAGCTCTCATTCCGTTCACCGAATCTCAAGAATATCAGTACATGCAGCAAACATTAAACCAGCTTGGTGCACATAACAGTTCGCTACATAGGTAAGTGAACAGTTTACATCAGGAAGTACACAATGTCATAAAATTTTCTGCACAAGCTGGCGTGCCACAGCAACAGTCACTTTCTTTTCAGCCGCACAATAATATGAGCAGACTGCAAAGAGTGATTGACCTTGATACATCTACATCTACATGGTTACTCTGCAATCCACACTTAAGTGGCTGGCAGAGAGTTCATCGAATTATTACAAGCCAGTCATCTCACAATCAGTTCTTTTAAGCCGCCGAGCCTTCTCAAAATCTACAACACGAAGGATTTGACTATAAACATCTCCTATCAATTTAGAAATAAACGCACAGATCTGCATCCCCTTGATTGTGTGCAACAATTTTTTTATTTTCGCTGCTACCAAACTGGCCAGCGACACACAAGCTCGAATTTATCTGTAGCTTTTTAGAGTGAGAACCACCGAACTTTATGAGACCCATAGCAAGGCAATGCCAATCGGTCGAAGGGTCCCAAAATGCATTTCTCTCTTCGTATTGGTCGGTAACGACTCAGCGAGGCATTAAAGACCAAGTAATCAGTTTACCCAACTTTGAACTTTCCAGTCGATGTCATCCTTGGTATTGATTTCCTCGTGGACCATAACGCTGAAATCAAATTTTAAAAGCCATTGCTTATATTGAAATCCGATACCGGCACTTTTCAGAATACTTTGTCAGCTGAGGAACAAAACATTAACAGAGTAGAGGTCATTTCAGCATACAACATTCATTACAGACACATTTTTCCGCAGTAACAATATCCCTAATGAATGACTACGACGTTTTTCAGACCATCAACAGTAAGGTCAATGAATGAGCGCCAACAGTTGCAGTATATTCTTTTACAGCATTCTAAAGTATTTAGCAATGTACCAGGGTCCATGTCCAGTTTTGTTTACGAATTCCAAGTAAAATCCCATGAAACATTCAAGGCAAAAAATTATTCCAAGCCGTTCATACACAGAGATCAAGTCAAGGAAGAACTTCAGGCTATGTTAGACCAAGGTATCATTGAACCAGCCTTTAGTCAATATAGTAACCCTCTTCACATTATTAACAAGAAAGATGTCTCACTTCATCTTGTGTTGGATTGACGTCAGATCAACGAAACCATCATTACTGAAACTGATCGTCCGCAAACGTTGGAAGAGCTCTTGCAAAAATTTAATGGAACGTCAATCTGTTATACTTTGGACTTTAAATATGGGTTCTGGCAAATTCAACTGCTTCCTAATTTCAGAAAATAAACTGCTTTCGAACGTTTCGGTAACTGCTTGCAATTTTGTAAATTGCCTTTTTGTTTAAAAAATAGCTCCGCTGTATTCATCCGTGCGATGAATACTATTTTTCCAAATGAATTAAAAGACAAAATCACCACATACATTGACGATATTCTACTTGCAGAACATTGTTGGTAGGAATATAATTCCGTTCTTTGCATGCAATCTTTCTTACAGAAGGTGTTACCAGGAACCTCAGTAAATCTCATTTTGGCAAGGCTTCCATTAAATTTCTAGGTCATATAATTTTGGCTGACAGCATTGCGCCTGGTCCCGACAAACTACAAGGCATCCGTGACATTACAATTCCTTCTAACAAAAAACAACTTCGCAGCTTCCTGGGTTTGATCAATTTCTTCGCCATTCCATACATCACTCTGCACTAGCTACCCCTAGATTACGTCATCTCACTGGTAAAAATACTATCTGGTCGTGGGATGACTAAGCACATCCCGAGTTTCTCAATTTAAAAAATGCTTTGCTGAACGATTCGCATCCTGACTCAACAAAGAATTTTTCAATTGTTACGGACAGCTCCAGAACTGCTCTTGGTGTCCATGTACTTCAGGAAACAGAGGCTAATGGTACAACTGTTAAGAAAACATTGCCTTTGCTAATCGCATCCTCACATCGGCTGAAAGAAATTACATCACTGAACTCGGAACATTGTGTTGTCTGGGCTTTCACTAAATTTCGTCACTTTCTTTACGGCAGACATACAACAGTATACGCAGATCACAAAGCTATTCAATTTCTTTTAACAACTAAATTCACACATGACATTCTTAGTCGTTGGAAACTTTATTTGCACGAATTTGATGTTATTAATTTCCACATCCCGGGAACCCAGAATACTGCAGCAGATGCACTTTCACGCTCACAGTGCAGTAACTAGGTAGAAATCGCCACTAATTTCTGTCAAACTAGTTTCAGCCTTCTCTACATTAAACAGGTAGCTTTTGAAAATGTTATTTCAGCGTCATTAAAAGACATCGCCAGAGAGCAGAGCAAAGACGACGTCTGGAAAGAGATCAAACTTCTTTGGCGTGACACGAGCCCGACAACAATCAGAACTTACTACATCATGAACAATAACGTTCCGTACCGACGCGCTCGCTCTGACAGCGCTAATTGGACTCCCTGCATACCCGTAGAACTTGTCAATAAATTAATCTGATATACACACTTGAGCTACGTCCGTTATGGAGCTTGCAAATGCTTTTTGATCCTATGACAGAACTGTTATTTCACAAACATGGAAATAGGTATTCGACGAGTCTTAGCGACTTGCAAAATTTGTCAAAAAGGTGAATCTTCTACAATGTCTCACATTGCCCTTCTGTACCCATGAAATTAAGACATATGGTAGCTGTTGATCTCTATGGATACATTCCAAGAACTACTAAAGGCTTCTGTTACGTATTCGTTGCTGTAGTAGTAACTTCGAATTTTGTATCTTTCACTCCGTTACGTAAAGTCACTGCTAGAACTGTTTCTAATGCTTTTACTAAACATTTTTTGCCTCATGTGGACATGTTCAGCAGGTAATCTCCAACAATGGACCACAATTTTGATCAATAATACGGAAACGCACACTGCAAGTTAGAAATATTACACCCATTTTTATTTCCAGAAACCATGCTTCTTCCAATCCATCAGGGAGCATCATGAAAGAGATTGGAAAACTTTGTCGTATCTACTGTCACAATAAACATATTGATTGGGACAAGCAGATTTCAGATTTACAGACCGTCATCAATTCCATACCAAACGACTCTACCATGCTATCGCTGTATCTTGTGTTGATTTATTTCAGAAGCTATTTTGTTTTTGCTGGTACCATAAAACGAGCTATTTTGATGATGCTATGCTACTTCACTTTGTCATTATTGCACTCCCTATGCAAGGTACTATTACTACTGACATCTATGCTATACTCACGAAATACAATTACATTTTCTTTGTTAGGTTTGTTACTCTTTGTATTTTATAATGTTGCCATGTTTCATTTACGCCCAGTCTTGTGTACTATTTTGCTATATATCTACTTTACTTGATGATGTCACTAATTTCCTTTCTTTCAACTACACTCCTGGAAATTGAAATAAGAACACCGTGAATTCATTGTCCCAGGAAGGGGAAACTTTATTGACACATTCCTGGGGTCAGATACATCACATGATCACACTGACAGAACCACAGGCACATAGACACAGGCAACAGAGCATGCACAATGTCGGCACTAGTACAGTGTATATCCACCTTTCGCAGCAATGCAGGCTGCTATTCTCCCATGGAGACGATCGTTGAGATGCTGGATGTAGTCCTGTGGAACGGCTTGCCATGCCATTTCCACCTGGCGCCTCAGTTGGACCAGCGTTCGTGCTGGACGTGCAGACCGCGTGAGACGACGCTTCATCCAGTCCCAAACATGCTCAATGGGGGACAGATCCGAAGATCTTGCTGGCCAGGGTAGTTGACTTACACCTTCTAGAGCACGTTGGGTGGCACGGGATACATGCGGACGTGCATTGTCCTGTTGGAACAGCAAGTTCCCTTGCCGGTCTAGGAATGGTAGAATGATGGGTTCGATGATGTACCGTGCACTATTCAGTGTCCCCTCGACGATCACCAGAGGTGTACAGCCAGTGTAGGAGATCGCTCCCCACACCATGATGCCGGGTGTTGGTCCTGTGTGCCTCGGTCGTATGCAGTCCTGATTGTGGCGCTCACCTGCACGGCGCCAAACACGCATACGACCAGCATTGGCACCAAGGCAGAAGCGACTCTCATCGCTGAAGACGACACGTCTCCATTCGTCCCTCCATTCACGCCTGTCGCGACACCACTGGAGGCGGGCTGCACGATGATGGGGCGTGAGCGGAAGACGGCCTAACGGTGTGCGGGATCGTAGCCCAGCTTCATGGAGACGGTTGCGAATGGTCCTCGCCGATACCCCAGGAGCAACAGTGTCCCTAATTTGCTGGGAAGTGGCGGTGCGGTCCCCTACGGCACTGCGTAGGATCCTACGGTCTTGGCGTGCATCCGTGCGTCGCTGCGGTGCGGTCCCAGGTCGACGGGCACGTGCACCTTCCGCCGACCACTGGCGACAACATCGATCTACTGTGGAGACCTCACGCCCCAACTGCACATACGGTTCACGTCCACGCTGTCGCGGCATGCTACCAGTGTTAAAGACTGCGATGGAGCTCCGTATGCCACGGCAAACTGGCTGACACTGACGGCGGCGGTGCACAAATGCTGCGCAGCTAGCGCCATTCGACGGCCAACACCGCGGTTCCTGGTACCTGTATGTCCGCTGTGCTGTGCGTGTGATCAATGCTTGTACAGCCCTCTTGCAGTGTCCGGAGCAAGTATGGTGGGTCTGACACACCGGTGTCAATGTGTTCTTTTTTTCATTTCCAGGAGTGTATGTAGACTTAAGAAATCAATGTACTCTGCAACTCATGTCCGTTGCATGGACTCATCTATTTCATATTTTGTGCAGAACCAATGTAAAGAAGTCTCATTGCATCCAAACGAGATATTTTGCTCATAAACAGAAGCACATGAAAGTGTTAAATGTGCCATCTGCAAAGGTGTGTAGGAAATGCATTACATAGAAACTCGGACATAAGCACTTTCAATGGAATACAAAACACCATTGACTCTTCTAACACTGTTTCCTGGCAGGCCTTTATAAACATTTTCCTGTTATTGTATTAGGTAAATTAGGCAGATTGCTTATAAAGGTTTAGGACTAAGAATTTTTTTCTGCCTTTAGTGTTAGGTATAAGGGTATTGTTAGATTACTTCTTAAGTGTTCATGCTGTACCAAACTTTTGAAATAATGATGGAGTATTGATGTTTAATGAGTGTACATGCCCTGAGCTGCAATCCAATATTTAGGATTATATTGACATATCGATAACTTTTCTGTAATGATATTGTATGGAGTTAATACGTATTTTGTGTATGTTATATCCTTTCTAGGAAAATCTGTCTTATCTTGTGCCACATGATTGGAGGTGTTTGTGGCAGACTGTCACACAAGCTTTACATCTAAAACATTTTTTCATCGTTCCTCATAGGTTGCATACGATACTGCCTTTTTATGTCAGCACTCATGACCGCTTTTTTCCATGATTATAATCACATTTCCAGGTTCCACTATGTCTGCAATTTACCCTCATCTTTGCGTATGTATCTCATGATTGTGATGTTTTACATTTACCTAGTCAGTAAGCTATACTGCACTATGTATTCCTGTCTTTATGCTTGCATATACTATAATCAGTTTTTATTTGCTTTGGCCATTGCTGTTCATGACTCAAGATGAATGACAATTGTCTGCTAATCCTTTTATTTACATATAAAGTGCACTGCACTTATCAATCGTTACCATATCCTTCCCTGTAACTATGCGAGTTGTTAGAGATATAGGCCATTTACTGGAACTGTAATTTATGAAGCTCAAAGGGTGCTATGTAAACTACAAATATTGTCTTTACTCATACTGTGCCATACTCTGATTCGATGATTCTGTTTGTGTAACATGTACTTGCACAGACCAAGCAGAGCCTTACTTCCATATAATATTGCTATTTATGCATTTTTTCTTTTTAAAGCCGTATCGACTTACATATTCTCATTATGAATTATGCATAGGCTTCTGAGGGCGACATACAGTTCTAGGTAAATAATATTTTATGATGCTGTCTCAGCCTTGATGTTCATGCTATGTTAAACTAGGCCACTTTGAGCCACAAAGATGATTTCTGTCACATTTTTTGCTATTAAGGTCACCATTTATTTCACATAAAACTAGTCCACTAGGAGCCTCAATCATTTCATAGCTATTGCGATCAGCATTTGTTTCATTTAAAATGAGGCCACTGTGCGCCACAAACAAAATTTCTGTCACATTTTTTTGCTATTAAAGTCTGCATCTATTTCATGTAAAACTAGCCCACTTTGAGCCACTAAGATGATTTCTTTAACACTTTCTTAGCTAGTAAGATCAGCCTTTATGTATCTAGAAAGACCACTTGGAGCCTTTGATTGATGTTTTCTATTCAGTTGTTTTCGATATTAAGATTTGTATGTAAAGCAAAGACGTTTTTCGTCGCGGCGAGATCTATTTACGAAATTTCAGTCACCAACTTTCTCTTCCGAATGCTAAATATTTTGTTGAGCCCAACCTACATAGGTAGGAATGATCATCAAAATAAAATAAGAGAAATCAGAGCTCGAACAGAAAGGTTTAGGTGTTCGTTTTTCCCGCGCGCTGTTCGGGAATGGAATGGTAGGGAGATAGTATGATTGTGGTTCGATGAACCCTCTGCCAAGCACTTAAAAGTGAATTGCCGAGTAATCATGTAGATATAGATGTAGATGTATTTCATGTACGAGGCCACCTGGAGCCATTCAGTTCTTGATTTTACTGTTAGGTTGTCTCAAGTAATTATATCACAATATTACATATTCTGGGAGTGGCGAATCCACGGACGTTGGTTAATGCTGCGCGACTGGCATCGATCTCCCTGGGCTCAACAGTGGATGATGCCGGTCACGACTAGCATAGAGACGGAAGCAACAGATGGAGTGGACCCCAGCGACCTGCTGGGTCTGAGAACAAACATTCTGCAGCAGAATCACTGACATACTAGGTTGAGTGCCGGAGCTGGTTTTGTTGGCGCTGCTGCAGCCCAGCAGAATCTTTGAAGTTGGCTGTGGTAATGACTCCGCACTTCCACTGCTGTTTCTTTCAAAAAACTTTCTGAAATGCTTCATGTTGCGGCTGACGCTTTGTCTGACTTGGCGGGACAAGTTGCTTCCTCGGATCCCTCGAAAGACGCAAAATAGTATAGTGACCGCGACCGTGTGACAGTTGTGCCAGCTATGTCCCTTCACAGGCAGCGGTAGATAAGAATTTTTTTAAAGATATGCTCCCATGTGCGGGAGGAACTGCGTTTCTCCATGTGAGTCCGAACGAGTCGCTCTGCTTCAGCGTTATACTGAGTGTGAAAAGGTGCAGTTGTCACATGGTGCGTGCCATTAGCGGTACAAAACTGTTGGCAATTGGCTGACATGGACTGTAGTCCACTGTCCAAGACAATCGCACTAGGGAGACCTTAAAGACAAATAACAGAAGACAATGGTGAAACTGTACTTGCGGAAACCTTAAAGACAAATAACAGAAGACAATGGCGAAACTGTACTTGCAGTAGTGGTGGATGTCATGGGGACAACGAAAGGAAACTTATTGAAAGCGTCTTGTATTAGCAAACCGTCGTGTGTTCCAGAACAGACCCGCGAAATCAATATGAATGTGTTGCTACGGGCCGGACGGACGGGGATACTCGACAAAAAGAAAGGCGTTGCAGTGGAGCTGGCTGATGCTCCGCAGAACCTTGCAAAGAGATGTCGTTTGCTCAATGT
The DNA here is from genome assembly GCF_023897955.1 of Schistocerca gregaria. Classification (NCBI taxonomy): domain Eukaryota; kingdom Metazoa; phylum Arthropoda; class Insecta; order Orthoptera; family Acrididae; genus Schistocerca; species Schistocerca gregaria. Next base: position 233,788,383 of record NC_064924.1, read on the forward strand.
CAGCTTCCATTACCTGCCAAGTACAGTTACGTCTGGCGAGTTGCTTCGTGCGAACTACGTCCCAGTGGTGCAATAAAGACAAGGTTTCCTGCAGAAAGGAGTGACGAATCACAATAGCATCATCGTTCTCGGCGAGCAACAGCTGAACACCTGATCCTGCTGATAGAGCCTGATGAGACGACAGGCGGCGATGCACCGTTGGGTGGGAAATTTCTTCTAAACAGCACACGTGTTGCAAAACAACCTGAAGACTGGGCCAGAAGAAGCTTGCCGAAAAGCGAGATGACAATTTTGAAGGCATTCAAAATCCTGTGAATCAATTTGAAAAGAAGAATCCTCTTAGGAATGAAATGTTGTGTCGGTACTGGCCTGTAACAAAGACAAGAATTTAGTGTTAGAACTTTGGACAGTGGGCACACATAACAACACATACTGATGATTAGACAATATCAGGGCCCAGAGTTGCACTTCAGGTTCCGTCTGAAGTGGGACACGCTTTGCAGGATTGAACAAGGCCGTCAGAGAGCAATTATCTTTCAGCAAATAGAACTTCCGACCTCACAAATATTGGTGGAACTCTGCATCTCTTTTTTCAGCTGACTGTAGTCACACGGCGCTTTGTGTGAAGAGTGTTCAAGGCGAAAGTAACAGGTCTGTTTGAAGAACAACTCTTACGGGAAGGCACCGCTCTGATCCCATAAGAAGACGCATCCACAGCTAACACGACAGGCATAGCAGGGTTAAAGGAGAATCAGACATCTGCAAGTTATCAATGATTCTTTCAACTGCCGAAATGCGTTCTGGCATTCTTTGAATCGTACAAAAGAAATATTTTTCCAGCGCAGCGGGTTAAGTGCAGTAACAATTTGCACAGCATTACGAATAAAATTCGTGTAATAGATAAGCTTTCTCATGACTTACTAGATCTCCTTAATGTTACGGCGCGCCTGCAGACCTCTAATCGCAGCCAAGTGCGATGTTGTAGGATGAATGCCATGTGCATTAATTACATGACCTAAGTTGCTCAGTACTTCCTGTCGAAGGAACACTTTTCTTTGCTGCACTACAGAACAGCCACAGAAAGTACTTGAGAAAAACAATCCAAATTTGTCAAATGTTCAGCAAGCGTACGACCTGCAACTACAGTATCATCCAAGTACTTCATACATGAAGGGATTTTCGCAGTTATATGTTCCAGGAACTATTTATAAACTGCAGGAGCTGAATAACAAAACAGGAAGGAATCTAAGTGAGTGAGTATCACAAAGTATTGCTGGGACTACTCGTCTACTGGTAACTGTAAATGTGTCTCAAGCAAATCAGTATCTGAAAAGAATCTCCCCTATGTCAATCTGCCCATCAATTCCTCTGGTCGTGGAAGAGGAAAAGAATCCGTGACACCTATGGGTTCACTGTTGCTTTAAACTCATTACACAGGCATAAACCACCTGAAGGCTTCTTCAGAAAGGCCAAGTGTGTTGTCCATTAGATCGCAGAAACAGGTTCAGCAACCCCATTGTCTTTCATATTCGCACTTCCTGAACAACTTGCTCACGTATTGCTTGGGGGAGAGTCCATGCACGAAAAAGTCGAGGATATGCGTTGACTGTCGCAGTAATGTGCCCTTCAAAGTCTTCAGACCTTCCTAAACCTGGTTCAGATAGTTCGTTGTACATTTCACGTTAGTCAGAAGCATTAGCGTGAGGGACTGAAACATTGTAGTACGTTGGCTTGCATGCACAGATTAAGAAATCAAATCGAACCCAAAAATGATGGCACTGTTTCTGGAACCGAGTGTATGAAACGAAACGGACTTTATCACTCCACAAAAAGTTGCAAGCAAATTACAAAAGCCAAGTACTGGAATTTCTTGCCCATTGTAGGCAGACAAAATATCAATGGCTTGTTGCTGTAGCAGTGGGCTACTGAGTCTGTCGTATGTGTCTTTGTTAACGAGGGAAACAGAAGCATAAGTGTCCAACTGTAGCTTAATTATCTTCGTTTCACTCACAACTGAACAAAAAGTTTGTTGGCCTGTCTACGTCTTACAGTAGAAGATTTCCATGATGCGAAAGTGCGAGATTTGGTTTGTGCTGTTGCTAATGGCTTCTTCCTAACTGCAGGCATTTATTGACTGCTTTGCGGCGACAGCAGCGCTTTCACGCTGCGGAAGCTGTTGGCTATTCGTCTGTTGCCACGTCAATACAGTGTCTGGATGTGATCTTGCTGTCCACACTACTAGCATTTTGCATCCTGGCAAGCAGAAGCTTCCCGGCCGTGGTTCGAAGAGCACTGAGGACAAGACTTCCACACAGAATTTTTGTAGCGCACGTAGTGTACCAGAGACTGGATGTTTCACTTCTACGCTTAATGTTTGTCTGATGACTAATCGTGTCGTGCATTTTGAATGACAAATACAAGGAGCCTCAAGATCAACGTGTGTTGAGTCCACAATAGTTTCAAAGTCCACATTATAGGGAATGTTTTTAGATCAGGAGCCGGCACTTATGGAACTGCAGCTTGAACCTGTGACACATACATTCTGTGTGATTCAATCACATAACATGACATCACTAAAATGACATCACCAAGACACTTAAACTTAGTGCCTTGTTTTCCTCTGAGTACCGCAATGCGCTGTTTAAGTTTCAATAGGCTGCTGCCCGAGGCGAAAAAAATTTAAAACTTGATACTGTAGCATGGACCCGACGATCGAAATGTTCATCTAGCAGTTTAATTCGGAACTAGTGTCTGGACACTGTTTCACACACAGACGGTGCAAACTAGCGATAAAAAGTAACCTTTGTATTCCATATGTGTTATGTCGTGAGCAGAAAAGAGAAACATGCACTGAATTGCGCCAGACAATCCGGCTATTCTTCTTCCTGAGCATAGTGTGTGTGTGAAACTGAGGTACAGCAGCCTGTGGTGACGATGCATGGGACAAAGTAGTGACGTCAGTTGCTGAACATTGAGAAGCAGGTATTAGATCTGCTGCGGCTGAAACTGAAAAACTCCTGTTACAAATATGCCCTGTGGCTACTCAGACATTGAGAATCACTGTAATATTTTGTGACGGCTCCCAAACCCAAGATCCACAAATTGTATAAAGCGTGGGTAGTGACCAGGATGTAGCTATGTCTGTTGGCCGAAAAATAATTAATGACAAGAATTGCGCCAGCTAGAATGAAGAGATAACGTATCTTTATTTCTGACGAAACGTGCACCAACAATACAAGTCCAAGTAATATTCAAGAGTAATCTGTATACTGAGCCTAGTCGAATACAATAGCAAATATCACACTGCAATGGCTCCGCTATAAACTCCACGAAAGGCTAGCAATAGACAATCGACAATAGCCTGTCCGTCTGGGGGCCAGCGCTCCTCCTTACATGCAAAAAGCAGAGGGCGCTGCGGACCCGAGCTCAGCCATGGCGCGACCTCTTCCGTCGGCGGAACACCCTGAGGCGCCGACGGCCGCGACAGCAACTCTGGCCTGCGATGCCACTGTCAGGGCGCGCGTGCGCGAGTTTGTTAGTTGGTTGGGTCCGTGGATACAACATTCCTCCCCCCTTGAAAGGCCACCAAGGCGTCAGATGCTGCAAGCGCCTGACGATGAAGGAGGGGGGGGGGGGGGGGGGTGGCTACTGTGAGGCGATGGGAGCCAACATAGCGAGGCTGGGGGTCGTCGACTCCCGCGTCCCGGCATTCGCCCCGCGCTGGAACCGGAACCAGCCGAAACAGCCCCGAGGACGCAACTCAGAGCACCCGCGACGGACCCAACTAACGCGCCCCGACTATCGAGGACGACGCCGATGTAGCCTCGGGCGGCGGCGACGATGACCCATGGGAAGTTGAGGCGATGGAGGCCCGGTCCGGAAGAGCCGACGGGCGGGCTGGAGCAGCCCGGGCCACGGCGTCGACTTCCATCGGAGTTGCAGCGGTGATGGCTACGGGAGCGGGGGCGGGATCGGCGAGGGACGCCCGCCATCCAGGAACCGTGACGAGACTGCATGTGGGTCTGCAACATTTAAGTACGCGGCAGTATCGTAAGTGTGGCTAAGCCGCAGCTGGTTGCGGTGGAGACACTGAAAGCCAAGGGGGGGGGGGGGGGGGGGGCGGGGGTTGGACAAAAGATACATATGAGACCTGAAGCGCTGTACTATGGTACGCTGCTCCCAGCGGCGGCGACCGGAAAATAACTTGAAATACACTGGAGTGTTAGGCGCAAAGCGATCAAGCGGCCGCAGAGGCGCTGGCGTGCGCGAGGGGCGGGTTAGCCGAGTTCGGTAACGACGTCCATGGAACAACTCTGCCGGCGATGGGCCGTCGCGAGGCGGCGAACGATATAATGACAGGAAGAGTAACAAAGCTCGGTCTCTCGTGTGGTTGGCGCGAAGTTTGCTCATCTGTTGTTTGAAAGTACGAACAAACCGCTCAGCCTCGCCATTGGACTGAGGGTGAAAAGGAGCATTTGTGAAATGAGAGTCCGGCTTTGCAGGATGGAACAACGATTGTAACGGCTTATGATCCGTCACAAGAAAAAATTTCCTACCACACAAGTATTCATGGATCTTCGTTACTCCATATATGATGGCTAAGGCTTCCTTCTCAATTTGGGAATAGTTCTGTTGTGTGGTGGTGAGCAATTTAGAAGCAAAAGGCGTTGGGCGATCAGCTGATCCGACACGATGCAACAACACTGCACATAACCCATAGGATGAAGCTTCCACAGCAAGGCAACTGGTTTAGAAGGGTCGAAATGTATAAGGCAACGATTACTCAGCAGTGCTGTTTTCAGTTTCTGGAATGCCGCTTGGAATTCGACCGACCATATACACGGAACGTTGCGCCGACGTAATCGGTGCAAGGAGGCAGCTATTTGCGCAGCATTGGGTATGAACCTATGATAATAGATAATCTTGCCTAACACAGATTGCAACTCAGACAAGTTCTTGGGCGAAGAAAGGCCGGCAATGGCACGAAGGTGCGACTGCAAGGGATGTGCACCTTGTGCGTTGATAACATGTCCAAGATATTCTATTTTCTACGAAAAAATACACACTTTTCCTTGTTCACTTTGAGCCCTGATTCCGACAATACTGTAAACAAGCGACGAAAATTCTGCAAGTGTTCCTCTGGAGTACGACTGGCAACCACAATGTCGTCCTGATAATTTGAGCAGAAAGGTACTTTGGCAGTCAGTTGCGACAAGTAGCGCTGAAAAACTGAAGGAGCTGAGGAGCTGCCAAAGGGGAAGCGCAAATATTTAAAAAGCCTTGTGAGTGTTTATCACAAAAATGTCCTGGGATGGTTCATCTAAAGGAATTTGCAAATACGCATCCCACAAATCAATCTTGGAATAGTATCGGCCCATACCTAGTTTGTCCATTAGTTCCTCAGGGCGAGGGAGAGGATAGGTATCGACAATGTTTCTGGATTTACTGTACTCTTGAAGTCCACACACAAGTGCAAGGCACCATTGGGTTCCTTCAGTACAACTAAAGGGGAGGCCCACTGACTGGCACTAATGGGCGCAATGACTCCCTCATTTTGCAAAAAAACGGAGTTCTTCTGCGACTTGGTCGCGCAATACATGAGGCACTGGTCTTGCTTTGCAAAAACGTAGGCGGGAGTCATCCTTCAGCGTGACGTGTGCAACATAATCACGTACGCAACCCAAACCACTGCCAAACAAATCAGGGAAGTCTTCACAAAGAGGAACAACAGCATCAGGAGTAGGACATTCACTAACAGTTAACACATGGTCCTGGATGCTGAGGCCAAACAAATCTAAGCAGTCCAGTCCAAAAATGTTTTCGCACGAACGTGCGGCGACAACATGCAATGTAATTGTGCTGGTCACATTATGGAATTGTGCTGGCATGCTACATGTACCCAGTAATATAATACGTTCGCCACCATATCCCGTAAGCGGAGCAGAAGGTTGAGCAAGTTTAGGATTTCCTAGCAATTCATACAAGCGGCTGTTTATCAGTGTAATGGAAGAGCCTGTATCCAACTCAAATTTCACACGATGTGAAGCAATGTGCAACTCAATGTACAACTTGTTCGCCCGGCGTTGCACAGAGGTCGGCAAAGCACTATTAACTACATTGACACTACTATGCAAATCACTTGCTAGAATGATGTGTTCAACACTGTTGTCTTTAGAACTAATAGCATGAACAGAATGTGAGTGTCCAGAAGCACGAGAAGCAACTGAATTCCGTTTACACTGTTGGCATACAGATTGTACATTTCCAACCAGTCCACAATTGTTGCAAGAATAATTACGCGATGGGCAATTTTCGCGTTTGTGACGCACATGACACTTTGGGCACGATTTCAAAGATGCCTGCGAAGAAGCAAACTGTCTGTTTTGACGCAAAAGCTGTCTGCGGGGACGCGAGCTACTTCCGCCTTCCTGATTGGGAGCACGCGGTGTGCGCGGCAACTGCGCTTAGCGACGGTCGGTCTGTTGTACACAAAGTCCATCCGACACACGACAAACGGTAGGCAAGTCAAAACTATTTTGAGCATTTTCACATGGACATCTACTCTCCAAGATAGCTACGACTTGGTCGAGAGAGGGATCGGGGATCCGCAAAATCTGTTCCCTTACGCGAATGTCTTGCACATTCTGAATTATTGCGTCATGAATCGTATTATCTGCAAAAGGTTTTCCACAGTCACACGCAAAACGGCAATCACGAGTTAAGCCCTTAAGGTCAATGATCCAATGTCTGTAAGTTTGACCCGGCGGTTAGCGATAGCGAAAAAAATCTGAATCTGGCCGCAACAACTAGAGTTTGTGAGTCACTGTACTGCGATAAGGCCTGGATGCACTGTTGATGTTGCAAAAGTGCAGGTCGGGAGGCTGGGAAATGATTTTCCAATAAACGGTACCCTTTAACACCGTCGGAGGCCAAGAGAAAAGAAAGTTTTAGCTGACTTGGGTGTTGGTGTGCTGCCATGTGCGATTCGAGTAAGGCCATAAACTCTTGCCAAGTTTCTTCCTCTTGAATGAAGGCTCTGTATGATGATGTGCAGGTTGGTCCGTCCGTTGGGCAGACGGCGGCAGGGGAAGTTGATTGCTGCTGCGCTGCTGTGAGTTGTTGCACGCCAGACAGGAGTTGCGTCGTCTGCAAAAGCAAAATCTGTTCAAGTGTGACTGTGGATGCACTAGACGCTTGCGCCGGATTGGTAAGAGCAATGGGTGGAGGCGCAGGAGTAGCCATGTTGGTACAATGCAACTGTTGAGAACAAGATACCAATAAATTAAACAAAGGTGCGAAGCGCTCCGCACTGTAATCAAAAAAGGCCACTAAAATTCTCTTAGTTTGGTTGGCAAGCAAGAAACAATTTGCAAATGGTGCACAAGCTAAAAGCAAACGATGAGGTGAGTGGAGTTGGCAGCAGAGTTGGGAGGCAAGGTCCGATCGCTTCTCAAAAATCCTCGTCGCCACTTTTGTGACGGCTCCCAAACCCAAGGTCTTCGGTGGTACTTTTGGGCAGCCACAAATCGTATAAAGCGTGGGTAGTGATCTGGATGTAGCTATGTCTGTTGGCCGAAAAATAATTAATGACAAGAATTGCGCCAGCTAGAATGTAGAGATAACGTATCTTTATTTCTGACGAAACATGCACCAGCAGTATAAGTCCTAAGTAATATCCAAGAGTAATTCGTATACTGGGCCTAGTCGAATACAATAGCAAATATCACACTGCAATGGCTCCTCTATAAACTCCACGAAAGTCTAGCAATAGACAATCGACAATAGCCTGTCCGTCTGGGGGCCAGAGGGCAAAAGGCAGAGGGCGCTGAGTACCCGACTCAGCCATGGCGCGACCTCTTCCGTCGGCGGTGGCCAGAGATGTCACGGTCAGGGCGCGCGTGCGCGAGTTGGTTGGGTCCGTGTATACAACATTCCTCCCATCTTGGAAGGTTCAATGGTTCAAATGGCTCTGAGCACTAAGGGACTTAACATCTGTGGTCATCAGTCCCCTAGAACTTAGAACTACTTAAACCTAACTAACCTAAGGACATCACACACACCCATGCCCGAGGCAGGATTCGAACCTGCGACCGTAGCAGTCACGCGGTACCGGACTGAGCGCCTTAACCGCGAGACCACCGCGGCCGGCTCTTGGAAGGCAACCAAGACGTCAGGTGCTGATAGGGCCTGACGACGAAGGAGGGTCGGGGGGGGGGGGGGTGGCTACTGTGAGGCTGGGGGTCGTCGACTCCCGCGTCCCGGCATTCTCCCTGCGATGGAGCCGGAACCAGTCGAAACAGCCCCAAGGACGGCGTAGGTCCCTCAGAGTGGTTGGTGGGTCACGTCGTCCATGAACAGCTCTTTCCAATATATCCCAGGCATGTTCGATAGGGTTCATGTCTGGAGAATGTGCTGGCCACTCTAGTCGCTGGCCACTCTAGTCGCGTGATATCGTTATCCTGAAGAAAGTCATTCAGATGGTGTGCACGATGGGGCCGCGAATTGTCGTCCATAAAGACGAATGTCTCGCCAATATGCTGCCGATATGGATGCACTATCGGTCGGAGGGTGGCATTCACGTATCGTACAGCCTTTACGGCGCCTTCCATGACCACTAGCGGCGTACGTCGGCCCCATATAAAGGCACCCCAAAACAGCAGGGAACTTACTGCACTCGCTGGACAGTGTGTCTAAGATGTTCAACCTAACAGGTTGCCTCCGAACACGTCTTTGACAATTTTCTGGTTGAAGGCATATGCGACATTCATCAGTGAAGAGAACTTGATGCCAGTCCTGAGCTGCCCATTCTGCATGTTGTTGGGCCCATCAGTACAGCCCTGCATGGTGTCGTAGTTGCAAAGGTGGACGTCGGAAGTGAAGTAGCGCGTCAGGCAACCAATTGCGCACAGTTTGTGTCGTAACACGACGTCCTGTAGCTACACGAAAAGCGTTATTCAATATGGTGGCTCAGTGAGGCATGTCACCGACAGTTCCTGTCTCGCTGTGTCTCCTGTCATCGCTTTGGTTCACTCCGAGACGCCTGGACAATTTCCTTGTTGAGAGCCCTTCTTGGCACAAAGTAACAATGCGGACGTGATCGAACCGCGGTATGGACCGTCTAGGCATGGTGGCACTACAAACAACACGAGCCGTGCACCTCCTTCCTGGTGGAATGACTGGGACTGGTCGGCTATCGGACCCCTCCGTCGAATAGGCGCTGATCATGCATGGTTGTTTACATCTTTAGGCGGGTTTAGTGACATCTCTGAATAGTCAAAGAGACTGTGTCTGTGATCCAATATCCACAGTCAACGACTATCTTTACGAGTTCTGGGAACCGAAGTGATGCAACACCTTTTTTGATGTGTGTATTACTTT